>NC_056680.1:39681276-40296097 GCF_018350215.1 Panthera leo
GTATTCTTCCCGGCACAAACTCAGGGTGACGCTCATGTGATTACGACTATGACAGATTGCGACGAGACACCACGGGATGATTGAGGGCTTCCTCTAATCACACCAATTGATATAAATTACTACGTCGGCCGCCCCGAGCGGCATCTGTGGGATTTACACCTCATTAGATCGGCGGTGACAGAGGAAGCAACAGGGTTGAGCCCTCCCCTCCTCAGGAGCAGTCTCTGTTCGGGGCAAACACGGAAAGTGGCAACGGGAGAGTAACATCAAAAACCTCCAGTGAACAACGGCAACAGAGCTGGACGAAATAGAGACTAAAATAGTCACAATTCTGCGTCTGGGGGTTTCTGATCTGAATCAGCTCTTTACACTTCTGTCAGACTCCTTCCTCCTTCTGTTCTTTCTGAGGTCACACCAAAGCCCCAAGACCACAGAACCAGGTGGCCCGGGGAGAGCGCTGACAGGGACGCGACTCTGAGGTCTGGGGAGGCAGCAGAGGCAGGAATCAGGCTTTGCTGGGGCCCATGCCAAGCACGGCTCCAACCTCCCATAATGTCCACCGGCCGCCCTCGGTAAATAAACCATGGAAGGGAACGTACAGCTGTGTGACAGACAGGGCTTCCAGACAGGCCCCCGGACCTCCAGCCGAGCCTCGGCCCCCTGGCAAGCCTCCCTCCTGAGCTGTGAGCAGTGCCGGGCCAGCTCCCTGCCAACCCTCCGGAGGCCCATAGGATACAAACAGGAAGGCAGGAAGCCAGGAAACCTGGATTTCCTTATGGGCTTCTAGAGGCAGAGGGGAGGAAGAGATGGGGGGGGCGGGGGAGGAGGTGGGCAGGAGATGAAGCCAGGCCACAGGTTTAGGCACACACATCAGAGCCAGGAACAAATCCCAGACTTGACTGCAGGGTCAGGAAGTTTTATGTCACAGTTATGTTTTAGCAGTGGTGGGTGTTTTGGTTTTTTTTCCGGAAGCGGTCCCTGTTTATACTGTGGGAGGACAACGTCAACAGGTGGATGTATCAGGTGATGGATGGGGACTAGGTCACAGACAATAGCTCAGCTGATTACATCCGGCGGAACAGAAGTTATGCTCACCTAGAAGGTGCCTAGAGAGGATGTTCTCCCCGCCCTGCCCAGATGCCCTGTGCACACACCTGCAGTCAGAGCAGCCCATCAGAAACAACCATGACCCTCCAGGAAGGCCTTCTGCCAACTGGAACACATAGCCTGCCTGCAGGGCCTGCAGAGGAGCCCTGGGAAGCAGCCCTAATGATGACTGACGGGGCAGTAGGATGACTCAGGTGATGCTCCCTACTGTGCCCCAAATGTATCTACAAGGATAACCATCTTGATGCACACCGGGATGGTTTCACCCCTTCCCTGTCTTCCCTACTCCCTACCGGTGCTTCCTGGGATCACCTCCCAGAAGACTCACACTGCAGTATTTCTCTCCAGGTCTGCTTCCAGGAAAACCTAAACCAAAGCAGTGCCTTTGCAAAACTTATTAAGGGGCATCCATGGGTGGATGTGAGCTCAGGGGTGCAGAGCTTGGCAAGAAACCCTTCTCTGGTCTGAGTAAGTCCACATCGTGGTACTGATGGGCAGGTGATGTGTGGGCTGGATTTCAGACCTCACCCGACTCCTGCTGTGCATCTCTGCCCGGGAAAGAGGCCCCTTGGCAGCCATTAGCATATTCACCACTTCTCTCTGCTTGGCTTCACGAAGGAACAATTTACCACTAATCTATTTTTGAGGCATATCGGAAATTCCAACACATACTCATGACAGTCTGAACATTCCTAGGAATTCAAGGAACAAACGGGGTGTGGAAGAAACAGAACAGGGCTTGAGCGTGAGTGCTCTGAGTTCAAATCCTGCCTTTGCCACTTTGGGGCGACCATTTCAACTCTCTGCAGTTTCCATTTCTGCAACTGAAAGAGAGGATATGATTGCTTGGGGCATAAGGTTAGGAAGCAAACAACCAAACACGAGGGCACAAGATGTCCTTTCACACTTAGCCCTCCTCGTTCCTCATGCTGGACTTCTGAAGCGGTCAGGGCCTGACTGGGACCCATGGGCATGAGTCCCTGGGGCCCCCTGACATTCAGAGCCAGGTCAGCCCCCAACTAGTGTTGAAGGCTCACTGCTGTTGAGGGCCAAGAGGTAAATATGTTAATGGAGAGGAGGCCACTGACCAGGTGGTGATGACAAACCTCACTGTCCCATCTGTCCTTGACCTCCTCCCACTGCAGGTTGGGCATGAGAACAGCTCCTTACTATTCCTTTGCTGAGTGAGGTGATGCATGAACCAAGGCCCCCGAGAGACCTCACGCCAGGTGAGAGGACCAAGCCTTCCCTCTTTATTTCTTGACTCTTGTGCCCCCCGAGGGTAACATCCACAGCTGTCCCTGGGTTTCTTAGCAGGGCCTAGTGGGTTTGGCACAGCAACAGGTCTTCCTCACCTGGAGGTGCTGATTTGAACACAAGCAGTAGACCTCCTTACCTGAGCGCACACCCTGCCAGGCTTAGTACCGCGACCAAGAGAAACCACCAGTAAGACCTGTGAGAAATAAGACTTCCGGAAGCCTGGAGACCCCTTGAAAGTACTTCCTCCGGCTCCCCATATGCACAGCCACCCAGACAAGGATGCTCTGTCCACTAGGACACACACACACATATGCACACACACACACACGCACAACAGACAACACGTGGCCACAGAGTCCGGCTCTCACAAACATGTTAGAGACCAGGAAAGAATAAAAGGTGTGGGCCTAAAATATGCAAAGAAAAATATGCAAAATCAAAATGAATAAATGTGGGGAACCTGGGGGAGCTCAGTCGGTTAAGCGTCCAACTTCAGCTCAGGTCTGATCTCACTGTTTGTGAGTTCAAGCCCCGCCTCTGGCTCTGTGCTGACAGCTCGGAGCCTGGAGCCTGCTTCCAATTCTGTGTTTCCCTCTCTCTCTGCCCCTACCCCACTCACACACTCTGTCTCTCTCTCTCTCTCTCTCTCAAAAATAAATGAACATTAAAAAATTAAAAAAAAAAACAAGATGAATAAATGTTTCATTAAATGTCTACAGACACTGGGTCCACTATCTAGTTTTGTTTTCATAAAGATTTTATTACGTCTGAAAGAAATTCATGATTTGGTTACCTTGTTTTGTGTGAACTTCTAAGGAGGCATGATGACTGCTTACAAAACATAGCCAACAGTAAATTAAATGAGTGACTGTTCATAGCCAAATAAGTTCAAAAGCAAATTCTAAAAATTATTTTTAAAAAATGCAGGGATCCCTGGGTGGCTCAGTCGGTTAAGCGTCTGACTTTGGCTCAGGTTATGACCTCACAGTTCCTGAGTTCATGCTCTGCATTAGGTTCTGTGCTGACAGCTCGGCACCTGGAGCCTGCTTTGGATTCTGTGTCTCCCTCTCTCTCTGCACCTCCCCAGCTCGTGCTTGCACTCTGTCTCTGTCAAAAAGAAATAAACTTAAAAAAAATTAAAAAACGTTGCAGGCCACTGCACTCCTTTAAATAAATAAATGAATACATCTCCATATTGATATGGATGCATTATGATATATAATATACAATATGTATGTATATGTATGGTATGTATTATATAATATATATAAATTATATACATATGTGATAATGGTACATTATAAGGTTTGATCTAATATATCCTGTAGGGTCAGGTTCTAAAACTAAGGGTAACTAGGGCCAATAAACATCTTGAAATGGCTTGCTATATGTCAATAGTTACAACTATTGTTAGTTCTCAGGGAACTCTTTACTATTGTATACACCTTCCAGTGAGGACCCTATTATTTTTTTAACCCTGGATATGCAGACTTGAAAGTCAGTCACTGGTCACTAAAGATGTACACAAATAACATCTTCTTCCTTAGAATTAAGAGACTTCACGACCACCAACCCATAGGCCTTCCTCCCTCTGGCCTCTTACCCTACAGATACGCTGTCTCCTCCAGAGATTTCAGGAAGTAGGCTGAGTTCACAGGCAACTTAACCTCTTTTTACACATCTCTGAAATCTTACTGCTGAGCCCTTTAAGGTCCCCCCCACCTCCGCCGGAGCAGCCACCATGCATGTGCAAGCTATCGCGGCCACCCCATCTTCCAACCTTGATTCTCAGAGGCTGCACCCTGTGGGCCCTCCACCACTGAAAGGCCCTCATTCCCCACAAAGCCACTTCCACCCCATCACAGTTTCTGCCAACCTCTTCAGAGCAAAAGATGCAAGGGGCCATTAAACACAGGCCATTAGCAGAGACTGAGCCGAGTGGCACCAGGGAAATCCCCTCACAGTGGGCATCCTTTAGACTTTGGTTTTCATGCCACTTCAAGAAGTAAATTGATTTCAAATGCACACTTTAGAGCCTCTTGCTTACCCCATCATCTCTCCAATTAAGGCAAAAGCCTCAGGGCAGCCGAAAATTCATTATGAGGAACCCACAGGCAGGCCTGGGTTGGAGGTGCCCTGGGCAGCTTCTGGGCCCAGGGAGATGCCGGCAGCGCGACTGGAGACAGATGGGTGCTGGGTTTGTCGATGAATAATTCACACCCTCTGAGAGCCCTGCTGATAGTTGGCATCAAAGAAGAATTCTTTCCAAGCTTGGCCACTGTGCAGATGGGTGGGGGCTCCGGGGCAGAGGCCGTGACAAGCTTGGGGGGGGGGGGGGGGGGGGGGGGAGGGGAGAAGCTGCATCCACTGATTGTGCTTAGGACCCTCTTCCAGGATCTCCAGCAATAAACAAGCCACTTCCCCAGGATGGGTGGTGAGTGCTTCTTATCAACATGGCAAGCCACTCGGCCTGGCTCCCGGAGGGCTGTTGAATGAGGCAAGAGTCGATCTCTCTCCACCTCCTTGCAAAGCTTTGCTCCTTGATCTCCTCTACCTCCTGGTCCCAACCAGCCCTTAGGAAGTCACTGCTGGTCACATCTCACAGAATCACAGGCTCACAGAAGTACAGAACTCAACTGAAGAAGCATTAGGTGTGTATGATACGCCAGGCCCTGTGGTAGGGCAGGGGATACAGTGTAAACAAAATAACAAAAAACCCACATTCTCATGGAATTTACATTCCTTTGGACAAAATCACCATAAATCAGTACGATCTAGTCTCCTCTGGTGGAAGAAAAAAGAAAAGGGATTGAGGTCCAACTGTGGGTTTAATGCTGTGCTAGGAGCTTTATATTTCTCATGTAATTTTTTCCCCCAACCACCTGGAAAGATGAGATTATGACTCCCATTCTACAGGAGAAGAAATGGAGGCCCAGATAAGCTTAGTAAGATGCCCAAGGTCACAGAGCTAGTAGGTGAGAAATCCTGATCTGTCTTCACAGCAGGTGAAGTGCGTCTATCAGGAAGCCTCCACCCTTCTCTAGCTCGTATAATCAGTCTCCCTTCATTTGTAATTGCGATGTTTAATAACTTTGTGAACCTGAGCGAGGGATGCAGTTTTCTCATCTGTAAACTGGGGTTGACAGCACCTATCTCCCCAGATTGTCGGGAAGATTAGAGGTGACCAGGCCTATAGACCCTTTGTCCAGAGGGTGATACTGATAAGTACTCAATACATGTGAGCCATCCTGAGTAGTAGTGGTGGTATTTTAATATTTGATTTGAGGGGCGCCTGGGTGGCGCAGTCGGTTAAGCGTCCGACTTCAGCCAGGTCACGATCTCGCGGTCCGTGAGTTCGAGCCCCGCGTCAGGCTCTGGGCTGATGGCTCGGAGCCTAGAGCCTGTTTCCGATTCTGTGTCTCCCTCTCTCTCTGCCCCTCCCCCGTTCATGCTCTGTCTCTCTCTGTCCCAAAAATAAATTAAAAACGTTGAAAAAAAAATTAAAATAAATAAATAAATAAAAATAAAAAAAAATATTTGATTTGATATGAATAATCACACATAAGGAGAAAATGAAAAATTATAGGTGGCAAATAACCTTAATAAAAGAATAAAAGTGTACTAAGTTAGAGAGACTTACTATGAGCACACTAAGTCAGACCTACAGAAGAAAAAAATGGTTGCTGTATTATGAATATCGTAGGTGTTCAGCAAGCTACTGCCTTCCAACTCTTCTTATCATAACCATAGGACATGGACAGGAGGAATTCTGAATTGTTAGGTGTGCAGCCTGATCCCTCGTCCTATGCTGGCCATGATGACCTCAGTGAGTACTGCCCAGAATGGCTATGGGTGACAGTGCCAGACGGATTTCTCAACCTGCAGGGCTCGGCTCAGATTCAGTAAATGCGTGGGCTCCTTGTTTAAGTACTGGCGATCTAGAGCCAGTCTTGGTTTAAGCTTAATACCACAGCCTCTTGTTTTCCTTATCCACGCAAAAGGTCACAGGGTGATAAGCTATGCTCCTTTAGTGCCTTTCAAATACCTTTTCCACCTTTTGTTGTGTATCAGCTTTTGCTGCCTAACAACCCATGTTAAAACTGAAGTGTTTTCAAACCTCTATCATTTATTTAGCTCACAATTCTTAGGGCTGGCAGTCTGGGCTGGGCTCAGCCGGGTGGTTCTTTGGCAGGCCTCATTCTCAGGGCTACTGTCAGCTTCCAGAGAAGCTTGGGCAAGCTGGTCTATGGGGCCTCAGTGGGCACAGCTCATCTGGGCTTTATGTATCATCCCACAGGCTAAGCTGGACTTGTTCACACGATGGCAAAAGGGATCCGAGAGTTGCAAACTGTTGATGCATCACATGTGCAAACATCCTGGCGGTCCAAGCAGCTTGCTCTAAGTCCAGAGTCAGAGCCCGAGCGCACAGAAAATTACATGACAAAAAGGGCTGTGGGCACCAAAGGAAGGCATCCAACACACCAAGGAGCCTGGTAAAACCCTGCATTGTTCAGGATGTATTTGGATACAAGTAACAGAACCCTACCCATGTCAGCTTGACTTAAAAAAAGAAAAAAGGCAATTTACTGGCTTGGGTAATGGAATGATCCAGGGTTGAACTAGCTTCAGGAATGGCTGAACGCTGAGGTTGATATGATATCAGATCTCTCGCTCTCCCTCTCTTTCTCTCTCTTTTCTATCCCCTTCCTTCTTTCTCCCCATTTCTGCTTTCTTGTATAGGATATTCCTTTTCCAGGAAGATTTCACCCACATGATTGCAAAGATAAACATCAACAGCTCACAAATAGCTTCCTTCCAGTTTACCAGTTGAGAAGAAAAGCATCATTTCTAATAGCTTTGGTCAAAGTTCTGAAGAGGACTTTCATTGGCTGGCCATTCATCTGCCCATCCCTGAACCAATAATTGTGGCCAGAGGTACAGAAATTTTGATTGGCCAGACCTGGGCCCTGGGTCCAACCCTATGACAGATTTACAGGGTACAATCAGCCCTTAAGATAGGCAGGGAATAAGCAGTATTATTACAGAGAAGGTCAGGAATGGCTTCCCTGAGAGGATTCCAGACAGGTGACTCAGGTGATCATGGGAAGATGCTTAGGATGATAAGTTTTTTAAAATGCTCAAAAAATAAAACAAGAAAAGGTCTCCCAAGATAAAAGGCAATAAAGGTATTCTCCCAAAAGTGGGAGAAGAATGTGTTATATGGTTATATGTGTTACATGTTCTGGAAAGGCATCTCTGGTAGGCTTTTTACCTCTTGGTCAAAAATAACCTACTGAGACAGGCTTGACCTGCTGTGTTATCCATCTCTGGAATATGAAATCTCTCAGTTTATTGTTTCCTGGACTTTGCAAAAAGGGCCATTCCTGCAAAACCTCCTCCAGGACAGTTTGGAAAATCCCAGAAGCCCTAGGCCTGGTGTCCAAGATGCTACTGGAGAGGTATCCATTTCCTACTTCTCCTAACCTGGGAGGTCAGCAAACTTTTTCTGTTAAAAGCCAATTGTAAAGTATTTTAGCCTTTGTAGGCCAAGAGGCCAGCTCACAGCTATTTTGTAGGTATTTATAGAACAAGAGAGAGAACAAATTTGTACAAGTTCTTTTCAACCGCTTAAAATATATTTAAAAAATAAAAAATATAGTCCATTTGCAAAGCTGCACAGAAACAGGTGGCAGGATGGACTTGACCTTAGAGTGCCAGTTGGTCCATTCCTGCCCTAAGCCATCTAAAGTGGCAGGAGGGAAGACAGATACTGTAGGATCCAAATCAGAGCCACAGAAAGAGAGAAGGAGGGGGGGAGGAAGGAAACCAGTGATGGTAGGTAGAGTCTGAGAGAGAGACTGAGGAAGTCTGGAGGGAGAAAGAGGACTCTTTCGGGGCAGTGACTACAATAAAACAGTGACAGAGAGCAAGAGAGTGAGGTTATGCAAGAGAGAACAGAAGATTTGACAATATTTGCTGTGCTTTGCGATGAAATTCACAAAGGACTCCAGTGAATACTCAATTGCTTTTTGGTTACTGTGGTACTGGTACTGGGTTGTCTTCCCTGCCCTTTCTTTATATGATCCACACCTGAGTCTGGGGCCACAGCTTTATGTGGCTTTCTTTGAGCTACTTTCCAATATTCTATTTGGGTTAACACTCCTCTCCATCCCAGTCATCCCAAGCAATCTGGTTCCTTCACTCATCACATCCTTCCACCTGGGATACACTCTCCCCTCCCCAACCACCCTCTACTTGACCAACTCCTGTTTATCCTTTCTTCAGAGATCTTTCATGACTCCTGGAATCTCACTGCCCTGTGTCCTCACCCTGCAAAAGTCTGAGTGCCTCTTGGGTTCCTCCCTTCAAAATGGGGCCACTCCTGCCTGTCCCTGTTGAAAGCGAGGCAAGGCAGAAGCACTTTTGCCAACTGTAAAGGGCTAGGCACGTGGAAGCTGATATTTGGCCCATTTTTGGTCTTCTCTGTGTAATCCTCTCCAGGTGATACTTTCATGGTCCCTTCGGGCCAGATCTCCGCACGCACAGTGTTACTGGGAGCGGAATGATACGCCTGTGATTTGGGGATCACAAACAACAACAGTTTAGTCAGCTTGGGAAAAGGGGGAGAACGGGGTGGTGCTGACCTCTCCCTTAGAGCCTCCCCAAATTCCAAGTGATTCTTTTTACATATCAGGAAATTCTGAGTGTGCCATGCTCAATGAAAGACGCAGGTGTCTCTTCTCCCCAGCAGCTTCCAGGCTGCTACCTTCTCGAGCTCGGCTCAGAACTCCATCTGAACCTGCCTCCTATAAATCTTAAATAAAACAGCCCCCTCAGTCGACAGTAATTAAACAGAGACTCCGCCGCGGCGAGCTTGGCATCCACACCTGCCACTGGGATCCCCTTTCTCCAGGCACCTGCGCTCGGCGGCCATCCCACCCCACCCTCCCCCCGGCCCGCTCGTGCGCACGCGCAGTCAGCTCCAGCGCGCGCCGCCGCCTCCGGCCGGCGCCCGAGGAACAGATGGAGCAATCATGCTCCTCATTCCGCCAGAAGGGCCCCGCTACTCTGGGGGGAGTTCTGTGGTTGTAAGACACATAATTAGACACGTCAGTGGACAATGCGGCGGATTAGAGGGGGTGGGCTCGCATAAGGGAGAACAGGCATCCTCATTGATCTGCGGCGCGCCGAAACGCCCGGCGCTCCCACCCACGCCCGGCCCCGAGGGTGCAGGGGCACCGCGATCGCCTCCGGGTGGGGGGGCCTCCTGCTGCCGCCGCGCCGTGGCTCTGCCGGCCCGCTCGAGCGGCGTGTGCCTTTGCTCTTCCTTGTTAAACACCGCGCCGGGCTGATTTCTGTGCAAAGGATGCCACTCCTGTGGACGTCCAGTCGACTCTTGTGTACGTGTCACCTGTCAAGTGTCCAAGCACGACACGGTGGCAGTGGGTCCCGCCGCTGGCGTGGTAGGAGAGACAACGACGGTTTCAGCTCATCCACCCGCAGCACAGCCCTAGTCCCTGACTCCCCCCCCCACCCCGCCCCCTGGGGTGAATGCTTCGAAAAAAGCCCACTAGAGCAGACACGCGCTGGAATTCACACCCCCCCCCCCCCCCAGGGGAGCCAGATGAACTCAGGCCACTTCACCAGGCTCTACAAAGGGCTGCACCTAATGAGGGGAAGAGCCGGGCCTCCAAGGGGAAGATGGGGTTTGCACCCTGGGCTGCCTTTTGGCTACATGGGTGACTGGCAAGTTACTGGGCCTTGGTCTCCTCTTCTTGTTTTGTGGGAATAACCTCCACCTCTCAGGCACTTGTGGGGTAAAGTATGTTTGAGCTGATCTCCTTTGTGAAAATCAGAAACTCGTTCAGGGTAGTTTGAATAATCAGGGTGTGTCAGGTGGGTCTTCTGGGAATGGGAAGCCAAGAAAGGATTACAAGTGCAAACTCACTGAAGGACGAGGAGAGGAAAGGAGTAGAAGAGGAAGGCCCAGGGCAGCGAGGACTGGCATTTGTGGAGGGAGGGAGACTCCACACCACCAGCCATGCAACCTCAGAAAGTCTGGAAGGACAGCAGAGAGCCTAGAGCAAAGAGCCTGTGGGAAGGGTCCCACATGAGGCAGGAATGGCCCAGTTCTAGCACCTGGCTGTGGCTGTCGGTGGCTAGGAGCAGTCTGGGGAGAGTGCGGCCTCCAAGTGAACGCTGCATCCTCTTCAGGATGAGCTCTCTCACCTTGTAGAGCGAGCTCAGTAGTGCACGGCCATGGCTAACCCCAGCACCATGGGTGGCCACATGACTGAGACAAAACCACCCAGCACATTCCACTTTATTGGCCAACTGTGAATGATTCTGAATTTACCTAAACCGATCTAATTAGACTGAAAACGAGGACAATTGCTGGGGATGCTGGAACACAGCTAATCACTTTTCTCGTGGACGTTAACAAGAAGTAGGTAGCTCTAGGGAATCCTGGCAGCCACCTTGGGACATGAGACATATCTAAATTGGGATGAAATCAACCATTTGAGGATGGGAGAGCAGAGAAAACTCCAAGAAACAGGGCTCTGGTCACATGGTTGGGCAGCTGGGTTAAGTGTCTCCTGAAATCCATTCTGTTGCTGGACTTCTTTCATGAACTAATAAACGCTCATTATTGTTGGAAGCAGTTTGGTCAATTTTCCTGTTTTATAAGAAAGGATTCCAATCTGATCAGCAATATGGGAAATGGATGCCATCCGAACTCCACAAGTAAGAACAGTCACAGGGTCAAGTCTAATGGAACTGAGACAAGAAAAGGGTGGCACAGGGATTCTAGGCTGCTCTGGGACCTCAGGGCAGAAATGTTTGAATCTTCATGTTAGAGAGTAATGTGACTTAACCGCTCGTGTCTGCAGCCTTGGGTGCCCAGCCACTCTCTTTGCCATGACCATAACCCTCTCCTTGGTATTTTCTCCACTACACACATTCTTCTAATTCATACTTCTCCTTCTGGAGTCTGCAGGACTGACTCCAGACCCACATCGTGACTCAATGAATCTCTCACCCTCAGCAATTGCTGCCAATGTCCTGATCTGCTCTGCACTTCCCCCTGCAAATCTCTGAGAACACAAATCTGATTGTCCCGGCTCTTGCCTCATTACACAACAAAGAGATTCTGTATATAGTGGAGGCTGGGTATCAGTATTTCTTAAAAATTTCTGATGGTTCAAGTGTGCTGCCAAAGTCACTTCAGTCAAGTTTTCCAGGTCCACAGAAGGCCCGGCCTGTCCTTGGGTCAAGTTCAACTTCAATCCAGTCAGCTAAGAGCAGAGCCTCCTCCAGTGGTGGGTCTGTGGGTACAGAACTAAAGTGTAGACAGGTCCTGCTTGACATGCTTAAAACAAGAGAAGCCTCACACAGACTTTGGCACAAGGCAGTGACTCAACGTGTGACAGCGGTTAGTAAAGTCTAGTCTCCTCTCTAATTCAAAGGTGTACTGTCTTTAATTTTATTTTTAACATTTATTTATTTTTGAGAGACAGAGTAAGAGCACGAGTGGGGGAGGGGCAGAGAGAGGGAGACACAGAATCCGAAGCAGGCTCCAGGCTCTGAGCTGTCAGCACAGAGCTGGACGCGGGGCTCGAACTCAGGGATCTTGAGATCATGACCTGAGCTGAAGTCAGACACTTTAACCCACTGAGCCACCCAGGTGCCCCAAAGGTGTACTGTCTTTAAAGTACACTAGGCTGCTGCTGTACCACAGCTGAGGAAGAGCTGCTGAGGAGGCAACCTACGTCAGCTAGACATCCATGCTTGGCAAATACACTGCACCACAGGAAAATTCTGATTAATTCTATTTACACTGGAGAGGAATTTCTTCCATTGCAGTAAGACCTATTGATGCAGCTATGAAAAGTCCTATTTGGGGAGGCTGTTCAGTGACCTGGGGAAATACTCACGACCTGATGTTAAGAGAAAAGAAGGGATACTGGGGCGCCTGGGTGACTCAGTCAGTTAAGCGTCGGACTTTGGCTCAGGTCATGATCTCGCGGTCCGTGAGTTCGAGCCCTGCATCGGGCTCTGTGTTGACGGCACAGAGCCTGGAGCCTGCTTTGGACTCTTTGTCTCCCTTTCTCTCTGCCCCTCCCCTGCTCTCTCTCTCTCAGAAATAAATATTTAAAAAGTTTTTTTTTTTTAAAAAAAGATATAAAATTTATATAGTGCATGATTCTAATTCTTTTTTAATGTGAGTATATATTTGTATAAGTATACACAGTAAGAAAAAACACTGGAAATAGAGACACCAAAGCAGTAACTCTGGTTCTCAGGGAGAAGTTTTTCTTGAAGCTAAATATGTTCAATTGAGAGGACAGACTTTTATTTTGGAATGTCCTTTTACTTTTTTGATGGTAACCTGCTTTCACGAAAGGATGATTTCAGCGGAGCACTGGCTGGGCTAGCATACTGTATGGTTGATCCATGAACAACACGGGTTTGAAAGGCAGAGTTCCACTCATACACACAGATTTTTTTCACTTAATACAGTACTATAAATCCATTTTCTCTTCCTTATGACTTTCTTAACATTTTCTCTAGCTTACTTTATCGTAAGAATACATTAGATAATACATGTAACAGAAAATATGTGTTAGCTAACTACGTTATTGGTAAGGCTTCTGGTGAACAACAGTAGGCTAATAGTTAAGTCTGGGGCAGTCAAAAGTTCTATGTGGATTTTCAGCTGCATGAGGGGTCAACACACCTGACCTCTGTGTTGTTCATGGGCCAAATGAATATGCAAAATAAAATGTTGGCAGCTCTACATCAGCAGCCCTCTACATGCTACCGTGGTTTGTTTTTCCTAATTTTAATTTTATAGAAGTCTGAATATAAGAACCTGGAACCCACTGCCCTGGGGCACAGCCTCGCAGGAATCCCACTTCCCCAAGCTGATCCCTTTAGCTTTCCCTGGATTCAAGGCTCTTCTGGCAGGACCTGGCCCTGATTGAGTGGCAGTTCAGAGGAGGGAAATAATTTCCAGCCTAGAAGAATGAAGGGTGACCTCCTGGAGGCGGCGGCATTTGAATGGGGCCTTGAAGGCTATGAGATGTCAAGCTATGCAAACTGACAGGGAGAAGAGAAAGCGATGCATGAGCAAACATGTCAAGGTGGGAAAACACAAAGCATAAATACAGTAAATATTTACTACATACTGTGGAAGAAGCTCGATGCGAGGCCCTCGGTTGCAAGAGGGCTACTGTGTTCAGAGGGGTCCTGGGCCCGTTGTCAAACTGCTGGAACTTCAGGCTGGAGGCCCGTGAGCTGGGCTTTCAAGTCACTCGGCCATTCCTGCTGCTTCTTCCCCTGAATGCTCAGCGCAAGGAGAGAAGGTGGGAAAGGTCTCCCTGGAAAGAACTTACAAGACAAGGGCATACCACTGCCATCCCTTAAAATCCCAGAGACACAGCCTCCAGCACGCGGGCCTAGCTGGACAGAGGAGGCTTGCACAGTAAAATCGCTGCCTGCAGCGCCCCTGGAGAAAAGCAGAGTACCACCGAGTACAGCCTTGTGGCAAGACTTCCCAGAGGTGAATCCTTTCTGTTCGTTTTTCCCCAAGGGCTTAGGCATCCAGCTCCACATTCATCCTTTTCCTCTAGCTTATCTTTTCATGACTTGGGAGAGCAGTCTTCCTTATCTAGGAAACAAATGGCCTCCACGGAGAGCTCAAAACAGCGAAGTCATTTATCTGTCTGACATGTGTTTCCCTGTTTGTTTTCTCCAGCCTTGACACAAGAGTTGTGTCAACTGTGGATGGCTGTGCCCCAGTCACTTGAGAGGCATGAATCAATTTCCAGCTGCATTTATCACTTGCTGCCTTAAATCAAGTCTAATCAATGCTTCCTTCATTTGGTATGGATTGAAACTATATATAACACGCTCAGAAAACGGCCGGGAAAGGGAACAGATCACAAACAAAAACTCCGTCGGGGATTTAGATGTTAAGGAAACATTTGTAGAGTTTGATTCACTTTAATGGAGATGCCTGACCAAACAGATACAGAGATTTGTTTATGAAGTTTAACTTCAATGTACCTGACATGCAATGTCATTTCATGACGGATCAGTCTATACGAGGGGACTTTTGCATCTTCAAATATTTTATATACATTATGAAGATTCAGTATACATCTGAGTAAGGTTTTATCCCTCTATGGTCTTTAACTCCTATTTTTTTTTTTTTCACCATTGACTACATGGGTCAATTTTTAGTTACAAGATGTAAAATAATAAAAATCTTTGTATTAAAATACATATCCAGGGGGCGCCTGGGTAGCTCAGTCGGTTAAGCTTCCCACTTCAGCTCAGGTCACGATCTCGCGATTTGTGGGTTCGAGCCCCGCATCAGGGTCTGTGCTGACAGCTCAGATTCTGGAGCCTGGTTCAGATTTAGTGTCTCCCTCTCTCTTTGCCCCTCCATCACTCATGCTCTGTGTCTCTCTCTCAAAAATTAAACATTACAAAAATTTCAATAAAAAAATAGATATCTAGGAGCCCCTCTGATATAAAAAGTTTTTTATGAAGTCTCACAACAAAGAAAACTTAACCCTCTCTCTCCTTCCCCCAGTTCTTCGTAATAGAATTTGATCCATACAACCAAAGTGGATTTTCCACTAGCAGGTGTGAAAACCGCCCCGCAGCTGTTCAGCTAACTCAGAAAGTGGTAGGGAGCAGCCCTGTCTCATTTGTAAATTAATCCTGTGCCAGTGAAAGATGATATCAGCATAGTTACTGGCACCTAAAACCCATCATGCCCACAGCAAGGCCTCGGATTATTCTTCAAGGATAATGGCAGAGGAGAGACAGAACATAGAAAAATAGGTCAATGATAATGCGAACCCAGAAGATGAGGCAGTGCCGTGATTCATTGACATAATTAATATTTCTATCTAATCTGCTGAACTGTGTAGACTTTTACCACTGGCATGCCTCTGAAGCGATTAGCAGGGCTGACTCATTTTCACAGTGCCGGCTCCCCCAGTGACCTGTTGTCAGGTAGCTGAACAGAGAGCCCTGTTCAGCTCTGGGAAGTCCGAGAATAATAACCAACCCTGATGTTGGTTTGATACTTTCCAGTTCATAAAAGTGTTTTGAACATAGTCTCATCACCCTTTACGATAAGCAAGAAAAAAATTGTATCCCCATTTTCAAAAGGAAAAAGGAGGTTCAGAGGTTGGGGTACCCCCTTGAGGGCTGGTCAACACCTGAGCTCTAGCTCTGGAACTCACTTCCTTGTCTCATCAACCCCAAAGCCTTAGTTCTTCTGCTGGCCCGTGACTGTCACTGAGGTCCCCTTCTGTTCTTTCCCCAACATATTTTTTTCTCCCATCACCCAGGGTTCTTGGGAAACTCCTACGGTTACAGGAGATCCCTAGAGTTGCTTGGCAGGTTGTCTAGTTTAAAAAAATGAAATAAGAGGCAGCACCTTTGGACTTGTTTTGGGTTACAGACATGGTGTAGTGTTCTTAACTCATCTTAAACAAAGACAGGGTAATGTGATATAACAAAGCTTTAACCTTCTGTGAACAAAGAGAGGGCAGGTGAAAGAAACTACAGATTTGGAGTCGACAATTAAGGCACCCACTCATGTGGTCTTTGATACTCATGAGAGTTGTTTAATGAGCTCCTCTGTTCTGAGGATTTCTAGGATGGATCATGTTTGCTCATTCTTTTGGGGGGTGTAACAGGCTTTTCCAACCATGGCGAGTCTCACACAGAAGTAGATCCTGTGCAGATTCCTAAGTTAAGGGCAGAGTTGATAGAAGGAAGAACTTCCATGGCTTTAAACTTTTTGACAAGAGTGGATCTGCTCAACTTGACATTAGTAGAAGTAAATGAGGGGAGTAACAGATAATGCATCTTCAAACTGGCTTCAGGTAATGTGCCACTGAGAAGAAATGCGTTTTCAATGGTCATAGGCATTTTGAAGCTCTCCAGGGAGCCTGAAAAAAGTCTTGAACACATTCTGACAAAGCTGTTACAGTGTTCAGGAGTTAACATGCGTGTCGAATGGCAAAGTCACCCCAACTATCCTGTTAATACAAACTGAAATTTATATTGGAAATACAAATACTCACAACCTATATAAACCCAGAGTAAAAGGGAGCATACCCTTTCTTGAAATAAAAATGCTGAGATTAATACATATCAGATTTCATTTCATTTCCTCCCTAGAGCAAATTGGTTTATTTCATTTATTCATTCATCCAGCCAATATTTATGGAGCGCTGAGAATACGGGCACTGATGATTCAGTGGTAACCAGACACGGCAGAGAACCTGCTCCCTGGGAGCTTACCCTCAAGTGGGAAAATTCACATTTAAAATATGAATGGAGACTTACGCTTCCAATCAAGATGGAGTAATAAAGACCAGATTTACTCTCCCACCCAACATAACCAAAATAGAAAAACAGGATAATACACGTAACCATGGTTTTCAAGACACTGGACGGCAGGCAATGAAAGCCTGTGATCCTGAGGGACAGGAGACGAATACAGTGAGCCGCATCATCACCTGACCTGAGACACTGTCCAGGCTGCACAGGGAGGGACAATGTAGGCAGTCCCCAGGGGACCCTGGAGTTCAGGAGACAGAGCTGAGGGTGAGGGGACACTGAGGCAGCCAGCATTTGCAGGACAGAGTACCAGAGAGGAGACAGCCGCAGAGAAGCCCAGATACCTGGAGAGGGGCCCCTCTGATATTCATGCGAGTACCTACTGCTAAGAGTGTGGAATCGTGGGAAGGCAGCATCTGAAAGTATTAGAGGGAACCGTGCTCAGCACGCATACAGGGGCCTATTTCCACCCGCTAGACTGGAAAATTTGTAATTCACAGGGCAATGGGAAAATCTTTCCTTAGTACCAGAAAATAGTTTGTCCTAGGCTGAACACTGTTCCAGACCTGCCTAACAAATTACATGAGCAAGACCCACAAAGATCACACTATTTCCAAGTAACTTAACTGCATCCCCAAACAAAGCCACAGAACGTAAGAATACATACATATTCAGCCAGGTAAAATTTATAACGTTTGGCACTCAGTCGAAGATTACAAGGCATGCAAAGATGACTCATAATGAGGACTTGTATCCAGAATTTATAAAGAACTCTCAAAGCTCAAAAATAAGAAAACAAGCAACCCAGCTTTAAAAAGAAAAAAAAAGGCAAGAGATTTGAAAAGACATTTCACCAAGGATTTGTGGATGACAAATAAGCATATGAAAAGACGCACAGCAATAGAAGCCTTAAAAAATGCAAGTTAAAAGCACAGTGAGATACCACCTCACACCTAATAAAACGGTAAAAATGTTAAAGCCAGATCATACTTGGTGATGACAAGAATGTGAAAGACCTGGAACTGGTGGAAACGTGAACTGGGACAGCCATGTTGGGACACAGTTTGGCAGTTTCTCGAACTGTTACACATCCACCTACCATACGGCTCAGCCATCCCACTACTGGATATTTACCTAAGAGAAATGCAAGCATATGTCCGCACAAAGACTAGCACACAAATGTTCGTAACAGCTTTATTTGGAACAGACGAAAGCTGGAAACAACCCAAACGTCCATTAGTAGGTGAATGGAAAAATCTATCCAATGAACTACTACTCTGATACGGGGAAAAAACAAAAACCAAAAAAGCCCTCTTAATACAGGCTACATTGATGAATCTGAAAATAATTACAGTGAGTGAAATAAGCCTAATTTAAAAAAGAGTACATATTACACGATTCCATTTATATTAAATCCTAGGAGATGCATACTTAATGTACAGTGTCTGAGCAAGTAGAGCGTGCAACACTTGATCTCAGGGTTGCGAGTTCAAGCCCCAAGTTGGTTATAGAGCTTACTTAAAAATAAAATCTTTAAGAAAAATATATTCATGGGCTCTACATTCTAGAGATTCTGCCAGAACTGTTATTTCATCTTCAATATTAATTATACTTTGGTGAAAATACTTTAAAACGTTATTTTTAAGGTTGTGACAAGGAAACCAACAGGTATCAACATAAGCTCTGTGGAAAAGTGTTGTATACACTAAGAAAAAGGACCAAGTGGAAGTGGATTCTCGTTCCGTAAAGAAAACCAAACCCGCCATAATTCTCAGCAGTGAGGAAAACCACGCAGAGTCAATCACTTGGTGTCTGCCAGTCGCCTCTGCCCTGCACGCTGCTGTGGCTTGCAGCCGCGGAGTCCTCAGGTCTGGACACTTGAACTCTCGAGTTCAGTTGCTCTCCAAGCTCCTCTATCAGCGGCCCAGAGCCTCCAGGAGCCCGGGGGGAGGCGGGTGGCTTTCTCGGACTACCACCACATCTCTCGACGGCTGAGTTTCTGCACACCCCGTCATCGATTAGCAGGTCGCCGCGTTCCTTGAGAAAGGGACCCTGCAAGGAATGCACTGTCTCAGACTCACTACCTGAGAGCTCCCCTTGTTCGGAGTCCGAGCCTTCGGTCTCACATGAGGTGGTGCTGTCTGACTCCTCCGTGTCACCTGCCTCAGGAGGGCAGGCAGGTGTCTGCTGCCTGGAAACAGGACGGCCTGCTCTTGATGCAGTGTCTTCCTCCTGGACAAGAAGTGCTGCAGCCTCCAGTTCTTCCAGTTCTAATCCCAGCTGAGCCTTTGTCAGGGACACTTCCTTTAAGGTTTCTGCAAGAGCTGCCAACTTATTGGACCTTGAAAGCCATTTGAAGAAGAAATATTAGGACAATTCATTAATTGGCCTGAGAACGAAACAGGATATATAGCTTAAAGTAGTAAGAAAATAAAGATGGGTCCATACTTCATGTGACACACCAAGATAAATCCCAAAACAGATCAAAGAAACGTAAAAGAAAATGAAGCGATGAGGTATTACAAGGAAATGCAGGAGATTCCCTTTATAACCCTAGGATGAGGAAGCCCTTTCTATCTATGACTCAAAATCCAGAAGCCACTAAAGACTGACAAATTCAATTTAAAAAAACCTATAGGACAAAAACCAAAAAACAAAACATCATAAACAAAGTCAATAGGCTAATACAAAATTGAGAAAAATACTAGCAACTCATGTCACAAAGCAAGGCCTAATTCCCCTAACACGGTTCTTAAAAGTGGACATAACAATTCATCAGAAAAATGGACAAAAGACATAAGCAACAATTCTCACAAAAGGAGATATAAATGCCTCTTAAACATATGAAAAGATGTTCAACTCCAGTCAAATAAGAGACCCAAACTAAAGTCACAGTGAGATACATTTCTCATTTATCACAATGGCAAACATCCAAACGTGATAACACGACGAGAGAGGCTTGGGGGAAAGACCCCTCCCCACACCGCTGGCGACAAATTAAACAGGTACGGCCCCTGTGGAAAAGGTGGCGATAACTTTCCAACTTGAAAATGTACACACCCTTGGCCGAGCAATACCACATCTGGAAATTAAACACACATGCTACAGGACAGAGGCCCAGGGTATTCACTGACATTGTTTTCAATACCCCAAAATGGTAAATAACCAAGTGCCCGCGACCACAGGACTGGTTAACTACCTTATGGAATATCCATGCAAAGGAAGAGTCTATGGCTGCGTACGGAACGAAGCGCTCTATGGGCTAACCCAGGTTACACTGTGTAACAGCAACAACAAACAGCATACCGTTATGTGGAGGCTACCTTTTATGTTAAACAAGGGGAAAGAAATAAAAACACCCTTCTGTTTGCTTGTATACTTATCAATAAACTCTGGAAAGCTGCAGAAAACACTAGCTTATGTGGGGGGGTCTCGTGGGGAATGGAAAGGTAGAGGATGATGATAAGAGGGAGGCTTTTCACTGCAACTGTTTACTTTTAAACTCTGTAAGCGTAACACCTATTCAAAAATTTTAAGTATACAAAAGATAAAAAAGCAATACTATAGAGAGTAGCGTGACGTGCTTTTTACTTTTTTTTAATGTTTATTAATTATTTTTTAGAAAGCACACATAGGCGGGGAAGGGGCAGAAAGAAGGGGGACAGAGGATCTGAAGCAGGCTCTGTGCTGACAGTGGAGAGTTATGGCACTCAAACTCATGAACTGTGAGATCATGACCTGAGCCCAAGTCGATGTGCAACTGACTGAGCCACCCAGGCACCCCCTTTATATTTTTATCAGAAAATCATGCCATGTTATTTCAGAGGATAATTTTCAGTTTGTAACATTACATTATACTAAACTTTTTTTTATTAAACTTAGAGGTATTCGTACTTTTCCTTTGTTTTGAAAGAAGCAAAAAAAAAAAAGCATACTGCAGGTGTCCAAAACTCATGGCTTTACTCCTCCCTAGAGGAAAATCTGAAGTGACAACTGAAAAGGGTAGCAGTGAGCAAGTGAAAATGATCAGCACGCTGACCTTGGCTTCTACGTTTCTCTAACTCCGAAGCTGAAATGAGTGTACAAAACATTTAGTGGCTTTGAGACAAACTGGATGACGGTGAGTTCACAAGATAAATTCACTTGTAAAAGTGTAGTCCATCCCATAATATCAAGAAAATGGGGCTTTGTTTCACTGGAGCAGAAGTGACTGGTGGGGCAATGGGAACTAGTGAACAAAGGTGGTGTTTTTCACCTAAGTGCCCAGGTATATCTGAGACCCTTTGATCTCAGAATATTTAGTGTAATAATGACTTTGTGCAGGGATGCTCTGTGCCCCGGCTGCCCTCCATGAGCGCAGTCAGGTCCCAGAAGCCCCACTGCAGTGTCCCAGGGTGGGTGCTGAGATACTGCTAGGTGAATGGCCAAGGGCAACAGCCATCACTGAGGGCAACTTCCTCTTATGTGAGGAAACCCCTGAGTTTCAGTGCTGGGATTCCCAGAGCTTAGAAAAAGAACGGCGGGTAGGGTAAAGAAGAAAATTAGGATGGGATCAGCTGAAGTCAGCTTATGATTCACCAATGGTCTACAAACTCTGGATGAATTCTCATCACTTTAAGACATCTCTAAAAGCACAGTTATGGAATCACATGGTCGCGATGTAATTTACATCCATGTCCAAGACAGTTGTAGATGACATCCACAAACCATATATGCTGAAACCCTGACTGCCAGTAGTAAAGAATTTGGTCTGAATTCGTGGACCGGTTTGCAATATCTTTGCCCCAAGGCCCTGTCAGCCTAGAAGCTAGTTCACGGCCATCTTTCTCACTGAAGTGGGCCCTCTCTGGGTAGTGATGTGCACCCGTGAGAGGTAAAGAGCAAGGAACTTAGGAAAGAAGACAATGCCTCTTACTAAATTATAATATTAGAAATAAAATTTGGGGGTGCCCGGGTGGCTCAGTCGGTGAGCATCCAACTTCGGCTCAGGTCATGACCTCACGGTTCATGAGTTCAACCCCGCACTGGGCTCCATGCTGACAGCCTGGAACGTGCTTGGGATTCTCTCTCCCTACCTCTCTCTGCTTCTATCTCACTCGCTCAATGAATCAATCAACTTTTAAAAAAATAACAGGGGCACTTGGGTGGCTCAGTTGGTTGAGTGTCTGGCTCTTGATTTCAGTTTAGGTCATGATCTCACAGTTCATGAGTTTGATCCCCAGAGTGCAGGGCTGGCTTTGGATCCTCTTTCCTCCTCTCTGCGCTTTTCCCGCTCACACATTCTCTCTCAAGGATAGACATTAAAAAACAAAGATTTTAAAATCAAAGCTCTTCCTTCAGTGACCATACATTTCACACTCTGATTAGCCATGACAAATACTATCGACAGTATATGAAAGACAATGTTCCACACACATCCCGACACTTATTCCAAGTGACAACTTCATGGGTCAGTTGCATTTTTGTCCACATTACCGATGACAAAACAGAAGCCTAGAGGGTTAAGAGACCTGCTGCAGTTTCCCCAGCTGAAAGGGGCAGTCAAGACTGGAAAACCATGCTGCAGAGCTCTAGTGGGCTTCCTCCTCCACTACCGGGCCTCCCACAAAGTATCCAGGCTCTGAAAAGTCTCCCGTCCTGTGACCACATTCTTCCCTTCTCCCCAGGTGGAGCTCAATTCAACATCTTCCAAATGAGCAAGTTCTGACAGGCATAGGCAAAGAAGGCTGCAAACAGTGATCTCTTTAGCTTAGCAGTCTTAAACGAAGTATACATCTAACTAAGCCTTAACTACAGAGGTTTAAAATTGAAGCAAAACATCTGAATTATTTGTGAGGATATGGTGAACTCTCAGGTTGAAACCATCTGGATCTTTGTTAGTGTCCACTATCTGTGTCATGTGTAACAGAACAAATTTGGAATTTCAAAGCCCCTCACCCCTAATCCTGGCTCTTTTCAGACACAGTGTAACCCCACACACTGTGAGACTATCAAGGATCTACTCTAAGAGGCAGGAAAGTGGCCCAGATGAGCCATATGACCCCCAACAGGACTTGTGCCTCTTACCAGGTGATGTGAATTTTTACCCTTCAGTTTGTTTCTCACTTTAAGTACTGCATTCGTTTCAAGTGACCCATTTATATAAAATATGTAAAAAATGAATCCTATGTTCATTTTTGCTTCTTCACAGTGCTGACCCATCTCTGTTTCTTATTAATCCCACTTTTACTACCTCAAGCTGGTTACTTTCCTAAATTAATACTAAAGTTCTGAGAGAAACCTTAAGTTTATAGAGGAAGCATTCTGAATTCTCCACTTAAAGAATGCGAGAATAAAAAGGAATTAAAAATTTCAAAACATCATTGACAGAGAATGTGACCCAACAGTCCAAAGAATTAAAGTTGGGTTTGTTTCTATTAAATTATTTTATGCAGATAACTTAGCAATCACTGTTTACAATAAAAGAAACTATCTGTTTAGAGAAAAAAAAAATTAAGCCGAGAAAGAGTAGCCTTTTTGTTCTTTCAACCACGGGTAAAATTAGAGTTGGTTCTAAATCTGCCACTCTTATACTCTAGGACCTAACTCTGCAACGGCGCTTTCCATTTCAGAGAGCACCTCATTTAATGTAGTTAGTGGTTTTTCACCGTCACAGTCAAAACAGACCAGCTAGGTCATGTCAGAAAGCTTTGCCGAGTGGCATTATTAGTTAACCAGAATGCTTACAAAAACCAGGTACATTCTGATCCAAGCAATGAATATACTGAGTTA
Organism: Panthera leo; assembly: GCF_018350215.1. NCBI lineage: Eukaryota > Metazoa > Chordata > Mammalia > Carnivora > Felidae > Panthera > Panthera leo. The sequence goes on from NC_056680.1 coordinate 39,704,785, forward strand.
CTAGTTGTACTTACGGTACACATTTTATATTGAAATGAAGAGCACCTACTTGTTAAGAATGTATTTGTTAAGGAATGAAGAGATTCATTATTTAAGAGCCATGACAACTGGATAATGGTAATGTCATATTTTAACACAACTATACTCAAAATAGGTTTTCCTTAGACAGTTTTTGGAAATGTAATCCTACCATGTAGCTTTTTAAAAAGCTTTCATTCTGTTTGTATATGTGAAATAATCTCCTATTTGGAGGATTTTTTTTTTTTAATTAAAAATGCTCTCTGACAAGTTGTAGCAAATACAACTACGATCAGTGACTAATAGCAACAGCTGGAAGTACACTCCTTGACCATCGCTAGGCTAATAGACAACTTCCTCAATTATTTTATATTTTGGTGAATGAGTTAAAAGAAGGGGGGGAGGGATCCAAGGCCTTATGAAATAGCCAAAACAAAGTCCAAAAAGGGCTCTAAAGTGAAAGGAAAATGATGTATAAATAGAAAGCATACATCCTGTTTCTTGTTGTAGAGTTTTGTTTCCAACTATCAATCAGCTTTTCACCACTTCCTGCAATAGCTGATCTACTATAAATCTCGTAGTAACTGACTAGGTTTCATTTCCTCTGCCAAAAGCCACTAACCTGTCAGGCGTGACATACTGACACTAGAGCCAGCAACTGATAACGTAAGACAGGACGCCAGTGAGGCAATGCAACAAACATTTCATACAGGGTGACAGGACACAATGACTTGGCCTTTTAATTTCAAAGGACACATACACACCAGGCTCTGTGTGGGAACAAATAGTACATCAACTATCTTTTTAAAGGGTACACTGATAATGATGGCATAGGATCATAGCTCCTCCCTATTGAAAAGTACCAGTTCCAAACTTCAAAATCCCCTGCCCGAAACACAGTGATGTAGCCTGATAAAAAAGATAGTACATTAGCTTTAAGTAGAAGTTGCTAATGACAGTCTTTTGTCTTGACTTGAAAAACACACACACATTGATGCACAGATGATCACACAATTATGTGCCATCATACCATACTACTGAAAACCGCCTCCAGCTCCATCATTAACAGAAATGATCTCTTTAAATAAAAAGCTACTAATTTAATACAGAAAATACTACAAGTTACTTAACCCATATTGAGTTTGGGCCAGTGAAATCAGTTTTCACCCTATTTCTGACTTCACGTACCACCACTGTGGGCTTGGGCTATGCATATTAACATATGCACCCGAATAATTTCCTGAATTATAATAATGCCATAATAATGCCACCAAATAATTTCCTGAAAACTCCCTGCACTGGCTTCCTAGCGCTGCCATACAAAACTACCACAAACTGGTGGCTAAAACAACAGAGATTCCTTCTTTTACAGTTCTAGAGGCTACAAGTCCTCAATCTAGGTGTTGACAGAGCTGGTCCCTTCTGAGGCTGAGGGAGAACCGGTCCCATGCCTCGCTCTTCACTTCTCATGTTGCTGGTAATCCTGGGCGTTCGTTGGCCTATAGACCCATCATTCCAAATTCGGTCTCTGTCATCACACAGCACTCTCTGCGTGTGTCTGTTTCTTCACAAGCTGTCTTCCCTATGACAGTGTCTCTGGCTCTTCTCCTCTCCTTACAAGGATATCAGCCATATTGGCTTAAGGGACCACCCTACTCCAGCATGACCTCATCTTAACAATCAATTACATATGCAGCAACCCAATTTCCAGATAAAGTCACATTCTCAGGTTCTGGGAATTCTGAGGGGACACTCTCCAACATACTGTACTCCTTAGAGCTGAAACAGACAGTGGAGATGATTATTAATGGAAGATAAATTAAAACCAAAAAAGGTCACTCAAGGTAAAGCAACACAAAAAGCCAAAATTTAATAGTAAATAGTAATTTTTAAAAAGTTAAGATTTCACCTTCAAACAAACTACACAAACAAGTTCATAAAATGTTTAATCATTTAATATGTAGGTTAAAACTATGACTATGTACCATTTCTCTAAATGAACAAAGAATGAACCAGATATTAACTGTATTTACATCTGTTCTAACAAAATTATATTATGGCACTGTATGATATTCATCACTTTAGGTCAGTCTTCTAGGGCGAATCAGAGAACAGATAACCATCAAAGCATCATCCATTTTCTCAAGGGTCTTTCAATCATGTGACACTCAAATGACTCCTTTGGTATTTAAATATTTGTCACTAATGCCATTATTATTGTAGAGTTTTCTTCTGCAAGTAACTATTATTATTTTTTAATGTTTATTTATTTTTGACAGAGAGACAGAGCAAAGTGGTGGAGGGGCAGAGAGAGAGGGAGACACAGAATCTGAAGCAGGCTCCAGGCTCTGAGCTGTCAGCACAGAGCCCAATGCGCGGCTCGAAGTCATGAACCGCGAGATCATGACCTGAACTGAAGTTGGGACACTTACCTGACTGAGCCACCCAGGGGCCCCCTCCTGCACTTAACTAATCCCACACTTCAAAGCATCAGTGTCTGTGGTTGTGTGGCTCAAGCACAGCTCCTTTAATCACTTTCGCTGCCTTTGTGAAGTCCTTGATCTTTCACACAATGTGCAATTTATTTGTACCAAACACTACCAACAATCAGCAAGAGGTCAAATGACAAAAAGCCTGGCTGGATGGGTGGGGAGGAAGCTAGAAAGGAAATGATATGCTACAGTGGGACTAAATTTATTAAGTGATTTGGTCATTAGGGAATATTTCTGTGTTTTGACTATCAGCACTTCTCTTTAACTCTGGAAGTCAGAAACTCAAATAATGAATATTCAGAAATAAGGACCCCCTGCATGACATATATACGCAGCTGCACACACACACACACACACACACACACACACAATTTTTAGACTTGAGGTAAAAAAATAAATAAATAAATTGCTATAGTAATCCCACATACTGAAGACTATGCCTCAGGTAGGTAAATGAAGAATGAAGGTTTATCCAAATCCAGAGATCTAGAAAGGCTATCATTCGCCTCATCACTGATATCCATCTAAGAAGTGGAAGGGTGAAGGTGATAAACAGATTAAGAAAGATACAAAGTTCATAAAGAACTGTTCAAAAGAAGTGGACTCAACTCCTCCTTGAAACTATTTTGCATTTATTTATGTCAGACCGAATCAGATTAGCAGAGATAGAAATGTGAGTCCCATAAATTTGCCACATTTCCCTCTACTCCCCCACATCTCAGCAGAAAAGCTTTTGCTGAAATGTGCTCCACTGTAATCCTCCAAAACTGGGTGTTCAGGGTCAATTTCAAAACCGGCCCCATGAAACTCTTGGAACTGTCAAACTCAGAGGGCTCCCTTTCCCTGCTGGCTGTTAGGGAAGTCAAATCTGTGACCCGCCTGGTGTAATGGAATGTACCCAGAGCTCCTCCTGCCTTCCTTTTCATTCTGTTGCTTTTGTTTTCTTACCTTTAATTAATGCCATGTTGTTTTACACACACACACAAATGCTTTAGATAATTTCTGGTAGAAGGCAAAGAAAAAAAATTAGTCATTTGAGTGAAATAAAATAGCTGGTTAAGTAAAAAATACACAAAAACAAAACAAACAACAACAACAACAAAAAACCCACTTTTGTTGGACAGAAAAGGATATGGGGAAATGAGGATTATGGGTTCCAGCCTGAGACAGATACATTTTCTTCTCAAAATGATTCCACGAAGCACGACATTTTGGGTATTTCAGACTTGAACCATTTTGACAATATTTCTACATTTCATCTATGCGAAAAGGGCAGATGGTGCTGTTTAATAATAGAGGCACAGTATTTTGACCTCTTCTTAAATGTTCAGATGAAATGGCTGCTTGGATTCCATTAAACCAAGTGGAGGTCAATCAAAAAGATGGAGAAGGCATTACTATGAAGGTGGTGTCAGAAGAAAGGTGTTATAGGTGGAAATGTGTCCCCCACAAAGGTATGTTGAAGTCCTAAACCCCCAGAACCTGTCAATATGACCTCAGTTGGAAACAGGATCTTTCCAGATATAATCAAGTCAAGAGGGTGTCACACTGGGTTCGGGCAGGCCCTCAACCCAATGACTCCAAAGGGATTGCTGCCCTGATAATACCATGTGAAGATAAAGAGATGCAGAGAAGGCCATGTGACAACAGTGACAGAGACTGGAGCGACGTATGTACAAGTCAGGGTATGTCACGGCTTGTTCACTACCACCAGAAGGAAGAAAGAGGCATGGAACAGATTTTCCCCTCAACCCTTCAGAAGGAACCAGCCCTGTGGAGGACACCTTGGTGTTGGGACTTCTGGCCTTCAGAACTTTCAGAGACTAACTTTCTGTTGTTGTAAGTCATGCAGTCCGTGGTCATCTGTTACACTGGTCCTCGGGAACTAACAAAGAGGGGTATATAAAGATCAAGATTTTTAGAGCTGAACACAAATTAGAAAGAAGCTCATACAAGTTCCTGGTTTGACAGATGACAGAGTGGCACCACCAAAAATATCAACAGCAGCAGGGCACAGAAAAGTTGTCTTCACTCATAAAATGCAGAGAATGGATGAACAGAGAATGGTCTGTTTCGATTCCTGTCTGAATCTCAACACCTTGGTTCTACAGTTCTGTGCTATCATCATGATGTTTCCCTGTGTAAAAACCTGCAACAGCTTCCCCAAAATAGGATAATATCCAAACTCCCCACTGAGGACAAAGTCCCAGGGATCTGGCCCCTGGGTGCTGCCTGCCTGCCTCTCAACGAGGTCACCTGCCATACGTGTGTCCAAGTCACTGTGCTCCATTCACCACCCTCTCTCTATCCTGAGGACACACTAATGCTGCATTGTGCCTCAAGGCCCCTGCCCTTGTCACACCCCCCCTGGAACACTCTTCCCCTAAGTCTTCCCATGCTGGGTCTTACTCATTCAGTATCAGCTAAAATACCACCTCAGTCTTACAAAAGCAGTGCTTCCAGACCTATTTTATGTCCTGGAACACAAAGAAAGTGGTTTTTGCCTGGCATGGTACTGGGCCTGCACCCTACTTGCCATCCTGAAGGTGAGGGGCCAATGTTCTCATTCCCGACACCCATTTGTGGTGCCATGGACCACCAGCCAGTATACCCTGCCCTTTGCCCTCCAACTTCTCATACGCAGACCTCCTATTAGGAACTTGGTGGAACAGGGCAGTTTTGAGGTCTACACAAGTGGAAGTTCTGGCTGAATTTTTCAAATATGTCCTTTTTGTCTCCACCTTCCCTCTTGAAAGCAGAATGAAAATGGCTGCTTCCAAATTTCCTGGCATCCTCTGAAAAAGAGGGTTAAGTGATTTAATGTGTTTATTTCTTTGAGCGCTTGCTCTAAATGCTAAAATTTTCCTTGGTTACAAAATATAAAGTTAGTGCGCTATGTTGCTTTCACAATACTAAGACGGGAAAATACTTACGTGCTGGTGTGTTTACCACATGCACAGGCTGAAGCGTGCAGCTCTCCAGATTGGGACAAGCGTCAAAAACTTTGAAAATTTGAAATATTTATCCACTCACTGGTATGATACACAGTGGAACGTCTTCTGAAACACACATCGCAATGGCACGAAGCACGTAATCCCGAGACATTCTATGGTTTCTTAATGACAATCCTCTCCTACGAAACGAATGACAGTGGTACACTGCTTGCTGGTTTGGCTTTTCCAGAATTACTAATTGTCTGACGTATCACATAAGCTTTGCCTCTCGCCACTCGCTGTGAACCACGGTTAATACGCTCTCTAAGGGAAGTTTGGAACCTTTGCTTTCCTAGTGAGAAAACAGGAACGACATGACAGGACACAGTTCTGGGACAGACAGCTCCTCACAAGGGGCAGTGACAGTGCTAAGTGGCCACCTCCGGGGCCGGCCCGCCATACCTTCCTCTGCTCTTACACAAATCACTCCGTGCCGTGCCCATCCGTACAGTTCACTGGTATAACAAGGGCAGCTAGTTGACCTGTCTCCCTCTGTGGGGAAGCCGGACCTAGAGCTGCAGCATTCGGCCCCCTCCTAAATGGAGATCCACCACGTCTGTTCCTTGTTGCACCCGGAAGACCACCCTGGAAGGGAAGGGGTCCTGCTGGCACGTCTTAGAACTGGTCAGCAGAGGCGAAGAGGAGAGTGCTCAGAAAATATGCCACCTATAATCTAGTCAGCACTTGGGACTCCCTGGTCTCCCTATTTCGCACTCCCCACACAGCTACGTTACTACGTTACTGGCTGTGCACCTTCTTCAGATTTAACGCTCTCGTTGTGCCAGATTTTCTTTTTTTAAGTGCCCCAAAGAGACCTTTAAGATTGGTGTTGGATTGGACCATTCACAAAAATAACGCTGAAGGAACGAAGCCACACACACACAAGAGTACGGATTGTATTATTTCACTTGTACAATGTTCGAAAATGGGCAAAACCAAGAGATGGTGAGAGAAGTCAGGACAGTGGTTACAGGGTGGGGGCTGGGGAATGACAGTGCACTAAGGGGCTTCTGGGAAACCTCTCAGGCACAATTCCTGATTTGGGTGGCACTACACCACACCAGAATTCATTCTTAGTCTACTTATCATCTGTGCGCACTTCGACAAAAATTAGCTTAAAACAACCATCACAATAAGAAGCACGAGTCTTGGAAAAGAAGTCACAGGCTTTGGACAATCTGCTCTGGAAAAGGGGATGGAGTGTTGGAGAGGAGGAATGTGTCCATTTGAGGGGACAGGATCATGGAGCTGGCTCTGGTTTCCTCTGGCAAACTGGGAAGGACCTCTAATACAACACTCCTCACTGCAAACTTCTTTTTAAAAGGCATGGCATGTTCTACCAAATACAAAGAGAATCTCAAAATGTGCCTAGAGAAAGACCCATTAGTCATCTCTTTCAATGTGTGTACTAGACACAGAAAGTTGTTCTTTGCAAAGTACACAGCTCACCGCGATGGAGGTTATTCCCCTGGTGTCGGTGAAAACCTGTCTGTGGGGGCATTTCAAATGATATTTTTAAAGGTATTCGCCCCCTAGTCCCCTGGACAGTTGATCTACAGACCAACCCTAGTACTTTCTGAAATATAAAATAATAATTTCTATTAATTTTCCTTCTAGTACTGCTTCTAAGCCTCTAAAACTGCATCCTATCTATCGAAAACCTAAAGATGAGCCACCAAAAGTCTTTATACCAGTTGTATGAATATTTTACTTGAAGTGAGAGATTTTATCTAATTTGTGTATTACAGAATAAAGCTTACTTCCATACAATAGATAGTTGGTTTTTTTTTTTTTTTTAATGGGCATTAAAGATTTAGAAGACTACGTTCTGTATAGGCAATCCCAATTAAAATTTATACAGCAACAAGAAAAAAACTTCCCACCTGGGGTGGGGGGGCGGAAAACAACAAGACCAAGTTTTGAGATGCTTCATTTATTATGATGATGATTAGGGAACTGAACAAGGACACATTTTTTTGGCTGAGGGATTTTTGCCTCAATGCTGACATTTATTTTTTTGCCACATGAGGATGTTCACCAACACATTTCTCTGTGAAATAATAGAATTGGATATTATAATCAGACTTATCTTTTTTTTTTAATATTCAGTTTTGTCAGAGAAAGAGAGAGAGCACAGGTGTGCAAGTGGGGGAGGGGCAGAGAGAAGAGGACAGATGATCCAAAGTGGGCTCTGTGCTGACAGCAGCAAGGCTTATGCAGGGCTTGAACCCACAAACTGAGAGATCATAACTTGAGCTGAAGTTGGATGCTCGACTGAGCCAACAAGGTGCACCTATGGTCAGACTTTTCAAATCAATTCCTTAATTCAAGAGATTTCTTTTTTTTTTTTTAATTTTTTAATGTTTATTTTTGAGAGAGAGACAAAGACAGTGTGAGCAGGGGAGGGGAAGAGAGAGGAGGAGACACAGAATCCGAAGCAGGCTCCAGGCTATGAGCTGTCAGCACAGAGCCCGACGTGGGGCTTGAATTCATGAGCTGTGAGATCATGACCTGAGCTGAAGTCGGACACTTAACCGACTGAGCCACCCAGCTGTCCCTTTTTAATTTTTTTTCATGTTCATTTATTTTGGAGAGAGAGAGAGCACAAGATGGGGAGGGGAAGAGAGCCAGGGAGACACAGAATCTGAAGCAGGCTCCAGGCTTCAAGTTGTCAGCACAGAGCCTGACGTGGGGCTCGAACTCTCGAACCATGAGATCATGACCTGAGACGGAGTCAGTTGCTTAACCCACTAAGCCACCCAGGTGCCCCAAGGGAGTTCTTTTTCTAATAAACTCCACTCATGTGTAGATTAACACTCAAAGTAAATATTTCTTATACTGATGATAAAGTCTCTAGAGGAATCCACTCCTTCCCTTCCCTTTCCTTATTTAAGCTACCTCTTCACAAAAAAGAACTATTTAGCACTCTTCAGACTAACCCTAGGGCTTTACTTTATATTACCTGCTGTCCCCTCAGGAGTTATGCCACAGATTACATCACTCAATTCTACTCTCATCAGCCAGAGACTAACCATTTATGCCTCTGGATAATCTGCTTCTAAATAAATTGTCAATTTCCTCCAATAAAATTTCTACAGAAAATCTCTAAATTCTACTACAGGTCAAGAGTGCCTTATCTGAAACCCTTGGACCTGTAGGAATTTCCATGTGTTTGTTTTGCATTTCCAAAAGGTAATCCTGGATATGTACTACTATACCATCTATGACCGAACACCCCCAGCAACAACCTGTAATCAAATATACTAATATTTTTCTGCAGCAAAATGTACAGCTAGTCTCTCTAAGTGGAATAAGTAAAGATTATAAATAGCCTCACGTCAGGTGAGTTCAGGTCAGTCAGGTTTTGCTGCCAATTGCCCTGAAGATACTTGTGCTTTCAAAATTTTCTGGGTTTCAGAACTGCACACAAGGGGTTGAGCACTAGAACCAGAAGCTAGCAGACTGAGCTGCAGCTTTTCAGCTCAAGTGCCCAGGTCCAAGATCAGCCTTTTGACAAATATTCATCGAGCACCTGCTATCTGCCAGGTTTGGTGTATATAATGGTGAAGACAAAACACAGTCTCCGATTTGCAGATCAGATCATCTCAGTCTGTGGAAGGCAAGAAACAAGCCATCAGAGCATGGTGAAGTAAGTTTATGAGAATGATTAACACAAGGTACCCAGCGAATGTCCAGCTCAGGGGCTTTGAGAGTCCTGGGCACAGAGGAGACAGACTCCTCCTACAGAGAGTTCTATGCAAAAACCATTCTGTATTTTTAAATGGAGGCAAGAAATCCACCCAAATCCTAATTCTGCCCAGGTTGACTACTTCAATGCTTTTCTTGAAATTTCAACTATAAGGGGCGCCTGGGTGGCTCAATTGAGCATCTGATTGTTGATCTCAGCTCAGGTCATGATCTCATGGTTACTGAGTTTGAACCCGACATTGGGCTTTATGCCGAAAGTATGGAGTAGGCTTGGGATTCTGTCTCCCTTTCTCTCTGCCCCTCCCCCACTTGCTTTCTCTCTCCCAAAATAAACTTAAAAAAATTTTTTAAGAAATTTTAAATATTAAATTCTTTGAGGAAACACACATATATTCTTTTCTGTCTCTTGTGTGCTAACCCCTATATCAATGCTTAGTCAGTCTATAACATATAGTAGATTCTCATTATTTGCAGATTCCATATTTGTGAATTCGCCTACTTGCTAAATTTTATCTGTAACTTCAAAGTCAACACTCCTTAGCACTTCTATGGTCATTCACGGACATGCACAGAGGGATGAAAATTTCAATTACGAATCAACACATTTCCAGACTTCTTGTTTTAGCTCTCATATTGTGAAAAACATGTCATTTTCATGGTCTAGATAGTGCCACATTGGGCTTTTTGTTGATAATTTCGCTCTTTAAAATGGCACTCATACTTAGTGAGTGTACTTTCTAGTATTCTTAAGTGCTTGAAGGTTATAATGTGTCTTATGAAAGAAAATAGTTGTGTTAGATAAGCTTTGTCCAGGCTTGAGTTCCCAAGCTTTTGCCATGAGGTTCACTGCTAATGAATCAACAATACATACTAATACAGTGCCTTTAAACATAAACACACATAAAACAAGGATACCTATTGAATGACTGATGAAAACGTAACCAGAGGCTCACAGGAAACTAACCCTGTATTTCCCCAGGAGCAATGATTGAGTTTGCTAAGTCAGGGTTTGTAGAAACTTAATGGAACATAACTGCTATGAATAACAAGAACTGACCGTAATTCGGTCCTGGCCATGACACCAAAGAGGAAGGACAGCCACTTTAGGGTGGAATGGTAAAGGGAAGGGACAATAGCAGAAAAGGTCTCCTACAAAAGGGGTGGTAATCTACACTGAAACATTTTTAAGGCCTATGAGAGCAGTCCAAGTGAGAAAAGTGGGAAGGGTTTGGGGACACGGGAACCAGAGGATCACAGCACAAGAACAACAGCACCGTTAGGTCCATGGCTACATCCCTGGACCACAGGACAGACTGACAACATTCCACAAGAACTAAATACGTATGACCCTGGAACAACACGACTTTCAACTGCACAGACCCACTGGCATGCAGATTCTTATCAATACATACAGTACAGTGCTGTCAGGGTATTTTCTTTTACAGTTTTCTAAGTAACATGGCCTTTTTTTTTTTCTAGCTTACTTTATTGTAAGAATACAGTATGTAATACATGTAACACAAAATATGTGTCAGTTGCTTATGTTATCAGTAAGGCTTCTGGCCAATAGTAGGCTGTTAGTAGTTAAGTTCGGGCAGAGTCAAAAGTTATATGCAGATTTTTGACTACATAGAGACAGAGACAGGGACTGGGGAGGGGGAAAGGTTTGGCAGCCCTACCCCCCAATGTTGTTCAAAGGTCAACTGTATCTTGGAACGGGCAGGAAAGAGAGGTGCACATAAGAACATCTACTTACAAGGGACCTTGACTATCAGACCCAAAAGCTGAAATGTCCATAGTTTTGAACGCTCCTTTTGCCTCTCATTAAATCTTCCAGGACACTAATTTTTTTAAAGGTACAGTGAGCCTTCAGAGTGAGTCAGGTGTTGTCAGCTTGTCTGTACCATAAAAACCGACTTGTAACTTTGATCCAGGTCCCTAGAGGGTCATTCTGATCCATGGCTTAGCACATACACACACCCCCTCCAGGGTATAACCACCTCTCACAGGCAGGGAATCAATGTAAAAGTCTGCTAAGGCTTGGAGTATTCAATGACTGCCTTTAGAAGGCACACATTCTGACAGGTGTGATGTGGTATCTCATTGTGGTTTTGATTTGTATTTCCCTGATGCTGAGTAATGTTGAGCAGTTTTTCATGTGTCGGTTGGCCATCTGGATGTCTTCTTTGGAGAGGTGTCTATTCATGTCTTTTGCCCATTTCTTCACTGGGTTATTTGTTTTTTGGGTGCTGAGTTTGATAAGTTCTTTATAGGTTTTGGATACTAACCCTTTATCTGCTATGGCACTTGCAAATATCTTCTCCCATTCTGTCAGTTGCCTTTTAGTTTTGCTGATGGTTTCTTTCGCCGTGCAGAAGATTTTTATTTGGAGGAGGTCCCAATAGTTCATTTTTGCTTTTGTTTCCCTTGCCTCCGGAGATGTGTTGAGTAAGAAGTTGCTGCGGCCGAAGTCAAAGAGGTTTTTGCCTGCTTTCTCCTCGAGGATTTTGATGGCTTCCTGTCTTACATTTAGGACTTTCATCCATTTTCAGGTTATTTTTGTGTATGGTGTAAGAAAGGGGTCCAGGTTCATTTTTCTGCATGTCGCTGTCCAGTTTTCCCAGCACCATCTCTATTCTTTTCCATTGACCTGAGTGTCTGTTTTTGTGCCAGGACCATACTGTCTTGATGATTACAGCTTTGTAATACAGCTTGAAGTCCAGGATTGTGATGCCTCTAGCTTTGGTTTTCGTATTCAAGATTGCTTTGGCTATGTGGGGTCTTTTTTGGTTCCACACGAATTGTAGGATTGTTTGTTCTAGCTCTGTGAAGAATGCTGGTGTTATTTTGACAGGGACTGCAAAGTAGCCCTATTCTAAAGGTCCTTTTGGCTCAAGAGTCACCAACTTGGCTTCTCTTGATCTGAGGCTCATTCTCAGAAACGTTCTCTCTCCATCTGCTCTTTTCATTTATTCATTCAGCACTCAAACTCCTAACGTGCCCAAGCAATGAACAAAACAGACAAGAATCATTGTGCTCATGGAGCTTCTACTCTTTCATAGGAAAAGACAGACAATAAACACAGAGCAAGTAAAATATAGAATGTGCCAGATGGTATAAGTGCTGTGGAAAAAAAAAAAAAAAACAGCTAAAAAGGTGGCCCGGGAGGGCTACGGGTGGGGAGTGTTCAATTTTCAGGAGTGCTTCAAGAAGGCCTCACTGACTGAAAGGTGATGAAAGGGACCAATATATTTGAATAGCCTGAACTGTGGAACCTAGCTTTATTCTTGATTTTTACCTCTTTCATTTCTTCCTGGCTGACCTCTCTAGTCTATTAAGCTTACTCACACCTACCCCCTCTCCTAGCATTGACAGCCACCTGGCTACTTGTAATCTCCAGATCATGTTGCCATGCCTCTGTTACTTCTTCTAGTACCTTTTATTCACCTGGTCCTGAGACCCACCCTACAGTGTCCCAAGTTCAGGGGAAACAGCAACAGGTTACCTTGTTCCTAAAAAGGAAGACCCAGAAGCTTAGCAAAAAAGAACAATTGTGGCCAAGTCAGAATTCTGTATTACTTCGTATTACAAATATAAACTAGATAGAACTATTTGAGGGCCCCAAAATGTATCATTCTACAACGAACTTATCTCATGTAAAAAACTGGAGACGATGCCATAGGAAGGCCTCATGCTCAGCCACCAGGACAGCAAGGAGTATAGATTTCAGCCTATCCAAGCCCCTGTTACGGGTGGCAGGGATGACATTGAGGGCACAATTCTCCTTTAAGAACCAAGCATGGCACTTTGTTGAAGTCTACACCATCTCAGATCAGAAGATATCTGAGAGATAACCGAGTCCAGGGTTGTCCGGTACAGCTTTACATAATGACAGAGAAGTTCTCTATGCTGTCCAGCAAGGTGGCCACTAGTTACATGTGGCTACTGAGAACTTGAAATGTTACCAATGTGACTGAGGAATTGAATCTTAAATCTTATTTAACTGATTACATTAAAAGAGCCTCATGTGGCTCTGCATACAAAATTGGACCACGCCAATCTAATTTTCTTTGACAAAGATGAGGCCTAGACATAGCTAAGGCCACAGGACTAACCACAACCTTGAGTACTAATATTCCACACCGGCATCAGACTGGAGGGTTTTCCAACGGCTTTCATATGCATGAGCCTGTCGGATCCTCTCCTTGGCCACATGAGCTAAACAGGTCTGTACAACTGTCCATGCTTCATCAGTGCTCAGAAGCAAACATGTGCCTAATGGCAAAGGGTTAATCCCAAGGACGGTCAGAGCTGCTGATGTGCAGACCCACTAGGTCCTGGCTCACAGTGCGGTAGTGATACCATGTGGGTAATTAGAGGTCATTTACTACATGAAACAAGATTCTTGAAGAGGGCACTTGCCAGGAAAACCACTGGAGAATCTTTCCTATGTCATGGGATCCAATCCTTGACAAAACATGTATGCAGATTAAGTCTCCCGGGGTAGTTTTATCTGGACGGGAACTGTAATGTGTTCTATATTTTAAGGTGGTAACCACGATTCTCAAAAATTAGGACTCAACTAGTCTGTTGGCCAGCTCCTTACAATCCCCTGTTCGCTTTATCATCAAGACATAGAAGCAAAAAGTCTTCTATAATTAGAACTGAAGAGTTGCCAAAGTGTCCCAATCAGACCCAAATTACTACCTACAAAAATTACTGATGGCTAAAAATAAGAATGAAAAAGTGGCTCAAGGATATTATTTGACTAAATATAGGGCTACACAGTACAACTTAAACCGCCAGTCAGATGGTTGTGAGAACCAAACCTGTTGGCTGAACAGCATTTCATGTTCCTACACGAACTGGTTGCAGAAGCCTAATTATGGTTTGATTCAAATGATGTTATCAAACGCTTCCCGCATGGGGTGAGAGGCAGAAATGCTCTCTCCTTTCATTCCTTGTCAGGGCATCTGTGCCGGTGGTTTTTCTTGGAGCCACCTCGTTCCGCAGAGACAAATCCAGCCCCTGCGATGAGCGGTTTACAAAAAAGCAGGGGCTGCTGTCGGCGGGAGCACCGGAGCTGGGCTTTGATCCCAGCTGCGGTTCCCACCTGCTCAAAAAAGGCAGCCACAGCGCTACAGCTTTTCATTTCCCTGCTCAAAAACACAAGAAATCAGCAGAGATGAGCTGACAGGGAAAACATTACACAAATCGCTGACCCTGCTGCAGGCGGCGAAGGGCTGCCTCTGCTTGGCTTTGATTTTCCAGAGCTGGAGCCCGAGGGGAGAGACAGTTTGACTTTCTTCTTTCCTAGTGCTCCCGACGGCAAGGTGCATTCAGACGGAGCCCGGAGGAATACCAAGTGCAGAAGAAAGGCGAGTAAATAAATAAACAAAACAAGAACACAGGCTGAACAGCGGAGAGGGGAAACAGCAGCAGCCAAGAAGAAAGATCATATTCCTGGTTAAAAGCAAATCGGTGTTACAGGTTTTCGTGAAGCCACACAGAGGCCCGAGCTCTGGCTGTGATCTCCGTCGTGCTATTGTCCTGCTGAGGGAGGCAATGAAGTACGTACATGCCACAAACCTTACTTACGCATTCCTATTGTTTAGTGTGTGTCTGAAGAAGAAACCGACAGGGTAGCTCTCCACCTGCGGGAGAGGTGCTGGGAACGGCAATTCCTGACCAGCTTTTGCCCTGACAAGCACACAGACCACTCTCTCCTTTATAAGCAGCCTATTTGCTGCTTACTGGTCATCCACATTTTGCCTTAAAAACAGGGTTCAACATGAACCATACAGCCCACTGGTGTGTGCGTCATGAGTCTGTTTTCTCTGTTTTCTCCTAAGCGTTCGAGAGGCCTGCTGCAGCTTCTGAGATGGATTCCACTATAACGTAGTCACTGCTGTCACACAGGTGCCACAGTTATCGAGTGCCTGGGATTTGCTGGGCATTTCACTAGCCCCAGCGGTAAAGTGGTACACAAGCAAAGCATGGCTCCTGCTTGCATGGAGCTTGCAGTCTGGCAGGAAGAAAGTACAGGAACTTCTGATCCGGTATCAGACCCCTTGCCCACTCGGCCAAGGCCACCAATTGTGCTGCTCTCACCGGCCGTGCAGATGGAGTCTAGTGGAGGGGGCGGGGGTCTGTGCCACAGCAGACAGCGCCAGTCCCGCATAATGGAGACAGCTGGCCTCAGCTCTAGCCAATTGTTACCATGTGGGGATGTGGGCCCAGCAACTGCCAGGACTTCCGGTATTTCAAGAGCAGCTGTAAATCCAGACTTTTACATAAAATCTTTCAATTTTTAAGTGCTGACAACCAATTCAAAGTTTTTAAAAACTCATTGAGAGCCAAATGTGACCCAAGGGCCCCTGGCGTGCAACTTCCACATTCTGCAGACTTCGCTCCTTCTCTCCTATGCCCTAACATATCGTGTACACCCCTTAAGGACCTGCCACTAGTGTGACCAGTTTACCTCTGTTCCCATACCCAGCACACCCTAAGTTTGGGGATCTGCCTCAGTTGTGCCCTTGCCTAGAACTTCCCCTTCCTTTCTTTCTGTCCCTGGCCAGACTCCACCCATCGCAAGTTCCCAATTCAACACTCTACTTCCCAAGCCTCCTAGACCACACGGAGTCACCCTTCCTCGAATCCCGATCTTTCTAATGACTTGTACCACTGGCGATGTGGAGGGGCTCCCACTCCACAGTGCTCTAATTCTGCCATCTGTGTATCTTCTCCCCAACCAGACTAAATGCTCAATTAGGGAAACCATGCTGAAACTTTGTCTACAGCGCGTGCAGTATTAATGGGGGGCAGGCTGGTGTCAGTCACTCTGGAAGATGACAGGGAACTAACTGACGGACCACAGCAAGGGGGCTAAAAGCTCAGGATCTGAAGACAAATAGACCTGTATTACCTTATCTCTCTGAGCCTCAATTTCCATATTTCTAACCGGGGGCTCTCAAAATGGACACATACCCCAAATTCACATAGTACCTGTGAAATCAGGAGAGATGATGAACGTAAAGTGCACAGTACAACACCTGCCATGCAGTGAGCTATTACTATTGCAGACTCAGTGCCTAACCCAGCCGGTGTTATTGTTAAGCAAGCACTGCATGGCTGGCAATTTGTTATTCACGAACCGTTTATCGACTGCTTACTCTGTGTTAACATGCTCTAATCATACCGCATGTGTTTCCTCATCTAATTCGCCGCATTTTGTGAACAGCTGAAGCAGAGAGAATTTATATGAGTTGTCCAAGGCCATACAGGCAGAGCAGAGATGTGAAGTCAGCCAGCTGGCTCCCACACTCTTAACCATGATACTCTATGGTCTCTCCACATTCCTGATGGCAAGGGACACATTCTGACCTCAACCTTCTGCAGGAGGGTTTGGCTCCTGCAAACAGGAGGATTAAAAGCAGGATTTGGCTTTGTGGGCCGTGGCTTAAGACAACAGAATGATCAGGACCTGGCTTGGGCCAGACTATATCTCTGAAGACTCACAGAGTTTGATGCTCTGTGTGACCAAGGTCTGTCGGTTTGTTCAATAAACTGAGAATGAAGAGAAGAGAAAAAATGCCCAAATCATAACATGATAGCTGGTATTAGGGAAGGCAAAACTTGTGACACAGGTTACACTAACAGAAAAGACAGTTTGCTCATCACAGAAAAAATAACTAGGGATGGAATCAGAACCATGTTTCTAGCCTCCAACATCCAGAGAAGACAGAAAAGAGGCATCTATATCCCGCTTCACTTCAAAAAGGTAAAAAAGGAAAATGATGAAATCAAAGACAGTGAACTCAAAATCCACGAATGGCAGGCAGTTAAGAGGGGGAAACGGTGGCCTTCAGGAGCCTCGCGCAGAGACAGGGCCCGGGTTTTAAGCTGGCATATGACAATTTTCTGTGTCTTTTTATGGGCAGAATACAGAAAACAGGGTGGATGATTATAAAGCCGACTGGATGCACATTTGACTTTACAGGTGAGAGCAATTTAAAAACTGAAGGAAAGTATCTAGTGAAGAGCACAAAGCTGTTAACGACAGACTTCCTCATTGCACATTTCATTCACTGTCTTAGATGAAATCAGAAAATGTTCATTCTAATTCCTTAAGGGTGGAAGCCTTATCTAACTTAACGCCTCTTCAATTCCCCAGGGCCTTGCCTTATGCTTGGCATACAGTAGGTACTTCAAAAATGATCACTGAAGGGATTTCAAGAGGAAGTTTACAAACTATGTTACAGCAGATGGCAGATTCCAGTTCCGAAAATATTATTAATACAGGTGGACAGAATAAACCCAATCCAAAAAGGTGCAAACGAACAGGGACAAATACAAAGTTCTTCAACCACTTATAGAGAAGCAGAATTACAATTAAACACCAATGTCTGAGACTAAATTGTTAAGAGTTTTGGCTAATTGTAAACTATAAGAATAGTGTGTTGAGGTTTCCCAATAATAAGCAGATGAGCTCCCAGACTAAATGAATACGGTAATGTTCACACACACACACACACACACACACACACACACACACCCCTGAAAGGTAACAGCTCAAAAGCTCCTCTCTACTTCCTGGCCAAACCTGGAATGTTTTGTTTAGCTTGAAGGATACTTAAAAAGGATGCCGGGAAATACTGTCAGGGGAAGTACTGACAAAGTAGTTTGCCTAAAAGAAGACCAGGAATGCTGAAGATTTGGGACGCACGAACCTGTAAGAATAACTTCAAGACAAAAAAAGATCGGGAGCCCTTAAAAGGGATATAGTAGCGATCCTCTAGATAGCTGAAGGCATGCTAGAAGAGAGAACAGACTTATTCTATATGGGTTCAGAATTAAAACTAATGTGGGGCACCTGGGTGGCCAAGTTAAGTGTCCAACTCTTGATCTCAGCTCAGGTCTTGGTCTTGAGGGTCGTGAGTTTGACACTTAAGTAGGGCATGGAGCCTACTTATAAATCAATCAGTCAATCAGTCAATCTCACATGAAGAAAACAGATTTCAGTCCAACTTAAGGGAGAACTTTTTTAACCAATCTAAGGTGCTTCAGAGTAGAATAGGCTCTCTCACTCAAGAGAGGGTTTCTAGGCACTGGAGCCATCTGTGACAAGGCTAAGCAATCACACAGTGACAACAGCACAGGGGGAACTGATCCCCAAATGAGAAGACTGTGCAGCATTTCAATTCTATGAGTGACTGAATTAAAGATGTTCATCGCCAAGAAAAGCCGTACAATGGAGATGACTTTGCTGGGGTGACGAGACAAAACTTCAAACAAAATGTAGTATCCCTGACAGAGAAAACAGAATACACAAAGGCAATGAAAAGCTGAAGTTTATGGCAAACTTGGGAAGTGGGGACAGTATCTGTCTGGCAGGAGAAGGACAGGGAGCTCAGTAAGCAGGAGTGAAGGATGAAGCATAAAAGAAGAGGAGGAGGAGGATACAGAGCTCAGGCTGTGAGCCCAGCTGAGGCACTCAGGCTTCTGTGCTGCTGGGAAGGGGAAATCACCCAGAACTTCTGTGGACAGCCATGATCAAAACGGGCATTTCAGAATGATCAGACTGGCATTATTGCAGGAAAAACAAGAGGGGAACGAGGTTCTGGTGGCAAGAAGAACAGACAGAATGCTCCGGCATCAGTGAGAAAACAAGAGCCTGAATTAAAAGACAAGCAGTAAGACCAAAAAGAGGAATTTAAATCAAAGACATCATCTAGGAAGAATTACAAGGACTTTGTGAATGATTCAGTGTGGGGTGGAGAGTCAAAGACAGATATACCTGAATCGGGGAACCCACATATGTCAACATGCCCAACAGTTAAGACCAAAATAACCCCCAAAACATCTGGGTCCCAAACTACTATCCCATCACAGCTTTACATCCTATGCTCAGAGTACATTTTTCACATACAAAAAATACAACATTTTGTAATTATCTTTGAATGTGAAACCAGTCACCAAAAGCTTATAGAATCATGTCTATAAAAATTAATTCCTCCAAGGACAGAAAGAAGATATGCCAGGTAAACACTAACCAAAAGAAAGCTGGGATCTCCATATTAATATAGGACAAAATAAACAAAGGTAAAAAAGCATTATTAGTGACAAAGAAGACCACTACATAATAAACATTGCAATTCGCCAGAGAGATGTAACAATTTTAAACTAGCAAAAATGAATAAAATATGCCTCAAAATATAAAGTAAAAATTGACTATCTGTCTACAAAAAGATAATAACACAACCAACACAGTACGAGATTTTCACACAACTCTTCCAAGGCAAAAACTGATGTATGAAACAGACAAAACAAACTAACAAGGATAAAAAACTTTAAACAGCTCAACTGATGAGTTTCACCCAATGGACACAGAACTCAAGCTTTAAAATCTATGAAAGTGACTGCATACGAGACATAAAATTAATCTCAACAAATTTCAAACAATGGTAAAATTCTCTGACAAATACAAGGACATTAGAAATCAGGAACAAAGATATCATTATAAAAAACCCATTTACATGGAAAGGAGAAATGTACTTCTCCACATTTCATGAGTAAAATCAGAAAATATCTGGAGTAGAATAATAATGAAAATTCAGTATGTTTCAAACCCTGTTAGTGCACACAAAGCAGACGCCTGTGGGAAAGTGTATAGGCTTAAATAAAGGCTCCAAAGCTAATGAATTAAGCATCTAGATAAGAAGTGGGAGAAGAGGATGCCTAAGAAACCCCCCAAAAGAGAAGGAATTAAATGATACAGCAAAATGTAGGGGCACCTGGGTCATTGGTCAGTTAAGCATCAGACTCTTGATTTTGGCACAGGTCATGATTCCAGGGTCATGGGATCAAGCCCTGCATAGGGGTTTTTGCTGACCATGGAGCCTGCTTAAGACTCAGTGTCTCTCCCTCTCTCAAATAAAAAAAAAAAAAAAAAAAAGCAGAAAGTAATGACACACAAGACAAACAAAACTAGAAGATCAAAAGAGCAAATATTGGTTCTTTGATAAACTAGTCAAATATACTCTCTTGAAAGATTAATTTTTTAAAAAAGAAGGAAACATGAATATTACAGTAAGATAATAGGACACAATAATATAATTATTACAGTAAAACAACACATAGATGCTGTAAAAAAAACAGTTAACAGAAAATAAGAATAACTTAATGTCAGATACTTTTGAAAATTTAGATGAAGTGGACACATTTCAAGAAAAACACAACCTACCAAAAACCAACTCAAGAAAAAATAGAGAACCAGAACAGTTTTCTAACAATTGGAAAATGTGACTGAATCGTTAGTAATCTCAAAAAGAAGAAAGATGGTTTTGGTGAATTTTACTTAAGAATCAAGGAAGAGATTACAATTTATAGAAATTACCTCAGAGAACAAAAAAGGACAGTACAAGACTGGAAAATTATGAGCCAAATTCCTTTCTCCTTCTTCCTCCCTTTTCCTTCCTTCTCTCTCCATTTCTGTTTCTTGGTGTGTATAATACACAAACACAGTCAAGCAAATCAAATCCAGAATCACATTTAAAAAATTCATCACAATCAAGATGGGTTTATCCCAGGAATGCAAGGCCTGACTTAAGTTAGAAATTTTATAAATGCCATTCATTATATCAACATATTAAAAAAGAAAAACCTTAAGATCATCTCAAAAGATGAGGGAAAATACGCAATGAAATTCAAGGACCATTTGAGATCAAAAACTCTTCACAAACTAAGAATAATGTGAACTTTTCTTAACTTGATAAAGGCGATCTACAAAAGCCCGCAGCAAACATCAAAAGCATTTTCTTAAAGATGAAGAACAAGATAGAGAAATACCTGACCACCATTACCTATTGGGCATTGTGCTAGAGGGTGTAAGTAGTACAGTAAGATGAAGAATAAAGAAAAAGAAAGAAAGAATATAAAAATTGGAAAAGAAGAAACCAAATTATCACTATTTGCATTGCTATTGCCTATACAGAAAACTGGAGAGAACCTATACTAACAGTTAATAGTAGAGTTTAGCAAGGTAGCTGGACACAGAAATTGATATAAAAATGTGAAATTAATATTTCTAGATGCTTAAACAGTTGCAAAGTGATTTTTTAAAAAACTATCATTTACAATAGCAACACACAAAATCTATAGCAGTTAATTCCAACCAAAGATGTACAAAGTTTTTAAGGATACTATGATAAAATTTTATTGAATGACATTAAAGACAACTTAAATACAGAGTCATACCATGTTATGGAAGGGGACTAAATGTTTTAGTCTCCCCAAATGGATTTATAGATTCAAAGCAATTCCAATCAAAATGTTTTTCATGGAACTTGACAAGCTGATTCTAAGATATAAAGCCACAGTAATTAAGAATGTATGGTATGCGCACATGACAGACAAGCAAAGCAGTGGAACTGAAAAGACAACCCCGAAACAGATCCAAGTATAGATGTAAACTTGATGTATGGCAGGGTGAGCGCTGCAGGATGCATGAGGCAAGGATGGACTATTTAATAAATGAAGCTGGGGTAAGGTGATCCATATGAGAAAAAATGAAACTGGATCCCCTCTCTCATGAAATGCACCAAATCAGTTCCAGGTGGACTAAAGACTTAGATGCTAGATGCAAAAGAATAAAAATTTCAGGAGATACTGTATGAGAATATCTTTATGACATCCACATCATACAAAGTTTCTTAAATGAGAAACAAAAAGCATGCCTATAAAGGAACATATTGATAAATTCTACAACATTAAAATTAAAAACTTCTGCTTATGAAGACACTACAAGGAACCTAAAAGATAAACTACAAACTGGGAGAAAATGTTTGCAACATGTTTAACTAATAAAGGACTAATATCCAGAATACCAGAAGGATCCTAAAAATCAAAAAGAGAAAGAGAGCACTAATGAGCAATAGGCAATACCACAGACAGACGTCTCAAAGAAGAGCGAACACGAAAGGCCCATAAACACATGAAAAGATGCTCAGTCTCATAACTTATCAAAAAAACGAAAATGGAAACGACAAAAGGAACTCTTTCAACACCCTCACCAATTGGCAAATCTTAAAATCTAAACGAGTGCTGGCATTATGGTTGAACTAGGGAAATTCTCGTACTTTGCTGGTGGGTGAAGCAGTTGAAATAAATTGGTACCACCACTGTGGAAGACAGTTGGACATCACCCAGTAAAGTCTCACCCACAGCCATCCCCTAAATCCTAGCACTTCCATTCCCAGGCACAGAGCTTGCTAGAGAAGCTGTACATAAGCACACCATGAAACACGCACAAAGATGTTCAGAGCAGTGTTTGCCTAATAACCCGAACTGGAAAGAAACTATTCACCAACAAACAATCTAGAGAATAGATAAACAAACTGCAATGTATCACACAATGACAAAGTACACCACAGGAAGAAAAATAATAAACTACACCAGTGTACATCACCATGGATAAATGAAAAAGGAAAAAAGAAAAAAACATTACATCCAAAGAGGCAAGTGACAGAAAAGCACACACAGTATGAGAAGTGAGCAAAACTAAAAGTAAACTGGGGTACATCCATAGATGGTAAAACCTTAAGGGAAAGTAAGGTAATGATTAACACAAAAGTCAGGGTTGTGGTAGAAGGGGAAACATGATTGGGGCTGGTTCCACAGGAAGCCTCTGGGAAACTGGTCATCTTTTTTTTTTTTTTTTTAAAGTTTATCTTATTTATTTTTTTAGTCATCTCTACACCCAACGTGGGACTCGAACTCACGACCCTAAGATCAAGAGTCATTTGCTCCTCTGACTGAGCCAGCCAGGTGCTCCTGGTTATCTATTTCTTCAGGTTGATGGTGGGTACAGGCATATTCAATTTATTATTATTCTTTAAAATGTACACATATATTTTATGTATTCTATTATTTTGTATTTCATGAAAAAATATTTTAAGAAATATCTCTACAAACAAAAATGGTACACAAAAGGTAACCTTCCATAAATACCTGAGTCCAACAGTTCCTTTAAATAATAAAGGGAACAATAACAAAGAAAGACAACTATCCCTTACCCAGAATTATGAACTAAAGTACAGATCACCCACAGAGAGGCAGGGCTCTGTACAGAGAAGAATTTCTCTAAGAAAAGCCAACAGCCTGAGAATTACTTTATGCTAATTAGGGCTCTTCACCCACTCAGCTGCACAAGCCTTAAACCTAGGCATCAGGCGTCACGCTCCCTGTTGCCTTCCCCCACCCTCCCCAAATCCACCTTAGTTCCTAATGCTACTGCCCTGGCCAGGCTACACTCATGCCTCCCAAGGACCTTTCAAACTGGCCTAATAAGCAATTCACACTACTGTCCCTGCCACGGATCTTCTCCCACCAGATGTCCCAAAGCCTTCCCTGGCTTCCCGTTGCTCTAAGGATAAAAGTTAAACTTCTGAACACAACTTAGAAGGTACTGTAATATCTGGGCCGTGGTTAAATCACCAGCCTCATCATGGCCCCTCAGCACCCACCTCCTCCACATGCACACATTTGTCTGTTTCAGCCACACTGCACACCCTATCTTGTTTCAGTTTCTTGAACACACACAAAAGTCCCTCCTGCCACAGGACTTCTGCACATGGTGGACCTACTACACCTTCCTGAAGTCCACCTGTCTTAACTCCTACTTGTACTTGAGTACCCAAAGCACACCTTTCCCTGACACAGCTCTCCCCACCCCTCATCCCCCCAAGTAGACTAGGTCAGCGATCATGTGCTTTCTCAGCAACAACAAACTTCTTCTGTAGCCCTTTCCAAGGTTTTGACTCCACTTTCTGTGTAACTGGTTATTTGATTAACAATTCTCTTCCCTTAGACCTTAAGTTCCTGGAGGGTGGGGGCCATGTCTGGTTCTCGCTTACCATCCTAGGCTCAGAATCTTGGCATGGGATGTCACATAGAGTAGAACCTTGTAACAATCTGTTGAATGAAAGGATGGATGGATGGATGGATGGATGGATGGATGGATGGATGGAAGAACAGATATTCAAGCCTAAAGCAGTCACAACCCCCACTCCCAACCACCACAGTAGGGTAACAAGACCCCAACAGATATGAAACAAAACAGACGTATGGTATCACCTCTCATTCCCAGGCCTCAAAGGGAGAGCCCATCTTAGACTGGTAGGTGATCCTTGAAAAAGTAGGATGCGTGGAAAAATGTTACACAGTCCTACAAAGAAGATGGGAACATGCTTATAGCTCTTGTTTAAAATCAAAACCAAAATGTTCTCTTACAAACCTGGAGCAAGACTGGATTTTTCTGATAAAAAGGCAAGATAAACCCAGTATTTACTTCCTGAACATTTTAGATTTGCAATTTTACCTGAAATCATGGATTATAATAAAGCCTCTGAAACCTAAGTATGTGTAGTGCTGCTGTGTTCAGAATACAAGCATTGCAACTTCTTGAGTTTTTAAAGCTTGCTTTTTATAATTAATCCAGTATTTAATGGATTAATTATAAAATCCATATATAGTGGAGAGCCTTTGCCAATCATTTTATTCACAAAGCTTTAGCCTACACCGCTCATAAGTGAAACCCTTTTAACTGCTGTGTCCATTTAAAACAAGAATATAGGACATATGCTGACAACTGTAATTTTTACCATCAAGTTCAAAATGAAGGCAATTTCTCCCAATAAGAACTAAACCCTTGTTTTCCTGAAGTATTAGGGGGCTCTAAGGACAGCAATAACATCCAACTTGGCTGGTAAGCTTACTTGGAATAGCACAAAAGTACCTAATACTACATGTGCAAAGGTGTTTTATTCTTTGCTCAAAAAACTAACTCTGGGTTCTAGTAAGGCATCAAAAAATAACATTCCCCCAAAACAACTCTGGGTATGTAGGTGGCCTGAGGTTGCAAGGCAAGAATGAGTCTGGAGAAAGCAAGATGGTCAGAACAGACATCACTTTTCACTCTTGTCATTTAAAGCACACCACATTATAAATCTGTGAGGTAATATATCCACCACAACACTAACAAAAATTTAACTAAACGAAAGGCAAAAGTACCATAATAGACATATTTTCTATTGCTTGATGTGTTCTTGTAAGACTAAGAACATGCACACAGTTGACCCCTAAAGGTGGTCTCTTTTTTGCTATGTGGTTTCCTAAAATTAATAAAACAGTGACTCAAATGCAAGTTAATATTTGAGAGAGCTCAAACAAGCATTGATTATCTAATTATTCCATTTATTTCATTCCACTCAGGGCATAAGGCTTCCCTTTTTCATGCCTTTATCTATGTAGTTGAGCCTTGAGTGTAGACCACCACACTTTTTACTTTATTTACTTGTGTAATATCCTGTTATACTTGATGAAAGTAAGATGTATATCTGGGGGAAAAACAAAATACATGCTCACCAAAAAGTATGAAATAGAAAAGGTGCCCATGAATCCACAAACCAAAGATGATTTTTTATGAACATGAATGAGCTTCCTTCCAGGATTTTTGCCCTGTGAATATGTGTTTAATGTGATTGCAACACTTCAGCATATACAGCTTCATATACACTGTTTTTGCCATTTAGCTTTCCAGTTATGATTTTTCATGGCAGTACAGTATCCTTAACCCTCCCAGACAGTGGGCTCCGTGCTGCAGAAATTTTGACCTTGATCTTATCTATAGCACAGAGTTCAATGCCAGCCATAGCAAGTGCTCAATAAATTTCAGGTTCAATTACACTGTAAACTCATTTAAAACAAATGAGCCACAGAAAACAGAGGTATTTATCATTATAAATAATCATATTTAATAATTAAATAATTGATAATTATAAAGAATAAGGTATTAATAATTAATAAAGACATAAATATTTCAGATAGATGTGGTATAATCTACAAAACTTTTCACAGGTTATCTCCCGACAGGAAACAGGATTAAATCGAATGGCTATACCTGATATCCCTCAATCACATCACAGATCGCTCAGTATGTCTCCTGGCCATGCGCATAATTTGGGGATGACAGTCTGGGGAACATCCTGGAAGTGATGGCTGGAATCTCTTCTTCCTTCCCAACCGCCATACACACACTCTGTCTCCAGACTTGGGGAGGGACAGCAGGTGGATACAGATCCTAAGATGGTCAGTTCTTGAGCCTGACTCCTTGGGAAAGGTACATGGCATTCCCAACACCACACTCTGAGCCAATTCTGCACAACAATAAATAGATGGCATGCAGGAGATCTAAACATCCATCTACCTGATAATCCAAACACCCATACACTATTCTCTGGCTCTCTCTTATATACCTCAAACTCATTCTGACTTCCTCATACGTAAGTAAACAAGCAGGAAGTTATAGGTTTCCTTTGTCATTTATCCCAATACATACCACCTCTATAAAAGCAGGCATCCTTGTTTTATGCTAGGATATGAAGAGCAGGACACACACTACAGGTCCTACAAGAGGTAGGTTCAGTATCATGTAAAAAGAAGGTAAAGCTGCTTCTTTTCATTGAAGCTTTTAACTGAATTAGAAAAGATATTTTCAGTTCAATGAGCATTTACTGAGCATCATTAATAAGCAACACGCATTTGACTAAGGTGCTGGGGTACCAAGCTGAGCAACATCTTTGACCCTGAGAACATTCACAATCCAGGTTTCTCTGGACCCATTCTCCTTGAGTCAGTAATTAACAATAAATCACAAAATCATTCCTCACAGAATCCTACATGTCTTCAACTTAGTTCAAGCAACTGGAAGAGACCAACTTGAGTCCCTGAACCTGAACTCCAATGGCTTAGGCAAGACGACCCTCCCCTGTCATCACTCAGAATAAACATATGTGATTCTCTTTGGAAATGAAGATGGTCGTTGCTCGAAACTTCTGATCAAGTATCCTATCGCTAAAAATATGTTTGGTATTCACAAAACATGACATTTTGCTAGAAATCCATTAATGACCTTGATTTCTTTCTTTTAAAATAAACAGAAGGGGTGCCTGGGTGGCTCAGTCGGTTTAGTGTCCGACTTTGGCCCAGGTCATGATCTCACCATTTGTGAGTTTGAGTCTGGTGTTTTAGTCTGGGCTCTGTGCTGGCAGCTCAGAGCATGGAGCCTACTTTGGATTCTGTGTCTTCCTCTCTCTCTCTGCCCTCTCCCCCACTCGTTCTCTCTCTCTCAAGAATAAATAAACATTTAAAAATAAACAGATATGCCTATTCTAGTCTTCCTCCACTCCAAAAAGACTGTTCAATGTGCTCCATGGGGTAAATACACTTCACTTTGGAGGCCATTGCTATAAAAAATTTGGAGAATAAATGTATAAATCAAAATCACAATTTACAACATTATAAAACTGTCCAGGCAAAGGAGGTAAGACAAACATAAAATAAAAACAGAAAACATGATCTACTTTAGGAAAGTACCAATTAATCATTTTAAGTTTAAGAAAAGCACAGAGCCTCTACAAGGAAAAGACAATACAAACGTATAACAGCTAACATTTTCTTTAGTTTAACCTTTCAAAAAGCCACACTAAGTGAAAACATTTAAAAATGAATCAGAAATTTGTTGATATCCACCCACTGAAAATACAATCTGTCAAATTATTTCAATGTTCTGCTAATATCTATTTTTTTTTAGATAAAAACTACTTCCCAGAAAGCTGTTTAAATTGAGAATAGTAAGCGAATCATCACTGATAAAATTATGTAAGATAAATAGCATATATCACTCAAAATGTGGAACTCTACTTCAAGCAGGCCCGCTCCCCACATTGTTCCCCACCCCAGTCCCGAAAATATGCTCTGTAGCTCTATTTATTATTTTCCCAGCTTGTATTTATTCAGAAAAGTAGACAGAGCAGGAAATGGGACAAGTCAAATGATCACAATCAATCTCATCACCTTCACAACATGCTGTGAATGTAATTAATCCTCTATTTATTTAGGGGACTTCACACCCCTTACATTAAGGCAGCAACTCCCTGCTGCCTTGGGTTGAGATAATTATGTTATAACAGGGATTGGGTTTCAATCATAATAGGCAGAAGAAAAAGAAAATTGTACTTGAAGTTGACAGTTTTTTTAAAAAGGTTTCGTGTGACTCCATTCAAAGGACGCTCTTGACAAAGCTCTCCTTAAACAGAGCACTTTCCAAGTGCGATAACCACACGTACGCCACATTAATCAACGTAAGCCTCTTCTCGGAATGAGATGTGAAGACAATCCGAGCACTGTGACAATTCTACATCAAGTAGAGAATACTGGTTTACAAAACCGGACTAAATCAAGCCCACCCCGAACTCACTTGATCCTGTGAGCATCCTCGGAGAATCCTCCAAAGACCTCTGATGGGTGAACAAGCCTCAGAACAAGGAGGTGAGGGAAAATGCCAATTTGTTCACACAGTCGCTAATTACACACTATAAAAAGCCCTGACTCCAGCAAGCCAAAACCAAGGATTTGAGGAGTCTGGCCAAGTACCCAAGACCAAAAAACAAGGACAGACACAAACCTAACACAGCCACCCAGTCACAGCTCTAAAATGGGCCTGATGCACACAAGCCCCCATGTACCATAAACATGGGGGCATTTTCCAGTTCGGAGGCCACCTATTTCACCTCTGGGACTTCTCATTCACTTTTTACAAGAACTCACAGGCACACTTTCACCTCTAATCTCTACCTTAAAAAAGTTAACATGAAAATATAAAGTCTTGCCCACTATATCTTTGCAAACTTCCAATGTTTATTCATAGATCATAATAATGATGCCTGCAGCACATGTAGAAGTAAAAATAATAAACGACTTATGTAATTCCAAATATCTAAAAATTATCAAAATATGTTAATACTACTGTTTTCAAGGTCTGGAATCTTGATGGTTGGAGTATTTGTATATATCAGCTATCTTAGTATCTCAGTAACACTTTACTACCTTTCAATAGCATTTAAGCTCTTGAAGAATCAAAATGTGCAAGAAACTGAACATTACTGATTCTTGAGTTCCAGTTCTTAGTAAAAACAAAACAAAACATGGTATTCTGGGATAGGAAAAACCATTGGGTAAAAATTAGGAAAAACCTAAATAAACTATGGACTGCAGTTTATAATAATGTATCAATAATGGTTCATTATTGATAGAAGACGTTAATCATAGGAGAACAGAGCGTAGGTTATCTGGGAACTCTGTATCATGTTCACAAACCTTCCAGAAATATAAAACCGTACCAAAATAAAAAGTTTACCTTTAAGAAAAAGTAGGGTAAAAATTACAAATAAGGAGGGGCGCCTGGCTGGCTCAGTCAGTTAATTAAGCATCCAACTTCAGCTCAGGTCATGATCTCGCGGTTTGTGAGCTTGAGCCCCGCGTCGGGCTCTGTGGTGACAGCTAAGAGCCTGGAGCCAGCTTCGGATTCTGTGTCTCCCGCTCTCTCTGCCCCCCTCCCCCCCCCCCCCCCCCCCCCCCCCGCTCACTCTCTGTCTCTCTCTCCTTCAAAAAGAAAGAAACATTAAAAAAAAAATTTACAAGCAAGAAAAACATAATAAGCAAAACAACTACAATAAAAAAAAAAAGCCACAAAACTTTAACATTCAGGTACAGAATTCTTTTGCTAGTTTTCTCAATACACATAGTTGCAGAGAGCATTGGTATCTATACAAAGAGTTATTTTAGTCTGAAATCTGTAGGAACATTCATAATCCTATGATTTATTGGCACATTTCTTGTAAGAGAAGTCTAATGAAGAGCTACAGTCCCCAGTGGGCACTGCTGAACTACTGGTGATAAGGTAAAGAACCATTAAGTAAATCCTTTCCATATGAAACCCCACAGAAGGCATACAAGTGAATGAATATTGGCATGCACTAATCTTTTCTTATAGAGATAAAACCCACTCCCATCCAGGATGAATTTGTGGATTTAATTAAAAATAAACAGTAAAACCAAAGAGCAACTTGACATGCCAGAATAAGCACCTTACCAAGAATGATTTCAATTCAAGAGAGGTTTAACTTGCTTGAAATTATGCACAATTGTTTCTTGAAATTTCTATATGCTAATCATTAGCAGCTCATGTAACACTTAACATTTTACCATTTATCACAGAAGTAACTTCCCATACAAAAGTAAAACCACCTAGAGTGTCTGATTATTATGTGGTATGCCTGAATTTAACAGACCCCTGAAATCACCTTCAACACTGTACCTTTATTATGACTATCGGTGACATGGGTGACGGTAAAGTGTTAGGGTTCTTCCTCAGCTATGGCTCAGAACTGCATCATGGAATTACAGCAGTGTCTCTTAAGGTGTCCGCATGCCCCACATGCATCCCTCTCCAAAATGCCACTAGTGACAAAGTGGGCCCCAATGTCCTGCGTGTACCACCTTACGGAGCATCCCTACCCCATGCCCACTGTGACCAAGGCAATTAGACCAGGAAGACACTGACTCGTGGTTGGGCCCACCATTCCTCCTCCCTTGGAATTACAAGCAAGGGACTCGTAGTTTACCTTTACTGAAACTAGGTACACATGAACTCAGCTGCGGAAACAGCCATTCTCGCCCATATGCATCAAAAGAGAAGGGTGGCAGCGACCTCCATGAGGAAGCAACACGAGAGACCACACGTCACCAGAGAGTAAGCTGACTGCTGTTACTTCTTCATCACTTGAGCTCATGAAGTCCAGCTGTACTCCCTGCACCTGGGTTCCAGAAGATAACCTAGAGCCTCCTAACAAAGTTGCTATGTTTACTATAAAAGTCTGAGTGGGTTTCTCTTGTGTAACCAAATGGGAGAAATAAGGATTTCAAATGTGGTTCTATTACCAAAACACTACGACCCCAAGCTAACTGTGAACTCTCTTATTCAGTAATAAAGAGATACTACGAGGACAGATAAAACTGATCTAAATGCAAAAAAGCCTTACATCCGTTCTCACCCTTCCAACACACCATAGCTACAACCAGGAAATCTGTTCATCATGTTACTTACATGTTTTACTCATCTACTCCTCTGCATGATGTTATTTTCCCAGCTTGGAACGGATCCATTCCTGATTATTATTATATTCATATGTGTAATAGTACTATGCAACTAGATACCGTTTTTTATGTTTTGCTATTTAGATCCCTTCTTTGTCCAAACTCTCATCCATATATATTTTCCAGCTGTGATCCAAATGTTCCTGACTACTTCCTCACAGATATTCCTTAGAGACCGCAAATCGACATGTTCCCTCCCTCTCTCTTCCTTTCCAACCTACACCCTCTCTCCACTATTATTTAATTTCAGCAAATACACTTCAAATGGCCCAGTTAACTGGCCAAGTCAAAGTCTGGATCTTCTCTTTGATGCTTCCGCTTCTCCCTCTCCCCTCACATCCCATCATTACTAAGTCCTGGCTCATCCACCTCTCAAATATGACCACCAGTCTCCTTCCCTGCTCACTCCCCTGGCTTAGTCCACACCTTTTGCCAGCATCACCCACATCCTGATGAGGACTTCAGTCTTGAGTCTGAGCTCTGCCCCACTCAGTTCATTCCCTGGAAGGGGACCTGATGGCTCTTCCCAGAATCTGAATCTCATCACATCAGACACTGTATGGCTTAACCTCTTCAGTCACCCTGTACTCTCCCAGGACAAAGTCCAAGCATCTTCAAGTGGCCAAGGCTCCACATGAACTCCTTGGCCTCATTTCTTCCCTCTCATGCCTATACTGTGATCCATCCATACTGAGCTTTTGAGCTCTCTAAAAGAGTCATATTCTTCTGTCCCTACTGTCTGAAATACTTTTTGCCCCAGCTTCCCCGGCTGCATCTGACCAACTCTTACTCATCTTTCAGCTCTCAGCTTCAACTGTTCCTTCCAGAAGCTGTTTCCTCTATTCCAAGGCTAAACATGTGGCTTCCTAAGTGCTTCCACAGCATCCTTGCTTCCCCACTACAGCCACTATCAGGCTACAGCACTGTGTTCCCCTTACATCTGTACTCCCCACTACAAGATCAGCTTTAAGATGGTGTGCCTCTCGTTCACCACAGTATCCCCATCGCCCACCTCAGGACCTAGCATATAGTAAGGCTCAATAGTTAGTGGCTGAAAAAATAAGTAATTCCACTTTTACACTCAATGTTAACGTTCAACCTTGGCATTTGAGTTACCCCCATGCCCATGACTTTTGACAGGTGAACCAAGAACAAGAGAGAGCCAAAAGGAAGAGATCTGTGCTATTCTCAGGAGCATAACCTATCCCCTACCAAAGCACATACACAGAGGAAGCAGGTGAAACAGTATAAAGCAATGATGAGGTCCTAAGTTTTCTAGACTTTTAAGATTTCAGGGCTGAAATGGCTTATGTTCATTTACAACTGAGGAAACTGAGGTCCAGGATTTATCAAATAAGATACAATGATTCAGTGGTAGAACAGTTTCCCTCTAAAAACTTTCCATATTAGTGTCCAAAGGGCCACAAAGTAAGATCTGGTGGGCAAAGTATGCTAAAAAGAAGTGAAAAGATAAATGGACCAAGTGTATAAAGCAGAGTAAACTATCAGTTCGACGCAAAGTGGTTCATTTCCTCAAAGACGTTTTTGTTCTTTTCTCCATAACCAACTACCTTAAAAAAACTATATTAGAAAAAGTATGATTTAAGACCTTCATGACTAGCTCAAACTGAGACTGAAAGACACCCAAGATTTTAGATTTTAATTTCAGTTTTTTAAAAAGAAGCAACCAAAATTTCTCCACGTAGCAACAACAAAATAATACCCTACTTGACCCCCTGTTTCAAAATATACCATGCATTAAAACCATGCACTATCACATTTTCTTCAGTGGGTGCATACTCCTTTTACAATGAGAAACAAATTGTTTAAAAAACATACTATGCTATGGATATTATGTGGTAAAGGAAAATTACTCATAGGGTACTATTATAAAGAGAAAACAAGTTACAAAATGACATGTGCACTATTACTTCCAATGGTTTAAAAATGCACTGGAAAATAGAGGAAATACTAAAATACTAACATTGGCTACATTAGATAAACTGACGAAAGTGACTTGCTCAAGCATTGCCGCCAATGAAAAGAAAGAACTGGCACATACACTACAGCTCATGCTTTTCTATCCACGTTTATATAAAAGGGTGTAAACTCTCAGAGGGTCAGAACAATCCCTGCTACTGCTAAGGAAGCCCACCAGGAAAGAAATCAAGGAAGGGAAAATCCACTGAATGTAGCTGGAAATGTCAATTAAAATAAGTAAGAGCCAATGCATAGTTTTTAGAGTGCTATGCTTTTTTCTTTTTTTTTTAAACGATGAAAAATACTCATTTAACTGGCTGTACTGAGTACCATTCAACAAAAACCTACTGTGCTCCCAAGGACTTTGACAGGCCCAGAGAGATGCTCATTCACATGGACTTTAAAATTGTAGAAGGGGAAAGAGATAAGCACTACAATTACTACAAAATGAGGCAGGCGTGAAATATGCCTACATGATCTTAAACCAAAAGCTATGGGAACATCTAGGAGGAAGATGAGTGAGTCATTAACTCCTCTTCCAATAGAAAAAGCTCTCTAAATGGAGAACTTGTGTCTTCTGGCATTTTCCCCTCACATGCCATGGGTAAAGACAAACTGGTTATCTACAAGGCATAGCTGGGAAAACATGAAATCCAGATCCAGAAACTCTGACACTATCACACACCTATCTCAGAGATGCTACATAACTTCAAGCAAATCACTTCCTCATGCTGCCACCCAGGGAGCATTTGCTGCAGTGACCACCATTCTCGAAACTTCCAATGACGCTTACGGTGAAGGATGGCAGGGGGTGTTCCTTTTCAGAAAGATAATTTGCAGACTTTAACGCAGAATAAGAATATAGGACCTTCAGTTTTGAAAATCTGCAAACATGCTCTACAAGACAAAGGCATCACAAGGAAAAAGAACTACACAGTATAAAGCAAAATGCAGGATAACTGTTATCCTAACTTTATTAATTGAATATAAGAATGACTTCGCAACCCAGTTCCAACAAGTTTTTGCCAAAGTGAATGTCAGACTATAAAAATGAAATGCTGTTCTTTGTGTTCATTAGAATTTAGCACTTGTCTGATATTGTAAATAAAATTTCAGTCTTTATAATCAAAATCATCGAATAGAAATTAAAGAAAATACAGAACTATTTTAAAACATAAAAATAGGGTGCAAGATCTCACTGATAAACCCTATGGGAAAGAAATAAACCAGAAGATGAATGGTGAGGAAGAAATTAGTTATGGAAATCATGAACATTCACTATAGTATAAATGATTTAGAGCCAAGACAGTTCAGGGTAAAGATGACCATGGAACCTCAATTATGTTACGCTTGAAAAATTAAGGATTAAATCAGAAAACTGAATAAAAATCAGGTAAATGAACAAATGTATTATTTCAAGAGAAAGAAAAAAATAGCCAGATTCAACTAGAGTTAAAATGTAACACACAAAGTGAAAACAATACAGCCTGTTTAGGGAAAGGAAAGTTATGGTCAAATTGGTCAAGTCCAAAAAATTTTTCTAGGGTGCCTGGGTGGCTCAGTCGGTTCAACATCAGACTTCGGCTCAGGTCACGATCTCACGATCTGTGAGTTCGAGCACTGCATTGGGCTCTGTGCTGACCACCCAGAGCCTGGAGTCTGCTTCGGATTCTCCCTCTGTCTTTGCCCCTCCCCCATTCACACTCTATCTCTCAAATAATAAATAAATAATTTAAAAAAATTCTTTTCCAAAGTAATCTGAAGAGGGGCACCTGGGTGGCTCAGTCAATTAGCATCAGACTCTTGATTTTGGCTCAGTTCATGATCTCAAGATTCATGGGTTCAAGCCCCACGTTGGGCTCCATGCTGTCAGTTCAGGGCCTGCTTGAGATTCTCTGTCTGCTTGGCTGTCTCTCCCCCCCTCTCTCAAAATAAATAAACATTAAAAAAAAAAAAA
Source organism: Panthera leo (assembly GCF_018350215.1). Taxonomy (NCBI): domain Eukaryota; kingdom Metazoa; phylum Chordata; class Mammalia; order Carnivora; family Felidae; genus Panthera; species Panthera leo. The sequence goes on from NC_056680.1 coordinate 39,739,986, forward strand.
AGTAATTTGAAGAGCTCCTGCTGGTATCCCTCTCCTGTCTCATTTCCCAATCCATTATCTCTTTGAAAAAATTAGTATTATCATAACAATTATTAGGAAGATAAGAATTTCATTTCATTTCCTGCAACTTAAAACCAAGGGAAAAAGGATTTTTTAAGCGCAAGGAGGTGTGGTAATCCCCACATGCACACAGGGGCACATGCCCTTCTACTTTAATGGAACACAATCTTTTCTCTAGTTAATGAGGAATGCCATAGAGAAAGGAGGCACTCCTAGAAATGGGATCCTCACAACAAACCTCAGTGCTCACTGCATGTTTATAAAATCCTCACCCTGAAGGGAACAAGAAAAATCTAAACCCACACAAATAGACTATTTCAATTTAATTTTATTATGAAAACAACAGGAAATGGCAGCAGGGTACCTGACAAGCTCAATTAGCAGGAGGATCAAACGGGAGTGATGACACGCCATGATGACCTCAGGGGTCAAAGATGCAGTTCTCCATCTGGAGCCATTGAGATTTCCACCACAGACACCACCACCACCTGCCGTATGGTATTAGGCGTTATGCTGAGCAGATCGTCAGCTTTTCCCGACCACAGGTATGGCCACAAGGTTTTCTCATCTCACTCGGCATTAGGGCTGCTTCCCCATGAACAGAGGCCAAAAGTGAATTCTATATAATGGCTCACTCAAAACAGGCATTAAAGGCATGCTAAAGCACTCATTTACCAATCACAGCAACAGTACAACTGTCGTGGCTGTTTTTCTTCTAAGTCACGAGTGATACTGTGCCACCATTCCCCATAACCCGTAAGAAGCGTTCTCATCAACAGCTCTGTTTGTATGCTCTCAGTTAATCGTCTCCTGCTACTGAAATGGTTAATTTGCATACATCTGTTGAACCTCTTCACAAAAGTTCAGTTTTTAAGTTTATTTTTATTTAAGACAGAGACAGGAAGCAAGTAGGGGAGGGGCAGTGAGAGACAGGAAACAGAGGATCCAAAGTGGGCTCTGCACTGACAGCAGTGAGCCAGATGCAGGGCTCAAACTCATGAACCGTGAGATCATGACCTGAGCCGAAGTCAAGAGTTGGATGCCTAACCAAATGAGCCACCCAGGTACCCTAAAAGCTCACCTCCTTTTAAACTTAATAAACTTATTAAACTCCCTCTCTGAGGGAGGAAATGGTAAACGCTTTTTTAAAATCTTACATACCGGGGCGCCTGGGTGGCGCAGTCGGTTAAACGTCCGACTTCAGCCAGGTCACGATCTCACGGTCCGTGAGTTCGAGCCCCGCGTCAGGCTCTGGGCTGATGGCTCAGAGCCTGGAGCCTGTTTCTGATTCTGTGTCTCCCTCTCTCTCTGTCCCTCCCCCATTCATGCTCTGTCTCTCTCTGTCCCAAAAATAAAATAAACGTTGAAAAAAAAAAAAATTTAAAATCTTACATACCATGTGCAAGGAGCCTATTTGTGAGAGTTCAGACCCGTAGATACCTGTGTTACCAAGAATCATCACATGAAGCATTGAAGGTTGTACTTTTTATACTCTGTGTAACAGATTCTGTAAGCCAGTGGTTCGCCAATGAGTGTACAACTCTCACCAGGATGACGGCTGATTAGGCTGGTGTCTTAATGGAGTTTGCACAAGGTGCCCCCACATGCATACACACACACTCATAGCCCACTGTGAGTACACCAAAGACACAAGTCTGGACACCCACGTACGAAATCTTGAGATTTCATATTGGACAGTCAATAGCATAGCCACAACCAATCAGAACTGTCTGTTCTCACATCTACTTTCTAGGCTATAACCATGTTTTCCAGTAAAATTTTTACCATCTGTACCTTTCCCAAGGCCAATTCGCCAAGCTCCCCATGTTGATCTAGTCACTTTTTAAAGCATTTGGTATCTAGATGGGGTATTCTTTTTCATTACAACTTGTCTCCCAAGCTATTTCATTTTCTTCCTCCTGGGTCAGGAGGTATTCCAGAAATGGGGGCATGTAAAATTCATAAGTAACTCAAAACTTACTTGGCTTTCTGAATCCACACACAGTAGTCTGAGATGTAGAGATCATTCAGAATGTAAGCTGGGTCATTTTCCTGAAAAATTTTGTGAACATCCAGTAGACATTTTAAAACTGCACTTTTACCTAAAGGAAATTTTTAAAAAATCAAGTCATTCATAAGAAAAAACATTTGATTATCTTAAACTGAGAAAATCAGATACTGCAAGGTAACATACATATATCAGTTAAGAAACTTAACCATGTTTCTAGAATATTTTTAACACTCCTTTATTGCATAAAATCTTATCAGTACTATAAAGCCCAAAGCTCTTTATTTCCTTCATTAAGAATTATGAGTAGGAGCACCTGCGGGGGGGGGGGGGGGGCTCAGCTCAGTTGGTCGAGCATCCAACTTGGGCTCAGGTCATGATCTTATGGTTTGTGAGTTCAAGCTCCACATGGGGCTCTGTGCAGACAGTGTAGATCCTGCTTGGGATTCTCTCTCTCCCTCTCTCCTGAAAAGTAGGTGCTCTTTCAGGGTACATGCTACAAACTGAGAAAGAGGGATTAAGAGCCCCACATCAGGCTCTGTGCTGACAGCTAAGAGCCTGGAGCCTGCTTAGGATTCTGTGTCTCCCTCTCTCTGCCCATCCTCCTCTCAATCTCTGTCTCTCCCCCCGCCCTCTCTCTCTCTGTCTTTTTCTCTCAAAAATAAACAAACATTAAAAAAAAGAATTATGAGTAATTCTTATGCTCTATTTCTATAGCAGATTAACTGTGGTTACCATAAAAACACTATGAAATACAACTAGGTACAAGGAAAGTTCTCCAAACTAAATGAATATTTAAAGGCACCATAGTTTTAATTATAAAATGTTCTTCTAATTCAAGCTTTCAAAACACCATGAAAAATTATATTCTGGTTTTTAAGCCTCTTTATTTCTTATGTCAACATTTTTTGTCAAGGAGTTATCTGGTATTAGCTTAAAATTTTTTCACCTTAAAGAACTGAGGAAAATTGAGGCTGAAAACTAAAATATCACAGCACTCATTCAAAAATAAGCTGACAAAATCTCTTGGAAAAAAGCCTTCAAGTACTAAAGTCTTGTTCAATCTAATTACTTCCTCCTGGTTAGTGAATGAACCTAGTTTTAACGCCACCAAAAGCTTACCAAAGGAACCTTTGACAACTCAACAACAAGTCCCTAGGTGTCCCAACTTCATGACATTCCCTGAAATGTGTAAACTATGAGGCAAATTACTAAATGTATAGTAGCCCCACCTCCTCTGATCAGTAAAATACAGCATTTTCAGTTTAACAGTTCCATTCATATCTTTACAGTCCTGAAACATAAAAATACTGTCTATTGATTTCCTGAAGATATTGGATATGCTTTCATCGACATTTCCCAGTTGACTTTTAGACAGGATAAAAGAATCATGAGCTAGATAATGACATCTCAAGGTGCCAAAATTGCTGCCACTAAAATTTTAACACAATTAACACCAGAAAATACACTTCAAAAGAGCAGGGACTTCTGTTTTATTTAGGGATTAGTCCCCAGTACCTAGAACAGAACCTTGGAGCAGCAGACTGTCAATTTCAGTATCTTAAGAATGAGTGAATGAATGAATGACACAGTTCTCACGTGCCTTACACCCTTGCAATTCCTCTCATCCACAGCACCACACACCAGCCCTGAGGATTCTTCCTGGATATGCCCTTGTAGCTGCCCTTTCCCCCCAACTCCCTGGGCAATTATCCTCACCTGTACTCTCAACACCTCATGCCTGGATTATAATATCTTCCTCCTCCTCCCTTGCATTCCAGACTGTCCTTCTAGACACACTTTTTTATGCACTGCTTTCCTCAAGTCCCCTCTCTGTACATGCTTTCAAAGTCCTGTGCTCAACTGGCTCCCACACCTGCCATGCCTTTTCTAATCCACTCCAATGAATAACATCTCAGCCTGCCTTCACGGCCTAGCATTAAGACTTCACCCTTCAGGGAGCCTCGGCTCACTTCCTAGTCTTCAGAGCTCTTTACTGAACCCTGCAAAGGAATGTGGAAAAGAAAGAGATGATTCTCCCCACAGCCCCCCTGCTCATTTCACAGAAGCAGAACTTGAGGCTCAAGGTTGATAAGGTATTCACAGGATCCAAATTCTGAACTCATCAGCTTGCAGTGAGCCACCGTGCTACACTACCCATACGTTCGTGGCCCACTCCGTCTACAGCACACTTTTATTACTCAGGAGTTAAATAGTACGTTCAAAGCAGGAGCCGTCACTTATTCAAAAATTTTAACTATGTGGCTTCCTCACGTGCAGATGGGAAGAATGCCAATAAAAACCTCAATGCTCAAGTGGGTAAGAGAAACAAATACTTTGAAGGCCTAAAACTATATTTGGCTAAGTCACGGCCAGAACTGTGATATATCAGAGTGGCCCAGATTAACGATATCAAATGACTCATGTGAATCCCCCCACGGCAGGCCTATTTTCATTACATGCCTATGTAATGCTGTATGCACAGTTTGATGACAGGAGGCACGAAATACAATCAAAACTCACAGAAGTGATGAAACCAAGTTAGCCACATTAACCCAAGAAGAAAAAAAATCGAGAACTAACTAAAGTGTAAGAATGTGTTTTAATGTTTATGTGAGAGAGAGAGAGAGAGAGAGAGAGAGAGAGAGAGAGAACACGAGGGGGGAAGGGCAGAGAGAGAATCTTAAGCAGGCTCCACTCTAAGTACAGAGCTCCATGCAGGGCTTGATCCCACAAACCAGGAGATCGTGACCTAGGCTGAAATCAAGAGTCAGAGGCTAAAATGACTGAGGCACCCAGGCACCCCTAAAGTCTAAGGATTTCTCAAACAGTTTTAATTGCCACAGAGAAGAAAATGTCAGGGTAAGCATATGCCAATTTCTTACTTTCTTTCTCTCTCTTTTATGGGGGGCAGGGGTCCAGGGAGAAGGAATTTACTTTTATAACTACCAACTGAAAGTTTTAAAAAGTTAACCATGTATCTTTACCAAAAACAGACACACACACACCCCGAAATCAGAAACGAAAAAGTATTTACTTTAAACTTACAAAAGCCCTTCTACAGTGTGACACCCCAGAATACTGTCAAGCCGATTAATAGAAAGTGCAGGATTTGGGGGGGGGGGGGGGGAGGTGGAGACAGCGCCTGGGTGGCTCAGCAGGTTAAGAGACCAACTCTTGATTTTGGCTCAAGTCATGATCTCATGGTTTGGGAGTTGGAGCCCCGCATCAGGCTCTGTGCTGACAGTGCAGAGCCTTATTGAGATTCTCTCTCTACCACCCCTCCCCCGTTTCTTCCCCCCTTGTGTTCTCTCTCTCTGAAAATAAGTAAACTTAAAAAAAAAATGCAGGATTTGGAGCAAGACCTCACAGTAAATAATTCAGCAAGTGAAGTAAAATGGGAAAAATGGGAGATGCACTGGCTTGAAGGATGGTGTGAAATGGAGCAGAAAGGAGACATAAAATGGGGTAGATTCAGGGAACAACAAGAAAAGATCATTAGACTGGAGCAGATGGGAAATGGGGAGAGTAGGCAGGTGAGTTGGGAAGAAGAGTGCAACCAGGGATGGGGAGACAGGTGTCCTAAGGATGAGGTGCGCAGGCCTAGACACAGCTGTGCAAGGATAAGAGGCCTGACTCCAAGGATTTTTACTAAGATTTTACTAAGGTCATGTATTTAATGAAAATCCATAGCAACCACTCCCCTAATGAAATTCTATAGCTTCCGTTAGGAGAGATGCCTAAAGTAAGGTTGCCCCCCTGCTAAGGGCCATGGGCAAATTCACATCTTCATTATCACAGAAGAATAATAATACAAGAAATGTCAAAAATAATCTTTTTTTTTTTTTCCAACGTTTTTTATTTATTTTTGGGACAGAGAGAGACAGAGCATGAACGGGGGAGGGTCAGAGAGAGGGAGACACAGAATCGGAAACAGGCTCCAGGCTCCGAGCCATCAGCCCAGAGCCTGACGCAGGGCTCGAACTCACGGACCGCGAGATCGTGACCTGGCTGAAGTCGGACGCTTAACCGACTGCGCCACCCAGGCGCCCCAATAATCTTTTTTTTTTTAAAGAGAAGTTACATTGTACCTGCATGTTTTAATCCCTACTTTCTTTAAAAAAAACAAAGGCAAATACACATAGAAAAAAACCCTTAAACATATATACACTTGAATCATATTACAGTTTGTCTCTACATTCACTGAACATATCTAAGTGCCTGTGTGTGCCCACCACTGTTTTACATGTGGGATTACAGTTGTTGCTGCTGCTTTAAACTTTCCCGTTTTCAAGCTTCTCCACAATAAACATTTATTTAACAAAAAGTTAGACACACTTGGCCACACAGCCAACCCTTGAAATAGTGGCAAGAATGCTAAAAAGTTTTAATTCATATTTAAATTTTCTTTAAGTTGTAGTTTTGAACCACAGAGAGGCAACATTTAGATCAGGTAATTTTAGAAAATCACATGCAAGGCAGTTTTGAAAAGAAAAGTTGTGCGTTCCCCAAAAGCCGTGTTGTCACTGCAGGTCTCATTCAAAGTATTTTCACGGTAAGCTGTGTGACAAAAAAAGGTAAAAGAGAACTGGGCTACTGGCAGTTGACAATCTAGAACAATAAGTACATTTAAATTATCCTCTCCCCAACAATGTGTATTGTTACCCCAAGGTCATACTTGATCTCTTTTGTTCCCACTAAACCACCACAGACTACAGCCACACAGCCAAGAGATTCAGGAAGCTTGCAGGTTTTTTCTGTCTCTGTTGTATTGACTGCTCTTTCTCTCAGGTTGTCAACCACTTATCTAATAGCTATCAGCAAAGAAAAAAACTGGCCTTGCTCCAAGCTGTGACAGGACCAGTGGCTAGAAGCCTTCGGGGACTCAAAGTACCTGGCTCCTGAGGGGCTTCACCCAGTTGTGGGCTCATCACAGAGCATACAGGTATAAAAAAACTTCTCAGGCCTCAGTCTGAGAACATTTTTTTCTGCTGAACGGGACTGGAGAAAATTGACCATTTTCAGCTAGTTCGCTGCCTGGTCCAAAGCAGGAAAAAAAAAGAAGGTGCTTTGCACAGTAACCACAGTAACTACTGTCACTACAGCAATGCCCTAACAGGCCTCTCCAAGATGTTGTATCTCCAGAGAGTTAGGGATTCTCCAGACAGACGTGGTCTTTCCTTAAGCCAACAGTAACCATGGAAGAAAGGCTTCTGGGACCAAGATCTCTTGTTCATTTGTGAAGGCAGTTTAAAATCAGTATCCTGGTATTATAAATGACAAGGGCCATGAACGTTTTACCTCAGGAAAAATGCACAGTAGCAACAAAGAGAAACATAAAGAAAACAGGGATGCCAGTCAACAAGCAGGTGGGCAGTGAACAGTATTTAACACATTCTCTGGCTACTCATTCTCCAGCTTTCCTTTAAACAGTAGGTAAACTAAGAGCAGTGTTTTCCTGTTCTGACATATGTGGCATTTCAGGTTTATAGATCTTAAAAGAGAAACAAGACTAAGCTATTCTAAACTAGAAGACACTGGCTACTTGAAATCTCCCTATTAATAGATCAGGTTTGGCAATAATGTCTTACTGACAGACCAGCTCATGGTTGTAAGCACTTAAAAGACAGGGCTCCCATCACTAAGAGATTATCAGAATAGTGGATTTTTTTTTTTTTTTTTTTTTTTTTTGCTGGCTAAAAGTCAGCAAAAGAAAAAACTATCAATTGCTAACTCTATATAGTAAGACCTAAATTTCTTTTCAACTACTGATACATTACAGCTACTATATGGCTGTTGTTTTCTGAGTATCTAGTTCTACCCTTTAGAGTTTTGAGCTACACAAGACAAGAGGCCAATCAGAGTAAAGGAAAAAGAGGTAGTTACTGGGAATACTTGAAGGGAAACACTGCTTGGTATTTATTTATAAAATCATCTCAAAATAAAAGCCAACAATGCTATCATCTTAAAATGCACAACTTAGTAGATATCAGTTAGATTGCTGGGATTTTGATGAGACCACATTATCAGGAGGGATAACTTATGAATTACTTCTAACATTAATTTTCATAGATTATTAACCATAAAAAGGGATGATAGGGTAATTGTGTCAAATTAATCAAAATTAAGAGAATCAAAGTGTGGTAATTTGCTTCAATACCAGGCCCTGTTAGGAAGTAGCTTAAAGTCAAGTCCCTAACAATTAACACAAACATACATTAAATTCAGCTTTAAGAAAGCTTTTCAATCCATTTTATCGGGGTTTTTTTTTTATTCTCAAATTCCGCATATAGCTATTTAGGCTCTTGCATTTGGGAGTTGTAGTAAGAAACACGTATGAAGCAATAAGAGTTACTATTTTGAGCACAATTTATAATCCTGTGCCAGTTTTTTAAACATTGTTAGTTCTTAGAATTACATGTATTGTTATTATAGCTACAAACAAAATTGACACAAAGCAAACAAACACTTTGTAGATACTTCTTTTGCCTGGGGAAAACAACCCCAAGTGCGACCCCAATTCACCATCAAGTCTCAAATCAGGCAGTACCTCTTCTAGGAAGAGGATTCCAACACTCCCTCAGGTTGGTGCCAGATGGCTGGCACATCTAATATGGGAGTTAGTAGCTACCTACCTGCTCTACACCGAGTACTTTCCACACATTACATCATTTAACCCTTCCAATTAGGTACTTCCTTCCTCACTTCATAAAGAAAAGTGAGGCTCAAGGACATGGAGCTGGCCAAGATGACAGTTAGGAAGCAACTGTAGGATTTGAAAGTAAGGCAGGAGTTGAAAATAAGTACTTCTGCCTCCCAGCCACCATATGCAATAAATACCGTGTCAGTATTTATCACCTGGTGTGGTGAACTCCTGGACAGCAAAAGAAACATGGCACCTCCTCACCTTTCTTCCCTGGGCTAGCACAGTGTCTGACAAACTGCAGGAGTCTGTTCAATAAGGCTAGTTGTTAATGTGGTCTGGAGTACATAAAGCCCAAGTTTAGAAACATCTGGCCAAACTGCTCAGTTAGTGTCTAGTTGTCAAACCTGTATGTGATCTATGGATTTATGTCATTAAGTCACAACAAATGTGAGATACACAGTTTATCTGTGCCTTCCCTTATTACGTCTATTCCCTGACAAGAAAGAACGCAGCTGTGCCAACTTCCTCGTATCACTGTACCATCAAAAGTTCAAGTAATAGATTTAACCCAAGGCTGCCTTTTTCCTTTTCTGCTCTAACAATTCCTACAAGGTTTGCTGGTTTGAAAGGACAGCCTTGACATTAACTCCATTTTCCTTCAAGTCACCTGTCAAAGTAGTGGTTGCTTCAGTCTAGAAATACATAGCAGGATGTCATCAAAATTGCATAATGGAGGCATGACTAATTTCTAATTTCTTCTGAAATTAAGAACTGGGCATCCAAATTTAAGATAGAACATTAAAAAAAAAAAACCTTTCTACAAAGATAGAAAAGGTTAAAAAGCTGAAGATTCGTGGAAAAAAGCTCTGGAAACAGTTGCTTTTATTATTATTTTTTTTTAATTTTTTTTTTAACGTTTATTTATTTTTGAGACAGAGAGAGACAGAGCATGAACGGGGGAGGGGCAGAGAGAGAGGGAGACACAGAATTGGAAGCAGGCTCCAGGCTCTGAGCCATCACCCCAGAGCCCGAAGCAGGGCTCGAACTCACTGACCGCGAGATCGTGACCTGAGCTGAAGTCGGACGCTTAACTGACTGAGCCACCCAGGCGCCCCTGGAAACAGTTGCTTTTAAATCTAAACCTTTAAAAAAAATAAGAAGAATCTAAAATTTTGTAATTCTGTGGGCAAAACGTCAACTGTTGCACCTTATGAGTACAGCATGTATCTCAATGCCTGTTAGTTCAATTTCAAATAAATTTTTATTGTTGACTATTCACACTATGAGACTTTATTTTTCCAATAGATACTACCTAATAGTCACAGTTCTGACTCATTCTATGGATTTAATTTAGTTTAGAACTGGGAAAGCTAAAACTGTGCATAAAGTCAAAAAGAACATATAGGACGAAAGACAAGTGGATTCCGCAAATGGCTCATAGGAAGAAAAAACAAACCCAGCCTGAAAAGCCTTCTGAGTCCCTTCTGGGGATATGACCTAGGGAGGAGTACCTCAAGAGAGGAATTCCCAAACCTCAGGAAGACAGCAATGTGCTACAGTGACAGCATGCTTACTGCTAAATGAGGTGCACGCTGGTAGAACTGAGTTACACTTCTTTACATTTTAATCAAGTATAACAAATATAATTTAGTAAAAATGGCTAGGTATCTGTATCTACATGTAAGTTTAATGCACATTAAAAGGTTACATAGAGCTTTGATAATGAAATTTAGATCTTAGAATTCTGGTCCCAAGCTATAAAAGGCTAAATAAAGATCACTAAAAAGCTACACATAGGGGCACCTAGGTGGCTTAGTCGGTTAAGTGTCCCACTCTTGGCTTCAGCTGAGGTCAAGATCTCTCTCATGCACTGGCAGCTTGGAGCCTGCTTGGGATCCTCTCTCTATAGCTCTCTGCCCCTCCCCCAATTGCGCTGTCTCTGTCCCTCTCAAATAGAAATAAACTTAAAAAAAAAAAAAAAGCTACACATAAATAATCTTTGTGCAGTCCTAGCTAATTTCCCTCTGATGTAAAAATGATGTAACAATTTCACCTGTTCCGTGTGGAACAGTTATGCAGACCCCGGTCTGCTTGCTCCTGGTGTCATTTCTTAGTTGTTTGGTACTTAATCTGAATCTGTTTCCACATGTGTCAACAGAGGGGGACATTCTTGAGAACTGCTAAGGGAAGGAAATGAGACAATGACCGTGTGAACTTTACAGATGACAAGGGAAGGAAGACAACAGGTCATTCAGGATCAAGTGCCCCAGGACTCCCTTCCCTTGCATCTACTCCGTTACCTATGAAGCATCTGCCCCACGTCCTTCCTTCTCCACACCAGAGCCAGCGCTCCAGTTCGGACCGTATTCCCTGCCCCTAAACTACTTGGCTTCAGGAAAGAACAGTATTCTCCTCTCTCGTCTGTGCTGCTCACCTCACCCCCTTCTATGACTCTATCCTCTGTGTGACTGCTGGATGAACCTGACTTTATGAGCCCGTCAAAGACCAACACCACACTCTCCACGGTCCCTTGGTGAGTAAGACCCAGTCTCCTCAGCAAGCCACCGCAGACCCTCCACACTCCTGGCAGCACACCGTTTGTACCCTTTTCCCACAATTCCCCTTCACATCCCAAACCTCCAGACAAACTAGAGTGCTGGCCGTTTCTTGCACGTAACTTATCTTCCTCTCCCTGCTTTTCTCTATCTTCTATTTTCTCAGGGAATACCTGTCGTCACACTTCTTTTCTAAATTCTACACATTCTTTAAGTAATAACTACCTAAGCCTCCCTCATTAGGCCTGTGCCGTTTGCTTCTTCCTTATCAAGCCCTCCCCTCACTTCTACTCAAAAGCACCCACCCTATGGGGGTCTCAGGGAGGTGTGGTACTAGAATCCTGTGACCCATCCCCTTCATCCTGATGAGGCTCTGGCTCTCAAGAGTAACACAAAGTAAGTGGAAAGACAGGTAAGGGATCTGCCTTTTTTGTTTTTGTTTTTGTTTTTTAAGGTTTCTGGGCATAGCTATTTAGGTAATGAAGATTATCTCCCACATCCTTCTCTAATCTACTCCTGGAACCCACAGGGATGAGACTCAGCTTCAAGCTGGGACTGAAAGAGCAGAGATCTGGCACAAGCCCTCAACACAGCTGGAAACTGGCAGATGCAGGAGGGTGTGAGAAAAACAGCCTGGCACTTGGAATGCCTGGGAGTCCAAATGAAAAACCTGGGACCCACACAGGCTGACTTGGGCACTGAGACATGCTATGGCTCTTAGAGTATTATTGACAACCTCTACTTCATTGCTAACACTTAGACTTTTGAAATATTTTATCTTAAAGATCACTGCTTTCCAATTCTTTTTTTCAAGTCCCCAAATTGGTAATGTTACCTTTCCACATGGCAACAACAGGCTACAAATGGAGCATGTATGTCCCAGGCTCACACAGGCCTCATTACTCCAGACTGTCTTAAGTTCCACCATTGTCATTCACTTACCTGTCTGGACAAGTAGGCATCTCAATTCGCTTCTCCTAGTGTTGAGGGCCTTACTCTCATGGGAACAAGCAAGATCAGCTACTTCTCACCCTCTGGGGAGGACAAGAAAAAGCTGAAATGATTGCCTTCAACACTGGCCACTGTTTAGGATGGAAGACAGCCAAAGACTTCCGCTCACTCAGAAAGGCTCTCCTCCAACTGTGTATGTATGTATATCTAGAGCAAGGGTAGGCACATTTTTTCTGTAAAGAGCCGAAGAGTAAATATTTTGGCTCAGCAGGTCACATAATATGTTTCAACTGCTCAACAATGCCATTATATCCCAAAAGTAGCCATAAACAATATAAAGTGAATGAGCACGAACGTATTCCAATAAAGCTTTATTTATGAGCACTAAAATCTGAATTCCATATAATTTACGTGTGTCATGAAACACTATTTTGATTTTGTGTTCAACATCTAAAGATGTAAAAAGCATTTTCGGCTCATAGGTCATATACAGTACGGATTTGGATTTGGCCTATGAGTTCATTTAAGGTATCTTCCTAGTGGATTTTCTCTTTTGTATCTTGTAAATCCTTGTATTTTGTATCTTACCTTTGTCTTATCATTCCTATTACATAATAAACTCCTTAAAAGCTAAGGCCAAGTGATATATATTCCTATAACTCTTAGCTGATTCTGTTATGATGCCTTGCACAGAGAAGGGGTTTGATTTATTTATGTTGCATAAATGTCTCCTGCTCGTTATTTTTCAGTATTAATTCCTATTTAAAGAACTCTAAATTGCAAGAATACAAATCTTCCATGTTTTACAGACAACATGTGAAGTACTTTTCAACTAACCTCATCTAGGCCTGTAGCTATTACTGTGCAATAGGACCTTGATTCATTAGGATCAAATAAAATGTTTCTTCTTTGTTCTCCCAAATTTGTCTTTAAATATATACAATTTTCTGCCTTTGTCCTCTTAAAGAAATTAAAGTTACCTCCTTAAAAATTCAGATCAATATCTATCCTATGACCCAGCAATAGCACTGCTAAGAATTTACCCAAGGGATACAGGAGTGCTGATGCATAGGGGCACTTGTACCCCAATGTTTACAGCAGCACTTTCAACAATAGCCAAATTATGGAAAGAGCCTAAATGTCCATCCACTGATGAATTGATAAAGAAGTTGTGGTTTATATATACAACGGAATACTACTTGGCAATGAGAAAGAATGAAATACGGCCTTCTGTAGCAATGTGGATGGAACTGGAGAGTGTTATGCTAAGTGAAATAAGTCATACAAAGACAGATGCCATACGTTTTCACTCTTATGTGGATCCTGAGAAACTTAACAGAAGATCATGGGGGAGGGGAAGGGGAAAAAGAGTTAGAGAGGGAGGGAGCCAAACCATAAGAAACTCTTAAAAACTGAGAATAAACTGAGGGTTGATGGCGGGGTGGGAGGGAGGAGAAAGTGGATGATGGGCATTGAGGAGGGCACCTGTTGGGAGGAGAACTGGGTGTTGTATGGAAACCAATTTGACAATAAAGTCATATTAAAAAAAAAATTCAGATCAATAAAAAAATCTCAAAACTGACTTATTTTATTATATTTTACTTTAGAGACAGAGAGAGACCATGAGTGGGGGAGAGGCATAGTGGGGGAGAGAGAGAATCTCAACCAGTCTCCATGCTCGGCACGAAGCCCGACATAGGGCTCGATCCCATAACGCTGGTATCATGACCTGAACCAAAATCAGGACACTCAACCAACTGAGCCACCCAGGCATCCCTCAAAATTGACTTTAGATTTATTTTAAAAAGGCACTAATTATAGAAAAAAATTTTAAGCCATAATATCAAACCATGTAACTAACCTAGTTCTTGACACTGTTGAGCTCTAAAACTGCAGAAATAAACAAAACTTACCTTAAATAGTATAGGAAATATAATGCAAATTTCAATTGACTAGATATGAGTAATATTTAAGAGATAGCTGATTGTGAGCTATAGTTACCAGCAAGCATTACTATATAAATCAAATTTCCAAAGAACCCTGACACAAAGATTTCAAGTGATTTTTTTTTTTGTAGCAGAATCACTATAAACTCTTAATCATCTATGGCAATTAAAAGGCAAATTATCTTTGTAAACCATACAGGAAATGCTGCCCTCTACAGAGTATTTTATAAGAACAAAGAATGTTTTATATAAATGTAACCCATAAATTACCATGAGAGCAACTTTTTAAAATTCTAGTGATACCAATACTTAATGAGTGACAGGATTATTAGAGGAAAAAGGAATCCGATGGAGATGACTGGAATTTTATTTTCTTCACCTTAATGTTTATGCACACATACAATATCCTTCTATATAGGAGCGTGTGTATAAACCCACAAATACTCCAAGGACAAACAGTAAGGATAAACAGAAAGAATGTGCCAATTTAAGAGACTGGGAACACAGATTTCAGCTCTGAGGAAGAGAGGAAAAGGAATCTGCTTTGCCACATGGCAGGACAAGCCAAGGAGAGAAAGGGGACAAGGACTGGCTGAGTCGTGACCGCACAGCAGAGCCCTGTCCTCCCTCTCACACACTCGGGCTGCAGGGCCTGTGCCCTAGGGCTCTGAGGCCCTCCTTCTTTGCCATGGAAGTGGACAGCACAAACAGGCACAGATGGTACTTCAATATTTTATTCGAGTTCCATGCTATTTAAATTTCCTGAAAGCTCTAGGACTGTTCCACTCTTAGAAACATTTTAACTGCAGTGGGGAACTGGCTAGAAAATGAAAAGTTCAACAACAACTCAAGAGAGAAAGAAAACAGAAAGTTAAGTTCCTCCTGGATAGGGAGCAGGGAATTAGGTGATAACCACGAAGAACTAGAGAAATCCATCCTGGTGAGCCAGTTAACTCATCCAGGAAAGGGAACTATTTCGCAGGCTGTAGGCCAACTCTCAGATATCAACTCGGAATTGTCACTGAGGAAACGCTATTCTATACACTTGATGCTGTTCACTCACAGCATTTAGAACACTCCCCTCCATCCTGCTATGTCTAAGTACCACTCACCCTTCAAGTCCCAATTCAAATCTCATGCCTTAAGCGAATCTTTCTCTGATTCCTAGTGAAACGTCACCTCTCCTTTTTTGAACTATTTCGTCTGTGCCTCACATAACATACTTACCACCATCTACTATGTATTGTGGTTGTGATGGACTTCTTAGCTCCCTGATGAGTGCATACACTCCCCAAATACAGTACACGGTTCTAATTCATCTTTCTGCAGCTCTTTATATTTACAGGTTACTCTACTCTACACATAATAAATTGCATTTTAGTGGGTACTGACAAAGTAACTGTTGAATGAATAAATTAATAGATGAACTCATCAACCAATTAACAAGTGCTTTAAAATGACAGGAGGGGCGCCTGGGTGGCTCAGTTGGTTAACCGGCCGACTTCGGCTCAGGTCATGATCTCGCGGTCTGTGAGTTCGAGCCCTGCGTCAGGCTCTGTGCTGACAGCTCAGAGCCTGGAGCCTGCTTCAGATTCTGTGTCTCCCTCTCTCTGACCCTCCCCCGTTCATGCTCTGTCTCTCTCTGTCTCAAAAATAAATAAACGTTAAAAAAAAAATTAAAAAAAAAAAATGACAGGAAAATGGAGTAAGAACTGAGAATCAAAAGTCAAATAAGGTAGAGGTTCCCTTCTTCGGGAGGTTACATGTCTTAAATGACAACTTAAAGGCAAGTCTGTTTCCCTGGCTTTATTATTTTCACCTAATGTATTTCTCCTCTGAACTACTTATTACAAATGCAATTTTTTAAAAACCTGATAGTTGTATAATTCCACGCCCCCCCCCATGAGAATCTTAAGCTCCCTGAGTTCATGACTTGCATGTCCCCTGTTCACAAGCATACCTCCAGACTCAGCTGAGCACCCTGACACAGCGAAGGCTCAACAAATAGTTGAATAACTTGCAAACTAGTTTTACATCAGGTATTCAAGGAGTGACATTAGAAGGTCTAACAATTCTTTAAAATGTCCGTAACACAGGTGCCTGAGTGGCTCAGTTGGTTGAATGTCCAACTCTTGATTTTGGCTCAGGCAATGATCCCAGGGTCGTGGGATCGAGCCACCTGTCAGACTCTGTGCTGAGCAGGGAGTCTGCTTAAAATTCGTTCTCTCTCTCCCCCTGCCCCTCTCTCCCACTCACACTCTCTTGCTCTCCCTTTCAAAATAAAAAAGTAATAAAATAAAATTTTCGTAATACAGAACTCATAAAAATTAAATACAGATAAATGTCAACATGGGAAAATCCTTGTGATTTCATCTTTTAGTTTTCAAGTTGGGGGTAACTGTTACAACTCAATAAAAAGAAGACTTTGGGCTAAAGAGAATTCAAATGCTAAAAACTCATTTATCTTCAAGGTTGCATCAGAACTCGGATTCACACAATATACTTGTCATACCCCAATTTCTTGGACAATTGCTTTCCTTAAAGAAAAAGAATAGCCCCAAGCCCCGTGCTATGGTTCTTATCTTTCACATAGAATGTACTATTATATATATTTACAGAAGGGCTAAGTAAGGCAGTCATTTCTGAAAAAATGATGATTAAGCCCGACAATGACTCATACATAGGCCTATTGATTATATGAAGCAAAATCAGCTTTTGGGTGGCAACAATAACTAATCTCCTGAAGGCTGTTTCTTGGGTTATAGCCTGACATGTGGCTACGAGTCCTCAGAAGTCAAACATTTATAGAAAGGTAGGTTTCTGATAGTCTTAAAAACAAAACAGAACCAGGGCACCTGGCTGGCTCAGTTGGTAGAGCATGCAACTGTTGATCTCTGGCCTGTGAGTTCAAATCCCACGCTGGGTGGAAAGATTACTTAAAAATAAAATCTTTTGGGGCATCTGGGTGGCTCAGTCAGTTAAGCATCCAACTCTTGATTTGGGCTCAGGTCATGATCTCACTGTCCTGAGAGAGCCCGGCGTTGGGCTCCACCCTGAGCATGGAGCCGGCTTAAGGTACTCTCTCCCTCTCTCTCTGTCCCTCCCCTGCTTGCATATGTGCACTCTTTCAAAAAAAAAAAAATTTTTTTTTAAATAAAGTCTTTAAAAAACAAAAAAACCCACAGAACCAAAAAAGATTATTTCACACATATGTTTTCATTAGCCAAAAAAAATATGTATACAACTGTCTGATCAAGAATTACAATGTTTTCCATAAAATGGTGAATAAATTTAAGCACAGTGGTTAAGAACCCACACTTAAAAAACAAAAACAAAAATCTTTTATAAAGGAAAATCACATGCAAATGGAGACTACAGGATAGTGAACTACATCACTCAACTTTAAGCAGCTACCAACTGAGGGCCAACCTTGTTTCACCTGCACCTGGCCCACTTTCCCCCAACCCCTTGTGGATTATTCTGAAGCAAATCCCAGGCTTCATACCATTTCATTTATAACTATTTCAACACATCAAAAGCCATAGACTTTGAGGCAGATAGACCCGGTGTCAAGTCTAGGCTCTACCAACCAATAGCTGTGTGACCCTGGGCAAGTGACTGAACTTCTCTGAGCTTGTCTTCTATCTGCAAAATGGACGAAATGAGATAAGGTACCTGAAGAATGAAGCCTAGCACTGGCCCACAGAAAATAGTTAATATGGCAGCTGCGGTTTTTATTACTATACGAGCATAGAAAGGCAGGACTCTTTCTGACTCATTTCCAATGAGCCCCACAAAGGACAAAACAAATAGCAAGTATTCCCATATTTTAAAAAGAGATACTAACCTCTCTATGCTAAAGTTACAGAGGGACGAACAAAAACTGGTGATTTATGACCCCCCTCAGCCCAACAGTGACCTCCAGGAGTTTAAGGAAAACAAGTCCAGAAAATCTCTTTGGATGAAACTGCAGTGTTATGGGGTTTCAACCACTCTCCATGGCGGAGGGGAGGAACTACCTTCTGGTCACCATAAACCAAGAGAAAGGGAATTTTAAGAGAGTCCCCTAGAGAGTGTAACCTATCACCCTTAGAAATTGTGGGGTACAAAGACTGGTGACTGACTCATACCTGATAAAAGCCCACCAGCGAGAAGCAGGAAGGAGCAGCCTGTGGTAACTGTGTGGAAGCTTGCTCTGGAACAGCAAAGAGGACCCCCAACCCTTCCACCCCCAGTGCTGGCTTCCCAACCTGAGGCAGGCCGGGGATGGGGAAGGGAAGATTTACTTTTTTAATCAAGTTCAAAGAGGACGTTTTAGGTACTTAAAAGAGATTCTTGTAATTTAAAGTGACATAAAAATTTAAAGAATACCTATTATACAAGATAGGTGTGTATGTGATATGATATTTATAGGTTATATATTCCATCCAGAAACAATAAAAGAACAGACAGAATGAGTTCAAAGGGGGAACTGAGAGAAAAAACTAAGCTGTTTCCCATGGTGTTCAGCATCTTCCATATAATAGTTACATTATATGTTCAAAAGCCCAGCAAGAGCAGAGAAGATGATGAGCGCCATCATACAGATTAATGAAATGTAGATATTAGCACAAATAATAAATAGTAACAAGTATATAATCAACTTAAACCATACCACTTCTAAACAGAATAAAATTTCAAGGCATATTAGAAAAGCTGTTCTCTTTTCATCTCTTTTTTCATTTAATTCTGGTGAGTAACAGCAGCCAAGCAATGCTTCCATCAAGGATTCGACCTACTTAATCCTAAAGAATGAAACAGGGAGGAGGAAGTAAAAGTTGCTTAAAACAGGACAGAAACAAAAAGGGGGGATGATCATGTGGCCCAAAGGGTACTGATCCAGGGAAAGAAACTCCATGCGCAAGGTCCTGCGTTAAGCGCTAAAACAATACTTAAAAGGACAACATAGGTTTTCTGCCCTTAAAGGAATTTGGATTAGACATACAGCAACAGCAAGAGAGCAGCGTACACAGTCTTTCAGAGGTGGGGAAGGGGTAAGAGAAAGAACACAAACTTGAAAACAGCCAAAGGCCCAGTAAAGAATCCCTTGGAAGGCTACTATGAAGTCACTCAAGGCAAATTCATGATTCAGATCTTACAAAAACAAAATAAAAATTCAGATTGTAGTCATTCCATTATAATGAAACTTTCTGTAGATTCTGAAGCCTTGCTACATTGGTTTTGAAAGCTCATTCCAGTTAAGATCAATATTTCTTTGGGGGAGAGTTATTTGGAGAGTTATTCATTACTTTCAAACTATGGAGGCACTCAACAGACCTTTCTAATAAAAAGTGTGATTGCATTTTGAATTATAAGTAGACACAAATTCATTTTTGGAAAACATTCAATGCCACAGAAGAGCTATCCCCATTGAAATCACGGGGTATCCAAACACACAAGACTCTTCAATGGCAATAATGGCGTCCCTGTGCCATCCACCTGGATAAACACAGGTTACAACCCTCATCCGGAGCTTGTGTTCCCCATAGTTTATGGTGGGAATTCTAGACAACCCAGCTCTGTCTCAGAACTAACTAACTAACCACAACCCAAATCAGCCACAGAACATGTTGTGTACAGTTTATAGAGGCTTCCCACTCATTTTCAGCAGACAGACCTCAAGAGTGTTACCTAAGGTTTCTGTTGCTATCAAGACACAGCTGATAAGACTATTTCTTGTCAGATGGATAAAGATGTAAAGTTAAGTCTAAATTTCACTTCTCACCTACTAAAACTATTAGAGTAATCGATTACCATGTAAGTCGACACAAGCAAATTTATTTCTGGTTATGCAATCACAGAACTGATTACTTTTCAAATAAAAATTCAGAGAACTAGATTACTCCCCAGAATAAAGAGTAGCAACTATGTGCCTGAGGGCACGCCCACACACACACATGGGGTTTTTTGCCAGTTTTCCATCTGGAAACCATGATGTAACAGGATAATCGCACATTTACTCTCATTGTTTAAATCTATGAATAACGCACAGATCATCTAATACAAACAAGAAATTAATTGTGACATGTAACTCAAGTTCAAGTCACTTATAGTAGGTTGATCTTTCAAGGTAATTTTTTACAATTCAAGAAACCTCTTAAAAGTCAAGAAGAGGGGTGCCTGGGTGGCTCAGCTGGTTAAGCATCTGACTTTGGCTCAAGTCGTGTTCTCACCGTTTGTGAGTCTGAGCCCCACATCGGGCTCTGTGCTGACAGCTCAGGGCCTGGAGCCTGCTTTGGATTCTGTGTCTCCCTCTCTTTCTACCCTCCCCGCTCTCACCCTGTCTCTGTCTCTCAAAAATAAATTAATAAACGTCTAAAAAAAAAAAGGGCAAGAAGAAATAACATAAAAAACAAAGCAGCTTCTTTTCTACCTATGAGTTAAGAAAGACTGATTTTTTTCAAAGGTAGTAGCTCTGCAATTTTACAAGCAACAATCCTTCGAAATAAAATACAGATGGCCTAAGCCAACTGGATTAATAAAAAGGTATCTTTCATTTAACCATAATTCATTTTGATAATTATTGTCTACCTTAAAAGAATCTACTTCAAAACTGATTTTCTGCTTCCAGGATAGAAGGTGATATGTCACACAGAAGTCAAAGAAAAACCTAGGAATACCTCTAGGAGGGACAAACGTTGGAGATGGGACTCTTCCTTTTAAGCCAATGACGTCAAGTGGCTGTAAAGGGAAGAGCTTCCTTACTTTCTCCTTCTTATCCTCAAGTCTGAAAACCTACACCTAGAAGTATTTTACCTAAGGACCAAGGAACAACGAGACTCCCCAGGGAAGAATAGAAGAAATGACCATAAAGGATGGACAGTGACTTTTAAATAAATGTGCCAGAACTAATCCATACAAACGGATGCTGCCACCTTCAAATTCATTACTTTGGAAATTACATACTTAATCCAACGATACTGTTATAGTCACTTCGGAATTTGTTTCAGAGCTCAAAATTTTCCACATCCTTAAAACCAGGAAATGTTTGTCTCTTCAGGTTAGATTTGCAATAGTCAAAGGTCCTCAGAGTAGCTGTGCTGTTGTTTGGAAAGTCTTTCTTGACCTCCCAAGTCCAGGTTCTGTGCCCCCTCCCCGTGATCACTACATCCCCCAGCAGAGCACTTCTCACTCTATAATGGAATTGTTTACTTGTCATCTGTCGCCCTGGCAAAACTGTAAACTGCATAGAAACAGGGAACAGATCTTATTATTATTATACCCACAATCCTAGCATAGTGCCTAGAAAACTGCAGGCTTCCAAGAAATACTAAATGATGCACTCTACTTTAATACGAACTGGTCTGGAATCCTGTGTACCTTCTCCACTGCCCCTCCCAGCAGCTCTCAGAAAAGAGTGTATCTACAGAGACGAACTATTGCTTTTTATACTTGGCAGGGAGAAGTGATTGGATTTGATGATCTTCATTACTGATTTATGCATAGAGAAGCAAAAATCATGACTACATCCTCACAGACTAAAAACATAACTTTTTCCCTCTCAAATCTGCAAGCACAGGAGTATCTTACCTAGTTGCAAGATCTTTATAGTGTCTCTGTAAGCTTTCATCACCAGCTTGAAGTGGCGATAAAGTGGGTAGCATAAAACTCTTCTTCCAAAAGACACCAGGATTTCATGAACATTAGTCCAAGTCTGTGAAGTATAGTTTAAATAAGTAATCATTTCCATATTACATAAATAAAAGGACACAACGAAATATGAAACTACTCTCAATTAAAAACTATAAGTTCGGATCATCACAAAGCCATGCAAGAGAGAAATATAAAACCATGAAATGAGATTCTTTTTGTACACCTTACAATAAAATATTTAATTGCAGTCCTTGTAATTTCTCATACTTCATCAAGGTATCACAAATGCTCCTTAAAAATCACATATGCAGCAGGAAAGTTTCAAAAAGTCCTTTAAGAATTACAAATATGAATCTAAAACACATGGTACTAACAAAATACAGATGCACATAAAAGACACTGTTAAATGATATATGTTTCATGTTTTTGTCCTTTAGGACCACTCAAGATGGTGTAGATGAAAGATGGAGAACTCTTTAGTGAAGTGTGTTCACAGTCTCCCTCTTCTACTTTTTCTTTTTCTTCTTTTTTAGTGTTTAGGGCATGAGAAAAACATGGTATTTATTTCAGTAATTTGCTTTCACTTATCAAAGAGAAAAGTGCTTTCTTGAAAAAAGTATTTTATCTTGAATAGTATCAAACTGAAACCATCAGCAATTCAACTTACTGAAAACACTAGACGAAGGCAATTTTGCACAAAATTGTTTTTTAATTGGATTTTGATTAAAACTGTATGAAAAATGTAACCCATATATAAAACTTAAAATATAAAAGTAAAACTAAGGGAGCAGAAAAATTTCCATGTATATTAATCCTTAACAAATGAGAGATCTGATTAAGAATATTGAGTATCTCACAAAGAACAGTTTATACCTAAAAAGAACTATAAACTTTTAAAAAATTCTACCAAAAACTAATAAAAATTTCACATAGCTCTCAATAGCTCTGGCAATTCTAAGTTATCTCAAAATCAATAAAAATTTCAAAATGAAATCATATATAGGTGAATTTATTCATGTAGATTTTAATAAAAGAACTATGAAACTCTGCAGTTACTGACTACTTTGTTTTCAACATCAGTAATCGATGCCATTATTACCAAATCCAGTTTCTCCATTATATGCTGATCACGGCAATAAGTAGAACTCAAATGAAGTCTAGGGAGCAGTGCTCCTCCATCTTTAACATGGATACGAATCCCTGGGGATCTTGCTACAGGTTCTGCTTCAGTGGGTCTGGACTGAGATTCTCTAACAAGCTCCCAGCTGAGATGCTGGTCAAGCCATTAGTTCATGGAACACTCTCTGGAGTAGCAAAATTCTCTAACAAAGCTGAATGTTTCAGTTCCTGTTCCCATCTTATCTATTATTTAAACAAAGTGATGCCATGAAGGGCGCCTGGGTGGCTCAGTCAGTTGAGTGTTTGGCTCAGCTCATGATCTTTTGGTTCGTGAGATTGAGCCCCATGTCGTTGTCAGGATCTGACAGAATGGATCCTCCTTGGGATGTTCCCTCTCTTCTCTCTGCCCGTCCCCACCACCCCGCCCCATGCACCCATGCTTTTTCTCTCTCAAAACAAATAAACTGTAAAAAAAGTGATGCCATGAAACAACCTTGATTTTATAACTTACAATGTACTGTATCTAGGATTTTTTTTTAATGTTTATTTTTGAGAGAGAGCAGGAAACAACAGAGAAAGAAAGGGAGACAGAGAATCTCAAGTGGGCTCCACACTGTCAGGACAAAGCCCAACTTGGGGCTAGAACCCACAAACAGCGAGATCAAGACCTGAGCCAATGTTCAACTGACTGAGCCACTCAGGGGGCCTAAACTGGAAAAGCAAAAAACTAATTGACTTAATTGATGATGCAACTGTTAGTTGTGTAAAATGACACTTTTTTTCTTTTTTACATGCTAGCTTTTATTATTTTACATGCCAGCCCCCCAAGTTCAAGAGTCACATGCTCTACCAACTGAGCCAGACAGGCACCCCTAAAAACTTTTTTAAATGTTTCTTTCTTTTGGAAAGAAAGCGTGTGTGTGAGTGAGGAGGAGCACGCTGACAGCGCAGAGCCCGACGTGGGGCTCGATCTCATGAATTTTGAGATCATGACCTCAACTGAAATCAAGAGTCGGACACTCAATTGACTGAGCCATCAGGTGCCCTTCTATTTTTAACTGCTGTTTTTACATTCAACAATTTGTTCGGAGCCAGTAAATTTTAAAATGGCATCCTCTGATATTTTTGATAAGATCTACAAAACGATTTACTGGGAAGTATTTATAAAAGCAATGATTACTATACTAGAAGAGTTATCAGATCTGACCATACTACTTGTAGGACCTTGGACAAGTTATTTAAACTCTATGATCTAAGCTTCATCATCTGTAACATAGCAGTAATACTTATCTCACAGACTGACTGGAATGAACAGGAGAGGTAATACATGTAAAAGGCTATTATTAGCACAGCTTTTGATGGTCAGGAAATGGCCCCTAGTAGAATTATCACCTAGGTTTGCTTCCCAACTTTGAGCTCTGAGCCCCAATACTCACCAACTTACAAACGCTGTTCTCCTTCTCCCAAATGCTACAATACCCTATCTAGCTTCATTAGAAGAGTTACAAACGCAATCAGAATTTTATTTAAAAAGATGGGGGGAAAAAACTTGTATAATCAAGTTTCCACTTTAAAAAAGTTAAGGAATTGCTTGAATTACCCACAACAAACTAATGGCGACAGAAAAAAGAACTTTCTAAACAAACAAAATGGCAAGAACTGCAAATGAAAATCATACCTCAAACCAGCACAGTGTGGGACTCAGTTTTCTAATGTTCCATGCAGACTCAACCTTCATTTGTTTTGGAGAAAAGAGCAGTGTCATTTTCGAGGTAAAGTCATTCAAAAATAAAGTAAATATATCCATTCACTCAACCAGTGTCTCAGTAGTACATACATAAGAACTAAGAAGCGTCTGTGGCTGAGGAAAAATAATTGCTTTGCAGAAGCTATCAAAGGCAAGTTTCTGCCTACTTTCCTTGGGATTTCACAAAGTAAAGCTTTTCCACTGATAAGAGTACCAGAACATAAGAGCAAACAAGCAGGGGCTTTGAAACTAAAACTTAAAGCAAAGTGATGTTTGCTCAATTACTGTCCTTCTCAACTAACTTACCCAAACATTCTGTAAGTAATCTGCCAAAGGACTCAAAGATAATGCTGAAGGGCTGACTGTGGCACTTAAAAAGATGCTCGGAATATGGCCTTTCAGAGAAGGCTTGTGAGAGTAAGTGCATTCTAGAGAAGGTCTTGAAGTTGCAAGACTTCGCGGCATCAAACATGCAAATAAAAGAATCAAAAATGGTCAATTTTATCAGGCATGACTGAACACACTCACTCATTTCCTTAAGCAATAATGTGAAGTACTTTTTTCGTAAAAGAAAATATTTTCTCCAAGTACAGTATCCTTAAACGATGAACGGAAACAAAAACCATTTCCAGCTATAGTGTGCCCGTGACATACTCATTAATATTCATTTGGGAGTCAAATGCAAATCCCAAGAGTCACCTTTGAAATTTTCAGAATCCTAACAACAGAAAATTTGGCACATATCAAATTCTAATCTTAATACTATGCTAATGCTGTGATGGTGAGAAAAGCAGATTAAGTAATATACATCGTGACCCAATTTAAATACACGTAACACACGTACACAATGAAAGACTGAATGAAGAGATGTATCTCCTTGTAACAGTAGCTATTTCTAATGGCTGAGATTATGGGAAATTTTAATCATTTTTTTCATACCTATATTTTCCTTTTATACTGATAGGAATTATCTGCATAATTTTAAAAAAAAGGAGAGCATATGCTCAGCTTGAAAACAACTCTTGAGCAAGTACAAATATAAACAGCTGCAGGGGCACATGGACTGGAAAGACTTTTTCAGTCTTCAGCCTTTTTTAAATGTATGATCACTGAAATAGGTGAGAAAGACGTTAAACTCTTCATTTATAAAATCAAATGTGGATCAAGAAGAGATACAAAAAATGTTTATATTATTAAAACAAGACCATTTAAGAAATAATGTTCTTTACAAAAGGTTTTACTTTTACAAGATTTCTTTAAATAGCAAAAAAGATAGGATTCAGGTTTTTCAAAATGTAATTTACATGTAATTTTTTCAGAAGCATACATACTATATAAATTGAGGGACACCCGCAGAAAAATGCTCAGATTCCCTTTTTTGTAAAATAGATATACCTCACATCTGCTCATGGACAGCTTGGCCAGAGAATATAAACGGGTATGGTAAAGTTCACCTCTTGCCAATGTCAAGTGTCACATGGAAACAGCCCTCTTTGAACAAGTCCTCTCCTAAAGAGATGAGCGTTCAGGATATCCTTTCTCTACCCTCAGCTTGACTGCCCCACTCCACCATGTGATAGACACTGATGCGCAGAGAGAGAAGGAAAAAAGAACAAGCCAGCAATATGTGCTCACATCGGTACCCACCACTAACACGCACGTGCAGCTCTGCCAGGAGCATCCCCCAAATAAATCATCCCAACAGGGCTTACTCTCCACAGGAGTGACGCCTTATAGTTGATTTAGTCTGCTCACGTATGCCAACATGCACAGACACGTGTGCACTTACATTCTTCTCTCCTTCAGTGACACGAGTTTCATAGCAATATGCCAGAAGGATATCAATCAAACTGTAGTACACTTGGCGAAGAGCTCTCTTGTCCAGTAGGTAAGATTTATTGACAAATTTTCGCAGCTGATATTTCTCTTCTTCAGAAAAAGACACTAGAAAAAAAATGCATTTAAAAATGAAACACTCCATTCAGTTTTGCAAAAAAAAAAACCCAGTGCGGAGGATTTGTCAAAATTAGAACTTCGATTATAGAAACTGAAATAAGAGTAATTTAACTCTGAATATAGAAGGAACTTTTAAACTAGGCTTCACAGTTTTATTAAGGGCTGTGCATCTGCTCAAACCCTAGTAGAGCTAAATAAAGGAGAAATGTCTAAACAGTATTTATTCCTTACTTCCGGGATGCCCCCTCTTTTTGCTACACTGTCCTGTATTCAAGGCATCTAAATGCCAGAGCTATTGACTTTAAAATTCAGATAACACAGTTTGAGAACAGAAAACATAATGGCTAAATAAACACTCTGTAAATATTCATTATCCATTTTGAAAGTTCTATACAAAAGAATAGGAATATTCCCATATAATAGGCAATGTTAAGGGCAAAGTATCTATTAATATCTTTTAGACACAAAGTATTACCTACATAACACACAAATGGGACCACATCACACATATTTGACTTGTGGGAAGACAGTGGTTCTTTTCAACAGTGTGTCTTTTCTTCTCTGGCTTTCACCCTGTCTACATCTTCAACAACAGCCTCCCCCACATTAAAAATCTAGTATATATCATTTCATATTTTTCTCTATAATCATGTAATGCTATACAGACACATAAACATATACAAAGGAATTTATATGATCCTCCCTCCCCCACCCATAGAATTCGATCCTTTTTTTCCACCTAGCCTACCTCACTGAATAACTCTGGCAAATCTCTCCAAGTCAACTGGTACTTAGCTAATTTTTGTAAAGGCGCAGAATATTCCATGGTGTGGTATGCTCTATCCAACCACTCCCCCTACTGATGGGCATCCACTATGCTTCCAGTTTTCTGCCACTGCTAGTAAGACTGCATAAATGTCCTTACCACACATCCTTGGATACTGGGAGGTTTTATTTCTATAAAAGAGATTCCCGAGAGTAAATTCACTGGGTTAAAAAGTGCATCTGTTTTTTAAGAATACTTTATTTAAAGGCTACAACTCTCCTTTTTAATGGCCCTGGATACAAGTTCTCCTTCTACACCCATCCCTCCCACCCAGCGATAAATATCATAGCTTTTCCTACTCATTTCCATTTTAACAGATAGGAAATGACTGTAGTATGAAGAATTCTAAGAGGAGACACAGTGAATGTGGGCAGAATCTGTGACTTGCTTCTATACAAAAGAATATGGCAATGGTGATCAGACAGTCACTGTCATGATTATGTCGCTTTAAAGAACAGACTGGAGCCAGAGACTCACCGCTGGTTTTGAAGAAATAAGATGCCATGTTGTTAGAAGGCTGTTTGGCAGGAGAGTGTGGGGGGCTGTGAGATGTGAGAGTAGCCTCCAGCTGACAGCCAGTAAGGGCACTGGGACCTTAGTTCTACAGACACAAGAACAGAATTCTGCCAACCATCAAATGAGCCTGGAAAAGAGCCCTGAGGTCCAGAAAAGAACATAGCTACCAACACATATGAAAAAAGAAAAGAGAAGATGGCCATATTTATGTACACCCTGATAAGACCCTGAGCAGAGAACCCAGCTAGCAAACTCGAGTCCTAAGCCATGGAAAATGAGTCAAATTTGAACTCTTTCTAATTTGTGGTAATTGGTTACACAGCAAAAGAAACCTAATACAATGATATACCACTGTTTACTGCGGTTAGTATTTTTCTAACTGCTAAACTTTAAGCATTATTTTATAGGTTTGCTGGCAACCTCTGAATGAACCATTCAATGTGTTTCACCCACTTTTTTCTATTGGATGGCTTGTCTTATCAAATTTTTAAGAACTTGCTGTTATAGATATGAACCCTAGTCATATCTCCAAATCGACTGTATCTCTACTGACTTTGTTTATGGGATCCTTTGCCACTGATTTATCTATTTTTTTGCGTGTAGCCAAATACGTCCATCTTTAAAAAAAAAACAAAAAAAAAACAAAACCAGATTCTGGATCGACAGTCTCTGATAAGTTTCCCCAACTCCTGAAATGTACATGAAACCTCTCATCTTTTCTGTAAGATTTACAGTTTCCTTTCTAAAATCTTAAGTTTTTAATCCATCTGGAAGCAATTTTTTCATGTTTAAGGATTCTGGTTAATTCCAGGTAAACAGTTAATTGCACCAGCACAGTTTGGTCAGTAATCCATCTTTTCCCCACTGTACCGAACTATTAGCTTTGTCAAATAGATCTGTTGTTTTCTTACTAACAATTACTTCCAAGCATTTTCAGCTTTAGTGACTTGTAAATACAATATTCTCCCCCCCCCCCATTTCCAGTAGTTTTTGATAGGACAGAGAAAAGCTATTTCTTTTCACAAACCACCTTACCCAATATTTGGCTGCCTTGACTAAAAAAAAGCGAAGTACTTAATGAATGCTAATAGTTAAAAAAAAAAAAAAAAAAAAAAAACCTTTATGTCTACATTGGTAAGGTAAGCAAGTATATAAGGCTGAAGTTCTTTCTAACTTTCCTCTGATGTTTACAATATAGACAAGCTATCGTCAAGGATCTATTTTCTCACATTTAAAACATGAGCATTTTCTGGGGCTCCTGGGTGGCTCAGTAGGTTAAGCATCCAATTTCAGCTCAGGTGATGGTCTTGTAGGCAGTAAGTTCAAGCCACGCATCAGGCTCTGTGCTGACAGCTCAGAGCCTGGAACCTGCTTTGGATTCTGTCTCCCTCTCTCTCTGCCCCTCCCCAGTTCACATTCCCTTCTGTCTCTCAAATATGAATAAACGTTAAAAAAAGTTTTTTTTAAAACAATATGAGCATTATCAGTTATTATCATATATACAAAGTAAAATGCATCTTACCTTAAAGCAAGATTTACAGAAAGAGTAAGAAGTAACAACATAAGTGTACTCAGTTCCCAGCTAGTGTAAGTAAAACATGGCCTGCTACTTACCTTAGAGCGATTTCTTTTTTTTTTAATATATGAAATTTATTGTCAAATTGGTTTCCATACAACACCCAGTGCTCATCCCAAAAGATGCCCTCTTCAATACCCATCACCACCCTCCCCTCCCTCCCACCCCCCATCAGCCCTCAGTTTGTTCTCAGACCTTAGAGCAATTTCTAAAGAAACTTAAGCATCTAGATATTTTAAGCTACCTCTAAAAAAAAAGGTTGTCAACCTTTTACCTTGCAAAGTAATCTTTAATTCTCGTTCCATGCCCTATCAGACCATTAGTTTCAAATTCACTTAAAAAGTTAGGCTCAATAAAGAGGAATATTTTGCTTCCAGTTCCAGTGGTTCATACTAACGTAGTTCAAAACAAAGCAAAACAAAACAAAACTTTAAAAGGCTCTCTCTTCAGGTTTTAGAATTGCCTGTCACATTTAGGTAAGGACAGGCTAAACTGCTAACCAAGAGACCCCAAAATACAGTGGCTTCTCTGAAACAGAAGTTTGTCTCCCACACTACTATTCTGAGTGAATGATCCAGGACTGGTGAGGCATCAGCATCTCCATCATATGACTTCCAACTATGCATCTAAGAAAGCTGTTCCAGGTTTTTACCATTTCCTAACCAATGGGCAAGCAGCCTAAGACGGCAAGCTCCTTCTTTCTAAAGACCGGGGCCAGGGCACACACCACTTCCGTCACTTCCCATCACCCAGGACTTAGGCACAGGACCACGCTGAGGGCGAAGAAGGAAAGCAAAGGGAGTCAACGGGGCAGTCACTAGCTGCATGCTCATGTGTCTAGCTCCAACTCAGGAAGCCCCTGAGGGGAGGAAGACTAAAACAGACACCAGGTGACCGTGATGCTTTTAGGAGCCCAAAAATTAAGTTGCTTTTTAGTATTCCCAAATCACTCTCTTACTAGCCAGTTACCCCATCCCTTCTATCTCTGTTCAACAAAAACTGCCCTTTTGCGGGGCGCCTGGGTGGCTCAGTTGGTTGAGCGTCCGACTTCGGCTCAGGTCACAATCTCGCGGTCCGTGAGTTCGAGCCCCGCGTCGGGCTCTGTGCTGACGGCTCATAGCCTGGAGCCTGCTTCCGATTCTGTGTCTCCCTCTCTCTCTGCCCCTCCCCCATTCATGCTCTATCTCCCTCTGTGTCAAAAATAAATAAACGTTAAAAAAAAAAAACAAAAAAACTGCCCTTCTGCTCATCACAACTGGACAAGGCCAGAAGAGAGAGATTTCCTCACACATGCTGGGCCCTTTTCACATAGTTTCCCAAACCCACTTCCGTCCTCTCTTAGGAGCCTTAACTTTAACATGGCTTCTTTTTGTTTAAAGGCTTCCTTCCAGCCATTTTACACTCTATCCTCTGGGGGAAAAAAATCTTAAGCGCAGTTATTGGAAATTACTAGAAGCAATACCCCTCTACTCATTAAAATTTACTTAGTGCAAAAAACCAGATCTTGAAATATATTTATGTAACCATTTTTTAATGATGTTAGAAATTCTATGTTTAAAAAGTATGAGAAGAAACAGGAAATATATTTGCACAAGTGCTGCTTACATAAATGACAACGATGGGAATGCATTTGCTTAATTTGCTGGCAGCAACATAAAGATATGTGTATACTTTTAAACTTAATGCAGGTAGGTGTCAGGTGAAGCATTCTTTAAAGACTGGGATTTGGAAATAGTATTAATAAGACAGATAAACTGGGTGCAGAATGTCTCATTGAAGGGCTAATGTGAGGATCCCTTAATTTAAATAGAAGCTCTCAGTTCAATTAAAGCAATCTGATTTAAGGAAAATATAAGAAAGCACATATTCACTGCATGAAGAACGTATACCTAACAAAGTATTTTAGTCCCCTAGTAATTCATAAGAAGGTTTGAGACAGTATTCTCATAGGTATAGTTTTGAGATGTTCATTACTTCAGCTAATAGCAAAGTGCCAGGTGTTCATGATGATATTATCTCACTTGAGAAAAGCCTTTATCCTAGTTGACTAATAAGGACTTCTGCTTCCAGATAATTCTAAATCATAAGGTAAGCATTCCCAGAACCATTTAATAATACATTTACTCATCTAAATGTTTATACCTTCATTCTCAAGTAATCACACCTGTATATACACTTAATCGTTTGTAAAGACTGACCTAGGAACTATAGGTTCTGATGTTCCATTACCCACAAGTAAGGGCTTCTGCATAACGTAAGTCACTTTCCAAGACCGTGTATGCAAGAAAAGCCTACTTGAATGTACTCACGAATTCTTGGATGCCAGGTGCCCCAACCTTTCCTTAAAACACACCACCACCTTTTTCTGAACGTTTTCAAGTCCATTTTGGCTTAAATAGCTCATTAATAATACACAAATGCATTTAAATTCTGAAATTCAAGCAAAGGAACCAGAGATGATAAATAACAATATTAACAAAGTAGGAAATCACTAGAGAAACCAAAAGTCTGAGCTCCCCAAGGCCTTTTTGATTAGAACTGTAAATCACATCACCCAAAGGGGAACTTGGGGAGGTTTGCACACAATCAGGTCTAACTAAGCAGCGGCAATGGAAATGACTACAGATGCGGTGCCAACAATACTTGGATGATTGCCACCATGAGTAACATTTGTCAAGCATTTGTATGACTAAGCTACACTACAAAGCAGCCTTGCTATACAGTTCACAACATTTCGGTTAATTATACTTCTATAAATAATCTACAGTCAAACAAAGGCAGCGGAAAGCTCAATTCATTTGGGGAAGACACTGGTGCACTCGCATGATGCAAATGGCCCGGGACCACCTCCCAATGTTAAAAAAAAACCCCAATCGGTACATGTGAAGACTGCAAAGGGGCTCCCATCAAAATGGAAAGTGACCTTCTTAACTTCACTTTGAACATTCTCTAGTTGTGTTACTTTGAAATCGTCCCTTCTCTCTAAATCCCCCTCCCAAATATCTGTCTTCTGTGGGGCAACAATTAAATAATCCCTGATCCGGTTCCTCTCGGAGGAATGCAAATCTGTCTATTATATTGTATACTTTCTGGAAACAGATCAAGGGAACCAGAAGAAAATGTGCTGCATTCAAACCTTTAGCCTAAATGGGTAGTCCCGCAGCGCTACAACTTTCAAAGCTGACACTGACAGTTAGCTCTACAAACACTGGAGAACTCACTGGTGCCAAACAGGATGTCCCCGCTAGGAAGTTCATTGACTAAAAATGTTATGTGGTGTCACACCATGCAACCATGTGCCAAGATTCTTGGGCTGAGATTAACCACGGAGAGACAACATGGGAAATGTGGTAAGTCCATCCTCATGAAACCAGAGCTCAGCAGGAGCACAGCATTTAACACTTCCATTTACAAGCCTTTGGGGAGGAAGACTGGGATCATTAATAAAAGTCTCCATGTTGTAACTCAGGCCTTGAATGAAAATCATAGGAATCATAAAATCAAAGGAATCATAACTGAGGCAAAGACAGGGAGCAAAGTTCACCATCTAAGGCTTATCTGGAATTCTAAACAATCTAGCTTACTATTTTATGATGAGACTGAATCAAAGGTAGAGCCCTCACCCGCACTGCTGTATCTGCCTGGCAACACCCCACTGCAGTAACACAGAAAGGAAGGAGGCCAGGGAGGCAAAGAACAAAGAGGAAGTGGAAGGGAAAATACAGCACGAGCATGCTCCTTGAGTAGGCTAAGGACTTGAAAGTTTATTTCTTGGTTTATTTTTTTTTTTGCCCATATTATCATCTGGGTGAACACACTTCAAAACATTTTCACAATTCTGGGGACCTCCAATACTTGACCAAGAAAAAAAGAAAGAAAGACAGGGGCACCTGGGTGGCTCGGTCAGTTAAATGTCTGACTCTTGGTATCGGCTCAAGTCATGATCTCATGGTTTGTGGGATGGAGCCCCCCATCAGGGTCTGTATTGATAGCACAGGGCCCGCTTGGGATTCTCTCTCCCTCTGGCTCGCTCTCTGCCCCTCCCCCATTCACATGCACGTGCTCTCTCTCTCTCAAAAATAAAAAAATAAACATTTTTTTAAAAAAAGAAAGAAAGATCTCATTAACAAAAAACTTCCCCCTAAAGCTTCATAAATGTACAAAAATTTTAATTTCACAGAGAGGTCATTCAATTTCTGGCACTCCCACCATTGATGTTAGTCTACAAAAATAACCTCTAACATTTACAACATGCTAGGGATTTCAAGTACATCATCTCATTCAGTCATCAAGACAACTCTATGTGGTAGGTATAAGATTTCCACAGCAACCCTGCCAAGTTGCAAGATCACACAACTAGCCTGTGATGGAGCAAGGTGTTAAAGCCCGAACCCCATCTTTAGCTTATATCCACCCTTAACCCTACTTGGCACATTACGAAAAGTACTTTCTGTACAACAACACAGAGCTCAAGTTCTTCTACCTTAGATCACAAGTCCTTGCTATTTTTAAAGGTGATTTTTAAAATGAATCACCATACTAGCTTAGCAGGCTACAATTGTTCTCTAAGCACCAGTCGGGATACATGTCACAGGTGGAATGAAGATGAAGGGACAGGAGAGGCAGTGGTTAAAGGGAAGAACTAGTCTAATCTTCTGTTACAATTACACACAGAGAACTAACTCAAAGGCTGGCTCTCACAGAAAACAGGACCTAGAGCAAGCTACAAAGGATCCAAGTGAAGCAAGTTCGAATTTAAAGAAAGGTAATGCCTTTTCTTGATTTTTAGGGCAACTAGCTCACCCTTGTGGACAGAAAACTTAACTACACAACCACCAATTTCCACCTGCACCACCTTATCAAAACACTGCACCAAATTTGGGGAAACTGATTGAGACCAGCAGACAGCCTTGATGATTTCAGAGTGAGCAGACATTTTAAGCAGACCTACGTGGCATATACAATTACCTATCTCAACTGTGTTAGCAATCCTCTACCTGAAAATGTGTCAATATAATGTGGGAGGTCACTGAAAGATTCTTAAACTCAAATCAAATATAAAACCAAGGATTTGTTGAAAAGAATGTAACAAGAGCCATTATTTATAAATGAGTTTCTCTACTGCAGTAGTCAATTATAAAAGATTAAAGCAGCAGTTTTTCCATCTGGTAGAAATCACCTAAACTCTAACAAAACCGAACTACAAAAATACTTTGTACAATATTTATCTCTTCCATAAATATTTACCAAGAACTTAGTATACAACAGGCACTCTGCTAGACAACAGAAATACAGCAAACGACAGACGACCGTGTTACTATGCAGAGAATCAAAGTACTGTTAGGCAATAGACTTGCAGCTACTTCAGACTGAGTGGCCAAAGAAGGTACTGCAAAAAACTGTAAACAACCCAAACGTCCCATCAGTAATAAATAGCCCAAATGTCCATTGATCATGATAAAAATATACAACAGAATACCAGGCAGCTATTAAAAGCTCAGGAAGAACCCTAAGTGCCCGACATGGAAGAGGTACAACATGTGCTACACACTGGAGAAAGTCAAGAAAGAAGAGAGTGCGTGTGAGTCTGTTTATAAATTTCTTACAGCTAATATTCAGATGTTGGTATATGCACTGAAAAAACCCT
The DNA here is from genome assembly GCF_018350215.1 of Panthera leo. NCBI lineage: Eukaryota > Metazoa > Chordata > Mammalia > Carnivora > Felidae > Panthera > Panthera leo. The sequence goes on from NC_056680.1 coordinate 39,775,171, forward strand.
AAAACTGTTAAGAGTGATTACTGTTTTTTAATACAGAAATAAAAGCCAAATCAGTATACCGCAAAACATGGGCCTTCTACTCTTGATCTATCTGAAACTGTTATAATTCTAACATACAGATGTAATATCATGAAAAACTTGGAGAGGACATATCCAATTCAATCAACAGACAAAGGGAATGAAAACTAGGTCTTTTCCCACCATTGCTAATACTCAAATGCCCTTACTACAGTGGAATGTTCAGATCTTTTAAGCAGATTATTCAACTATTACAGATGTCCTGTGTGTTCATGTCCCTAAATTTACTTAAAAAATAAAAATTTTTAAAAGGATCCCAATGATTCAACTATACTTCAAAAGACTGTTCCAAGACCAGTCTAATCATCGAGTAGCATTTTCCAGTCTGGGGTGAAGACTGCACTTCCAAAATCAGCAAACCAAAAGAATATCTTCCCTCCATGAGAGAATTACAACTGTGTGCTTAGTAACAGGGAAGACGGGAAACAAATGAGCCTAATTTTGAGTTGCTTACCTAATGCAGCATGATTTTCTTGCTCCTGACTCTTTCCCAAAGAGGCCATCATTTTTGAATATATGTCAGTCCACCAAGGATTATACTTCAAAATCTGTTCAACAGCCTCATCTTCAAAAAAGTCAGCTCTGGAAAGAAAACAGTCAACGAGCTTGTTACATAGAATTGAGCTGAGTTTCATTTTTCTTTTAATTTTATCTTAACTCCTTATGTTTGGTATTAGAAACAGAGATTGTTAATTCAAAGTACAGATCAAGGAAATGAGCACTGTGTTCACTTTCTGAGTGGTCACTAATCACCATAAAACGAAAGCTGGGGTCAGACTAAAGGGATATGTGACATTTCTGCTCTCCTCAGAAACAAAGTGGAGAAAGGACCAGTCCTTCCCTTGAAGGCCCACCCCCGTACTGCACTGGCATGGAATGAGGCAAATCTGAACACAAAATGGACTGAAGCACTGAACTTGGGCTAGGTTTTTAAGTACCACCTGTTCTGGTAAGGTTACAATAAAGGAAAGAATCTTTTAATTCTACCAAAGGAAAAAAAAAAATCAACAGGAAATACAAGATACTGCACACCCACCCACCCCCCCCCCCACACACACCATTTATTAGCATGCGCCCTCATACTTTCTACCAAGATGCAATTTCTCTTACTTAGCTCTGCTAGTCCTAATAGTCCCTTGGCTTAAAACTATTGGAAAAGAACAAAGCAACGTTTGTAAAGGAGAGAAAATTAATTTGCGTGTACTTCACTTTCTGGGTTTTAACTTGCAAAATAACTGCTACCTTCAAAATAGGTTCCTGGAGGACATTTATTCAGAAATTCTACCACCTTGCATTCAAGGCTGAAAACTGGTATTCGTGGGAACAGAACAACAAAAAAGTAGAACTCATGGTGAAAAATTCATTTATATGTCAGTTAATTAGAAACTGAAGGAATTGGTTGTTTTCACAGGTTGATTTTCTAGCTGATAGTTTTATGACCTGAAATATTTTTTCTTTCAACTGAGATAGTGAAATCTTTCTAAAATTAGAAACTCAGATAACTGAGTTATTAACTGAGTTAATTTCTGATTAGAAAATCAGATAACTTACTGAATTCTTCATACATGCCAAGCACTGCACTAAATACTTTTCACCCATCACTTTCTTAAATCTTCACACCATCCCCATAGGCAGGGGGTACTACTAATACTCCCATTTTACATGGGTGGAAACTGAGGGTCAGAAAACTTGTACATCGTGGCCAAGGTCAGAGAACCAGGAAGAAGTGTGGCCAGGATCTGGACCCAATTAAGTCTTACTCCAGAATCCGAGCCATTAACCAATATAAACATTCCATTTTTATGCTTCAGGAAATAAAAGTACATATGGGACAAAACTGAATAGCAATGATCTTGAAATAGTAATTGTCAATTATCAATTTTTGTCAGGTACATGACAGATATTTCAAAAAGATAAGTACTACAAGTAAACAGCTAAAATGCTTTAATAAAAGTCAACAGGAAGTACTGACTCTGCCCTGTGCCAACCAACAGTAGTACTGACTCCATTTTGGGCACTGGGGTTACACGGCTGATAAGAGACATGCAGTCAGGGTCCTTACGGAACTTACAGTGTCATAGGAGGGCCCAGCAGTCACAATATAAGTGCTATGTAACTACTATGACCTAACAGTACGAGCATCTATGGCAAAGTCAAACTGGGATGACAGGGAAGGTCTCTGAAGCCAATAGCTGAATGACAATTAACAGTTAACTAGACTAAGACAGGTGGGAGAGAGTATTCTGGCTCCAAGAATAGGTAGCAAAGGCCAGGAAACAAGAAGGCACGTTTAAGGGGGCAAAGGGGAGTTGAGGATAGCTGAAAACAATACGCTGTAGTGACAACAACACTGTAAGCCATGTCCAAAAAATCTAGTGGATATTTGTCACTAAAAACGACTAGACACTTAAAACCTTTTACATATGGGTCTCATATCAGTGTGCTTTGGCCCACTGCTCTCACTGGTCTGGAATATGGTCTAGGAGCAAGCCCCAGAGCACAGAAATCATGGAGGCCCGGAAGGGGGTAGTAGCAACGGACATGGAGCAAAGTGGATCTGAGCTACAGTCAGAGGCTAGAATCCTTAGGATGTAGACATAAAGGGGGCCAGGAGTCAAGGTCTATATCCAGCATTCCAGCTGAGACAGTTCAGTGGACAACAGTGCCCTCTGACGAGACAGGAACACAGGGACACTAAACAGAATAGCTGGAGACTTCCGCTTGGAACAGGCTGAGTTTGAGACATCCTTGCAGGACATACAGAGACTGGTGCAATAGGCAGTTAGCCACACAAATCTGATGCTCAGGAGAGACACATGGAATCGTGGGCATTTAGACAGTGACGGAGGCCAAGGGAGAACACACAATCACCCAGAGAGAACTTGGGAGAATGAGAAAAAAGGACTCCACGTACTGGAGGGCTGACGACACTTAAGTCAAGAGTTGAAGAGCCCATCTAAAATGATTCTGGGTCTCCCTAGAAGAAGTGATGGGAAAAAAAACCAAAACAAGACCTTGTAAAATCTACCACTTCCACGCCCTCCCTTTAAAAATTTCAAAATGTTTAAATGACTCTTTTGAGTAAAATCTCACTAATATAGTCCCAATAGTTGAAAATGTAATGGCTTATCCTTTACACTGTCCATGGTTCAAGAGTTTTGTGAACAAGATCTGAAGTTGACTAATGTTCTACTTTCCAAAATAAATTTATTTTCAAGTTTCTAAATGTCATTCACTCAATGAGCATTTACCGAGTGCCCCATGAAAATGCAGCATCAGGGAGATGAGGATCAGTAAGACACTCCTGACCCTTCAGGGCTCCACGATGAAATGGGAATGGATACAAAGAGAGAATATTGTAACATCAAGATGATCTGATCCTCAGGGCTTCCTCTGCCAGTCTGAGAGGGGGTGTGCCAGGGGTGACACCAGAGCCCAGTCTTAAAAGATAAAAGTTATCCAAGTCAGGTGGAGCAAGGGAGAAAACAGCTGTCACAGGAGTATCATGAATACAAAGTGTGCAAGAAGTGGCGTGGTACAAGCAGAGAAATAACTAAAATTCATTACTGCTGCAGCGTACAGGGTAGACAGGGACAGGCAAAAGAGAAGCTCCAGACGTAAGCACAGTCCAGATCACAGAGAACTTTCTACACCATGCTAAGGAGGCAGAAGTTTATATACTTTAATTGATAGAGAACCCAGTGAAGATTTAAAGCAGATGTTCACTTTCAGTACTTAAGACATGATACTGGTGGTTTTATGGTTGATGGATTTGCAGGAGTCCAGGCTGGAGGTGGATACACCAAATACGAAGTCATGAGACTGCTGCACTAAGCCAGACATACAGGAGGACCAGAAAGAGACTGAGTGAAGGAAACAGCAAAGAGATAAATGGTACCACTTCTGGATGGATTAGAAGTGTGGAGAAAGAAAGGAGTCGAAGATAAATCCCAGGTTTCTACCCTGAGTGACTGGGGTGAAAAATGGTACACTCCACCGAACAGAAAATGCAGGAAGACTTTCCAGGTAAAAATGATGAGTTCAATTTTGGACACTCAGCAGAGGAGGTCAGCAAATACCCAGTCGCTCTCCAAACCCTTAACAACATGACTTTTCTTCAGAGCACTTATCACAATCCAAATCTTGTCTCCTTCCCCACTAGAAAGTAAGCCCCATGAATGCAGTGACCTTGTGGTATTCACACGAATCCTCAGTATGTGTGACTCTGCCTGGCATGCAGTTCATTCAAACTGGGATTTGTTGAACAAATTAGTGCATATGTGAAAGAAGAAATCGATGAGATTTTCCTCTAATGCTTTTTCCTAAGCTTGCCATTTTGAATAAAGAGCCATGCTGGAAGCAAGTGATCTTCTTCCCAGCCTCATCATTAGTACTCAGAGCCTTGACATTCCTCAATTAATCCAAAAGCCACATGAGTGTATCAAACTCTTAAACAAATTTACAGCACTGAAAAGTTACAATTTAAAATGGCACCCCAAATGCTAGGGATCATTTTTGTACCTCTTCTCATCTCACAGATATTTAGAATGCTAACTCAATTCTTCTATTTTCTCCCAAAGAAGGACATAGGCAGATTTATGAATTGGTTCAGGTAAAAGATATGCTGACAATTAAAAAAAACAATATGCCTAGGGAAGGAAAGAAAAACCACTCTCGGCAAGAGAAATATGAAAACTTGGCTATGATAGGCAAAACAGGAAGGCCTATTAAAGAATGTTTCCAGATACCTTCAACAAACTGTAGTGTAAAAATAATGCCCAAAAGGAGTTACAAATAGCAAAAAATAGACAATCAAAAACAATGCATGTTTATGGATCATCTGTTATATGCCCAGTATTCTGCTGGGCTGCAAAACACAGAGCAAGGAATAACATCACAGAATGGCCTCTAGATTTTACAACACAAGACCTAAAAAATAATTATTATCCTAAGTCATTTATATGTGCCTTTGAAAGGTATGAATTTTTCTATATACTGAATTTACCTCACTGTGTTCTGCTTAGGATAGAATTAAAATTAGTTTTCCTTAAGCCTGTAAAATATCAGACACCGTGACGAGACATCACGACCAGTAAGAAGTCACACAACTTGAAAGTCTCATATACTTCACAATGACGTATATTATGTATTATGCATGTACATTACATTCACGTACATAAATGTCTAACATGATACACGCAATGTATTATCTGCATGGTAGGTAAAAATTGAAGCAAACCTTTTCCTCCACTGTATTAACCATTAAGAACAATTTAAAAAGCACTGAGCTAAAAAAAAATTTTTTTAATTGAAAATTTAAAAGAATTTTACTTGGACTTCACTAGCATTAACACATCTGGGTGAGTCAGTCAGCCAATATAAATAATGGGTAAGAAGTAACACAAAAACTACAATTAGCCAAAGTCTTACTGTTACTGGAGGAGTCACAAAGAACCTTTACCGCACAGCTCCCACTCTCTGACCTGCCCATGACTAAATTTAAACCACTCGTGTAAGAACTCTTCTTTAAATAATGGAAAGAATAGCTCATGCATACTATTAAAGAAAATGAGCTTCTGGATAAAGAAACACAGAAGATGGAGAAAAATAAGGGCTGCATATAATATCACACTGCTAACTATAAATTCCAATTTCCTAATTCTCTCAGGCCATGTCGTTATTCTTCCAGTTTTAGAAGAGAAGAGATAGGCAGTTCTTCTAATTAAGCTCCCTCCCACTTGAAATTTTACTCTTGTAAAGCTCATTCTGTTTTCATGCTGGCCCGAGAAATTTGCTGACAATGAAATTTCCCACTTTAAATATTCAGCATGATTTTAAATAGGTTTCTTCAAATTACTCTTCAGTGGACCTTTAAAGCCACAATTGGAGAGATAAAGGTAATTAGAAATGGCAATATAAATGGAGCTGAATCTCTCAGATGTCCTCCAAAATATAACATACCCTGCTCTTACCCAGTTCCCCCTAGGATGTTGAACAGTTCTGACCATTTATCACTACACATCACTCAATGCATTTGCACATCACAAGATATATTTCTGCCATTCCAATTAGTCTCCCACTGTGTCACAGGAGATAGAATGTTAATCACAAGAGTAACAGCAGTTAAACTGAAATAGTGTACATGAAAAGGAAATACAAAATGACAAATGGAAAGACTCTTTTCAAGTCCTGACGGAGCCACTTAGTAGTGGTATGACCTTGGGCAAGTCCCTTAACCTTCTTTACCCAACTGTTGTGAAAACGGATTTAAATAATCACTTGAGAGCACTTGATAAGCTGAAAGCACTATACAAATATAAGGGAATACGATGATTACAGCTGCATGTATAACGGTTTAGAAATTGTTGGCCCAGAGCTTGGGAAGAATAATAATTGAGGCCTACATCAACCTAGGACTCACATCCTAAGAGAACTGAGTATCCACAGAAGCCAGGTGACAATCCCTTACTTGGAAGAAGTACTGCTTTTGTGGCCAATGAGAGACATCACAATGCTCAAGTGATTATTTACCTATGCATCAACTAGGTAAGTTTGTTAGGCAAATACAAGCCTGCAAGTGACACATTATGGCAAAAGACACAATTAAGGCAGATGGGAAATACAACAAAACTTAAAATTAGATCTTATTTATACCCTACTGCAATGAACAATTATTTGTTAATTAGACTCAGATCTTCAATTACAGGTGCTCGGAGATGAAGTGTTGGTAAAACCCTGGATCAGCCAAGAAATGTAGTAAATGTAGATTCAAATTCTTAAAAAAAAAACTGAAACATCTTTTCATTTACATAGACCATTAATTACAACAAAAAGTCTACTGAGAAGAACTATAAATATTCTCACGAATGCAGTGTTCTACTTTTAAGCCTGGCAAGGAAAAACTTAAAGAAGTACATTAAGAGTTCTCCGATGCTGGAATGATATCTTAGAAAGATCACAGAGGCTTAACACTTTGTAGGTTAATTCAAAAGTCAATTAAGGTTCTGAGCCATCACTAATTTCAAGAATCCCAAAACCACAGGCCTAGCATAGTTAAAAAGGCACTCCAAAAATTTTCAAATCAACGTCAGGTCAATTAAACGCTCAAAAAACTCAATACTCACAGATAATGATCAGGATCAAACTTGGCCAGCTCAGCATCCAGGCGTTTCTGCCTTCGTTCAGGTGCAGGAGTGAAATCTGGATCCTTAATATCAATAACATCACTCAATTCATCCTAAGAACACCCAGAAAAGAAAGAATAATTGCTATCTCCTATTTTGTCATCGAAAAATCTAATTTTGCACGACAGGCCAAAACAAAGGAACAATCTGATCAGCAGGCCGTAATACTACCTGTGACATGTAGATTCAAATCCAGCAAATGTTTGTTAAACACCTACTGCTTCCCTGTTAGAAGTTTTCACATAAGTTATCTCATTTAATTCGTACAAGTGATCAATATATATCAGAGACATAAACGTTCATCATAAATTTTTTTAATGTATATTTAATCTTGAGAGAGAGACAGAGACAGAGCACGAGCGGAGGAGAGGCAGAGAGAGAGAGAGACACAGAACCCACAGGAGGCTCCAGGCTCCGAACTGTCAGCACAGAGCCCGATGTAGGGCTCAAACGCACGAACCATGAGATCACAACCTGAGCCGAAGTCGGACACTTAACTGACTGAGCCACTCAGGCACCCCTGAACATTCATCATTAAAAAAACAAAAAACAAAAAACAAAAAGCAAAAAACAGAATAACTCCCTGCAAGCAACAGGAACATTCAATTCTCCATCTCTTCCCCATTTACTCCTAGAGATTTTAAAGTTATTAACAGCATGTTTAAATACATTTCTAAATTTTTCTTTTAATGTTTATTTATTTTTGAGACAGAGGGAGACAGAGCGGGAGTGGGAAAGGGGCAGAGAGAGAGGGAGACACAGAATCTGAAACAAGCTCCAGGCTCTGAGCTGTCAGCACAGAGCCCAAAGCGGGGCTCGAACCCACAGACCGTGAGATCATGACCTGAGCTGTAGTCGCACCCTTAACTGACTGAGCCACCCAGGCGCCCCTAAATACATTTCTAGACTGGAAGATGGAGATGCTCCTGCCATGTTAGCAAACAGAACCTTAGATAACTTTTGTGTGCCAATAAATCTCTGCTCGACCAGAAATCCACTAGACCCAGTCAGCCAGTCTCCAGAAGCCAGGCCAACCCTGGGTGCTATGCTTACTTCCTGGTTCCCTCTTACCCCAAACAGGGTTGACTGTGTGGCCTTGGCCAATCAGACATTTCCTATCTTTCTTCCTTGTTATTCTTTATCCCATTAAAATTTTCTGCCTTTCACCCATTTTTCCAAGTCTCCCAGTGAAGACTGTTCACTTCCTAAAGCGTTAAATAAAGTCTGTTTGTATCACTGAAAACTGTCTTCTTTAATCACTTTTGAACATCTACATGCAGACTTTCCTTTTGTTTCTTCCTAAGGACTAACTCAGCTGGTCTCAAATAAGGATTTCCAAATAAAACTTACATATAAAACTGTGTGTGTTCTACTTTATGAGCATATTTAAGAATTTTTAAGGGCAATTTTGATGCACATGACTTTCTATCTGCAAACTTAAAAATCTAATCCTAATTGATATTCAATTTTACCATAAAAGTCTTCACTGATGTATACACACACTGATACAGAGCATGTTTCTTAGGTCAAATCCTACAGAAAATAGGTATAGTAGGAAAACTGTCTAGGAAACCATATAATCTTTTATTATTATTAGAATTATGAAGCCAAAAAACCTCATACAATGCAAAATATCCCTATAGCGACATCTTTTTTTCAACCTCCTCATTCCAATTACTGACCACAAATGAGAAGTATAGAAACTTAAAGAACCTTAACTAAAAAGAAATCCAGGGAAATTACTCGAGAGAGTCATGGAGGGAAACTGAAAACAGACTGGCAAATGGAATGACAGGTTAGTGCCTAATAATCGAGCTTAAAGTCGAGAGCCGTGAGGCAACCTCACCACAAAGAAATGAGCTACAATAAGCTAAAGGAGCCAAGGAGACACTAAGATAAACATTCCCCACACAATCCAAATTTTTGCATTGAAAAAAAAAAAATTCTCTCATTCCTATCACAATCCACTTAGCTCAAGTAATATCAACAACATTTAACCTAAGCACATTCTAATACAATGAAAGGGCCCAGAAAACTTTTTGGATGTCACGTCCAGAATACGTTAATACTTCTAACTACAAACATTCCAGGCAAAAACCAGATTCTTGGCTGTCCCCAAATAAAATTTTGCATTCCAAAAGTTCCCTTACAATTCACTTTTGGGAGATTAAGAATATATTTCCCTATAGAAATACTATTAAAACCAGTATTTATGTGCTCATGGTAACCCACAAGTTTATTCCACTTATAATAAACTTTAAATAGAGTACTCTCCATTCAAAGGGCATACAACCCTGTGGCAATGTTTCCATGAAAAAATGCTTTCAGAGTTCCATTGCAACCCACCACAAACATCTCTTCCCCCAAGCAGGACAATCTGGACTCTTCCCCTCTTCCTCACCTGCCTGAAATGAAGTCCTCCAGGCACATAGCCAGAAAAGGTGCTGACTGTAGGCCTTGGGAGGAGAGGTCGAGTTGTACTGGGCCCACTGGACTCATGTCAGCCAGATGGCTACCATGAGAGCCGTTTCCTGCCCATAGACCCCAAGTCCTTCTTCCCAGCACCCTTAAGTCACACATTTGGTTCCCTACTAGCCCCAAGGAGTTCCTTGCACACACATACATGTACTCATTCACTCACTCACTCACTCACTTCTGAAAGCAGCCCAATGAAGCAGAAAAAATGTGAATCTGTAGTCAGACAAACTGAAATTAAAACCCAGCTCCAGGGGCGCCTGGGGGGCTCAGTCGGTTAAGCGTCCAATTTCAGCTGAGGTCATGGTCTTGCAGTTCTTCAGTTTGAGCCCTGTGTCGGGGTCAGACCCCGGAGTCTGCTTCAGATTCTGCGTCTCCCTCTTTCTCTGCCCCTCCTCCACTCACGCTCTGTCTCTCTCTCTCAAAACTAAAAATAAACATTAAAAAATTAAAAAAAAAATAAACACCTCAGCTCCAGTCTAACTGTGCATCCTCCCTGAATCTTACCCTCCCTTCTGTGAACGAGTCTAGTGACACCTCCACCGTGAGGCTGGGGACTAGTTTCCCCTTGCTACCATAACAAATTACTACAAACTTAGTGCCTTAACACAACACAAATATATTCTCTTATAGGTGTGGAGCTCCCAAGTCCAGAGTCAGTCTCACTGGGCTAAAATGAAGGAAAGGCAAAGCTGGTTCCTTCTCAAGGTTCTAAGGGAGAATCGGTTGCTTTGCCTCTTTCATCTTGGAGGGTAGCTTCCTCATTTCTTGGCAGGTGTATTAAAAAAATGTCCCATGACAATGCCCTTCCTCCCTCGGCTTCCATCATCATGTGGCCTTCTCTCTTTTCACTTTGACTGTCTTACCTCCTTCTTATAAAGGCCCTGTGATTAGATAGGACTCACCTGGATAATGCCGGATAATCTCCCCATCACAAGATCCTTAACTTAATTGTACGTGCAAAGTCCCTTCTGCCACATAATGCAATATGTTCACATGTTCCAGGGACTGGCACACACAGACATGCCAGGGAATGGGGAGGGAAGGAGCATCATTCTGTCTACCACAGGCTGTTATGAGGATTAAATGAAATAATACGAGTAAAGCATCAAGTACAAGGCTTAATACATTCAATAATTAGCTTCTTTCCTCTGTGTCTCCCTATTCCATGCTGTTCCCTGCACTCACTGTCCAACTTCCTACTGGGAATACCTGTCCTCCTTCCCCTTCCACGTCCTCACTTGCCAGTAGCAATAAAAAGAGAAAAATAGGGATTAAAATGTGCTGCTTCATTACTTCACCTGAACCAGATATAAGGTCACAAATGGGGTAGAATCTGGGAATTTCTGTAGGTAACTACATTTCAGAGGATAAACGGACTAAGGGAACCACAGGCATTTCAAAATACTAATTGCACTGAGAATAAACCCAGACTTTCCCCACAGCTCTGCACAATCTAGCCCCTGTCCTATACTTCACGCCCACCTCCTACCTTCCTCTTCTGGCTCAAATCCCCCAAGCCACATATCAGGCTTCCTTCCCTTTCTAAAACCCTGAGACTTTGCATTTACAATACACTTCTCACCATTCAAGACTCAGTGCAAATGTCGCTCCTCAAAGGGGCCTTCTCTGGGCATCCTCACCAAAGGAGTACCCCACAGTCTCCCACATTACCCCAACCGTTCCTTCACTTGTCACTATCTGAAATTCTCTAGTTTATTTGTTGTTTACAGGATTACGGACTAGCTTCCCACTAGAAGATTCCATGAGGACAGGAGTCTGGTCAATATTTTTCCTCACTGTATCCCTGGCACTGTTCCTGGCCTTCAGTATTAAATCATTCATTCAGCAAATACTGTATGAGGGGCTGCCTGGGGTGCTAGAGATCCAGAAATAAATATACACACCAGGTCTCTGCTCTCATGAGAGTAAGAATTAGACAGTAAGAATGCAGCTGTCCTTCCTCTCTCCCTCCTCTCCCCTCTTGCTTCCAGACTCAGGGCCTCCACATGTAGCTATGCAGTCTGTACCCCAAAGAACACGAACATCCCCAGCAGTACAAGTCCCACCAGGCTCGTCCTTCGCACGGTCATACACAGTGGCCCTGTTCAAACCGGACTCTCAAGAGGAACCAAAAGGAACTACAAAGCCAAGTTAGCGTGGGGGAAGAGAAATCCATCTAGGGCATCAACCAACCAAAGGCAGAAAGATAGGAAGATGGGAAATGTTCGGCCATACCAGAACAGCGGTGATTCTGCTACGGCCACTGTCAGTCGAACCATTTAAAGTGGGTATTGCCAAGAAAAGGTCATGCAGGATGAAAATCAGGCTTATGTTAAATTTTGGCATCGCTATGGCAGAGACCCTCCAGGGAGAAAATGAACTGTGTGCACATCTGGCCAGTAGGCCTCCTGGAGACAACAGCCTCGGGTCCCTGGTGCAGCTGCGGGAAGGAAAAGGGCCGGCGAGCCAGCGTCCTGTGGCTGCTGGCAGCAGTGGTGCCGGGAGCTTGCTGGGTTGGTGCCCAGAGACTCTGGGATGGTTGCTCCTGGCAGCCCCCACCGCCTGACGCCGGTTGTGAGGCCCTGACTTTGAGCAGCCGGGGCAGTTTTCCAAAGGCGCCCTGGCGGCTGGCAGCGGTTTTAAAAGGAAAAAAAAAAAGGGATGGGGAGGGGAGAGATACGTTAAAAAGAATGTTTCAGCAAATAGCACTTCTTTTTTCTTCTCATTATCAGTATGAAATATGGAAGTTTCTAAGCATATGCCGTGTACATGGTTGGAGGGGAAAAAAAACATCGACTATAAATCCCCCCCTCCCCATGAAGGATTAAATTATTCGATTAAGAGCAGATACCTGGGTCTTGGAATTACGAATGATGTTTCCTTTCTTTGTTATATTTTTATAATGAATATATATCGCTTTTATCATCAAAGAAAATAAACCTATTTTTCACTTAAGGGGGGGAAAAAAGAGACTGTGGAAAAACTAGTAAAATACGAGCCATCAACAAAACTTCATGGATATTTTCTCATCCAAAGGCAGAATGAGAGAAAGTCTAAACTTGTGAGAAAACATTCTTTGAGAAAATGCTGATGTTTCTTAAGTCCATCACTTGAAAACAGAAGAGATGTTCTCAAAGGTATTTAGGCAGTAATCATTCCAGCTTCTTCTCATTGCTTCACTAGCAGAAAGACACCCACACCACTAACCTTAGTCAAATGATCACTCAGTTTTTAAGCACAGGGTAGTGGTGTCATACACAGAGCAGTCATGAATGCAGAACAACTCTGCAAGGAACACCAATTATGTGAGATTTGGGGGCCACTATCGCACAAAACACACCTACGTTAATACCCCAGAGAGGGTGTCCTTTGGTTCACAGAGGATTTTTGAAAGTTTTCATTCCTTAATGGTCATGAAGAATACCACAAACTTCTAGTTTTATTCATTAGAACATATAATCTTGAGGGGAGGGTGGAGGAGAGGAGAAAATGGGTGATGGGCGTTGAGGAGGGCACTTGTTGGGATGAGCAATGGGCGTCGTACGTAAGCGATGAGTCACGGGAATCTACCCCCAAAACCAAGAGCACACTTTACGCAGTGTATGTTAGCCAATTTGACAATAAATTATATTTAAAAAAAAAAAAATCATTCAATAAAAAAATATATGTATATCATTTTGAAAAACCAGTACCTACATCTACTGGTTTGTCCACTGGTAAAAGGTGCACAAGTAACAGCAACGATGCCAGGATGGAACAGATAGACACGAGAGCCCCGCACAGTGCCTGGCACAGGGACATAGTCAGTAGCTGTTGGCTGTTGATGCACAGACAGGGAAGTCCAGTACCTGTTACTCAAGTCCCCCTAGAGAGGAGTGAACTTCAGCATTCAGACTTTTTAAAGAATTTAGAAAAGTTAACTGGTACACACCCATTACATATTTTATTTAACCCCCTCTAAATCTGGGGCAGCACCCTGTATTCAAATGTATTACTATTTCTCTGGCAAAATCTGTCAATATGCACACTAAGCGGGATTTAAGAAACTAATAAAAGACTCACATCGGTGGGGCTCCTGGGTGGCTCAGTGGGTTAAGGGGCCGACTTGACTTTGGCTCAGCTCATCATCTCACAACTCGTGGGTTCAAGCCCCCGCATCAGACTCTGCGCTTACGGTGCAGACTCTGCTTCCAATCCTCTGTCTCCCTCTTTCTGCCCCTCCTGTTCCCCCTCTCCACTCAAAAATAAATGTTAAAAAAAATAATAATAAAGACATCGATTCAGATCAGGTTTTGTCACAATACTAAACACACAAAAATGTTTACTTTGAGAACTTTCTGTTACCCCGTTACTACAGACATGGGTTATAAGCCTGCACCACTAGTTACCAGTTACATCACCCCTCAGGGTTGGTTCACATCCGTGGCTCTCTTTTTTTCCTCTGTCGAAGAAAATATGCATTCAAACAGCTTAGAACAGCAATGCTCATTCAGTTAAAATTTGAACATTTTAATGATTTTAGATCATCAAGCTAAAGGCTCGAGAATCATGAACATCAAATTCAGTGTTTCATTTCTGAGGGGAAACAGAATGATGTAATCAGGGGCTCTAACTATGCTGACATTTATTTTTAAAGCTGGGTGATAGGTGCCCAAAGATTTGGTGCCTTAGTTAAGACATTCAGAAAGACACAGAGAATATTTCATAACATTTTTTAAAATAAATCTAAATTACTTATTGAACATTTCCAACAGATACAAGGACTTGGGACCTAAAGGACTTGGCCTAGGCTTACATTATGGCATTCCAGCATCTTCTCACCAACCTGGCAGAAATCCCTTGAAATGCTCTCCCCTCAACGGCAGCAGCAAGAAACCAAGTTCCGTCGCCTCAGAAATGATGATCCATCTAAATGTACAATCTGTACTTGGCCTGCTTGACTTGTATTAGCATTCATTTAGAGCTTCACACAGGTAAACCCCAAGTGATGGACCACAAAGTAGCTCTCAGCTAAACAGGTGAGGTCCATTCACTGTAGTTAGCGCTGTAGACAAAATGGACTCTACCTCAGAGATGACCAGAAAATGTGGTTAGGGAGAGAGACTATGGAGAGACCGTAATTCAGGGAAAAAAGCATTAAGGGTTTTGAAGGGAGTATCTAATCAGCATTATTTGCTCAAGTAAATCCCAATTTTGTTCTCTTCAAAGAGTCTGGAGAGCATTTTATATTTTTCATGGGCAGAAGTCTTTCTAGTATCCTATTCTTTTTCAAAGAGTTTTTATAATGCAGCATCTCCTAAGTTTTCTAAATGCTATTACAAAGTAGATGAGTAAATTTATCCCTATTTGATAAAGAGGAGACAAAACTTGTTTATGATCAAATAACTGGCCTATCACCCCAAATCTAAGCAGCAGAAGTGGGACTAAAACATAGGTAAACCCTTCTTTAGTAAATTCAAATATGTCTTACTATAATAAACTACAGTCTAAAGAGATTTCATGTCCTCTGCCCAGATAGGGATTGAAAAGAAAAAAAAAAAAAAAAAAAGTTGTCTGTTACGATTTCTTTCATTTAAAATTCAAACAAAACAAAACGAAACAAAACTCCAAGCTAATGGTTCAGAAATACTTTCCATCATATAACAATCTAGGGAGGCATTTTCTATAAAACAACACAGGTACAAAATAGTTCAAAATCTCTCCTCTCCATTTCATTCTCCCCCCATAAACTAAAATAAAGCAGAATTCCCTATGTTTTTTGAGGAAGAGAGACTGATGTCATTCCTTTTTAGCCTAAGTGACAAACGATTGGGTTCTAACAAGAGATTACATTCAACCCCCACCAAGAGTAAACAGACACAAGTGCCTACTGTACACCAAGAACTAAACAATTCGAGCAAAAGACACAAATTCATTCTCACCGGGAACATTCTCTCTCATTTATATTTATAAAACATCATGTAATCATTTTCATCTTTCAGAAGTGTAACACAAAGATTTGCAGTTAAGTATGAGGAAAGAGGAGTTCCGTTTTGTGTTTTGGAAACTTCATGTCTAGAATACTGAATGAAGTGGAGAAAAAAGAAAGTAACAGGACATCTGACATCTGTAAGCACAGTGTGACTGGGCAGAACCACCAATGCAATGGAAAGGAACAAACGTGTGTAATCACTACAGAGAAGCAGCTGTGACTTGTGCTCTGAATACATCACCTCCTATAATCTTCATTAAAGATCTCCAAGTAGGAGCAGAACTGAAATTAAAATATCAAAATGGTAAAACCCTATACAACAAGGTCTTTTAGAAAGAAACCGTACCTGTAACCGCTGAAACACTCCGGATCGTAAATTTCCAAATCCATAGTGGTACTGTGGATTCAGAGCACTTTCTGATACCTCTTCATAGGGGACCTGTTCAATTTCCCAGTCAAACTCTTCATCCTCAGCTTCTACTCCTCCCTCAGAAACTTCAGAAGCACCTGAATGTGTTAAATATTAATTTATTCAAGTACGGGGTTTCCTAGGTACAACTTGGAGGGGAAAAAGTATACAAAATGCCTGCCCACATGCACTGAAAGGTATGTAAAAGAATATACATAACCTCATTATTTGTAAAATGTTAACGTTTAATTTTGAAAGACAGAGGGAGAGGGCACGGGAACAAGTGGGGGAGGAGCAGAGAGGGAGGAGACACAGAATCTGAAGCAAGCTCCATGCTCCCCGTTGTCAGCACAGAACCCAACATGGGGCTCCAACCCACAAATCATGAGATCATGACCTGAGCCATCATCAGATGTTTAACCAAATGAGCCACTTAGGTGCCCCAACCCCACTATTTTTCATAGCTTCCCCCCCAAAAAAGGAACCAATCCGAAGGCCCTCAAGGGTCAGATGTATAAATAGTAAATGCAATGAAAGCAAACAAACCTCAGCTATAGATGGAAAAACCTCAGAAAAATATTAAGTGAAAGAAGCCATACAAAAAAGAACACATACTGCCTGAGTTATATACACAATTCAAAAACAGGCAAAACTGAAGGTAGCAGTAACACCGCAGAGGGAGGAAGAAGGGACCAGGAGGAGGCACAGGGTAGGATTCCAGGGTATTGGAAACATTCCATTTCTTGACCTAGGCGGTATTCATTTTATGTAACTCATTGGATTTATAAACTTTTGATCAAAGCTCAAGAGGCCATTACTTTGCAAAAGACAGAGATGCTGTTTTAACTGGTCCAAAAATGTGACCGACACACTGAGTCAGTAATGTGTTTTTTGTCTTTAAATTATATGTCACCGGGGCACCTGGGTGACTCAGTTGGTAAAGCGTCCAACTTCCGCTAAGGTCATGATTGATCTTGCAGTTCACAAGTTTGAACTTTGTGTTGGGCTCTGGCTGACAACTTGAAGCCTGGAGCTTGCTTCGAATTCTGTGTCTCCCTCTCTCTCTCTGCCCGAACCCCACTCATGTTCTCTCTCTCTCTCTCAAAGATAAATAAATGTTTAATAAATAAATAATAAATAAAATTATATGTCACCAAATGAGCTAGTTTTATTTTCATGTGATGTCCTTATCTTGTCACCTGAAGGATTTTCTCCCATTTCCTATTTGCTATATCCCTCTTCCCCCAGAAACACAAAGCACTCCAAATTTTCTGTTTATCTTTATTTCTTCTTAACTACAATAAACATACCTATTTCTTCCACAAGTGGTTTGGCAGTCCTGGATTTTCTTGGTGCCAGAAGAGCAGTTAACATGTTCAGTCCCTCAAAATGCTGGCCAGGGGTTTCTTTCGGCAATCGAATGGTAAAAATTCCTTAAAGATAAATTTGTTTTATACTTAGCTCTATTAAAAAAATCAAAGACTTCACACAAATACATCCAAGAAATATGTGTTCCTATTTCATAGGGCTCCAAAATTATGCCCTTGTTATATAGTGAATAAAAATCAGGATAGAAAAAGGCTTGGGCCCCTGGGTGGCTCAGTAGGTTAAGTGTCTGACTTCAGCTCAGGTCATGATCTCGCGGTTCGTGAGTTCAAGCCCCACATTTGGCTCTGTGCTGACAGTTCAGAACCTGGAGCCTACTTCAGGTTCTGTGTCTCCCTCTCTCTCTGCCCCTCCCCTGCTCCCGCTCTGTTTCTCACTCAAAAATAAAATAAATATTGAAAAAAAAAAACCTTGGAAAAAAAAAGAAAAAGGCTCAAATAGGGTTTTTCAGAATCACTGATTCAGCTGTCACCTGTATCAGAAATTAATCTGCTAAAGCTGCAGAATGCTTTAGTCTTACACAGTATCCCCTTAACCTACTGATAATATTAAAAGTCCAAGCCAAAACCTCTAAAACTCAATGACCTGAGAAGGCAGTAGCTTAGAATTAGCCCATAGCTACTTATAAGATTTATTTCTGAACTAGGAAAGAAAAATCAAGATATCTAATCCAATGAATAGCAGCAATTTCAAAAATTCACAAAATCTTAAAGCAATTATAGCTTAAAAAGTTATCTGAGATCTCAAGAGACATATCCCCAAAGTCTAAGACAGACTCAAATTCTACCTATGCACTTCTTTCCTTTCCCTGACTAGGTTTATCACTTCATCGAGGCTACCCCATAGACTTCTTACATTATTTACTACTGTGAATTTAAAATATTTTTTACCTTTTTCATTGCACTTAAACATATTTCAATGCAGTTGACCCTTGAACAAAATGGAGCTTAGGGATGTGAACCCCCACCCAGTCAAAAATCTGTTTAACTTTTGACTCCCCCAAAAGCTAACTATGAATAGTCTACTGTTGATTAGAAGCCGTATCAATAACATAAACTGTTGATTAACACATATTCTGTAGATTGTATGTATTAAATGCTGTGCCCTTACACTAAAGAGAAAAGAAATTGTTGTTTAAAAAAATCGTATGGAAAATACATTTACAACACAATACCGTATCAAAAAAAATCCGCATATAAGTGGATCTGCACAGTTCAAACCCACGCTGTATGAAAGTCAAGTATACATCAAAAACAACTCAATCCAAACCCACAGGTACAGCTTCCTAAATCCCTGGGTACTTTTGAAATTTAATAAATTTGTTTCAGTATGCAGCTTCCCTGCAATTAAAAGCACATTTACTACCTAGAAAGGCAGTTTCATATTTCATTATCACATTAATTACATTGTATTATGGGTTATAACTTTGTCATTTAACTTTCATGCCATCCTTCCTCTCTTACCCTAGTTTACTGAGGTCAAGAAATATTCACTTAATAAATTACACAAGACTATACAGGGTATTCTTATTCCAGATCCACTGATAAAGAAAAATCCAGAGGCATCTACAAAAGGAAAATAAATGGTTTCGACACTAGCTAAACTGAAGGGCTTATCAATCTTGAGAAGAAAATGCAGTCGGCCTTTAATTGCCACCTTTGAACAGTTTCTCACTTACCTGTTATTAAGTTTTAACTTTTTTTAAAGTTTAAAAGAAAAATTTGATTTGCAGCTTCCAAAAATCATCCACATCTTTTCTCATATAATCTAACTTTTTTAAAAAGTTTATTTATTATTGGGCGGGGGAGGGGCAGAGAGAGAGGGAGAAAAAGAGAATGCCAAGCATGCTCTGCTCTGTTAGCACAGAGTCCGGCGTGAGGCTCAAACTCTCCAACCGTGAGATCATGATCTGAGCTGAAATCAAGAGTCAGTCGCTTAACCAACTGAGCCCCCCAGGCACCCCCCACATAATCTAACTTTTAAACTCTTATTCAAAGTAGAAGAAGTAGAAAATAAAACACCTAGGAAACAGAAACAGGGTATTTAAGTAACTTTAAAGAATACTGTGAAGTACTTTACAGGACTGAGGAAATTGTAATTGTCAAGAAATCCATGAACAATAGGCACGCGGCGTTAAGAAACAATGAAGTGTGCATTTGCAATACATCTAAAGGTCCCCATAGTATCTTGAAAGATTATGATGTACTTATTCTAACATGAAGAATCCAAAGAAAAAAAGTAACAAAATTCCAAAGGCAATACCTTTATCCGCATCATAGGATCCCTGTTCACTTCCGTTTTCTACAACTCTTCCAGGAAGGGTTAATCTGCAGATTTAATAGGTTACATCAAGTCCTTAAATTACCGAGTATAAGTGACCATCAATGATAGTACGTTTACCACTGAAATCTATCAACCATTTTAAAAGGCAATTCTTCAGCATTTCTTTAACATCTTGCAAACTAAATAACTTACATTTCTTCCCTAGCTAAAAGAAATCACAGCTGCCTCATCTTTCTGTCTGAATACTCCCTAGTCACCAATAAAAGCGACGCTTGAAAAGAAAAACCACAATAAATATTAGTCATCACTATTTCTACAGTACTTTCGTCTTCCTAATGAGTAAGGGAGTTATTAATATACCTGGTGCCTGATACAGCAGGGGCTCCCAAAAGGTATACTAAATGGCTCCCCTCCCTCCCAAAAGCATTTTTAAAATGGAAAACAATAAAGAAACAACAAAACCAATTGTTTATTTGGGGCAAATTAATACTTTAAAAAAAAAAAAGCAAAAAACAAAAGTTTTTCTCAACTCTCATTATTACTATACAGGGATTTTCCCCCTTTCACTGTAAAGGAAATGAACTGATTTCCCTGTTTCCAGTTTTACTCTGGTTCAGTGGCGTCTTCCACAGAGGTCCCAAAAGAATTTTTCTAAAATAGAAATCAGGGGCGCCTGGGTGGCTCAGTGGGTTTAAGTGCCCAACTTCAGCTCAGGTCATGATCTCAGGGTTTGTGGGTTCAAGCTCCGCATCAAATTCTGTGTTGACAGCTCAAAGCCCAGAGCCTGCTACGGATTCTGTGTCTCCCTCTCTCTGCCACTCCCCAACTTGGGCGCGCTCTCTCTCTCTCTCTCTCTCTCTCTCTCTCAAAAATAAATAAACATTGAAACAGACTTTAAAAAATTAAACAGAAATCAGAGTGTCACTTTTCTAGTGAAAAAGTTTTCATGGCTGCCTGACATCAACTCAATAATTTACACTCATGAGTACCACATATGAGACCAGCTCCATTCCATTCCAAACTTAAAATGTGAGGCTCCTTTCCTCCCATATCTCCTATTCATATGCTTCCTATTCTAACATTATAATAACAACAACAACAACAACAACAACCAAACTTGGCAGGTCCCAAAGGCCCAGGGCTTCACAACCTAGTTAACTTTGATCTTAACGCTTCCTGGAGCTACAATGCAGTTTCCAAACCAAAATCCTTTCTAAGTCCAACATAAGAAGTCCGTTTATGGATAAACTACCTTGTTTTAATGGTTACAAACACTAACTTCACTTTCAGAATCTGAACTGAGTTCCAGCTCTGCCATTCGCCACCTCTCCAACATTTTTGTATAAGTTAATCAACTTCGAAGCTCATACACTTCATCTGTAAAAAGTGAGAAATAACAGATCTCCCCCAGAGTTACTGCAAGAAGAGGTTATTACTCTGAAGTAGGTAAGCATTCCAAAAATGTAAGTTATTAATACCAATGTTCTTCTCCTAAATTCTTTGTAAGTATAGAGTTAAATTCTTACTGCATAAGAGTGAAATCCTATTTGTTCACAGATCTGCCACCCCTGATAGACTCTCGGTTTCCCAAGCAGAGGAGCGAGGAGGTTTTATTCACCTATGCTGTACTGTAGCCAACTGTATTTTCAAAGATGGCCCATCTCACATCATTCCTCCCAACTGTGGGGTCTATGTCCCCTCCCCCTAAAACTGAGTGAGCTTGCAAATGTCCATGGATAAATGAATGAATAAGTTGCAGCGTGTGTGTGTACGTGTATACACATATACATATGTATATACATATATATAAAACACACACACACACATATATATATTTGCTCAGCCATATTAGAATGGAATATTACGCAGCCATAGAAAAGAATGAAATCTTGCCATGTCCAACAACATGGATGCATCTAGAATATAATGCTAAGTCAGAGAAAGACAAATCCCATATTCCACTCATATGTGTAATTTAACAAACAAAACAAAGGGAAAACAAAAAAGAGACAAACCAAAAAACAGACTCTTAACCAAAGAGAACAAACTGATGGTTACGGGGGGGGGGGGGGGGGGGGGGGGACTGGATTAAATAGTTGAAAGGGATAGGGGCGCCTGGGTGGCTCAGTCGGTTGAGCGGCCGACTTCGGCTCAGGTCATGATCTCACGGTCCGTGAGTTCAAGCCCCGCGTCGGGCTCTGTGCTGACAGCTCGGAGCCTGGAGCCTGTTTCGGATTCTGTGTCTCCCTCTCTCTGACCTTCCCCCATTCATGCTCTGTCTCTCTCTGTCTCAAAAATAAATAAACGTTAAAAAAAATTTTTTTAAATAAATAAATAAATAAATAAATAAATAGCTGAAAGGGATTAAGAGCACATTTATCATGATGAGCACTAAGTAACATGCAAAATTGCTCAATCACTATACTGTATACCTGAAACTAATATAACAATGTATATTAAATATACTGGAATTAAAATAAAAATTAACTAACTAGGTTTTTTTGTTGTTGTTGTTTAAACTGAATGGCCTTGGGGCCAATGAAATGGAACAGAAATGACAGTGTGATTTCTGAGGTTAGGTCATCAATGATATGAACCTGCCTTGTCCCCTGGAATACTTGGCTTTTGAAACTTTCAGCTCCACCCCCGCCCCCCAACAAAGGAATCAAACTAGACCATGCAAACACACCACACAGGGAGTCCTGAGAGTACACAAAGAGAGAGGCTGTGCCCCAGCCACTCCACCAGTCCCCAGCTGCTTTGGCCCTCACTGTTCCAGGTCCAGCCAATATATAACTACAACTGAATTAAAGATCTCAAGTCAGAACAGCTCAGCCAGGCTCTTACCAAATTCCTGAGGTACAACCAGGGCAAGAGAGTTAGATAACTGTTGTTTTAAAACACTATTTGATTGGTTATGCACCAAAAGATAACTAGAACAATAGGCCCTTATAATAAATATCTACTATTTACTGAACATATGGGCATGGCAATAAAAACTATGCATCCATTGTCTCAATCCTCACATCAGCTCTGGACGATCACTAATATTAGTCCCATTGTAAAGATTAGGAAACTGAGACGGCATAATTTGCCGTAAGTGCCAGAACTGTTAAGCGTGCTGAGACCCAGGTGTGCCCAACTCCCCAGTCCCTGCTACTCAAGGAATGGATGAATTGGTGTAAAGAATACTCTTTAAAGTATTTCACAAATAACCTCTTATTTGGGCTTCATCAAGACTCCCAAACTTAGGCAAAATGGATTTTACCTTGAAACTCCTGTTATCATATTTGTTTAATTTTACATTCCTATCACATTTAACATCTTTTCTCTGAGCCTCTGATACCTCATCTGTGACATGAGTTAACAACAGAAACTATGTTGTAGGACTGTCTTAAAATCAAATGAGATAATCCACATAAAGTATTAACCTGAAGTGAAAATTCACTAAATGTTTGCTACCACCATCACCATCTACTTCCCATTCTTCATGTCCTGCCTTAAATATCACTTCTTCAAAGTCTTTCCCGGGGCCACTTTACATTTCAACAGGATCCCCTTTATTTTCTTTCCGTGCACTTCCCTTCAGAGCACTTATCACAATTTGGAGTCATACCTTTACTTGTTCATTTATTGCTGTTCTCTCCCCATTAGAATGTAAACTATATGAGACACTACTACACCTCCAATACCTAAAACCCAGCCTGGTATAAATAAATCAAAGGAACAAATGAATAAAGAAACAGGAAAAGTGCAGTATATGCAAGTTAAGTCAGGGCTTAATGGGAATCTGAGCAAAACGGTTTCCCACCCGGTGAAGGAACCAGTTTGACTCAAGAGCAAGGTTTATTAGGAAAGTACTTGGGCAGAAAAGGTAGGCTACAGCTACACTTGAATTAGAAAGATTAGGAGAATGGATTTTATGTAGCAGGAAAGGGAAAGGGGTTGACAATGTTTTAGGAAGAAAAATCCGCAGTGTCTTCTGTAAAAAGAAGCTAATATCAATCAAGGCCTATTTCCAAGGAGCGCTCGCTGCCCAGGTCAAATGGGATAATACACACAAATACACATAATACGCCTTACTTTATGCGTTAAAGTGAGCCCACGGAGCTGTTGCTACTTTTGTTATGGTTCTGTAAGGAAAAAATGCAAACAGGTTGTGATGAAGGGCCCTCACTGCGAACGGACGACAACCGCAACTAAAGGGCAAAATCAGACAAGTTAGGAGGAGGTAGGAAAACGAGGTTAATTTGGTGTCAAGGGGGCAAAGAAAGGAGAGAATATCAGGAAGTAGGGAGCGGCCCGCCAAGCGTCGACACAACTCTTAAGCAGAAGGTCGACTGATAAAAGTCAAAAGGACTGGTCAGTTGGGAAGTCAGCGCGCACCGTCCTGGAGCAGGGGATAGGGTAGGAGGACCAACGCAGGGCGATAACAACAGTAAAAAGGTACGAGAACTAGGGCGATAGGACAGAAACTGCAGACGTTACAAGATCCCAAACGCCAAGTCTTATAATGGCTCGAAATCTTTTTTACGGTGGGATTTAACAAAGTTTAAGAACGGAATGAGCTTGTACAACACGTGGAATGCACTTCTGACGAGGTCATTTCCTCAGCACGGAAAGAAGCCGCGGAAATCTCGGGAAAAGGCAATCATTAAATCCCTCGCTCTTTCTTCTTTCCTCGGTAAACAGTTATCTCAAGAGTAACTGAGAGATGAAAGATCAATCAATGAATCAATCCCCTAAATACATTCTTTCCAGGGCCAGACACAGAGAACTCGCCTGAGAAAGTACGGCTTGGCGTAGAACTTAAAGTCGACCCCCTCGAAGTAGACGTCAAACTCGGAGACCCGGGCGTAGGGCACGCGGATGGCGACGGTAAGGAAGTCGGGGTCCTGGCTGAGGTCGAACGCGGGGGTCAGCATGGCCGCGCCGGACTCAGGTGTCCCAGCCACTTACACTCACGGCCGCCGCAGTCCCGCCACTCAAACACCCCAGTAAGTACCCACGCGGGAGACTGGGTCTCGTAGCCAAGGCGCTTCCGGCTCGAGACGGAAGTGTTTGCGCGTGAGGCAGGAAGTCCCGCCCCACGCCGATCTCCATGGAGACTGGACGCTGTTAGTGGAGAAAGGGCGGGGAGCGTGGGGATTTGACCGCAGAAATGGAACTAAGGTCAAAACTTGGAAAAACCGGGACTAGAATCCTCCTTAGACCCACCAACCCTGTTTAGAAATCCTAAGAGATTAATTTTAACCTCACTGGCCTTGGAGGTATACAGACCTGCGTTCGAATCCCTTCTCGGCTACCTCTCAGCTTAAGACCTTAGGGAAGTTACAAAACGTCCCCATGCTTCGGATAACTTTTCGATAAAATGGCACTAACACTAACCCCGCAGAGATGTGAAGATAACATGAAATTATGTAAGTAAAGCTCTAACAAGGTACCTGGCAAGTTGTCAACGCTCCCTGTGTGGAAGCAGTCACCGCAGAAGCCACAGCAGCGTCGTTACTGTGGTTTCCTTAGTTCTCACCTGCCTTGTCCGCAATTCCCCCTTTCTCCAGCCCCCCTCCGTGTTTCACTGCCCATTTCTCTTCCCCTCCCTTTCCCTCTCCCTCTCTTTATCTGTTACTTTCTTTTCTCTTCCGATTTCCTTGAGTAGTTTTCTCGTATACAGATCGTCCATCTCCCTAACCTCGTTTAATCTCTACTATGAGTTTCAAAGAACACGAGTCAAGAGAGGTTAAGCACTGTGTCTTATAATCATGCATCTTACAATTACCAGAACCCAGAACGTTGACTCGTAAACCCTGTTAGTGCCTGAACTGACAAATTGCTGTACCTCCATATCCCTTCTTTCCTTTTCTCAGTTTTCTCTGCACACTTTAGTCTATGCTCCTCATACTCTCCCAGTACCCGTCCCACTGATGTCCATCTTTCCCTACTTAGTCCCTTGGCCTTGCTGCTGCTTGTTGTATTTGCTGTTATTCCACCAGAAACTAGATTAGTCCAGGAAATAGTATTTACCTCCTGGTTTTAAATGTCAATGGAAAAGGGGTAAGAGTCATCCCTGTGGTAGTGGACCAGATAACTTCAAAAGACTTTTCAACCTCCAATTTTTATGAATCTTCAAAATTAATTAGGACCCCGGAAAACAATAGTAGGAGCAAATAAAATAAAAATTACAAAATAAAAACCACTCTGTTTAACTCTGGGAGTTTTGTTTTTTGTTTTTTTTTTTTAATGTTTATCCATATTTTGAGAGACAGAGTGTGAGCGGGGGAGGGGCAGAGAGCGAGGGAGACAGAATCCGAAGAAGGGTCCAGGTTCCAAACTGACCAAACAGAGCCAAACAGGCCGACAGGGGGCTGGAACTCACAGACCGTGAGATCATGACCTGAGCTAAAGTCAGACGCTTAACCGACTGAGCCACCCAGGCACCCCATAACCCTGGGAATTTTTTAAAAAAATAGTTTACTTCTGAGAGAGAGAAAGGGGAGCGGAGGGGCAGAGAGAAGGGGACAGAGGATCCAAAGCAGGCTCTGACCTAACAGCAGTGAGTTGGATGCAGGGCTCAAACTCACCAACCATGAGATCGTGTCCTGAGCCGAAGTCGGATGCTCAACCGACTGAGCCACCTAGTCGCCCTAACTCTGGGAGTTTTAATAAACACAAAATAAGAGGTTGTGTGTGAAACACTTGAAAGAGTACCTTTTATCTTTTTTAAGTTTATTTTATTTATTTTGAGAGACAGAGAGTGCAAGCGGGGTAGGGACAGAGAGAGAGGGAGAGAGAAGCCCAAGCAGGCTCCGTGCTGTCAGCACAGATCCGGGCTGGGGGCTTAATCTCAAGAACCATAAAATCATGACTTGAGCCAAAATCAAAACCCGGCCACTTAACCAACTGAGCCATCCAGGCCCCCGAAACAGTACTCTTTAAACATTGATCTATTTCCTGGATAGCAGAAGGATTCATTGAATTAACTGAATACTTAGTATGTGCCAGCGCTGTGCCAAATCCTTTATAATGATCTCCCTTTTCCCTCCTGACAGCTCTTTATTTTTTTTTAAAATTTTTAATGTTTATTTCTGACAGAGAGAGAGAGAGACAAAGCATGAGTGGGGGCAGGGGGGCAGAGCAGAGAGAGAGGGAGACACAGAATCCAAAGCAGGGTCCAGTCTCTGAGCTGTCAGCACAGAGCCCGACGCAGGGCTCGAACCCACGAACCATGAGATCATGACCTGAGCCGAAGTCGGACGCTTAACCAACTGAACCACCCAGGCACCCCTTGACAGCTCTTTAAAGTAGGCATTCTATATTCCCATGGCAGGCACAGTATCTCACAGCTGTGAATGGTGCAATGGGAATTGAAACCCAAATGAGTCTGATTCCTGGGCCCAGCTCTCATATACTATAGAATTGACTCTATGTTACCAATCCCTCCAATATTACCATGTACCCAATTGTTCCACATTTAGACCACAGGTATTATCATAGGCACTCAATATTGAAAATGAATTGGTGCAAACATGGAATCAGCAAAACTCTCAAAAGGTCCCTTGAGATAGGCCTTTGGCTGCTCTAGAATCTTTACTTCTACCAGGGGACCTCATTTCTATAGGTCACAAGCATTAATATTTTTAAATTATTAATGCCAAAGAATTAACTGAGACTGAATCTGTGTTATCCATGAGGACACTGTAAGTGAAAGCACCTTACAAATTAGAGCTGTGCACTTCCTAGATATTTTATTCTGTGTTTGACCACACACACACACACACACACACACACACACACACACACACAGGATTGCAATACAGTTAGACTGTATGGTTCACATACAATATATGTAAGAAACATACATTGCATCTGCTATAGCACAAAATATTGACAGCTGTACCTATATAACAGGATTCTGTTGTTTTACTTCTAAGCAAGAGTTCATTTTATTTTGTATTTCCAATTAGCAGTAAATTATACAAGTTAAATACATTCTCTTTTTAAAAAATAGAATATTACATACACATAAGTTTCCTATATAAACTTACATGTAAGTCTTTGCCATCTAACTGGTTCTCTCTCCCACTTCCCCAAAGTTAATCATCCTAGATACACTTGTAAACATTCTACATTTCTGTATACATTTCTAGGTACCGTGTTACTTTGTTTGTCTGTGCATAGGTATGTTATCACACTACAGATGTAAATCTACAACATTATTTTAATTTTTTACTTTGGTAATTTTTTAGACATATCTACATTGACTCATAGATCCAGTTGAGTTCATGTCTAGATATAGACATTATTTCAAAAGAAAGACAATATTTCATTTTTTTGTGTTAACTCTAGAGGAAAATCAAACAGGAATGAAGCTTTTCATCATTTTTTGAGCTATTCAATGGCTACAGTATTTGTTTACATTTTTCCTTCTCCTTAAGGCTTACTTTTGGATGCCCTTCCAGTGTTTTAAAAATAATCTTTTGCTTGGCCACTTTATTGAGCATATGTATATAATCTACATCTTTGATTATTTTGATTCAGCCCCTCTTCTAACAAAACTTGATTGTGATCTTCAAGGTTCAAAATTAAGTATTAAATTTAAAAATATTTTTTCTATAAACATTTCCAATTTCAGCCTTATGACAAAATGCTATTGTTCTAGCAGTCTTTTAGGGTGAAATACTCCTTGTTTCCAGAAGGTGGCATTCGTACAGTCGATTAAGACAATGTTATTACAAAGAACAGAATTTTAACTTATGTTAGAAGTAGCTTCCTCTAAAAGCTATTTATAACTCTAGTTGATTCTCTGAGCCATTTTGGGAAGCGGTGGGATCTTATTCAGAATTTGCAAACGACACCTTAAATTGTTATTATTTTGGCATACCTCCTTTCAGACTCCATGGAAGTATAGAAAGACGTTTAAACAAAAATGGTATCATACTCTATATTTTGAATTTTTTCCACCTAACATAGCATTGAAATATTTCCATTTGGCCACTTTTTTGCCAAGAATATTGTATCATAACCATACACTCCTTATTTACCTGTGTTAGTATCATAAGACTTAAGAAATGAACAAAGTGGTGATTGTTTTTGAGAGATGAAAAAAATGAAACCAACAGTAGAATCATAAACATAGATCATAACCCTAGGATAAAAATACAGAAGTTAGGAGGCGCTTGGGTGGCTTAGTTAAGCATCCGACTTCGGCTCAGGTCATGATCTCACAGTTTGTGGGTTTGAGCCCCGCATCAGGCTCTGTGCTGACAGCTTGGAGCCTGGAACCTGCTTCTGATTCTGTGTCTCCTTCTCTTTCTGGACCTCCCCCACCTGCTCTCTCTTTATCTCTCTCTCCCTCAAAAATAAATAAATGTCAAAAAAATACGAAAGTTAGAATACAAACTCAATAAAAACATTTTGAAGTATGAAATAAAATTATCCTTCTATATAACAGTAGTAAATACAGTAAGACTAGATATCCTAAGCTTTGCGATTCCCAGAGGGCTTGGATGAATTCTTAGATAACTTACAGATAAATACTGGATCGTAAAAGAGGCTTAAGGGATGGTCCCAACAGGAAATAGAGCAGCCCATGAGTCTCCACTGTTTTTTAAACCCTTTGTAGTTAAGCACTTTTTCTGATCCTTGCACCAATCCTTCAGCAAATTCAAGTTACGTTGTTAAAAGAGCACAGTACTGGCAACAACAATAGCACAGTAATGGGTATTTCAGGTAGGATTTAGTGCAATTTAAATTTCATACAAACTCAGGAAAGTTCTGAAGAAGATCTAACATGGCTGCAGCTGACACCAGTAAGCTTTTTGCAACATTTTTGTGCAGTGTGTAGCCAAGGGTTTAGCACCACATATTTCAAGATGCTAGTCTCATCCCATTAGATGAAACGCAGATCACATAAGAATGCTAACCAAACAGCGTCTCAAGCTTCCTTCATTGTGTAACATCATATTTCTAAAAGACATCTACATAAGGTGTGGTTTTGATGCCCTGCCCAGGTGCCCTTTAGGAAAACAGGGAACCCATCCGTCACTAGTAAGGAGTGTTGTTAGTGGCTTGCCCTTGACCGCTTCTTCAAAGAATTGCCTTAGTCCAGTGTTTCTCCACCCCAAGTATTTCTGGAAGACAAGTCTTTGTTGTGGGGGGCTGTCCTGTGCATTGTAAGATGTTTAACAGCATCCTGGCCTCTAGCTTCCCAATACCAGTCCCAGCCCTGCGGTTGTGACAACCACAAATATCTCCAGACTTTGCCAAATGTTTCTTAGGGGACAAAATTGCCCACAGTTGAAAATGACTGCCATAGATTGATTGGAGGCTCCAGGAAATAATTACCACCAACACCACTACCACTCTGCCATCAGGCCCACAACCATGAAAACTGATCTGGGGTCCTGAGACTGCCTTAAAGGAGCAGATGACTCCAGTGTGGCTTATGCTTCAGAGTTCCTTGTGGCCAAGAGTAGATTTTTCCTGAGTCCACATGCTCATTCAGTTCTTTCCCTATCTTTGTCTTTCTTCACTTCTCCCTTACTGGTTTCTCCTGCAAACACCTCTTGGATAAATCACAGGCAGCCAAATCCTTGCCTCAGGATCTGCTTCTGGGGAATAGATCTAGGGCACCTGACCCATGAGCTCATCTTAAAAAACTCCTTCCTTCACATTCTTTACACTTCTGCAAAATGAATGGAGAAAAGTATCTGCAATATCTACAGAGACTACCTGATGAGATTTTATGTTACTTTTTTTTAAGGTCTCATAATCTAGTTATCATTAACCTAACTAATGTTGTCTTCGATTCAGAGTGAACATGTTTTTCATTCTTTATGCAGAAATTATTTAAATGTACCTCTTCTGGCATCAAAGATTGTGGTAGATTGTACATTGATACAAACACCTTTAAAAATTGTTTGGCAGTATATACTAATAAAGTTAGACATGTGTATGCCCTAACATCCTGCAATTTCTCTCTTTGATATATAACAGAAATGAGTGGTAATCATCCCATCAAGAGGTATGAATGAGAATGTTCATAGATGCATCATTCATAATAGCCCAAACTGGATTCAAGGGCCTATCAAGAGTGCAAGAGACAGATTGTTATATATTCACTCTGTACTGCAACAAAGCAGTAAGAAAGAATGAACTTCTATACAACACCAAAAGAGTTCATATACTATGTTTCTATTTATATGAAGTTCAAAAGGGGAAAAACTAATGTACAGTCATAGATGTGAGAATAGCGAGTACCTTTGTGAAGGTGGTTATTGACTGGGAGGAGAGATGAGAAAACCAGCTGGGTGGTGAAAATTTAGTCAATGTCTTGATTTTAGTGGGGGTTACACGAATATACACATAGATAAAAATTCATGGAGCTGTATATTTGAGATTTGTGCACTTTATTGAATGTAGTATTTATTACATATTGTATGTTGTATGGAATGTTTATTGTATGTAATATCTCAATTAAAATGAAGTTCTGTGCATGAATAGAAACCAATCAGAGATTTGGGTCACTCCTGGATGCTACCAGCAGATAGCTCACATCTGTGTCCCTCACACGGGATTGCCCTTGACTGCAGAGAAGTGCCCTGTACAGAGTTAACCCTCTCCAGAAAGCGGATGCCATATACAAAGGCCTGGTGTCCTATCTCATGTGGGACAACTTTGAAAGCCATCCCCACTCCAGAACTTCCTGTAGAATTGGCAGAGGCCTTGGTTGTATTGCATCTTAGGCCTCTGTCCAGTCCCACCCTCCCCTTCTTACAGGTGTAGTTCCCAAGAGCATCACCCCAAAACCATCTGCATTCAACTGTCCTTCTGAAAACTGTGTTTCCTAGAGCCCCAATCTAAGATGTTGTATGTGCTACAGACCCACTTTCCTCTCAATACTGAAATTCCCAAAATTAACTCTATGACCTTTTTCTTGATTTTTCTGCAAGGTCATTTCCCGACATTTCCTCACTAAGGGGGTCTTATAGCCATGATTTTGACTGTATTGCAAAAAAACTATTGCTAGGGCTCTCTATTTTCCTGAATGCCTTTTGAATAGTGCAGCCACTCAGAAGAAAACCGATCTTGCGAAGAAAATAGTCAATAAAACTATGAGCTCTAAGCAGGAGAAAAATAGTTTCCCCTGCAATTTGAAACAATTTCTGTTGATTATATGTATTGTAAACTCATTGCAGGCACTCCTCTATAAAGTTAAAATGGCATAACTGGATTGTTTTATATTGTTTTCCCAGAAGAGTTCACATTAGTCACTTTTTTCCTGAATAAAGATAAACCCTTTCAACAAGATGCCCTAGTGTTTAACATGTGGGTAGTAATTATGTTATTGTCAATTGTACATAATCAAGACATAGCCTTGGATTCTTCTTCCAATCTTCTCCTTTCGCTTTGCTCCATTCTGCCCTCGGGTTGTGTATATTCTCTGTTAAGGGTTCCTTCACCCCTCAATTGATCTACACCCCTCGATTGATTCTTTTCCTGCACTGACATTTTCTTCATTTCACATCTATTTTTTTCCTTTATGGGTTTTGTTTATTTATATTTGTTTTTCTTGATCAGGTCAGTACTTAACAACCACTTTATTGTGACTCTTTAAATCATAATTTATAGCCAATTAGACTTATCCTCTCTTTAGACAAGACTTTAAGAAACAAAAAGAAACAAGAAAACTTCAACTATGTCTTCATAAGTTTCCAGCAAATGGGATAGAATTTGAATAGATACTATAGAGCCAGTTACTTCCATTATCATAGTTTATATAACTTTTTTTTTCATTCTGGAGAATAATGCTTGAGTTCTCCACTTTTCCCCTAGGCAAAACTGCTCCCAATTATCATAAATTTCTGGTATACATTTAGTCAACAATAATAGCTGGTATTTATTGGTTGCTTATTATTTTCCCAAGTGACTTTCAAACAATATCATTACTTGATCTCTGTATAAACTCTATGAGGAAAAAGCTATTACATCACCTCCAACATTATTTTGTAGATGAGGAAACTTGGACTTGGAGAGGTTGAGCAATCGCCCGAGTCCCATGGCTTATAAGTGACACAGCCAGGATTGGGATCCATAAACTTATCCTATGTCTATCCCCACTGTCTATAAAACACATGTTTCTGTTCTTGATGCTCTGGGAAGAGAGGAGAAGTGAATGGAGATAATAAAAGATGAAAGACGTGACCCTTAACTTCAAGTAATTTGGACTTCAGTTGAGAAAATAAAACACAGAAGGATTAGGAACTGCGGTGGCCAATTTCCAAAGACGCCTCCTCTCACAATGAGCCACTACTCCCAATGATCACACTTTGTTTGGTCCCTTCCCACAGTGAATTGAGGTTGAGCCCGTGTGGCCAGGAGAATGCAGCAGAGGTGACACTACATGACTTCTGAAGGCCAGGTGGTAAAAGGCCTTGCCACATCCACCTTACACTCTTGGAACAGATGCTCTGATGGAAGCTAGCCACAGTGTAAGAAATCCAACTACCCTGAGACCTCCATGCTGTGGGGAAGCCCAACCTAGCCATGTGGAGAGGGTGTATAACCAGCTCCAGCTACCTCAGCTGTCCTAGACCAGGCACTGTTCACAGGAGTAAAAATGCCATCTTGGACATTCAAGCCCCAGCAGACTCCACACAGAGAAGAGAGGAGCCTAGCCATCTGCCAGAAACAAGGCACACGGCTTATGGCCCCATCCCAGCCACCTCCAATCCTTTGAGTAACTCCAGCTAACGCCCCAGCCATGTGAGAGGAAAGATAAGCCATCCCTGCTGTGCATAATTCCTAATTCACACAATGGTCAGCATAATAAAATGGTTGTTATCTTAAGTCATTAGGTTTTGGAGAGGTTTGCAATATAGCAATTGACAAATGGAACAGCAGTGAAAGACCACAAAGGGTGTACAGATTAAGTCAGGGAGATCTAGAGATAGGGAAATGCTTGGGGATGGAACAATTAGAAAAATCCCATTTCTGATAAGAATGTCTGGGGCCCAGCAAAGGCTCCAGGGAGACAAAATACAGACAAACAGTGTAGAACCAGGTCACCTTATCTGATGTGAAGACTGCAAGAATGGAAGCAATAAGTCAGGTTGGAAAAGAGTCTGGGGCAAAGTGGTGAGGGTGGTGAATGCCAAGGAAAATAATGTTCCAGCTGAACAGGACTATGAAAACAATCTAGTACAACTCAATTTCTTTTTTCTTTTCTTATTTTTTCTTTCTTTCTTTCTTTCTTTCTTTCTTTCTTTCTTTCTTTCTTTCTTTCTTTCTTTCTTAACAAATGAGGAAACTTAAACCTAGGGAAAGAAGTGATTTAGGCAAGGTCACATAGCTGTTTGGCGCAGACATTAATACTCAAGGCTAGAGTATGATCTCTTTCCTCTAGGAACCCACAGTTGGTTAGGGAAATGGGACCACTCTTTTGCATCTAAATCTAGATAAGCTGTCTCCCTGGGCATCAAAAGTACCACAGTATACCCACCCTAATATATCTGGATAGCCACTGCACATATAAAGCCAGTTGCTGTAATTTGTAGTTGTAAAGTCTCGAACATGTTTTTTTAATATTTATTTATTTATTTATTTATTTATTTATTTATTTATTTAGAGACTGAGCGAGGCAGAGGCAGAGAGAGGGAAAGTGAGAATCCCAAGGAAGCTCCGTGCCCGTCAGTGTGAACCATGAGATCATGACCTGAGCCAAAATCAAAAGTCAGATGCTTAACTGACTGACCCCCAGGCGTTAGTGTCTTCTCTAACACTCGTACCTCATTCTCTTCCTTCATGCTAGAAACCAAACCAAATGGAATCTCAATACTTTTCAGTCTCTGAGCTTTCACCACATTCTTCACTAGGTTTTTTTAAAACAACTTCACAGAGGTATAATTTACATTTCATAAAAATCATTCCATTTTCAGTATGCTCTTCGGTGATTTTTTAGTATTGATTGGTGCAAGCCTCACCATTGTCCAGTTCCAGAATATTTCCACGGCCCCAGTAAAATCTCTCTGCCCATTTGCAGTTAATCTTTGTTCCCTTCGGGAGCTGCAGACGAGAAATAATTTACTTCGTCCCACTATTTGTCTTTTGTGAACATTTGCGATCAATGGGACCAGGCAATAGGTTGTCTCATGTCTGTCTTCTTTTGTGCAGCACGTTTTGGAGGTTCCTCCATGCTGTGACATGCGTCAGTATTTCATTCCCTTTTACGGATGAATAGTATTCCACTATACAGATGTACCCCATCTTATCTATCCATTTATCAGTTAACAGATATTTGAGTTGTTCCCACTTTTTTTGCTATTGTGAATAAGGCTGCTTCCGTTAAGTCTTAATCGTAGTAAGGATTGCTAAGTATAGAGACATTACTTACAGAAGTTTTGGGGGTTTTGAGGGGATTGCTTACTAAAATAAGAAAACACAGAAAACCATGAAGAGGAAAATAAATTCATCCAGATACACTTATGCTATTAGTATTCTACACCTTTTTTCTAACCATATATATGATTCTTTTCTTTATAATACTAAATGGTACGTACTTTTTAAAAATTGTTATTTTTTATTAATTTTTTTATTTGAAAGAGAGAGCATGCAAGCAGGGGAGAGGGGCAAAGGGGGAGAATGAGAGAGACAGAAAGAGAGAGAGAGAGAGAGAGAGAGAGAGAGAGAGAGAGAGAGAGAATCCCAAGCAGGCTCCGTGCTCAGCACAGAATCAAACACAGGGCTCAATCCCACAATCCTGGGATCATGACCTGAACCAAAATCAAGAGTCAGATGCTTAGCCAGGTGCCCCAGTATGTGCTTATTTTAAAATTAATGTTTTTGTGAATAATTTTTCTACATCAGTAACATTCTGTTGAATTGATATACCATAATTTGATCCCAATTACTAGCTAATAATTTATCCCAATGATTAGATAACTCAGATCTATCCATTTGTTTGTCATTATAAATAGCATTAATTGTTGCTATGCTCACAACAGCTATCTACAGACTCAATTCATAAAACTACTTACTTCTGTTTTCTTTCAGATCTTTTCTGGTTCATTGTGTACATAACTTTTTATTTCATCCTGAATGTGGTTTGGTGTGTACTCCAAAGCCATCCTTCCACGTTGACTTAAAAAACATTCTTCGTTGCACAGCACAGGTAAATATCACCCTGAATCTTTTTCTAGGTCTATATTCTATTTCATCAAGCAACTTCTACGTGCCCATACCAGCTTGTCTTAATTATACCTGACTAATGCATCATGATACATAGAGGTTAACACCTCTTTTGTGAACATTGTCTTGTTTCACGTTGTCCTGGAAAGTCCAATTTTTGTTAATATCTATGGCCTGGGAATTTTGAAACCATTTACACATTTTAATAGCAAAATCATCTTCTGAGTTCACCAAGAGAACTCCTGGGTTGAAGGCAACCTTAGGGTAAGTTATTTGTAACACATACAGTCATGGTTCCCTCTTACCCCGTCTTTCTCCATCTTTGTCCATTCCCCCACCTGACCACCATCTTTTATTCAGACCTGAGCTCTGAACTTCCTTCCCTGTCCCTGTGATGAGATGAGTGTGAGCTGTGAATCATAGTGTTCTAAAAAATAAATGCATCTTGAAACCATAGCATCCCTACACAGCATTGCTATGATCTGTATTAGATAGGAATTTTCAATGCACAAAATTCTGGTGTGCCAAAAAAAATGAACTTTGACTTTCTGTATCTGAACTTCTCTTTCCAGCTGTAATTTGCCAGTCAGTTCATGGTAAACCCAGTTACTTGAGAGTTTTTCCTCCATCTCTTTGGAGGAAGAGACCTCCATTTCAAGAGGTCAATGTTCTTCTCTTCCTCCCTAATTCATCTCATTTCTAAGAAAGTTTTCAAAGAATCATGGCATTGAGTAGAACAGGGTGAGCTGAGGAGACTGCTGACCCTTGGAGTCATTGCTCTTGCACAGACGCATGAAACTATGAAGGCATCCAAGTTCTATCTCATAGCCATGCAGTACACGTCAACTTCTGCTGAGTCACCCCCTCATTGGCACAAGGACCTGTCCTGTCTGTATACCTTAGCATGTTTTAGAGGCCCTACTCTGGCCCTCATCAGGCAGTGCCCATCCAGAGCTCTAGCCCCTCCCCTTTGTAGCACACCCTCTGGATAGCTGTGACACAATAAGTCCCTATCTAAATGCTCCCGAGTCCACTTGCAAGGTTGATGTAGGCTTCTTTTCCAAGTGACCCTTCTAAAGTCTAACTCTCTCTGGTGTACACAGCCTCACGCCTGAGGGTGACCAAGGGTCAGCTGTTGGCAGGGCCATGGACGAAACTTTGATGTGTGGGTGGGGTGTCCCTGTATGTGTCAGGGGTGGAGGGAGAAGGGGGTAGGCCAGAGGCTGAGGCTTGGGATTTGCTCTCACCACCTCCATGTATAAGTATAGAACTCTTAAAGTTCATTCTGACCTTCTAGGTTGTTATAAAAGCATATGTGTCAGGCATGAGCATAGAGCACATGTTATTTGACAGTGGTTACTTTGGCTTATGACTGCCCAATATTTTAGCAGGTGGTAGGTAGGTCTCCATTTATACTCTTGCCTCAGACCCTGTGAATTCTAGGGGATGGGCCTAATAGGTCTCTATTGCTCAACTTAGTGCCCTTCTCAGGACATAGAACTTTCAGCCATGCTGTGACCCACTCCAGGGCCAAGGAAGCTTACCTCTTCTTGTCTGCTCTGAAGATCTCAGCCATGGGTTCCTCCTTAGTGTTCTCACTCTGCAGAGCCCAGGGAATACCTATGACATGGCCACTCCCAAGGCTCTTTTCCAGTGTCCTCTCAACTCAATTCCCTCCAAATAACTGGAAGATCTTTCATCCTGCCTTGAGTATTGATCCTAGTGTCTCTTTTGAAATCACCGGCAATTACCTTGAAATTTTTAAAACGATACTTTTTTTTTTTTTTTTAGTTTAGAAAGCATATCAGGTGCACAGCTTGATGAATGATCACAAAGCAAGCATGCCCATGCCTACCACCCAGATCAGTAAACAGAACATGACCACCACCCCCCAAACTCCCTCTCTATCCCCTTTCCAATCACTACCTCTCTCTCCTCCCCAGAGGAAACCAGTATCCTAATGTGGAACAAGAGTAGTTTGGCTTGTTTTTGAACTTCATACAAACACAATCGGTTTAGATTCTTTTGTGTGTGGCTTCTTTCACTCAATATTAGGTTAATCAGATTTACTCATATAGTTGCATGTAGTAGTAGCTTATTTAATCTCATTACCGTATAGTATTCCATCAAATGAATATGTACCACTATGTATCCATTCTCCTTTTGTTGAGCATTTGGATTATTTCTAGCTTTTAGCAATTATAAATGAAACCGCTATGAACTTTCTTTTACATAGCTTTGGGTGCACATAGATATGATTTCTACTAAATATACGTTATACCTGCAAGTGGGATTTCTGGGGCATAGATTATGCACACGTTTTGTTAGTAGATTCTGTAATTTTTCCAAAGTATTTGGACCAATTTATCCTCCTACCACTGAGGTATGAGTTTTGGTTGCTTCACAATCTCACCAATGCTAGATAGTATCAGACTTTTTTTTTTTAAGTTTTTTAAATTTATTTTTGAGAGAGAGAGAGTGAGGAAGGTACAGAGAGACAGGGAGAGAGAGAATCCCAAGCAGTCTACATGATGCCCGTGCAGAGCCCAACAGGGGGGCTCAAACCCCCAGCCTTGAGATAATGACCTGAGCCAAAACCAAGAGTCTGACGCTTAACCGACTGAGCCACCCAGGTGCCCCAATATTATTGGACTTTTTGATTTTAGTTATTCTGGTAGAAATCTCACTGTGGGTTTTCACCTCTCAATATTTTATTACAAAATTTTTCAAGCAAACAAAAGAGTCAAAAGAAATGTTACAGTGAATATTTTATGTTCACCTGTACCCTCAATTTTAATATGTACATTTTTAAAGTTAGCTTTAGATTCTATACATAAAGAACATAAAGAATCTAGGTTTTATTAGGAAAAATATAATCAGTATTTCTATCCTCTTTCTGGGCAGAGCAGGGATCTTAACCTTTTAACTTTCTTCTGAACTATCTCAATCAATCTTTCATGTTTTTGTTTATAGATGTTAGTCGCACCCTGATTATAAAACTCCTCCAAAATATTACTTTTTAAAATATTTGTCAATATGTTTTACCTATTTCTTTTCTTTTAAACTTTTTACTTATTTTTGAGAGATAGAGACAGAGCATGAGTGGGGAGGGGCAGAGAGAGAGAGGGAAACACAGAATCCAAAGCAGGCTCCAAGCTGTCAGTACAGAACCTGATGCAGGGCTCGAACTCATGAACTGTGAGATCATGACCTGAGCCCAAGTCAAACGCTCAACCGACTGAGCCGCCCGGCCACTCCTGTTTTACATATTTCTTAACCCACCTCTGCTTCTTACATTCTATTCCTTCTTGAGTTCAGTTTCCTTAGTCTCAAAGTATATGCTTATTATTCATTCACTGAATACTCTCTGGGCGGTACACTTCCAGACTTTGTGCACTGCATTGTACCCTCTGTATTAGATTGCTATTGCTACTATAACAAATTACCACAAAGTTATTGGCTTGAAACAACAGAAATGAACTCACTTAAAGTTCTGGAAGCCAGAAATTTAAAATTTGTTTCAGTGGGCTAAAGCCAACGTGTCAGAAATGCTGGTTCCTTCTGGAGATTCTAGGTCCCGAGCAATTTTGATCCAGCTAGACAAACTCCATTAGTTGCGATGCCTGAGAAGAATCCTCTGTGGCGCTCGGCTCTGCCTTCTGAGCCCACAGCTTTGCCTTCTGAGTTATCCTTTTCTTTTTCTGAAATGAGAGCACATGTTTGCAGTGGAGTTATTTTAGTAACCCGTTTACTGCCTGTAGAATGTTGGGGGTCCCATGGCCTTCTTTCCTTTAGTCTTATCTTTCTGCCTGAGCTGGCAGTGTTTCTACTGATGATACGTTCTCAAAAACCATGTGGGTCTCTCATGTGAGTTGTGAGAATTCATCCTATTAAACACAGGTCTTTGCTGGACAATATCATCTCCATGCTTGGCTTCTGCAGAGACAACTGAGGATATCCATGAGTCACACACCTAATCTCT
This sequence comes from Panthera leo, assembly GCF_018350215.1. Lineage (NCBI taxonomy): Eukaryota > Metazoa > Chordata > Mammalia > Carnivora > Felidae > Panthera > Panthera leo. The sequence continues at coordinate 39,815,127 of NC_056680.1, forward strand.
TTGAAGAGCCCTCTGTGCGGTTGAATATCCAAATATATATGCTCCTTTCCAGGTACTAGCAACATGTTGTCCAGCCACATCCATGACTTTCTCTCCCGAGTATAGTTTCCTTACACTGAATCTTCTAAATTTTTCCATTTCTTGCAAAGTGGATAGGCTGAGAATTTCCCAAAAGTCCTGGTTCCCCTCCACCTTTTTTCAAACAGTTCTTCCCTAAATTTATTTCTTACCTCTCACATTTTACTAAATGCAGCCAGAAGAAACCAGTCCGTACCTTCAACATTCCACTAAGTATCAGAGTTCGTCGAGTACAAATTCTACTTTGCATGTCACTGTGGGACGCAATTCACCTAAGCTTCTAACACTATGTCTAAGGATCTCCTTTCCTCCACTTTTCCGTAATGTGTTTCTCATTTCCCCATGAGCCCTCACCAACAGTTTGTTTAGCATTTTTATTTGTATCAACATTCTGTTTATGACGATTTAAGTATTCCCTGAGACGATATACACCTTCTCTTTTCACTTCCTTGTGAACGCTTACCAGCAACATTTCAAACATCCATATTTCTACCAATAATCTCTTGAAAGAAATCTAAGATTTTTCTATCATGTGCCTCAAAATTCTTCCAGCCTCAGTCCATTAACCAATTCCCCAACTGATTTAATATTTTTAATATTTTTTACGTTTACGCCCTCTAAGTTGAATGACTATTCTTCAGGGCATAGAAGTCCAGGTTCATACATTTTTCTTCAGCACATTGAAAATATCACGTCATTATATTCTGTCTATGTTATGGCTGATGAGAAATCTGGCTTTCGTTCCCTTGCAGGTACATAGATTTTTCTTTCTGCAAATTGAAGTTTCCTTGTTTTTCCTTTATGTTCTGTGTATTTGTTGAAATATATATAGGCCTGTGTTTCTTTTCATTTATCCTGTTTGCAACTCACTATGCTCTATCAATTTAAGGATTTGTACCTTTTTACAGTTCTGTAAAATTCTCAGCCACTTTCGTTTTTAACATTGCCCCCTTTTGCCCCATTCTTAGCTTCTGGAAGTTTAATTAGAAGTATATTAAATTGGGGTGCCTGGGTGGTTCAGTCAGTTAAGCATCTGACTCCTGATCTCAGCTCAGGTCTTGATCTCAGGGTCATGAGTTCAAGCCCCACCACGGGCTTCTCGCTGGGTGTGAAGTCTACTTAAAAAAAAAAAAAAAAAAAAAAAAAGGATAGTAAATATTCTCACTCTATCCTTTTTGTCTTTTAACCTATTAAGTTTTTATATTTATCTATCTCTTCATACTACATTTTCATCAGTTCCTTATCTTCATTTTTTTAAATCTATCTTCCTTTAGTTTAAAAACACTTAAGTTTTTATATTTATTTATCTCTTTGTACTACATTTTCGTAAGTTCCTTATCTTTTTTTATTCATCTTCCTTTTTTTTGAGTTTTCTTTTCAGTTAGATTTTAAATGCAATTTAACTTTTAAGTTGGGCTTCTAATTTTATTATTAAAAATTTTGTATTACTAGAAGTTATACTTTTTTATTTTCAAATCTTCCCTCTCCCTTTTGGTAGTCTCTTATACCTACATGTAGTTTCCATAACCTCTCTTGTAAAAAAGGTATTGCACATACTTATGTTCTTTTGCACAGTGACCGTTCCAATGTCTGTTCTTTTTACAGATTGTTCTCCACATTTTGTCCTTTATGTTGATTCTTTTTTTTCTATCATAATTTACTTTTTTTTAATTTTTTAATGTTTATTTATTTTTGAGAGACAGAGACAGAGTGTGAGGTGGGGAGGGGCAGAGAAAGAGAGAAAGACACAGAATCTGAAGAGGCTCCAGGCTCTGAGCTGTCAGCACAGAGCCCGAAGCAGGGCTCGAACTCACAACTCACAAGCCATGAGATCATGACCTGAGCGGAAGTCGGACGCTTAACTGACTGAGCCACCCAGGCGCCCCTATCATAATTTATTTTATATGTGTGTTTTATAGTTTGGGATGATGAAATCAAGTTCCTTGGAATTTTATGTGTGTGAATTTCCTGAAACCTAGTGTATTCGTTTCTTAGGGTGACCATAGCAAATTACCACAAACTGGGTGGCTTATGGAACAGAAATTTACTGTCTGAGGCTTCAGGATGTCGAGAATTTGAAATCAAGGTGTGACCAGGGCCATGCTCTCTCGGAAGTGCAGAGGAGAGTCCTTCCTAGCCTCTTCCAATTTCTGGTGGCTCACAGCGTCTCTTGGCTGTGTCAGTATGACTTCAATCTCTGCCTCCATATTTTCATGGCTTCTTCTTTCCTGTATCTGTGTTTCCCTGTGTCATCTCTTCTTCTTACCAGGATAAGTCTGCCAATCATTGGATTGCGGGCCCGCCCTACATTCAAGGTGATTCATCTTGGGATTCTTAATCACATCTGCAAAGATCCTATTCCCAAATAAGTCATAGTCTGAGGTTATGACTAGACATAAATTTTAAGGAATCACTCTTCAGCCCACCATACCTAAGATTTAAGTGTGTTTTGCCAATTAAAGTTTGCTTTTGCTTTTGGAACTTGGACTATCTACCACTTTTTGGTTGTTTTAACCTAAAATTTCTCCTTGGATGTTTTCTTTTTCTTCTTCTTTTTTAAATTTATTCTTAGTTATTATTATTATTGTTGTTATTATTATTATTATTATTTTGCCTCACAGAAGCCTATGTGAAAGTGGGTTGTTAAAAATTCTCATATTATTTTCCTCATCTGAGGAACACAGTCAACACAGGCTATATCTTCCCCATCTTCTGTGAGATGGATTGTTTTCTAGATTTCTATCAGGGTGCCACTCTTTGAGGGGACTTGGTTTATTTTTATGGTATTCTTTTTTTTTAATTTTACTTATTAATTGTAGTATAGTTGACATACAATATTATATTACTTTCAGGTGTACAACATAGTGTTTTCACAATTCTGTGCTTTACACAATGTTCACCACAATAAGTGTAGTTACCATCTGTCACCATACAAAGTTATCACAATATTGACTATATCCTGTATGCTGTACTTTTCCTCACCATTACTTACTTATGTTATAACTGGAAGTTTGTATCTCTTAATCATCTTCACCTATTTCATCTATCCCCGTCACCTCCTCCCCTCTGGCAACCACTAGTTTATTCTCCATATTTATGAGTCTATTTCTGTTTTCAGTTTGTTTCTTTGTTTATTTGTCTGTTTCTTTTAAGTTTTAGATTCCATCTATAAGTGAAACCACGTGGTATTTGTCTTTTTCTGTCTGACTTGTTTCACTTAACAGAATACCTTCTAGGGGCACCTGGGTGGTTCAGTCAGTCAAGTGTCCCACTCTTGGTTTTGGCTCAGGTCATGATTTCAAGATTTGTGAGTTTGAGCCCCATGCAAGGCTCTGGGATGACATTTTTTAATGGGATTTTTTTTTTTAAATTGTTGAGTTTTAAAGGTTCTTTGTATATTTTGGATAACAGTCCATGATCTATTTTGTCTATTGCGATTATTTTCTTCCAGTCTGTAGTTTGTCTTCCAGTTCTCTTGAGATTGTCTTTCACAGAGCAGAAGTTTTTTATTATAATGAAGTCTAGTTTATCAATTATTTCTTTCATAGATTGTGCCTTTGGTGTTCTCACATACAAGGTCATCTAGGTTTTCTCCTATGTTATGTTCTAGGAGTTTGATAGTTTGGCATTTTACATTTAGGTCTAAGATCCATTTTGAGTTAACTTTTGTGAAGACTGTAAGGTTTAGGTATAGATTTTTTTTTTTTTTTTTTTTTTTGTATGTGGATGTCCTATTGTTCCAGCACATTTGTAGAAGGGACTATCCTTGCTTCATTGTATTGTCTTTGCTCCTTTGTCGAAGATCAGTTGACTATACTTATGGGGGTCTATTTCTGGGCTCTCTAGTCTGTTCCACTGGTCTATTGTCTATTCTTTTACCAATACCACAATGTCTTGATTACTGTAGCTTTATAGTAAGTCTTGAAGTCAGGTAGCACCAGTCTTCCAATTCGGTTCTTCTCCTTCAATGTTATACAAGTTATTGTAAGTCTTTTGCCTCTCCATATAAACTTTTGAATCAGTTTGTCAGTATCCACAAAATAACTTGCTGGTATTCTGATTGGAATTGCATTTAATCTATAGATCAAATTGGGAAGATCTGATATCTTGACAACATTGAGGCTTCCTACACATGAACATGGAATCTTTCCATTTATTTAGTTCTCTGAATTTTTTCATCAAATTCTGTAGCTTTCCTTATACAGATCTGACACATATTTTGTTAGATTTATACTTACGTATTTCACTTTGGAGGGTGCTATTTATTATACATGGTATTGTGTTTACAGATTTCAAATTCCACTTGTTCAACGCTAGTATGTAGGAAAGTGACTGACTTCTGTATGTTAACCTTGTATCTCGCATTCCTGCTATAACTGCTTATTAATTTCAGGAGTTTTTGTCTATTCGTTTGAATTTCCTGCATAGACAATTATGTAATCTTTAAACAAAGTAGTTTCATTTCTTCTTTCCAAATCCGCATACCTGTATTTTCTTTTCTTGTTTTATTGAAATAGCTAGGACTTCCAGTATGATGTTGAAAAGAATGGTAAGAGGGAAAAACTTTGCCTTGTTCCTGATCTTAGTGGGAAAAGTTCTCATCATTAAGTACAATGTAACCTGTAGTTTACTGTTAATGTTCTTTATCAAGTTGAGGAAAGTCTCTTTATTTCTAGTTTTCTGAGAGTTTTTCTCAAGAATGGGTGTTGAATTTTTTCTGCACCCATTGACATTTGATGTGATTTTTTTCTTTAAATCCTGTTGACATGATGAATTACATTAGTTGATTTTTTAATGTTGAACCCACCCTTTTATACCTGGAATAAATCTCACTTGTTCATAGTGTATAAATCTTCCTATACACTGTTGGATTCGATTTGCTAATTTTTTTGAGGATTTTTGTATCTATGTTCATGAGAGATACTGGACTATAGTTTTCTTGCATGTCTTTTTCTGATTCTGGTATTAGGGTAATGCTAGCCTGATAGAATAAGGAAGCATTCTCTCTGCTTCTATTTTCTGAAAGAATTTTAGAGACAACTGGCATACTTTCTTCCTTCAGTGTTTGTTAGAATTCATCCATGAATCCACCTGGGCCTTGTGTTTTCAATTTTGGAAGTTTACTAATTATCATTATTTTTAAATTTATATTTTACTTAGTTTATAGTGCAATATCGGGTTTAGGAGTGGGGAAGTTTATTAATTATTGATTCGATTTCTTTAGTAGCTATAGGCCTTTTCAGTTCATGTATTTCTTCTGGTGGTTGTTGTGTTAGATTGTTATTTACAAGGAATTGGTTTATCAAATTGCAGGCATAAAGTTGTTCACAGTATTCTTTCATTATCTTTTATTTATTTATTTTTTTTTATTTTTATTTTTTTAGGGACAGAGAGAGACAGAGCATGAACAGGGGAGGGGCAGAGAGAGAGGGAGACACAGAATCGGAAACAGGCTCCAGGCTCCGAGCCATCAGCCCAGAGCCTGACGCGGGGCTCGAACTCACGGACCGCGAGATCGTGACCTGGCTGAAGTCGGACGCTTAACCGACTGCGCCACCCAGGCGCCCCTCATTATCTTTTAAACCATCCATGGAAATTGTAGTGATACCTTATCTTTCATTTTTGATATGAGTCATCTATGTCTTTTCTTTTTCTTAGTCTGGCTAGCAGTTTATCTATTTTGTTGGTCTTTTCAAAGATACAGCTTTTGGTTTTATTTTCTCTGCTGATTTGCACCTTTTAATTTCATTGATTTTTGGTCCAATTTTTATTATTTCTTTTATCTTACTTTAGATATAATTTGTTCTTCTTTTTTTAGATTCCTAAGGTGGAATCTTAGGTTATTGGTTTTCCACCTTTTTCTTTTCTAATATATGCATCAAATGCTATAAATTTCCCTCGAAGCCCTGCTTTCCCTGAATCCCACAAATTTTGATAAGTTGTATTTCCATTTTCACTTAGTTCAAATATATATATATATATATATATATATATATATATATATATATTTGAATATATTTGAATATATATATATATTTGAACTATATATATTTATATATATATAAATATATATAGTTTGTTTTAATTTTAGAGAGTATTGTGAGCAGGGGAGATGGGCAGATGGGGAGAGAGAGACAGAATCTCAAGTAGGCTCCATGTTCAGTGCAGAACTGAATGCGGGGCTCAATCCCATGACACTGAGATCATGACTAAGCCAAACTCAAGAGTCAGATGTTCAAGTGACTGAGCCACCTACATGCCCCTAGTTCAAAATATTTTAAAGTTTCTCTTGAGATTTCTACTTTCATCCGTGTGTTTTGGAAAAGTGTGTTGTTTAATTTCCATGTATTTTAGAGTTTTTCAGTTACCTCTTGTATTGATTTTTAGCTTAATTCCATTGCGTTCTGAGAACAGGCATTGAATAATTTATATTCTTTTAATTTTGTTAAGGTGCATTTGATAGCTCAGACTGTGGTCTATCTTGGTGAATCTTCCATGTGAGCTTGAAAACAGTGTGTATTCTGTTTTTGTTGGAGGAAGTAGTTTATAGATGTCAATTATAGATGGATCAAAAGTGCTATGTCTTTAATGATTTCTTGCCTGATGAATGTGTCCATATCTGACAGACTGCTGGTAAAGTCAAGTCTCTAACTATAGCAGCGGATTCACCTACTTGTGGCATTGCTATCAGTTTTTGCCTCGAGTATTTTGATGCTCTTTTCTTAGATGAATACACATTAAGGATTGTTATGTCTTCTTAAAAAATTGACCCGTATATCAATATGTAATTTCCTTCTTTACCCCTGATAATTTTCTTCCTCTGAAATCTGCTTCTTTTGAAATTAATGTAGCTACTCCAGCTTTCTTTTGATGAGTGTTAGCATGGTATAACTTTCTCCACCCCTTTGCTTTTCCATCCTTTAACTTTTAATCTTTATATGTCTTTGTATTTAAAGTGGGTTTCTTACATATAATATACAGTTGGGTCTTGTTTTTTGATTCACACTGAAAATCTCTTTTATTTAGTGTATTTAGACAATTGATATTTAGAGCAGTTATTGATATAGTTTGATTAAAATGTATTCTATTTGTTACTGTTTTTGATTCATTGCACTTTTCATTTATTCTTGGTTTTTTTCTCTTCCCTTTCTGCTTTTTGTGATTTTAGTCAAGTGTATTACATAATTAAATTTTCCCTCCTCCCTTAGCATATCAATTATACTTCTTTCTAAAAATAGGATTTGCAATATACATTTACAACTAATCCAAGTCTGCTCTTAAACAGCACTATACTGCCTCACAAGTAGTGTAAGTACCTTACAGTAAAAAAATATTTCTAATGCCCTCCTTCCATTCCTTTTATTATCGCTGCCATTCATGTCACTTATACATACCTCTAAGCATCAGACACATTATTGCTATTATTATTTTAAACAAACTGGCCTTTTTAAGATCAATAAAGAATAAGAAAAAAAAGTTTTTATTTTACCTTATTCCCTCTTTAAGCATCAAAGATGCTCTTCCTTTCTTTATGTAGATCTGATTTTTTTCTTACCTATATCATTTTCCTTCTTTCTTTCTTTCTTCTTTATTTTTTTTATTTTTTTTTAACGTTTATTTATATTGAGAGACAGAGTGTGAACGGGGGAGGGGCAAAGAGAGAGGAAGACACAGAATCCCAAGCAGGCTCCAGGCTCTGAGCTGTCAGCACAGATCCAAACACGGGGCTGGAACTCACAAACCACGAGGTCATAACTTGAGTCAATGTGAGAAGCTTAACTGACTGAGCTACCCAGGGGCCCACATTTTCCTTCTTTCTGAAGAAACTCTTTTAACATTTCTTGTATGACAGATCTGGCAACAAATTCTACCAATTTTTGTTTTTCTGAGAAAGTGTTTCTCCTTCACCTTTGAAAGATAATTTATGAGGATACAGAATTCTAGGTTGGTAAATTTTTCTTATAAATCTTTATGTATTACACTTACTCTTTTTTTGCCTGCAAGGTTTTGGAGAAGTTGGACATAATTCTTATCTTTGCTCTTCTATAGTTAGAACATTTCTTTATATCTGGCCTCTTTCAAAATTTTTTCTTTATCTTTGATTTTATGCAGCTTGAATATGATATTCCTAGGTGTAGTCTTTCAGACCTTTATTTGCTTGGTGTTCTCCGAGCTTCCTTGACCTGTGGTTTGCTTTATGACATGAATTTGGAGAAAATTCGCAGTCATTTTTGCTTATAAAATTTCTTCTGCTTCTTTCTTTCTTTTGTTCTCTTTCTGGTATTCCCACTACATGTGTGTTACACCTTTTGTAGATATCCCACATGTCTTGGTTGTCTGTTCCTTCAGTCTTATTTTCAGTTTTAGGAGTCTCTATTGACATGTTTGTAAGCTCAGAGATGCTTTCCTCAGCTGCGTCTAGTCTGCTGATGGGCCCATCAAAGGCATTCTTCATTTCTGTTACAGTCTGTTCACCTGATTTATGAAACGTTATTGGGAATGCACTGGGAGAGAAGATGGGTTTTTCAACAAGCGGGCCAATTAAGTATCCATATAGAAAAATATAATCCTGATCTTTACCTTATACTTTACACAAACACACATACACAAAAATAACCCACAATGAGTTGTATACCTACTTGTGGAAACTAGAACAATAAAGTGTCTAGAACTGTAGTATGCAATATAGCAGCCACTAGCCCAATATGACTATTTATATAAAATTATCAAAATTTCAGTTCCCCAATCATAGTAGCTACATTTTAAGTGTTCAATAGCCACATGAGGCCAATGGCTACCATATTAATATAGTGTAGATATACAACATTTAGTGTAGACATAAAACATTTCCATCATCAGAGAAAGTACGATCATATAACTATATACTAGAATGAAATAAAATAATTTCTTTGTGACTAAGGCAAACATTTGTTAGACAAAACACCAAGTATACCAAACATAAAAGAAAAGATTGAAAAATTGGACTTCACTAAATTGAGAACTTTTCTTTATCAAAAGATACCATTAAAAGAGGGAAAAGCCACATAGAGACAAGTTATTTGCAAAATGTATATCTGACAAAAGTAATATAGTAATATAGTAATAATATGTAAAGGACTCCCACAAATTAATAAGAAAGAGACAAATGCCCTAACCCCCACCCCCAAATAAGCAAAAGACCCAAAGAGGCACTTCACAAAAGAAGATACCCAAATCGTCAACAAATATGTAAAAGGTGCTCAAGGGAAATGAGAATTCAAACTGTAACACAAGATTTTACACACTCACCAGCATGGCTAAAACTGGATTAGCACATAAGATCAAGTATAGGTGGGTATGTGGAGTAAATTGGAGTGCTATTGGGAGGGCAGATTGGTACAACCATTTTCAGAAACCATTTGGCAGCATCTAAAACTAAATAAATGCCCACCGTATGACCCAGAAATTCCACTTTAGGACACATCCTCAAAAGAGATGTGTGTTTATGTCCAGCAGTAGATTTGTACAAAATGTTCATAATAGCTGGAAATAATTTCTCAATAGTAAAAATGAATAAAATAAAAATAATAAAATGAATAAAAAATAATAAGTTATGGTATATTCATATAATGGAATATTACCCATCAAACAAACCAACATATATACAAGCAAACCAACTGATACATGGAAAAAATGAATTGACCTCACAGACAATATGTTGAATGAGCATACATATCATATAGTTCTATTTATATAATGTTTCAAAGAGAAGACAAAATTAATCTACGATTATAGAAGCTAGAGTAATTATTATCCTTGAATGTAACCCCTGGGAGAGGGCATAAAGAGTCTTCCAAGATGTTAGAAAAGTTCTATATCTTGGTTTTTGTGGTATATCCAGTTATACAATTAAGAACTATATATGCTACGGGTGCCTGGGTGGCTCAGTCGGTTGAGTGTTCAACTTTTGATTTCAGCTCAAGTCATGATGTGAGGGTAGTAGGATTGAGCTTTATGTTGGTCTCTGCATTGAGTGTGGAGCCTGCTTAAGATTCTCTCTCTCTCTCTCTCTCTCTCTCTCTCTCTCTCTTTCTCCCTCTGCCCCCTCCCCTGCTCAATCTCTCTCTCTCCTTCTCTTAAAATATATGCATATATATATATATATACATATACATATATATGTATATATATATATTACTGTCCATAAATAATCACTTGAAAACATATAAACATATATATATGTATGTGTAATGTGTATCTGTGTGTGTTCATATATGTGTATGTGTGTGTGTCTATGTATGTATACACACACATACAATTGGTAGTAAGTGTTGTATAGGAAACAAAATGGGCAAATAGTAATAGGAGGAACACTATCTCCTTAAAAAAGGAAGTCCGCAATAGTCTTGCTAAGGAGGTGGCTTTAGGCCAAGATCTAAATATTGAAGTGCCTTCCAGAGCCTGGATTCAGCAAAAGGAACTGCAAGCACAAAGACACTGAAGCAAGGAAAAGCCAGGAATGGTAGAGGCCCTGATGGAAAGCCACTGGAGCTGGAAGGAGCCCCAGGATGGATGTAGTTGGAGCTGCAGTCAGGGGCCAGATCATGCTGGATTTAGATGCTATGGTAAGGAGTTCAGACTTATTCAAAGAACCATGAAGAATCACTGCAGAGTTTTAAACAGGGGACAGATAAGATTCAATTTATGTTTCTTAAAAAAAGTCTTCGTGTCTTAAAACTTGGAAGAAGGCATGGGAAGAAACAAGGAGAATAATTAGAAGGTAATTGCTATTGCATGTAGGCTGTAAAATAGCCACATCATGTAACAGGGGTGGAGACTGGGGGGTGGGGAGTGGAGTTGTCACAATTTATATGGAATATGGTAGGAATGAGGCTATTAAGAATTTATCAACATTTGGTCTTGTCAGGCAATCATGATTGGCAATTCAGAAGGAGAGAGCTGGACAGATGGCAATCATATTTTAGAAGTAGCTTTGACAGAATTTGCTCGTTCTCTGGATATGGGAGGTGAGAAAGGCAGCCTTCTAAAATGACTCCCAATAATCCTGGCCGCCTGATATTCAAGCCCTTGTGTAATCTTCTCCTCTTGAGTATGAATGAGATTTAATGACTTGCTTCTAGCAAGAAGAACAAGACAGAGTGACAGAATGTCACTTCTGAAATTAGGTTATAAAAGACTGTGACTTTTGTATTGCTGCATCCTTCCTCTGACTCTTCTTACAGGCTTAGGCTTTTGCTGATAGAGAGGGTCACCCGACAAGGAACAGAGAGCATCTTCTGGCCAAAAGATAGCAAGGAACAGAGACTCTCAGTTCATTGGCCAGAAAGAAACTGGATTCTTCCAGCAACCATGTACGGGAGCTTAGAAGTGGATCCTTCCCCAGTTGAACCTTCAGATGAGACCACAGTTCTGAGCCAACACTTTATTGCAGCCCTGTGAGAGTTTGTGAAGCAGAGGACCTACCTAAGGTGTTCTGGATTCTTCACACACAGAAATGATGAGATAGTATGTGCATTATCTTATGCTACCAAATTTGGGAGCAGTTTGTTATGAACAACAGATAATAATAACTAATAATAGATAGGTAACTAATGCAGGAGGTGAGGGAAACAGAGAAATCAAGGATGACTGCCACCTAATTTCTGGCTTGAGCAACTAAGTGTCTAGAGATATCAAAACTCCAGGAGGAGAAACAGATTTCAGGAGTGAGGGTGGGGGTCAAATAAACAAGCATTTTGTGCATTAAACATCCAAGCGAGAAGTTGTGTGAGCCATAGATAGATATGGAGTCTGGAACCCCTTTTTCATGTCAGAAGTTGTACTTCTCCGCCAATCAGAGCAGTGAAATCCAAAAGTTGAGTATGGATTTAGAAGAAGGAGGTAAGTCAGTAGAGTTTAAGAAAATTAAGTCCTCTGTTTGGTCAAGCATAATTATCCCAAGTTCCATTTTGGTGTTTGAGGCTAAAACCCCAGGTGCTACTTCATTGTCCCTATGCCTAATTTTATCCTTGTTGTATGTGTCCTCCTTGAGGAAGAAGAGAAGCGGTAAGACAGAGTATGGGAGTTTTTGCTTCACTGGGCCACATAGCAACATGACGGTGGCCATTTCTAAATCTGAAAGGCCTATACACCAAGCTTTAGCATAGCTCAGCATTTCTCTGCAAGGCGTCCATGTCGGCACTTGGCCCAGGACAATTCTTGTTGTGCTATTGTGTCCTGAGCATTGTAAGAGGGTTAGCATATGACAGTAGAACCAGCCAATCATTGTGACAACCCAAAACATCCTTTTCACATTTCCAGATGCCTCCTATTGGAATGGTACCTCACCCTCATTGAGAACCAATGGTAGCCTACGCTTGACCTTGCACTCTGCCATTTCCGTGGTGCCTGCTTTGAAGAGTTTCCAGGTTAGTAAACCTTCTCATTCCTAAAATTTTAAATACAATGGGATCCCAAATAATTAAAATATAATGTTAATACAAGAATGATTCAGAATATAATTGAATTTAAGAAAAAAAAATTTAATGTTTATTTTTGAGAGAGACAGAGAGTGAGTGGGGGAGGGGCAGAGAGTGAGAAGGAGACACAGAATCTGAAGCAGGCTCCAGGCTCTGAGTTGTCAGCACAGAGTCCGATGCAGGGCTTGAACCCACGAACCGTGAGATCATGACCTGAGCTAAAGTGGGGAGTTAAACTAACTGAGCAACCCAGGCTACCCAGGAATATAATTGACTTTGAAATGATTTATGGGGTGCCTGAGTGGCTCAGTTGGTTGGGCGGCCGACTTCGGCTCGGGTCATGATCTCACAGCTCGTGAGCTCGAGCCCTATATAAGGCTCTGTGCTGACAGTTCGAAGCCTGGATCCTGATTCAGATTCTGTCTCTCCCCCTCTCTGTCCCTCCCCGACTCAGGCTCTGTCTCTGTCTCTCTCTCTCAAAAATAAATAAACGTTAAAATTTTTTTTAAAAAAATTAATGATCTATAAGTCAACATGGAATCTGGTAGAAACTCAGAGACATTGTTATAACTGATCTTCTTTGGCCATGCTGAAAAGAGAGTTAATAGAACATTGGCTGGCAGTTCATAGTGAATAACACTTTGTGTCCTAATGCTTCAGATTTGTGACTGGAGATGCCCTGAAAGAATAGTTTGAAAGTTCTAAAACTTAATCTGGTGACTATAGCTGTGAAGGTCTCACAAGACTCTATTTGTACGTTGGGGGTAAAGTTATTACTCTATCTCAAATCTGTGTCAGAGAGAAAAAATATTTGCATTTACATATTTATGATAAGCTACGTTTTATTGTAGTGATTATCACAGAGCTTTTATTGGGCACCTATTGTGAGCCAGGTACTGTGCTAGTTTCTTTGAATGTGTTTTTAAATTTAATGATAATACTGCCGCTGTGGAGAGCAGTATTATCATTCCCAGTTTGCATGTAAGGACATGAAGGTTCTAATTGTGCCACTTGCTCAGGATCACTAAGCCAGTAGGAGACTGAGTCAGATTTTAAACCCAGACTTTGAAATTTTTTCTATGACTTCTTTAGACTATGTGGACCTGGAGTGATTTGGTCCAACAGATATCCACCAAGTGCCAGGCCCTGCATTGGGCAAACAGAACAGAGATGCCCCTGCCTGAATGGAAGTGTATAAATAGGTGCACGGGTGTGTGGCAAGACGGATAAAAATAAATGATGGGGAGAATGCATACAATAATGAGATGCAACCGGAGGGTAAGTGAGTGAGTGACCGAATGAGGGAGGAAATGGAATGGTTAAGGAGGGAATGAATGGATGGATGGATGGACGAGTAGATGGAAGGATGAATTAAAGAATGAATGAATGAATGAATGAATGAATGAATGAAGAGGTATTGAGGCTGCCCTACCTGAATCCGAAGCGCCAGTCTCCCGGCTGCTGCCGGGTGGGTGGACGGGCGGCTACTCCACACAGTACGGTAGACGCGGGCCGCTCCTCCTCGAGCCCCGCTCGCGCCTCCTCCTTCCCTCCCGCCCCCTCCTCGTCCTCCTCCTCCTTCGTCGCCCGCCCGCCGGCCGGCCGCCCGGACCCCAGTCCCCGGCGGGCGGGCAGAGGAGGCGGCCGCCCCGCTCTACTGCGCTGGCCCCGCCGCAGCCGCCCGGCGCGCAGCGATGCGCAGAGGGGCCGCGCCGCCCGGGGGCCGCCGCCGCCGCGCCGCACCATGAAGCTCCGCAGCAAGGCGGCGGCGCTGCTCCTGCTCGCGCTGGCCGCGCTGCTGCTCGCGCTGCTGTCTCTGCGCGCCAGCCGCGCCGAGCCCCCCGCGCCGCCCGCGCGCCCCGCGTCCGCCCCGCAGCGCCACCCCGCGTCGGCCCCCGCGCGCCTCCCGGGCCCGGGCGCCTTCCCGGGGGCCGGTCCGCGCGCTCGGCGGCGCCGGCCCCCGCGTCCGCGCCCCCGAGCCGGCCGCCGGGGCGCCGCGAGCCTGGAGAAGTTGGCGAGGTGAGTCGTGGCAGCCCCAGAATCCCCTCTGGGACCCGTGTCTCACTCCCTCAGCCGGTGCCGAGTCCAGGGGAGGCTTTGGGCTGGAGGGACGGACTCCCAAGTTCACCCGCGGGCTGCCCACTTCTGTTTCTTGCTCCGCTGGAAAGTAAGAGCCACCTTCGTGGAGTCCTGTTGACAGCCCAGTGCTGTTGATCACGTACATTTTTGAAAGAGAAGTGTCAGGGAGGGTGGCTTATATATTACATTTCTTAACAGTCAGGGCAAGGCGTGTGTTTGCATTCTTGCAAACGTGCGCCCTTTGTTTAATCTTTCAAAAGCCATCACGATGCAAGAATGCTTTATCTAAATCTCATGTTTCACTGGAGGATTTTTTTTTTATATATATATACCAAAAACTTAGATGTAACTGAGTTGGAAAAGTTAGATGTTTACCAAAGACTAGCTGCCTCTCATTGAACCTTGAATCGCCCTGTGCTTAGAACAGAAGAGGCACTCGACCTAAGTTTATTAAAAAGTTTTCTTCTTGGAAGGAGCGTGGCGTGGCACGGGCAAAATAGAGTGATGGTTTCCCTGTTCCTCGTTGTGTTTCAGACTTAAGTACGGTCCAAGTGTCTTACAAGCAAAACATCTTAACCTTTGACATTATGTTTGATATTCTCTTTCTCTGCGTGGAGTTTAACCCGCCACAGCTTTTCATCGGAGCGTTTTATCTTTGTCCTCAGGGTTGCTGGACCGCCCCCAGGTTAGGGATTTGCGTTCATTTCCTTTGTTGTGGAGAGCTTTTTAACAATCCCCTTGCAGCGAGTCTGTTTCCTCTGCCCTTTGGAAGCTGGTGATGTTTGTAACTGCTGTTGCTGCGTCTGCGTGTGCTGGGCTCCTTAATTACTTGAACTGAGTTGAAGAATTCTTTTTGGCTGTAATGACTAAATCTGTTTTGCCGCTTTTACTGTAAGAGAAAAGACACAAAACCTCAAGAAGTAGCTGTGTCAGCTTTTGTTTCTCTTCTGCCTCATAATAAATGTACAGATGGGTAGTGACAAGTTTTAGAGGGGGAAAAAAACCCCAATGATCTACAGAGTCGCTTTTAAGCCGTTAGAGCCATTTACGGCATTTTATGAATGTATGCATACTTTAAGGCTATATCTGTTAGGAACTGAGGTTTCTTAGAATGTATTATGTTAAGGTTCAACTGCAAGTTTACTATGATTTGTAGTGGATGGTACAACTTTTACATAAATAATAATTGACACCATTTAACATAGCTAATAACCTTTTGCCAGGTACAGTGCTCACAGGGGTATGTAAAGATAGTCATTGTTGACATATACCGTGCATAGATTAACCATGTCAACTACACGGCAACCCTATGACAGTGGTTCTCAAAGTGCAGTCTGAACCAGCAGCAGCCGTGTCACCTGGAGACTTGTTAGAAATGCAGATTCTCAGGCCCCACCCTAGTCCCATGAAATCAGAACCCCTTGGGATGAGGTCAGTAATCCGTGTTCTAACAAGCCCTCCTATTGTTTCTAACACACACCAGCGTTTGAGAGCCTGCTCTATGAAGTAGGCACTAATATCATCCCCATTTTACAGTTAAGGAAGGTAATGCACACAGTTTAGCTGCCTGTTCAAGGTTCATAGATCACGTGTGATAGATAAGGATGAAGATTCAGGCAGCCTGGGCCCCGTACATTCTTACCTGCTATGCTGATGTCCTATGCTAACTAGTCTTGCCTGTGTTTCGTAAGTTTTTCTGAGATTTTTCTAAAGAAACATCATAGATTTTTACAGCGGTCTCATTCTTCAAGGTATTGGGAACATGGGACAGCATCTTCTTGTCTCTATCTGAACAAATTGGCTCTGACTAGGAAGAGATCATGAACAGAATCCAGATGGATGTTTTAGGAAAGGACTATTTCCATGAGCAGCAGTAGCTCCTGAAGCCATTTTTCTTTTTGAACATATCTCTTATATCATCATGGAAGTCATGGCCAACACCATAGGAATATAGAACAAAATTTAAAAACTCAGGGCAGAGTGGAAAACAAAAAAGCCACCAGAAGTCTCAAGCTCAAATGCATAAAGATGAAAGTCTAGTGTCCTCTGGAGAAGTTGACATTTTCTGGGACGTAATAACTTTTTTTTTTTTTTTTTTTTTTTACTACCTGGACAGAAATGGCGACAGAAGATTCTGAGACACTGAGGGAGCAAAAGGAAAGATCTCTGCATGGGCTCCTTTATTGCTTTCCTAATCCTGCTTGGGTTAAATTTTTGTGGTTTAGAAGGAATTTCATTTTAGGGAGGGAAAAGAAAGCCTCGTGTTTTTAGAAATTGGGTGCTTTAATCTCGTTATGTGGCTAGAATCCAGAAGAGATGAAGGTTACGTGATCTCATTTCTCGGGCCTGGGGAGTAGTGAGAGCAAGCTTGCAGTTGGATGTGATACAGTCCACCACCTGCTGACCATCCGTGGACCCGGCTGCCTTGCCTCCCCCAGGGTACTGTTGGAAGTGAAGTTCTGCCACGTCAGCGCAGGAAACATAGCCCTCTCCTTCCACATCTTGTTTTCATTTCAGAGAAGTTTCCAGGGACTTGCCTAGTTAGCAGACAGACCCTACAATTTTATAACTAGTCATTTGTATGCAATCTGTCCTGCGGTGGCCTCTCCTCTCTATAAATATAAAGCCCGGAGGTAAGGTCTAAGCTTTTAGGTCAGGGGTGGGATCTGAAAATGGATACCACGATCTAAGTAGCAGTTCCAAGCACACAAGCGAAATGAAATCTTCCTTTTGTTTTGGTTTATTCGTGATTTATACCTGGCTGACTTCCATAGAGAATTTGAGATGACTTTCAGTAAAAAAAAACATATATAATAAGGCCATTGAAATCATCATAAAAAATGAAAAGTCATAAAAAGGAGGAGGAAATAAGCACGGTTTGTCAAAAACTGAGCCACCATTGTTATGAGGATTAAGTATTAAATTTAGCTTTAAGCTTCCTGGCAGCCATGTCAAAAAGAGAATCACGATGGGCTACCTTATTTTCACTGAATGATAAGAGGAAGAGTTGCTCATGAGGGATGATTTGGTTTTCATGGAAATGAATTCCAAAAAGAATTTTACTGGAGAGTAAAGTTTAGCCGACTGTCTCTCCAGTTTGCTTCTGAAAATCTCCTCTGTGGGCCTACGTATGCTAAATGCAGTTGAATAGCACTGCTAATCAGTGCAATGTAGAAGAGAATTTGGCATCTCGAGGCCAGAAAATTGGGTTCTAGTCCCCAAGCCATTTCACCTTAATTTCCTCATCTGTGAACTGAGCACATCAATCCAAAAGTTTTCCAAGATCTCTTCCAGCTCTGACATTTGATGATCCCGTGATGAGATCATCCAGTTTAGCTGTGAAATCCCAACAATGGCTATTGCTAGGCCCTGTGTGCCATCTCTTGCAAAATCAGTTTCTCATTTATTGGCTGTAGCCTAGAACCCTTACTGATTACTCAATCTCAACCCTCTCCTGAACTTTATTCTTTTTATTCTTGCACTAGCCTGGATATTGCTGTTTTCTCTCTTAAAATATGGTTTCTACACTACTCTAAACTCTGCAGAGGTCCCCTGCCATTTTATTCTGCATTCAGCAAATGTTTATTGCACGTATATTCTGGACCAGGCACTCATTGTACAGTGGTGAAAGGAGCTGGTGCCCTCCCAGAATTTGGGAGGGATGGGGGCGGGGAGACAATAGAGAAACACGTTACACTTGGCAGCCGCCCCGGCTGCCCCAGTGAGAGGAAGTGTGTTTACTCCCTCGTCAAGAGACACCATTTCCTGCGGTTCCCTTTGGTGTCTGAGATAAGTCTTCTCAGAGGGTTCAAGCCTGAATAAAGGTCTCACTTAAGCAGCATGGTGTTACAGAGAAAAATGCCAACACTGCGGCGATCCTATAATTGTCTGGTAGCCCCACGACACGTTGAAGGTACTGTCTGTGATATTCTGTACTGCTGAGTCTTGATTCTGTTCACATTCATTTTTGTGGATTGGTCCATGATTCCGCCTTGTATCGATCAGCAAGCCATTCTGGTTCAATCTCAAAATATATGCCCCCTCTTGGGGCACCTGGGTGGGCTCAGTCGGTTAAGTGTCCAACTCTTGATTTGGGCTCAGGTCATGATCTCATGATTCGTGAGATGGAACCCCATGTTGGGTTCTGTGCTGAAAGTGCAGAGCCTGCTTGGGATTCTCTCCCCCTCCTCCTCCCCCACTTGTGCACATGCATTCTTTCTCTCAAACTAAATAACCCCCCACCCCAAAAAAAAGTAAAAAAAAAAAAAATACCCCCACTCTCACCTTTTCTACTGCTGCCATGCTTACCACTGGCTTCTAACCACCATCTTTTACACGTGGACCTCCACAGCAGCACAGGATCGGGTTGGCATCCCTCCACTCTAGCACCCTCTACAGTGTGTTTTCTGTACAGCTGCTGGGATAATGTTAAAGATGGCAGACCACATCAGGTCTTTTGCTGGTGAAAGCCCTTCGGTGACAGACTTCTTGTCACTGTGAGAAAATTCAGTTTCTTAGTCCGGCCTTCAAGCCCTTGTCTGATTTCAGCCCCATTTAGGTCTCTGACATCATTTTCTACCACTCTGCTTCAGCTACACTAGCCTTCAGACACCCTCAGCTCATTCCTGCCTCAGCACTTTTTACTTGTTCTCTGTGCTGGAATATTCTTTGCTCACATCCTTGGGTTGCTAGCTCCCTTCTTTCAAACTATGCTTTCGTGTTTTCTTCTCAGACGGGTCTTCCCAGCTGCTCTAGAAAAAAGGACCCTTCCCACCATTCTCCACACCCTTACCCTGGTTCGTGTTGTTGTTGTTTTATAGCATGCGTTTTATATGATCATTCTATTTTATTTGCTCCTTTCCTACAATGTACACTTCATGTCTTATTGATCACTGCACCTTGCCACCTAGAACAGAGTGATCTCCTAGCAGGTACTCAATACATATTTGTCAAATGACCTAATGAATGAATTCAGCACCCACCTTGTGCCAGCACTATGCTAAGATTTTACTTATATGAGTAAATTACATATTTAATAATGTTCAAAATAATCTCATAGTGAAGAACAATGAGAAGCATAGTGAGGATCTTTAATTATAAAATCCTTAAAAGAGAGGGATTCTTTTTTCTTAAAAAAAATTTTTTTTAAGTTTATTTCTTTTTAATGTTTTTACTTATTTTTGAGACAGAGAGAGACAGAGCATGAGCAGGGGAGGGGCAGAGAGGGAGAGAGAAATCCCAAGCAGGCTCCATGCTGTCAGTGCAGAGCCCTATGCAGGGCTCAAACCCATGAACCCTGAGATCATGACCTGAGCAGAAATCAAGAGTTGGACATTTAACCAACTGAGCCACATGGGCTCTCCAATAGATGTTAATTGTTAGTGCAGTTTGGGATTTTTAGAAAAACTGAGAAAGTAGTACAGGGTTTCCCAATACCCTGCACCCAGTTTCCTCCATCATTAAAACCTTACAGTAGTATATTTGTTATAATTAATGAATTAATAGTATACATTATTACTAGTGTTTCGTTTTTTTTACATTTCCTTAGTTTTTATAGAATGTCCCTTTTCTGTTCCAGGATCCCAGCCAGGATAGCACATGACATGTAGTTGTCATATGTCCTTAGGCTCCTCTTTATTGTGGCAGTTTCTCAGACTTTCCTTGTTTTTGGTGACCTTGAGAGTTTTGACGAGGTCAGATATTTTGTAGGATGCCCCACTATTGGAATGTGTCTAATGCTTTACTCATTGTAGTATTATGGGTTATTGGGAGGATAGCCGAGAGGTAAAGTACCATTTCCATCACATCATATCAAGTGTATACGCTATCGACATGATTTATGACTGCTATTATCGGCCTTCATCACCTGGGACAGGTGGTGTTTGTTTGTTCAGGTTTTTCTACTGGCAGCTTGCCCTTCCCCCCACTCCCTTTCCATACTGTGAAATTTAGAAGGAAGTTTCTGCACAGCCCACACACGTGAAGAGTGGGAAGTGATGCTCTCTCTCCCTCCTTGAAGGTAGAGTATCTATATAAATTATTTGAAATTGTCCTGCAGGGGAGATTTGATTCTTCTCCTCCATTTATTAATGTATTTAGTCATTATATCACTATGAGCCTGTGGATATTTATTTTATACTTTGAGTTACAAGCCAGTAGGACTATTTTGTTGCTGGAATTGTTTCTTTATTGGCCATCAGGAGCTCTTACAGTTGGCCTCTGTTCTTCTTTGACATAATCCCATCGGTGTGTTTTTGGTTTTTGTTTTCATTTCTAGTTTTTTGAGCATTTCCTTACTCTCTGGCCCTACAGGATGCCCCAGGCTCGTCTTGTATATTTTTCTGCTTCAGTTTTTGAATCAGCCATTTCTTCAAAGGGCCCTGATTCCTCTTATTGGAGCCTGGTATTAGAAACCAAGATCTGGGTATGAGGCATGCTAGTTGCTACCGGGATACCATTTCTTTTAGACCCTCACAGCTGACAGATCAAAACATGTATGTGTTAATACTAGCCTACTTATTTACACATATACATATTTCCATATGTAACCGCCTCTGTGTTAAGCTAAACATTACTACCTGGACCATTATAGCTTCCTTCCCTTACCTGTTGGGGAGAGAGAATTTTTTTGGTTCCCCAAGCCCCAGTTTTTTCACATCTCATTGACTTTGATTGGCTTAAATGCCTGTGGTATGGAGAAGGGACTGGAAAGGAGTGGAGGGGTAGGATAGGATTGACTACTTGACTGAAACCGAGCAAAACCCAACACCTGAGTTAGAGATGAGGCCATGACCACCCAAACCACCTGGGGAAGGTGATATGGTAGATCTTATGATTGGCTCCACCTACATTCCTCCCACCCCTTGCAGTTTGTGGGTGGACCATACATACCTCCAGGAGATGGTCTACACCAGGCCCCACCACTTTCATGGTATGAACTGCATGTATCTAGGACTGAAACATTCAATAAATTCATTTCTTGGCAATGGTTATTGGTCCACAGGTGTTACCTGACCCAAGTTGACCGAATCGACAGACATATTTTATATTATTAGATGAAAGACTCCATGTGCTAGATATGGACAAGGAAATGAATAGTCCTAGTTACTACCATAATTCTTGTAGCAGCACCTTTAGGATGAAGCCATCACTGTGAGCAGTAGAATAGAAAGGAGAATATGGATCCTTGAGGACATCGCTGAGTCCAAGAATCAGCGAATCCTGACTCCTGCCCTGTCTTGGGCCCTCTAGTTACATACTTTGGAGTTGAGGTTTCTGGCATTTTTATCCAAAGTCATCTTGCCCAAACCAGATGGTTCTTCAGATCAAAATCTGCTGCTGTTGATGGAGAGAAAGGGGAATGGTTGCACGGAGCACATAGGAAATGAATGTCCACCACACCATAGAGCAACCATTTTGTGCCTTCAACCTTGTCCCAGTTGGCAGGTGATTCAGAGATAGGTTCTTGGGCCAAATTAGACCCTTTCTTAGGGATTTAAAAAATTGGAGCAGAGACAGTATAATGGCAAACTGTTTCTAGTGGCTAAGACTAAGGTATGAAATTCAGGATTGACAGCCATGTTTCTGCCATGTGGAGAAAGCTGGTGTGCCCTGAGAGTACATGAACCCGAAGTGAGAAACTACACAGAGCAATGGGGGTGGGGGGCGAGGCCTAATGTTGTTCCCAAGGCCAGCTTCTGCCCCTTGCTGGCCATGTTGTTTCATCCCTTTCCTAGAATCCATGAATTGAGTTTCTGTCACTTACCACCAAGGAGTTCTGACTAATTTCAATACGTAGCTACTGCTTTTAACACCTTCACTAAGTTCAGTAAATAGTAGCTATAGTGACTCTTATCCCCATACACATTCACAGATGAGATTCTTTGGAAGAAAATTTGACAACAGATTTTGTTTTTCCCTTTGGAGATACCTCCCTTCACATTATCTCACTGCAAGAAAATAAAAGAATTATATATGTTATATATTTTACTACCATTTAAAATATTTCTTAGAAAAGAGAAAATAAGAGATTTCTGTTGAAGAGGAAATTCCTTTTGTGTTCCTTTCCAAATCTTCCCCAGCACTTGATTTATTCCAGATCATGAAATTCTAAAAATTGCCCCTGGAAAGAGGAATTTCTTGACTTGATGCCTTTATTGGGACTCCTTGATTTTGTGCCAGCAAAGAGTGACTTTGATATATATGAAGGTGATGTTTTGACGTTTGCCCATGCCACCCCCCCCCCCAACCTCTTTTGGCAACAGACAGACTGAAATGGTCTAGTAGAAATTTATCACGGTACAATTTAGAATCCAAGCTTTACATTAAGTAAGAGACAATGGAGAACACGACCCCTTTTCACGGGGAAGGAAACTGAAGTCCAAAGAGGTAAAATGATAATAATAATGTACATAAAGTACCTAGCACAGGGCTAGCTCGTGGTGGCTGCTCAACAAATGACTCATTGTTCCAAGTACTGTTATTATCCACTGTTGTTTATTAGTCAGGAACTGAATCTTAACTAGACCCAGCTAACTGGCAGTCTAACTTTGAATTATTCCTCCTTGGCAAATCATGGCTTTCTCCTAAGTTCAATGATGAAATGAACTATCACAGGTAGAATGCTGGCACAGTATGTAGCACGCAAGAAACTCTCAGCAAACGGGAGCTGGGGCTCAGATGCAGATTAGGGCAGGCTTTTCTTGGATTATGAATTGAGGAAATCAAGACTCAGCTTTCATATGTGATAAATAATACAGGGGCACCTGGGTGGCTCAATTGGTTAAGCATCTGCCTTCGGCTCAGGTCACGATCTTGTGGTTCGTGAGTTCGAGTCCTGGATCCTCTGTCCCCTTGTCTCTGCCTCTCCTCTGCTCATGTTCATTCTCTCTCTCTCTCTCTCTCTCTCTCTCTCTATCATAAATAAACATTAAAAAAAAAATAATACACCAACCCCAGTCTTCTGATCCTCAGTAGAAGCTGAAGGAGTAGATTAGGGAGGATCGGTTTGACTGCCTCTCGGGCAGTTGGACTGTTGATCTGGAGAGTGTCAAGCCTGGAATAGTGGCTCTCTGTAGCTTTGATGTCTCCTCAAGGGCAGGGAGCTATTGTTTGCCAGCTCAGAAAAGTGGAGGGTGAGTGAAGCGTTCACGTTCATGTGCATGGAAATTAGGAGGTTGTTCTCAGGGCACCCAAATGCAGAATTTTGTCCACTGTTGCTGCTATTCAAGGGGCCTGCCTCTCCAGTTGAGCTTGAAAAGGCTCTGCATTTTCCTCCCTCCAGTTTGGTGAGACTCACGAGGACCTCAGCTGTCTGGCTGCCAGCCTTAAAGTAACAAGCTCTGATGTTCGAGTATCAGATTTTACCCCTCAGGGAGAATGGGTTGTTAGGAATTCCTGCCTTATTTTATTTTATTTTTTTTTTCCTTTTTAGAGAGAGAGGGACTCTCAAGCAGGCTCCATGCTTAGCTTGGAGCTCGACACAGGGCTCAATCCCACGACCTTGGGGTCATGACCTGAGTGGAAATCAAGAGTCTGACTGAACTACCCACGGGCCCCCAAATTGCTGGCTTAGAAGAAACACAAGAGAAGTTGGAAATACATTGGAAATTGGCATTTTAGAAGAAACATTTAGAGTTTAAAAAGTGTACAAAAACTTCAAATCTGATCTGCAGTACGATAGAGTACTGATACTTGAAGTAATATGCTTTTTACTGCTCTGCCTAGCCTGTTTTTATCATGGATTTGAAATAGAGAAAAATAAAGGCTTCCTATACATTTCAAGTTATTTAATAATAACAATGATGGTAATAACTAATATTTAATGAAGACTTAAAATATGCCATGCTGCTGTATGAAGCACTTCCATGCATTATTTCATTTCACCTTCCTAAAAGCCTACGAGGTACTATTACTGGATAGGTCAGAACACTTTCTGTTGCAAGAGTTAGAGTCTCAGCTCATCAGCTTATACCACTTAGTCATAAAAGGGGGTTTACTGGATCAGTGCATGGGCACCTTGGATGGCTCAGTCACTTGAGCATCTGACTGTTGATTTCTGATCAGGTCATGGTCTTGGGGTCGTGGGTTTGAGCCCCAAGTCAGGCTCTGCACGGAGCTTGGAGCCTGCTTGAGATTCATTCATTCTCTCTCTCCCTCTCTCTCTCTCTTTCTCTCTCTCTCTCTCCCCCTCCCTCCCTCCGGCCAACCCTCCCCCACTCACATTCTTTCTCTCTCTGTCAAAAAAATAAATAAACTCTCTTAAACTTAAAAAAACAACAACAACAAAACAGCTGTAAAGTGCAAAGGTTACAGGTATATCCCGGATTTCTAGCCATCTTGCCTCTGTCTTCAATCTCTGCTGCCTTCTGTGTGGCCACACCCTCACGTGGGTTTCTCCATTGGAGAATTCCAGCAGGTCTGGGCTTACCTTTTCCTCCTTCAGTCACTGCCAAAGGAAAAACTTCGTCCAACGAGAGTCCCAGAGTTGCCTCTATTGACCTGATATGGATCCCATGCATATCTGATTGTTGATGTCATTGCCTAGGGAGTGGATGAATCAGCCCCTCCAAACCTCATGGACTGAGAGCAGAAAAGGAATGGTTTCCCCAAAAGACAATTAAGGTTCTCTTATCAGAAAGAAACTCTTGGAAATGGATGCTAGTAAGAAACACCAAAACCAGAAGCAGATGTCCACTATAATCAGTATGCCCATTTTACAGATGTGGAAATTGAGGGTTAGAGGTGGTTAAAGCATTTGCCCGAGATGGAGCAGCCAAGAATTTGAAGCCAGGCCCATGTGCTTTTGAAGTCAAACTGCTTATCACCATGCTGTCCTTGGGAACAGATCTTGCAATTTGAACTACTCGATTGCTTTCTAGAATCCCTTTGAAGGAGATCCTTTGATAAAGTCTCTCTTTATTTTCAAAGATTTTTTGTATTTGTAAGGGAAAAATAGGCTATAAAAATTATCCCTTAAAAATGTCTTAATGTATTTACATAGTTATATATACACATTCACATATATTGAATGTAACTCTGGAAGGTTATTCCATTGTATGTTAACAGTGGTTATGGAATTGGAATTATGGTGCCCCCCCCTTTGGCTTGTCTGTATTTAAAATTTTTTCTGTGATGAATGTTTGCATTCCTTTTATAACTTACAAAATAAGTTAAAATATATAAATTATAAAAATTAAAAATCCCTTATTGGCCTGAGGCCTAGGAGGATGAAAATTAAATGCAGAGACCATTTCTCCTCCCCTTAAGTTGGTGTTTCATGTTCTTTTTTCGGAAATGGGCTACAAGTGTCCGTTTGCAGAATATGTAATCCTCATTCTTTTCCCTCGTATGTCACCAGCCATTTATTTATCTCAAACTAGCACTGCTAGTTCATATTTTACCATCTCAATAACAGCTTAATTTGAAAAGAAGAGGGAGATGGAGAAATAGAATCTCTTGTGTGTCAGAAACAATCATAAGGGGAACAAATGAAATGAGAATTAGTCCAGGCAGTATCACATATTTAGAGGGAGAGGAATATGTATAAATACGTTTGTGCATGATGTCAGGTAATGGCGGATGCATGGGTTACGAAGGCAGAGTTGGTAAAGGTGTGCATTGAGCATCCTGCCCGGGGGGGCTGTGCATGGATCGGGTCTAAAATCCTATCCAAGCTCAGATCACTGAGTGTCGAGCCCTGAGTACAGATAAAGGGTTTATTTGCCCGAAGCAGGCTCCTTTTCTAGATCACTGGTGTATAGTTCCAAATAGAGCATAATGATGAAATAATTTTTTGAGAGAATCTCAAAAAAAAAAAAAAAAGCTCCAGCTTTTCAAAGTCCAGCTTCCTGAGTCTGAATCCTTGCATTGCCACTTACTCACCATAAAGGAGGTATATGTGTCCAAGGGTTTCTAAAAGCAGACACGCACACATATAGACATATAGATAAGATTGACAACTTCAGGCTTTGAACATCTCCTATGTTTTGGACCTAGACTTTGTTTAGGAGCACAGCCATATTTTAGATATTGTGATCCAAACTAAAAATATGCTATTCGTAATCGAGCATACTTATCAAATAATTGTATTATGCACTCCCCCCCCCAGCAGTTTTTTGGCACTGTGTACACACTATTCATATAATAGCATGGCTTCAAGGCAAACGTCAGCTTCTCTGCCTATCGTGGAAGATTAATGATACTTGATTTAACTCCAAACCATGGGTCATTAAAAGTGATTTAACTGTTAGCACGGTCCTCAGCGTCATGTCTGGGTTTCTAAGTGAAGGCTGTACTCACAGCTCCAGCAGGGAAATTTTTTGTCAGGGGACGAACGTGTTCCCAGACCTGTGGTTTGCAGGGAACTTTATTAGTGTCTCTCACTGCCAACATGTAACGTGGATATAATTACCCATTACCAGACTCCTTCCAGGGGCTGAATCGAGGTGTTTCCACTTCTAAACTGCCACTCTGGCCTCATCTGCAGACCTTCTGCAGGTTCCAAATAGCTATGGTTTCATCTGGAAGGATTCCGCTTGGGAGGGAATCTATTCTTCCCCTACATGTGATTTCTTCAAATTCATCTTCTGCCCTTTTTCCCCCCAAAATATTTCTATATTTCCTTCCCTCTTAAAACAAGTTACCAACAGCACGGTTTTAGACTGTATTTAAAATTTTTTTTCTTTCTAATGTTTATTTATTTACTTATTTTTGAGAGACACAGAGAGACAGAATGTCAGTGAGGGAGAGGCAGAGAGAGAGGGAGACACGGAATCCAAAGCAGGCTCCAGGCTCTGAGCTGTCAGCACCAAGCCCGACAAGAGACTCGAACCCACAAACTACGAGATCATGATGTGAGCAGAAGTTGGATGCCCAATCGATGAGGCACCCCTGTGCCCCAGACTGTATTTTGAAGAACTGGGATTTTCTGCGAAGCTTCCACTGCTTGTCTGTATCACAGCATCAGGTTTATCTGAGTTAATTTAGCTTGTCAGTTCAGGAGAAGCCCTGGTAAGAGAGGTAGCAAGAGACAGCAGGAAAGAGGGTCTGAGTGCAACCAATTACTTGCTTTAATAATTCAGTGTGTTTTGCAGTAATAGGCTACAAAGTAAATAGTGCTACACATAAGTGCCGTATTTCATTATTTATACACTCCAGAAATTGAAGTTTAATTAAGTCACACTCCTGAGACTTTTAACGATTAAGGAGACGCCTCGTGTCGGACAGTGTGGGGCTGGTGAGGCAGCTCTCCCTCTGAGCCTTCTCCGAATATCATTTTTCGTTTGTACAGGGAGGGGTTGAGCCAGGACAGTTGAGGCAGTGTTTTCCAAACTGCAGGCAATCCCGCATCAGAGCCATCATTCTTATAATATGGCTCTACTACCATTGCTAACCTGAAACATTAAAAAAAAAAAAATTGTCATTAAACATCAGTGATTTATTTACTTAATTAATAGCTTGATAGCGATACAATCCAAATACCCTTTTGAGGTGTACAAGACAGTGGTTTTTTAGTTTTTTTGCAGAGTCGTGCAACCATGACCACATCTAATTTCAGAATATGTTCTTCACCCAAAGAAGAAACCCTGCACCCAGTAAGCAATCAGTCCACATTTGCCTCTTCCCCTAGTCCCTGGTAACCACTAATCTGCTTTATGTCTGTATGGATTTTCCTCTCGTGGACTTTTCCTGTGTATGGAATCATCAACATGCGGTCTGCTGTATTTCCGCAAGGTTCACACTTGTTTAAGGTTCATCCATGCTATAGTTACGTCACCACTTCATTCCTTTAATTGGCAAATCGTTTTCCATTTTATGGATATGCCACCTTCTGTTTGTCCATTCATCAGTTGGTGGACTTTTGGGTTAGACTCTTTGGCTATTATGAATAATGCTGCTGTGAACCCTTGTATACAAGTTTGCGTGTGGATGTATGTTCTCATTTCTCTAGGGTAGATAACGTAGGACTGGAATTGTCAGGTCACATGGTGGCTCTGCGTATAGCCTTCTGCAGCACTGGGGAACTGTTTTCCAAAGTGGCTGCACCATTTTACAGCCCCACTAGCAGTGCGTGAGGGTTCTAATTTCTGCACATTCTAAGTTTATTCATTTATTTTTGAGAGAGAGGTGGGGGAGGGGCAGAGAGAGAATCTTAAGCAGGCCCCGCCCTCAGGGCAGAAGCCAGTGTGAGGCTCACCATCGGTGAGATCATGACCTGAGCCAAAATCAAGAGTTGAGCGCTTAACTGACTGAACCGCCCAGGCACCCTCTTAGTGTATTTATTTTAGGGGAAACTTTTCTATCGCGGCCATGGATTGTAGGCAGTAATGTAAATAAGAAATAATCATCAAAGGAGACACTGAGAAGATGAAACAACGTTGCGCATTTCTAACTTGGCCGTTGAAGGTTCTGTATCTGAGTTCTGCTGTCTTTTTAGTTGAAAGGGAGGATTAGGCAACATTAGAAAGCTGTTCAAGACATGTTAGCACCAAGCTGAGACTCTCTCATTGACATTGTTGAAAAAGAGCCGGAAGTGGAATAGCTTTCTCACTCAGAGACTCAGAGTGATTTGATGCGGTGTCTTAATGATAATTGTAACTGACACATCACCCTCTAGAACATGCGGAATTTGGAGGCACAGATGCCGTATGCAAACCCATCTCATCGTGTTTCCACAGTCGGCTCCATGATTATGTCATACAAATACTCAGAGGTGTAGGGGATCGTGTTTGTTACATTTGGGGGGGGTTGTTTTTTCTCATGGTATGGTGTTTTCTAATAACTCTTGGGTAAATTTGAGAAACTGTCAAGGTTACTACATTCTTGATAGGATGATGACCCACTAATGTCATTTCTGGGAATGTGGTCAAAGGACATAATGAAAAGAAGAAAACAGAATGTTGGCACCCACATGTTTAGTGTCAGACTTTTTTTTTTTTTTTAATGTTTATTTATTTTTGAGACAGAGAGAGACAGAACATGAATGGGGGAGGGTCAGAGAGAGAGGGAGACACAGAATCTGAAACAGGCTCCAGGCTCTGAGCTGTCAGCACAGAGCCCGACGCGGGGCTCGAACTCACAGACCGTGAGATCATGACCTGAGCTGAAGTCGGACGCTTAACCGACTGAGCCACCCAGGCGCCCCCAGACTTTTTTTTTTTTTTTTTTAACGTTTATTTATTTTTGAGACAGAGAGAGACAGAGCATGAATGGGGGAGGGTCAGAGAGAGGGAGACACAGAATCTGAAACAGGCTCCAGGCTCTGAGCTGTCAGCACAGAGCCCGACACAGGCTCGAACTCACGGACCGCGAGATCATGACCTGAGCTGAAGTCGGCCGCTTAACCGACTGAGCCACCCAGGCGCCCCCAGACTTTTTTTTTTAAATACGACAGAACAGTTGGAAACACCCAACAAAAGGGAAATGCTGATAAGCTGTGGTGTTTTAGTTGGAGGGAATAGTAGAGAGGCAGTGAAAATGATGGTTCTAAAGACTTAGAAAGTGACAAGAAGAATAAAAATCAGAAGAGAAACATAGAATATAAAATTGAAAACAAAAAAAAATTGAATGCATACTATTAATATAGCTGTGAAAATATGTATTCAGTGGAATAAAGACCAGGATATAACATGTAAAAAGTAGTCATATAGGGCAAGATCCTTTTTCATTTACCAACTTTAATATTTCAACACATCTGTTTTATATTTTTTAGTTGGAAGTGTACATTGTGTATTTTTTCTGATCTTTTTTATTTTTTTTATTATCAGGTTTTTTTTTAATGTTTATTTATTTTTGAGACAGAGAGAGACAGAGCATGAACGGGGGAGGGGCAGAGAGAGAGGGAGACGCAGAATCGGAAGCAGGCTCCAGGCTCTGAGCCATCAGCCCAGAGCCCGACGCGGGGCTCAAACTCACGGACCGTGAGATCGTGACCTGAGCTGAAGTCGGACGCTTAACCGACTGAACCACCCAGGCGCCCCTGATCTTTTTTATTTTTTAAATTTTTATTTATTTTTGAGAGACACAGAGCACGAACAGGGGAGGGGCAGAGAGAGAGGGAGACACAGAGCTGGAAGCAAGCTCTAGGCTCTGAGCTGTCAGCACAGTGCCCGACGTGGGTCTCAAACCCATGAACTGCGAGATCATGACCTGAGCTGAATTCGGAGACTTAACAACTGACTGAGCCACTCAGGCATCCCTATTCTGTTCATTTTTTTAAAGATAGAGATTTTTTGTTTACTTACATGGCCTTATTTTGATGGTATATAATGTGCCCTTGATATAAATTAAAAGGAAAGAATTTGTAACCACCAGCAGAAATAAGATTTTGGAAGAAAATAAGCAAAAACTGTGACAGAGGATAAAAGGGAGGGTGTTCCTTTGATGAGGTAGTCAGGGAAGCTCATCCTGCTGTTTAAAAGAAAAGGAGGATCTGAGCAAAGGGAAGAATATTCCAGGCAGAGGACACAGTTTGTTGTAAAGGTCCAGGATGTGAGCATAGCACTGGGTGTCTCAGGTAGAAAGAAGGAAAGGTGGTGGGTGCAGAGGTCACGAAACACAAGGGTCAGGAGGCTCGAGCATCTTCTGAACAGTGGGTGAAGTCCTCAAGAATGCTAGCAGGGATTGGTGGGGGGAGGAATTCTGTGAGTGAGGAGCTAAGTCTCAGGAAGCTGGGAGATGCCAGCAAGAAAGAGAAGGTAGAAGAGTTTTTATCTACAGACTTCACTCTGAAGACACGTGCCATGTCTGGGTGTAGCAGTGAGAAACAAGGAGGACACCAGTCCTCTTATTGCCCCGGGGGCTCCCAGGGCAGGGGAGGAAGAGCAGCCTCCACTTGGAGGTTCTGCTGGGGGGGTGGCATCCTCACAAAGCGGCCATGTTTTCATTAAGTCAGGATGCGAAGAGAATTCCCTAAGGAAAAGCTGAGCATAGAGTGGGTTTTCCTGAGTGCCTGGAGGGAGAGTTTGGGAGAGAAAGGGGAGGTGACAGGTCAGCTCAGATCTTTAGTTCTTGGCTATAGCTGAACTATGGGTGGTTGTGGTACAACTGTGTTAATAAGCAAGCTCCAGGATCTCTCCCAAGCCCCACTGATTCGGAATCTCTGGGGTGTGGAAGTTTGCATATTAACAGGCACCTAGCATGACTATAATGTGCAGCTGGGTAGGGAATCCCCTGCGCTAGATGCTAATTGGTATCTCTTCCAGCTATAAAACTGTAAGAAGGATGAGCCTTTGGATCAGGGCCCTAGCACTGAGCAACAAGGAAGAAATGGATTCAGTGAGCATTTCAAAAGCTGACTCAAGGTGAGAATATGAAAGAGGTGGCGCTAGTCAAAGGGGGTTGGAAACATTTTTAAGCCCCACATTAGGACTCTTTTGTGGTTGCTACACCGTAAGTTTGTTTCCATGTGGCTTAAGTAAAAGGAAATGTATTGGCTTAAGAATCGAACTGTATCCAGTTATGGTCAGGGGCACCTGGAGGCAAGTATTCAAGTAATGCCAGCAGACATGTGACCCCACCCCACCCCCATCACCTTTTGGCTCTGCTTTCTACTGTGTTGACTCCCATTCAGATTCTACCAGTGTGGTGGCCAAGATGGGTACCATCAGTTCCCACCTTCGCTGGAAGTTCCTCAAAATCCTGGACAGCAAGTGTCTACTCCAGTCTCCTTTTATAAAGTATAAATAAGAACATAGTTAGCCATCCGTCAGAACAGTGTTCCGTTCCCTATCACCCATTCCCTGCCCAAACTCTGTAATTCAAGGCGTTAAGGAGTTTTAGGTTCGTAGACTGGACTTGCTTGATCCTCAAAGGTCTCAAGTGACATCGGAGAGGTGCTGAGTGCGTCATTGGTAGGAGCTGGTGAAAGGCACACCATTTCAGTGCCCTTAAACTTGACTATTCATTGTGATCACATGACAGAAATGCTTACTACCTGAAGCCTGAGATTTTTAATGTAATGTGAGAAGTAAGAGAGTGGGGGCAGCAAAGGTCTCGTTAATCCCAACCACTGATACTTGACCTGCCACCAGGAGAGGCCTTTATTTTTCTTTTTTAATACCTGTCACCAGACACCAAGAAAGAATGCAGTCCCTAGCCCCTGCTTTTTGTACTGTGCAGTCCCAAATCATGGAAGTCTGCAGAGAGTAGCCTGTAGGCTGCAGAGGAGGGCAAGCTTTTTTTAATTAAAAAAAAAAATTGTCTGGACACCTGGTTCAGTTGGTTAAGTGTCTGACTTCGGCCTGGGTCATGATCTCACTGTTCGTGAGTTCGAGCCCTATGTCGGGCTCTGTGCTGACAGCTCAGAGCCTGGAGCCTCCTTTGGATTCTGTGTCTCCCTCTCTCTCTCTCTCTTTCTCTCTGTGCCCCTCCCCTGCTCGCGCTCTCTCTCTGTCTCTCAAAAATGATAAACATTAAAAAAAATTGTCAAGTAGTTTGGGCATACAAAATAATACAGATATTAACATAATGAATTTCTGTGTACCTAGCACTCATCTTAAGAAATAAAAATTTAGGGGCACCTGGGCAGCTCAGTCGGTAGAGCATCTGACTCTTGATATCTGCTGAAGTCATTGTATGATTGAGCCCCATGTTGGGCTCTGCACTGACAGCCTGGAGCCCGCTTGGCATTCTCACTCTCCCTCTCTCTGCTCCTGCCCTGCTCTTGCTTTCTCTCTCTCACTCTCAGAATGAAGAAATAAACTTAAAAAAATTTAAATCCCCAGAGATAACCACCATCCTGCATCTGATGTTTATCATCCTCCCGTATGTTTACTTTTACTACATGAGTCTGTGAACAACACAGAGTGCTACTTTGCTTGCTTTCAAGCTTCATCTAAGGTATTATTCTTTTGAAAGTTGCTTTTTTCCTCTTTGGCTATGTGACATTCTGGTTTGTTCATTTTCACTGCTATGTAGTATTCCTCTTAAATACATTATAGGGGCGCCTGGGTGGCTCAGTCGGTTAAGCGTCCGACTTCAGCTCAGGTCACGATCTCGCAGTCCGTGAGTTCAAGCCCCGCGTCGGGCTCTGGGCTGATGGCTCAGAGCCTGGAGCCTGCTTCCGATTCTGTGTCTCCCTCTCTCTCTGCCCCTGCCCCGTTCATGCTCTGTCTCTCTCTGTCTCAAAAATCAATAAAAAAAAAAAAGTTAAAAAAAATTAAAAAAAACCAAAAAACAACAAAAAAAAACACATTACATATATTCATGTTCTCCTTTGCATGGACAGCAATGTTATTTTTAGTTCTTCACTATTACAAACCGGGCTGCTGTGAACATTGTTGCATGGGTCTTGTGTAAATGTAAAAGATTTCTTTAGGTTACATATGTAGGTGTAGGACTACAGGGCTGGAGGGTGTATGCGCATCTTCATTCCTCCTAGACATTCCCAAATGGTTGTCCAAAATGTTTGGGTCAACTTATACTGCCCCGGTTCTTTCTGAGCTGTCCCCCACACTCATATCCACTCTGAAGCTTGGATGATCCAACGTTTATTTTATTCCTTAATTTTTGCCAATCTGAAAATAAAATGGAATCGCTTTATTGTTTACATTTGTATTTCCCTGATTACTAATGTCAAAGCCTTTGTTCAAGCAGAAGCTCAATATGTAAAGCTAAACTGGACAGAATTATTTGGAACGGGGCAGTATTTCATATTTAAGGTAGCTATGCTATTACATTGACTGTTTTCGAACCTTTGGATGATACCTGTGCTCCTAAATGGAGCATAATTTCAAGGAAACGAGTTTTCATTGAATCTTATCAGTAGCATATTTTGGCCAGTCTTTTGCATGATTTGTAACTGACTGTGATTTTAGCATTATCTGTGACACAGCCTTCTGATCCTTTTACATAAGTTATTGGGAGCTGGCTTCAATAGTAGGTATGAAAACCCACCCACAGGGCTCAGGAAGGGAAGACATCAGAGTCCTTATGGCAGGGGTCCTTGAATTTACCAGACATGCTCCTGATTGTGTATCTTTGCTCTCACTGTCTCCTCTGCCTGGAATGCTCCTCACCCAGAAATGCCCATGACTCATATCCTCACCTCCTTCAAGTTGTCGTCAGATCTCACCATCTTAGTGAGGACGTTCCCAACTTTGCACTGCATAAAAATATCTACCAGCCCATCGGCCACTCCTGTATCCCTCCCTGTTCAAGGGTATACCTCCTTCATAGTCCTTATCGCCGGATAACTTTCTATATAAGCTATTTAGTTACTATTTGCCTTGAGTGCTACTTCCTTCTTTGTCTTTCCCCTACCACCTTGACAGTGTAATTTCTTCAAGGGCAGGCATCTATGTCCGTTTTGTTCACTGCTGTCTTCCTGGTACCTAAAGCAGTGCCTGGCGCATGGTAGGTACTCAGTATAGATTTGTTGGTTAATAAATGGCCTGAAGTTAGCAAGAAAAAGAGCAGAGGGGAAAATTTCTGAGAGACACGCACAGAGAGAAAGAGAGAGAGAGAATACATGTGCCAAGACCTGGAGACAACTCAGCAGTCTTCTGACCAGAAGTGAAAATGGATGGAAAGTATGAATATGTGACTGTGGCCACGGTTATGAAGGGCTGTCCACCGAGGCTGGAGGTGCTGGAGGCAGTTGCTAGAGATGTAAATACGAGCCATGATCATCATCACTTTGGACTCAATCTTGAGGGCAGTCAGGAGCCCTTACCTTATTGTAATCAAAAGAATAACACAATACTAATTGCATTTTAGAAGAACTTCACTCTGGTGCCAACAAGAAGAAATCAGAGGGTGGGAGTTAAGGATAAGACTGGAGGCAAGTGGACCATCTAGGGAGCTGACAGAGCAATCGAGGTGAGAGAAGATGGTGGCCTCATCAGGTAGCAGGAGGAGGACGAAGAGAAGAGGACAACATTGGAAGATGCTTGGGACATCTCAAGTGTCTTCCTGTGATCCCTGAAGTCAGTGGAATCTGAGTGTCTCTCGGCATCTGGACTTCGTTGAGCTTCCCCTGAGCATGCTCGTAAGTAACTGAATTGGAAAGCTGTCCGGAGTGCCCCACCCACATCTTCACCTCTCCTCTTGATGAAAGAAATCTGGAGCAAGACTTCCATTATTCAGCAGAGCAGTGGATAATGGAGCAGTGCACTGATTGGACTCGAAGCTTTTGGAAGGAAGGTAGCATTCCTCGTCCAAGTTTCCCTGGCCTCCAACTCTTTTGTGCAAGTAAATTAGTTTCATTTGTCTCAGGGCACCTTTTCCAGGCCAACTCCTTCCAACTTGCCTGCGAATGTCTCTCAGTGGTGTGTTTGAGGCTTGGCTGCGTCTCCTTGTCTGGAACAAATCTTTTATTACAAGGAAATAGCTGGATGATGATTCTGGACTCTTGGACCCTATTCCCCTCTCAGCTGTTGACTCAGTATCTGATACCTTGGTAATTTTCAGCTCAACCTGCCTCCTCTCCTGCCTGTTTCTCATTAATACGACTTACATGCTGGAGGCTGAATTTCAAGTCTACCACCTCAGGAATCTTGAGCGAGACAGTTAGGATTAACACCTGTTTCTTCAAGACTTTCCGAGGATGTGATGGAGGCACATATGTTCTTTTCTTTGCTCACCTCCTGGACTCGCATGGTTTTCCTTTGGTGCGGTGGTCATGCATTCCACTGCAACCTAAAACCATCCAGATGATGGAAGTATCATGTTGCTCGTTTCACATGGGAAAGCCACGACCCACCCTTGTCTTGTTCATGTTGCGTTCAAATCTAATTTGCGTGGCCTCTCTGAGTGTGAGCACCACAACCCCTGTGTCAGCTGTTGAAGCTTAGCAATGCTATTTCCAAACATGGGCCATTCGGCAGGCAGCAGGCACTCGACAGCTGAGTGGGGCAGAAAAAGTCTCAGACACCTAAGGCAGGCCAAACAGTGACTCATGCTGCTATTGCCAGGATAAATATGGGAATAAATGGTATTTTTCTCTAAGCAGGAAGAATTGTCAAAATGCTTATCACTTTATAAAATATAACAGATTGTGCCTGTTCATGTTTTGAAATGTTCCAACTATTCACTAGCTGGGTTGTTTTGGGTTTTTTTGTTTTGTTTTGTTTTGTTTTTTATGAGTTTAGTAATAGCTTTAACTTGTTTTTCCTCTTCCTAGGAGGCCTGGAGAACTCAGGAGTTTCCAGGCTGTGCTGCCTCCAGAGCTCTGGATCCACTTGGCCGTGGTGGCCTGTGGCAATCGGCTGGAGGAGACACTGGTCATGCTCAAATCAGCTGTACTCTTTAGCCACAGGAAGATCCAGTTCCACATCTTCACAGAAGACTCTCTGAAGCCCGAGTTTGAGAAGCAGGTGAATGTGTATAAATGGCAGCACCATGTTCCTGAGTGCAGATAGACTGCATTTTGGGAAATGCATATCCTGGTTGCTAATGTATTTCTGCTGTGGACTCAGCTGTGTGGCCATAAACTCTTGACTGTCAGTCTTACTGTTCTTACTTATAATGCGGGGATCATTACACTTGCCTTACAGAGATCGTAAGGGTTCTATGTGATGATGCCCTTGAAGCCCAGGGCTTGAGCCTCTGGTGTCATTAACATTGTTCTTATTTGGGGGACAGGTAGCTTTTTAAAAAAATCTATTTATATATGTTTTTTGAATGACAAGTAATAGATGTTCAGTAAAATAAATTCAAATGATACAGATGTTATGAATTAAAAGGTACGAGTCCTTGCTACCCTCAGTCTCACATAAGATACTATCAGAGTTAATGATTTTGAGTTATTTTTCCATGTTTTTTCATGTGCAGATGTGTGTGTGTGTATGTATGTATCTGTGTGAGTATATGTATATGTGTGTACATGTGTATTTGTATATATAAACATCTGCATGTTTGGGGAGCTATTCCTGCCCGTGGGTCCTATCCCTGTGCTTTAATAAAGTCACCTTTTGGCACTGAAAAAAAATTAAACATCTACATGTTTAACACATGCAATTGTATGTGCCTGGATTCAAGTATGTTTCTTTTACAAAATCAGAGTTATTCTCTATGTGTTGTTCTGGAACTTGCTTTTCCCCCCTTAAAACCATATTGTCAGCATCATTCCAGGTCAGGACTCAAACATTCTTACCTCTTCTCTTCTGGTGGCTGAACAGTATTTTGTTGTATATCTGGATCCTTGTTTATTTGACTTTTCCTACAGTGAGGAACAAGTAATGATTTTTTACCAGTACACAAGGAGAACTTTGGAACCACCTCTTGTCCTCAGTCTAGGTACATGTGTGACTTTGCAGACCAAACTTTGCTTTGTCTCGGAAGTTTTCTCTTGTGGTAAGGCCTCAAGTACTGGGAGAGTGAGACCCTGTTTTGCTCTGTGTCTATTGACTGGGGTCAAAGCAGGGCGGCCTCCTGTCGCCAGGTTGGCCGTACTAATGAGAAATGCCAGAGAGTCATGTTGAGCAGAGAAAGGCTAATAACAGAAAGCTAGAAAACATGTTAGGTTTCCTAAAGAAAAATGTCATCTTGACATCCTCACCAAGGGAAGCCAAAGAACAAATAGTCTTGAAGCTTTGAAATTGATTGGAAACTGCCTTGAAAAAGATCTGAGTCAAAGGAAGGGAAAGGGGATGGAACACACATGGTTAGCTGCTCTGAAGCTGTGGGGACAGGAGATGGTGATGATGGTGATGGTGATGGTGATTATCATCTATCAAGGGCTTCTGATTTGTTTCTTTTTTTTTTTTTAATTTTTTTTAATGTTTATTTTTGAGACAGAGAGAGACAGAACATGAACGGGGGAGGGGCAGAGAGAGAGGGAGACACAGAATCGGAAGCAGGCTCCAGGCTCTGAGCCATCAGCCCAGAGCCCGATGCGGGGCTCGAACTCACGGACTGCGAGATCGTGACCTAAGCTGAAGTCGGACGCTTAACCGACTGAGCCACCCAGGCGCCCCAAGGGCTTCTGATTTGTGATGTACTCTTCTTTAACCCTTACGGGAAGGTAGCACTCCTGTTTCTGTTTTGCAAACAGATCATCGAGGCACAGAGAGTGTTAGTGGTTTGCTCATCAGGTGTCAGTTCAAGGTCACAGACTCAAAGCTCCGTGAGCCTAACCACTGTACCGTACTCCATCTCAAGCTAGTAGGCAGAAGACTCAAATGCAAACCTCACCTCCACTGTGCACCTTCTGCTTGATCTCCAGCAAGCCTGGTGGCCTTTTAGAGCTTCAGCTTCCCTGTTTGTAACTTGAAGCTAGTAGCATTGATCAAAAGAGCTAAGGTATCTGGAATCAGGATAGGCTAGGTCAGGCTGCTGTAACACCTCCTGAAAAGCTCAGAGACTTGCCTTGTGCCTGCTCCATGTTTCACACAGGCACTCAGGTCTGGGACCGAAGATGGCAAAGACTGTTCATGCTCTTTTTTTTTTTTTTTTTTTAAGTTTATATATATATATTTTTTAGTAATCTCTGTACCCAACGTGGGGCTCGAACTCACAACCCTGAGATCAAGAGTCTTACGCTCTTCTGACTGAGCCAGGCTGGTGCTCCAAGACTATTCATGCTTTGAGTTGCACCTGCTGGAACATTTGGCCTCTAATGTTCTTGGGATGCCATACAGGAAAGAGAGAGACAAGTGCTTCATGACTATGCATTTCACTCCCTAAGCTTGACAGCGATGTGAGTCTTTTCTGCTCACATGTAACTGCCCAGAAGCAGTCACGAGGCTCACCCAGCGGCAAGGGGCTGAGAAGTGCTCAGTGTGCAGGAAGGGAGGATAAACTAGCTGTGGGCAAACTCTAGCAATGTCTTACACAATATCCATCTAACACGTATTTCTTGAGTACCCACTGTGTGCTAGAGGCTGGGACATGAGACAGAGCAGAACAAACTAGACTTGAACTTAAAAAAGATGAGGGGAAGGAAGATGCGTGTATGTACAATTATGTATATGGGGCAGACCGTGTTTTCCAGAGAAGCCCCAGCACCCCCACCTTGTGTTACTCGCATCCTCCTGTGCTTCCCTCCTTCATTGACCCAGGATTGGCCTCTGTGACCAGCAGCATAGGGAGGATGCGATGCAACATCAGTTCTGAAGTTAGGATTTATTTATGTATGTATGTATGTATTTATTTATTTATTCATTTAATTTATTTTTTTAATAAATTTTTAATGTTTATTTATTTTTGAGACAGAGAGAGACAGAGCATCAGTGGGGGTGGGGCACAGAGCGAGGGAGACACAGAGTCCAAAGCAGGCTCCAGGCTCTGAGCTGTCAGCACAGAGCCTGATGCAGGGCTCAAACCCACAAACAGTGAGATCATGACCTGAGCCGAAGTCAGACACTTAACCAACTGAGCCACTCGGGGCCCCTGAAATTACGTTTTAAAAGGCACTGCGCTTTCTATCTTGGTCACATTCACTTTCCCGTTGGGTCACTTGCCGTGGGGTAAGCCACTTTCATGTCAGAGCAGCCGTTGTAGAGGTCGACATGATAAGGATTGAAAGCTGCTTGTAACACACGAGTGAGCTTGGAAATGGAAGGTCCCGCCCCATGAAGCCTTCAGATGACTGTAGCCCCAGTCACAACTTGGACTGCACTCTCATGAGCCACCCAAGCCAGAACAGCCCAGCTTACAGAATTTTGACTCTAGGAAACTACGTGAGAGAATACGTTTTTGTGGTTTTGAGCTACTAAGTTTTGGGGATAACTTATTATAAGGTAATAGCTAATGCATACACATCTACTTATGTCTTACATATGTATGTATGTATAAAAGAGAGTATGCTAATGTAATATTCAGGTGACATTTGAGGCTAGGGCATGGAAAGGATACAGCTTCTGCCTCACTCTTTCTTGGGTTACCTGCCCCAGGAACCTGGCCAACATGTGAGGAAGCCCAAACTAGTCCATACAGAGGGTTCGTGTGGAGAGGCCTGCTCAGAGAGGAGCTGAGGTCCCCAGCACGTAGCTAGCCTCCACTGCCAGGCATGTGAGTGGACCAGATTTCAGATTCTAGCCTCCAGCCTTTCAAGTTCCTAGCCGAGGCCACAGACATCATACAGCAGTGTAAGCCATCCTTCTGTGCCTTGTCCGAACACCTGAGCCGTGGAATCTGTGAACATAATAAATGGTTGTTTTACACTGCTAAGTTGGGGGGTAATTTGCCATGAGCCATAGTAATGGGCACATTATAAATTAGGAACTGACTTGCATGGGAAAATCATTGAATTTGAAAAATCATTTGAATTGCTCTGATGACTTTATTCCTTTGATGGCTCATTTCCTCAGGTCTTTGTCAGACCAGTGAAGCTCAACTAACAAAGGAAATTGTACTAGGGTGCTAAAAGACAGGCAGGGCATATGGCCTCATCCCTTTCTCTCCCATGCAAGGATTATGGTGCCAGTTTAGATTAAAAAACCTTGTCTCCTATGTAAGTTACAGAACTTCTCTCAGTCACAATTTCTTCACCTGTATCGAAGGGCAAATGAATCTTACTGTAGAGCATACTTGTGAAGCTGACTCAGATCATCTATTTATTCTTTCATTCCACGAAGATTCTTTGGAGTATCTCCAGTATGTTGGGCACTTTGTTAGCTCCGAAGTAGTAGATTAGCAGCAGTTAGTCTGTGTGAAGCCACAGGAGATGCCGGTGTGCAGGGGCAAGTTACGCCTCCCTCCTCGAAAGTGTCCCTTACAAAACCGAGGCATTGTGGGAATATCCAGTTTCTTGTGATAACTTCTGGTGAAGCTCAGGGCCATATATCTTAGGGCAAAACACAAAACAAAGTGCCAGTTGATATCATGACTCCTCTAGAAGCTGTTTTATGGGTGAATTCTACTATATTTAAGTAGACTTTAAAAAATAATTTTTTAAGCTGTGTGAGTCCAGTATGTCTGGTGATATTTACCAAGTATAATATAGATACTTAATATTTTGGAGTTTCATTTGGTCTTGTCATCTCCCAATATAGAAGCTGAAAATGCCAGCTGGTTGATTTCCTTGCCTCTCTAGGCAACTCGCGAATCAGACGTGTGCTTTAGGCGTGCCTCATCTGTCAGGAAAAAGTGGGACCCGGAAGTGGGGATAACCACCGTTGCATTCTGGTGATAGGTAGGGCCAGTGGGATGGCAGCCTTCTTGGTGGGTGTGGTGTGTGGTTCTGCCACAGGAATAGGTGTCAGCAGGAACTTTCAGTGGCTGGAGTTCAAATACATGCATTGATTTAAATGTAAAAGGACTGAACAGTCCAGTTAAAAGACATAGATTGGTAAAGGTAGATAAACCCTTCTAGAAGGTAGGATCCTAAAGATCAAGGAATCAAGGGAAGCAACAGACCATGGGACCTTCCCATTCCCCTTCCAGGGCTGATTTTGGGCTGTTGTGCCGTCGCACAGTTGTACTGAGTGTTTGTGCCCGGTGTCCGTTCTGATGTGTCAGTGCAGTTGTGCTGGGTATTTGTGCCTGGTTGTGGCTTCTCATTGGTCAGTGCCCTTTATAAATCAGTTATTAAATCCTTTATCACTCTTCCTCTTTCTCATTCTGAGATTTCCCTCCCATATATCCATCTCAAAATTGCAAAGTTATTCATTTTTGAAGTTTATTTATTTATTTTGAGAGAGAGAGTGCGTGCACAGTGTGTGCGAGCTGAGGAGGGGC
Source organism: Panthera leo (assembly GCF_018350215.1). Lineage (NCBI taxonomy): Eukaryota > Metazoa > Chordata > Mammalia > Carnivora > Felidae > Panthera > Panthera leo. The sequence goes on from NC_056680.1 coordinate 39,857,363, forward strand.
AGAGAGAGAGAATCACAAGCAGGCTCTAGGGAGCCCAACACAGGGCTTGAACTCATGAACCATGAGATCATGACCTGAGCTGAAATCAGAAGTCAGATGCCTAACCAATTGAGCCATCCAGGTGCCCCTCTTCAAACATTTTTATGTGACCATATAAACATTATATGTACATTGTTAAAAAATCATAAAACTATAAAGGAAAAAAATCAACCTTCCTATTAATGGTCAGGGAGAGCAATTTTTATGTATTTATTTATATTCTTTTTCTTTTCATATAAACATCAGAAATGAGATCGTATCCTACATTCCCTTTTATACCACTGAGTCTTATATTATTGAATTTCTTCTAAAACTGGGGTTAACTACTTTCTTATGTAAAGTACCAGACGGTAACTTTTTTAGGCTTTGCATGCTGTGTGGTCTCGTAGCTACTCAGCTCTGATATTCATTGTAAAAGCAGCCATAGAAATATGTAAATAATTAGGTGTGGCAGTGTTCCAATAAAACTTTTATTTATGGACACCGAAATTCAAATCTCATGTTGTTTTCACATATCTCAGAATATTACATTTGTTTTTATTTTTTTAACTATTTGAAAATATCAAATCATTCTTGGCTATGTGCTTGTGGTAGCAGGTTGGATTTGATCCTTGTACAACCAACAGCTTGCCAACGCTCATTGTACATTGTTGTCATTAGTTGCTGCATCATATTCTGTTCTGTAGACAAACCCCAGAGCTTATTTAACCAAATTGTTATTTAGGTTGTTTCCAACTTTTCACTGTCACAGACAACATTATGATAAACAACCTTGTAATAAATATTAATGTACTTTTGGAATTTTTCCTTAGAAAATTCTTAGAAGTAGAACTATGGTGTCAGTGGGGAAGCAGATAAGCATACGGAAGGATGCTCAGCATCAAATGTCCTTGGGGAACTGCAGCTGAAGACAGCGAGATACCTACACGCCTATCAGAATGGCTAAAATCCACAACACTAAATGCTATCGAGGAGGTAGAGCAACAGAAAATCTCATTGCTGGTGGGAACACAAGACAGCACAGCAACTTTGGAAAGCAGTTTGACCATTTCTTAGAAAGCTACATGGAGACTGACCATACAATCCAGCTATCAGACTCTTTGACATTTTCCCTAGATGAATTGAAAAATTGTCCACACAGAAACCTGCACATGAATGTTTATAGCAGCTTTATTTGTAATCACCCCAAATTGGAAGCAAGCAAGATGTCTTTCTATGGGTAAATGTAGAAACAAACCATTGTATATCCATACAATGGAACGTTAGTCTGCTCTAAAAAATAAATAAGCTATTGGGGCACCTGGATTTCTCAGTCGGTTAAGCGTCCGACTTCAGCTCAGGTCATGATCTCACAGTTTGTGAGTTTGAGCCCTGCGTCGGGCTCTGTGCTGACAGCATAGAGGCTGGAGCCTGCCTCAGATTCTGTGTCTCCTCCTCTCTTTGCCCCTCCCATGCTCATGCTCTGTCTCTTGTCTCTCAATAATAAATAAATGTTTAAAAAATTTAAAAAAAATAAAATAAAAAATAAATAAGCTATCAGTCTACAAAAAGACATAGGGAAAACTTAAATGCATACTGCTCTGTATAAGCAGCCAATCTGAACAGGCTATATACTGTATGATTCCAACTATATCCCATTCTGGAAAAGGCAAAACTAAGAGACAGTAAAATAATCAGTGGTTGTAGGGGTGCCTGGGTGGCTCAGTCGGTTGAGCGGCTGACTCTCAATTCTGGCTCAGGTCACTATCTTATGGTTTGTGAGTTAGAGGCCCACATTGGGGCTCCAAGCTGGCAGCTTGGAGCCTGCTTGGAATTCTCTCTCTCTCTCTCTCTCTCTCTCTCTCTCTCTCTCTGCCCTTCCCCTGCTCCTCTCTCTCTCTCTCACTCTCTCTCTGTCTCACAAAATAAATAAACATTAAATAATCAGTGGTTGTAGGAATTCAGTGGGAGGGAACGGTGAAGGGATTTTTAGGGTGCTGAAACTATTCTGTAGTGGTACATGCCTGCCATTATACATTTGTCAAAATCCGTAGAATGTACAACACAAAGAGTGAACCCTAAGATAAGCTATGGACTTTACTTGCTAACATATTGATACTAGTTCATCAATTGCAACAATATGCCACACTAATGCAAGATGTAGGTAATAGAAATGGAAACTGGGGGGTAGAGAGGGAAAGGGGGAAGGGTAGATGGGAACTCTATGCTTCCTGCTTAGTTTTTCTATAAACATAAAACTGCTCTGAAAACTAAAGCCCATTAATGAAATAACATATGCAAAGAAAATAATATATACTCATTGTAAAAGTTCTAAAGAACACAGAAGTATAAACTTAAAAAATGAAATCACCACCACCACCTCCACAGGTGCCCACATGTAACAATTCAGTGTCCATCTGTAGAGATTTTTCTCTCCATATAAAATATATATGCATATGTTTTCCAAGACAGAACTTATATTATGAAATTTCTTTTTTATTTTGCTTTTTCTAAAACCTAACTATCATAAACATTTTTCCATGCCAGAAAATATAGATCTACCTTATTTTAACTGTTAACAGTAGTCTATTGTATAGTTCTATCATAATTAATTTTCCCAGTTCGTACTTATTGGTCATTTAGTTTGTTCACAAGGATTTTTTTTTTTTTTTTATTACAAAGTAGGTTGTGTTGAAAGTCTTGTGCCTTTATCTTTTGAAGTTGGTTATTGCCAGTTTCCAAAGTGCCCTCTTGGAAGTTTACTCAAATTTATACTCCCCTTGTGTTATTTATGTACCAGCCTCCTAACACCCTTGCCAACTCTGGATGTTATCATTATTATTTTTTTTAATTCTAGCCATGGTCTTTCATTCACTGAGCACTAATAGTGGTGGTGAAGTTAGATTTTCTGTGTAAGTTGCCTGAATAGTGTCCACTTGAACATCCAGAAGCTTCAGATGTTTTCCGTATCTCTGGGGCCTAATCATCCTCTTCTTGTATTCCTTGTTTTTTAGTTACGACAGTGGCCTGACTCATATACAAAGAAGTTTGAGCACCGAATCTACCCCATCACATTTTCGGTTGGAAACCCTCAGGAATGGAAGAAATTATTCAAACCGTGTGCTGCTCAGAGACTCTTTCTTCCGGTAGGAACACGAGCCTTTAATAAGGTGTTCTCAGGAGACAATTGCTCTTGCAAACATGGTGAAATTAACTGGTGTTAAACATTTTACTTAAAGCTGAAAATGTGTTTCTCTTGGATTCTGTAGTTGATTTTCTTACTCTTCAAGATATAGAGAAAGGGTTCTTGTGTGCAAGAAGTTGTCTTTCCAGGGGCACCTGGGTGGCTCAGTTGGTTGAGTGTCCGACTCTTGATTCCGTTCAGGTCATGTTCTGACGGTTCGTGAGTTCAAGCTCCACATTGGGCTCTGTGCTAGCTGTGCAGAACCTGCTGGGGATTCTCTGTCTCCTCACTGTATGCCTCTTTTTGTCTCTCTTTCTCTCTCTCTCCCTCAAAATAAATAAATAAACTTTAAAAAAAAAAGTTGTCTTTCCACAAGATTGAGGGACTGAGAGCATCCAAAGCATGTCTTGTATTATGAGTCTTTGTGATTGTTATTACTTCTCTTATAACAATAACTATTGCCAGATGTAGCCATGCTAGGGAATAGTTCAAAAAAGGCCCAGAGTTCTGGATCAGGCTTTCAGTTTTTAATTTTTTAATTGAATGCTTTTGTTACCTTTTTAAAAATCCTAAATAGAAAAATCACTGAAGATATATCAAAAATTTTTTTAATGTTTATTTTTTTTAATTTTTAAATTTTTTTTAACGTTTTTTATTTTTGAGACAGAGAGAGACAGAGCATGAACGGGGGAGGGGCAGAGAGAGAAGGAGACACAGAATCTGAAGCAGGCTCCAGGCTCTGAGCCATCAGCCCAGAGCCCGACGCGGGGCTCGAACTCACGGACCGCGAGATCGTGACCTGAGCTGAAGTCGGCCGCTTAACCGACTGAGCCACCCAGGCGCCCCTTAATGTTTATTTTTGAGAAAAAGATAGAGCGCAAGTCGGTTAGGAGAGAGGGAGACACAGAATTCAAAGCCGGCTCAGAGCTGTCAGCACAGAACCCAAGGTGGGGCTCAAACTCATGAACTATGAGATCATGACCTGAACTGAAGTCAGATGGTTAATCATCTGAGCCACCCAGACCCCTCACCGAAGATATATCAAAACTGATGTCTGTCATGGAGCAAAGATGGCAGCTTTGACTTATGAATTGCACTCTTGATATTTGTGACAGATTTGTGCTTTTGGCAAACATTTACTTGGTGCCCATTAAGTACTAGGCCTTGGGTTAGTGATGGCAATATGGTAATGAGCAAGTTAGTGATAGCCTCGCTCCCTTGGAGTTTGAGCCTAGCAGGGCACTGGACAGGTAATTGAAAGTATGATCTATGCTGAAGTCCCATGGATATATGTAACCTGGGGTTCCACACTGGTCAGAGAAAGGTCATAGAAGATTCTTTTGGGACGTTGCATTTATGCTGAGGCATGAACACCGGAGAAGTGGGGATCACTGGGTGGCAAGGGCCTGGTTGGCAATGAGAGAGAAGAGGGTATTAAGCAGATACAGTAATATGTTCAAAGGCCCTGAATTGGGAAGGAGCATGTTTGGGATAATTAAAGAAGGTAGAGTAACCAGAACATAGAGTGAATGAAGAGGCCAGTAGCAGTTGTATGGTCTGGTCTTTGTGTTAAGGACATTGAAAAGCCATTGACTGATCTCTAGCTTGGAAGTGGCATGATCTGACTTGTGTTTTAAAGAGGACACACTAGTTCATTGCAGTGTGGACAGTGGCATGGCTAGACCAGTTGCTGATGAGGTAGGCTATGGTGGGTGCCCTAAAGATGGATTCAGAACCTCCCCAAGAAGTAGTATTTACCAGTCCTCGTGATTGGCTAGTAGTAAGCGTTGAATTTCAGGGAGAGTGCGGTGATAAGTATTTCACCCAGGTTTCTGACCTGAACAGATATTAAGGCTGATCTGTTTGAAATTGCTTATATTCAGCTATTAATGACCTTGTTATGGTTCATCCTACTAAATGGATGGTGGTCTTCGGAGAGATGGAAAAGGCAAAAGGGTGACCAGTTTTCATAGGAGGGAGATGAGTTTAATTTGGGTCCTATTTTGACTCAGAGGTGCCTGGGAGATGGCCATGCAGAAAAATCTCACCGTGTGTCGGCTTGAAATCCTAAATGGCAAGTTGGTCCTTTTAGCATTTCTTACCCAGAACCTGTGAGAAGAAAAGGGCCTGGTGGTCCTCTTGGTGTCTGTGCACGCTCACTCACTCATGAAATGGCCTGTTTGTCCCATGCCATGGACCTTCATGTGAGGTGGGATTAACCTTATAAAAGTGTGGGTAAGGAACAACTAATTTAAACTGGAACTAAAATCTGTGTGTTGGTAATATAATAACTAATTACCATGTCAGAAGATGAGAAAAAAATGTCAGGTTTCTTCTCCTTATCTCTGTTTTAGGGGGGAAAATGTATTCAAAGCCCAGGTTCCTATTGGAAAATTGTCTCTCCCACCTATCCAAAAAATGTAAGCAACCCAGTGGAGCCACATTTGAATTTTCCCTGACCTTGAGTTGTGCCTTTATTGCCACGATTAAAAAAACAAACCTACCACATGATGGTTTTCATTCATTCCCAGCTAAGTAAGCATTCCATTTTGAATGACAAATGAGTGCTGGTATTCCTTATCTGCTTTTGATAATGGAAACTAGCCCTCCTTAAAAATAATAAAGAGGGATTGTAGTTGACAGGACATTTACCTTCTCCAAGTCGTGTATCATAACAGCAGATTATGAGCCTGGCATTTTGGGGCATCAGTAGAATGTATTGAACCTCAGGGTAATTTGAAGTAAAGTCTAGGTGATGTTTTCCTTGAAATTCATCTCTGTAAAACCAAATCAAATGTATTACTGAGCCAGCAGAGTGAAGATGGAGATCCCAAAATACGAACATTCTAGCAATTGGTAGGTCAGTCGATTGAGAACCACAGTCTCACCCATATTCTGAGGCAGTGTCATCTACCCCAAGCCTGTAGAAATAAAACCCCTTCTCACATAAGATCTCACTATCAGAATAAGATCAGAGTACAAACCTGCAACCAAAGCCTATTAGTTTCTTAAGTACAATTAGTGGAATTCACATCCCACCAATTCACGATTTATGAAGTCCCAGAAACGAGTGGACCTTTAATTTTCTATTTCTGTGAATAATGGTTCTAAGAGCAGGACCATTATTAGTGCAAAGTAAGCTCCAGCTGGCTTGTACTAGTAAGCTGTCTAAGATGCATACCACTTTCAGGTAACTCAGAAGCTGAAAGTATTTAAAACAATCTGTCAATTACAAATAAATCAAATCTGTTCATTCAAATTTATCCTAGAGTACTTTTCCCTTTTCCTTTAGTGACAGCCGTAAAGCTTTCACTATGGTAAAAATAATGGAGTGTCATGAATTCATAATAACTTTCTCCCATTTAATTGGAATTACTGAGATTTTATAATGGCTCTATACATTTTGTTGCACAGTCTGCCTCCTTGATTCCAACAATCTATGTCCTCACTAATTGTGGTCTTCTGGGGACCCTAGAGATATTTAAAACATGATAGGGATCATTGAATTGCAGAATCTTCAGAGACTTTATTGGCAAATGGAATCCATTGTGGAAATTCACATTAGGTTAAGGTGCTATGTAGTTCTCACTCGAGGAGAAAGGCTCCCTTTAACAAAGTTTTGATAAATTCCAAGATTACAATAATGTCTCATGTCATTCTTGCTCCCAACACTTGGCCACAACCATCCATCTCAGAGGAAGAAGTTAGTGAAGGATATTGTCGTGAGAGGTAGGATAAAATTGCTTACATCCTTGACCTGTAAATTCTTCCTGAATTTTCTGGACATTTCGATATTTCTAACAAAGTTGACTCATCCTTTAATATTTCAAAGGCATACTATGACAAATAAATAGAAATCTTAGATTACCTAGGTTTTCTACATCACATCTCAAGTAGCAATATGTAATCTTTCCTTTTTCCACTTACAGTTTGTTAAAGAGGTTTGTAACTGGTTCCAATATTTGGAAAACTGTATACTTACAAGAAATGTTTTAATGAGTCAGCTATAAGCTAATGGACAAGAGAGGTTACCTGATTTATAAGAACTTTCTATAATTAAGGTCAGGCCTCTGTGCTATTATTAATATTATAACTCAGTGTTAGCAGTTAACATTCAGGCTTCCTTGGAACCAGTGCTTTGGACGTCAACAAATACTGACAGATATATGAGAACATATTAAAAATCCTTAGTGAGAGGAACATCTATTAGAATCACTACAAATGACGTCTCTGTATTTCATTAAACATTAAGAAGCCATAAATTATTAGGATAAGATGAGCTATCAAAAAGATCCCTTGAAAATGACCCTCGATCCCAGTTTGGTTGAACAAGATTTCCACACTCCTTATCATTTACTCACACACTATTAAAAGCTTGACATTCAGGATATTAGTTACAACTCTTGGTTACCTGTGAAAAAACTCAACTCCCAAGTAGCTAAAGAAAGAAGGAAATTTTTTGGCTTAACTGACAGTGAAATGCAGATGATCCCAAGCATAGGACTGATCTGGGGGCTCACATATGTCACCCAGGCTCTGAGTGCCTCTCCCTCAGTCCTTCCAGGGCTCACTCCAGAAGTATAATGATTGCTTGAAGCGGCCTGAGATCCAAATGCTAGAAGCTTAGCCTAGTAGAAAAAGCAGAAAAAGCAGAAAGGGTGGCTACTTCCAAAATGGTGGCAGAAGAACTCTGTGCAAATGTTCCCCAGAGAGATAGGCATAAGTGGTGAAAATTATTTTTAAAGCAACTATCTAGAATCTTTGGACATTATGATAAGGACCTAAGCAAATAAAGAAACAGATTATTCAAGAAAATCTACTAATGTAACCAAATCCAAGCTTGCTTTGCTCACTACATAACAGGCCCATAATCTAGAGGCAAGATGTTAGGGTAAGTAAAGTGACTTTATTTGGAAAGCCAGCAAACCAAGGGGATGCAGACCATTGTCCTAAAGAACCATCTCCCCTTGGCAGGAAATTTGAGCTTCTTTTATGTTTTTAGCAAAAGAGGGAACTGAGAGGGAATTGGAGTCCAAAGATGACTGATGTCTGTAGATATCTGAAGAAGGTTGTGTAACTTCTTTGTCCTTGGTCAGTGATCTTTGTGTACAGGAATCTGGTCATGTCATTCCTGTGAATGTTAAGCATATCATAGTCATTTCTGTATGTGCTTCCCTATCTCCTCAGGTAAGGTAGATTTGGGGTAGAAAGCAGTGTTTCCAAATCTTAGCCGTAAGCAAAATGTCTTTGCTGATTAACATGGCTACCTCTAGGGCTAAAGCAGGAGTTTCTAAGCTTCCATCACACTAGCAAGGGAAATAGAAGCAACATGGAGTCAGACATGCTGGTTTTCTCCCTGTTACAGTAAAACTTGGTAAGAAAGAGGGAGAGTCTGTGACATTTGAACCTCCCTCTGGTCTCCCCTTCCGACTCAGCATGATGGAATGTCAACTCTGGGCAATTCAGTCAAGAATACAGGGATCCTTTCTCCCCAGCTCCTGGTTGAGAGATACGGTATTAACTTAGGGAGGGCAGGCCATGAGGAATTCTCATCTCTACAGCTATGTATCACAGAGCTTAAATTCCAGGCAAATGTAGCCAACATCCTGGGGCTTCCTTAATTAAGAGGAAGCTGGTACCTTCATGAGAGCAACAAACTAAACTATAAGCTAGTTAGTTTACCAGGGAGAACAGGGAAAGAGACAGATAAAAAGTGCCTTCTTGGTGCCAGAACAACGTTCAAAGACTGGCCTCAATAACTATCCCTGCAAATAAGCCTAAATTGAATTGGATCAGATGGAGGAGCACTTAGTGCCTCAAAAACAATTAGCTGGCAGTTAGTGGAGGGTAATAACTGGGTGTAATACCATCAGAGGTAGACAGCTTAACAGAAAGATTAGAGAGTCAGTCAAAGAGAGGTGATAAAACCACTATCATTTCAGGATGGCTGTGTGCATGCCCCAGGCTGCACCCACTGAGGGACAATACCACAGGCTGCATAGAGTGGGTAAAGTGGACTTTCCTAAAATAGTCCAGGCAAGATTCTAAACAAATGAATAAATAAACATCAAAGGGTGCCAGGGTGGCTCAGTCAGTTAAGCGTCTGACTTCAGCTCAGGTCATAATCTTGCGGTTCGTGAGTTCAAGCCCTGCATCGGACTCTTTGCTGACAGCTCAGAGCCTGGAGCCTGCTTCAGATTCTGTGTCTCCCTCTCTTTCTGCCCCTCCCCTGATTGCTTGCTCTCTCTCTCTCTGTCAAAAATAAATAAACATTAAAAAAAATTTTTAAAAAAGAAATAAAAAAACATCAATAAGCCCTGTAGGTTGGAGTTGCTAAAATATATTATCTAAAACATCCTATCATGCTATAATACATTAACATGCTAAATACATTATCCATATTTTTTCATCAAAAAAATTTGAGGCAAAGAAACGGAAAACTGTGACTCATTCACAGGAAAAAATGCAAGCAATAGAAAATGCCTGTGATAGGACCCAGATGTCAGATTTAATAGAAAAGACTTCATCCCTTGGGGGCCAGGCCTCGCTCTGGTCACTTGATGGGGTCTCATCCCTGAGGACATAGTACAGCCCTGGGGCTCTGCTGGTGTGGGCTCAGGACCTGTGGGTACCAGCCTGATTCCTGAGGGTCTGACCAGGAGGTAGGGACCTCACCACCACTTGGGACCCCAGCTCTCCCCAGCTGTCAGTAATTAAAAGCAATCTAACACGCATACACACGCACACACAAATAACAAATGACTTCAAAGCAGCCATTATATTTTCAAGCAACAAAAGGGAACCATACTTAAGCAAAGTAAGCTATGATGACAATATTTCATAAAACTAAGAATATCGGTAAAAAGATGAAACGTATTTTTAAAAACAGCCAAATGGAACTTCTGGAGTTAACAGTTACAATGATTGAAATGAAAAGTCATTAAAGGAGCTCACCGCAGATTTGAAATTAAAGTAGAAAGAATTGGTAAATTTGCAGATAGATCAATAAAGGTCATGCAATCCAAGGAACAGAGAAAAATAATGATTAAAATTGACCAGAAACTGAGAGAAATGTGCAACACATAAAGCAAGTGAGCATATGCATGATGAGAGTGCCAGAAGGAGAGGGGAAAGAGAGAGAGGAATAGAAAAAACTCTTTGAAGAAATAATGGTTGAAAACTTGCCAATTTGATGAAAAACTATCTACCCATCAAAGTTCACAGAACTCTAAGTAAGATAAACTCAAGGAGGTCCACATGCAGACAAATCATAATAAAGATCCTGAAAGACAAGTCTTAAAAGTAACAAGAGAAAAACAACTTGTTACATACAAGGGAACTCCATTATGATTAACAGCAAATTTCTCATTAGAAACTGTGGAGGCCAGAAGGCCATGGGATGACGTATTTGAAGTGCCAAGGGGTGGGGGGAAACTGCCAACCAAAAATCTTATATCTAGCAAAACTGTTTTAAAAATGAAGGTGAGATAGGCTGTGTGCCCAACAGTCCTCTGGATCTGTTTCTTGCTTCAACGGGGTTTGGATGGAATAGACCCAGGCATGCCTCTTCTACCAGCCTCCTACCACCCTCCAAATTTTTTTCAGTCTCAACCTTCAGAGCCATCTTCTCAGCTACCCTCTGCCTCCGGGACCAGCCAACACCCTGTATTGAGCTTAGCTCCTTATTAGCAATCAAATATGAACTCTGGTTCATCAGAATTATTCCACAGAAGTGGATGCTGCTGTCAACCACCTGGTCAGCGTGGATCTACCGGCCTCCTACACCTACCTCTTTCTGGGCTTCTATTTCTGCAAAGATGTAGCTCTGGAGGGCATGGGCCACTCTTTCCACAAGTTGGCTGAAGCAGAATGAGCCTACTGAGCTGTCTCTTAAAGATGCAAAACCAGCACCGCAGCCATGCCCAGGATGTGCAGAAGCCATCCCCAGATGAGTGGGGTAAAACCTTGGATGCCATGGAAGCAGCCCTCGTTCTGGAGAAGACCTGAACCAGACCCTTTTGGATCTGCATGCCCTGGGTTCTGCCCATGCAGACCCCTATCTCTGTGACTTCCTGGAGAACCACTTCCTAGATGAGGAGGTGAAACTCATCAAGAAGATGGGCGACAAGCTTTCTAACCTCCCCAGGATGGGCTGGGCAAGTATCTATTTGAAAGGCTCACACGTAAGCATGACTACGAACTGCTCAAGCCCAACAGCCTTTGAGGGGCCCTCTGGCATCCCTGTGGTGTGGGGGCTTATGCCTGAGCCTCTTCCTGAGGCCACAAGGCAGCTTTTAAACCACGCTGGAGCTCTGGAGCCCTCTCCCAACCCTCTCCCAAGCCATGCACCAAATGGAAACAATAAAACTTTTCACAGAAAAAAAGAAGAAGAAGGAGAAGGAGAAGGAGAACGTAAAATTGAGTCATTCCCAGATAAAGAAAACTGAGATAGTTTGGTGCTAGCAGAACTGACTTATAAGCAATACTAAAGAAAGTTCTTCATGCTAAAAGCAAATGACTCCAGACAGTAATTCAAAATCACATCATAAAAAAGACCCTTAGTAAAGGCAATTATATAGAAAACATTATAATGAATATTTCTTTTCTTAGTTCTTTTTAAAGTAATTTCTGCACCCAGTATGGAGCTTGAACTCATAACCCTGAGATCAAAAGTCACATGCGTTACTGACTGAACCAGCCAGGCACTCCTATAATGAGTATTTCTTATCATTTATTCTCTTAATTTATTTTAAAAACAATTGTATAATGCAGTATGTATGTAACTGTATTGTTGGGACTGTAACATAGAAATGTAATGTATTTAAAAATAATAACACAAAGGTGGTTGGAGTTGAGCAAAGTTGTCGGGGATAATAAAATGATACCAAAGAGTAACTCAAATCCACAGGAACAAATGAAGAAAATCAGAAATGGTAGAAGAAGGTTAATATAACAAACCCCATAAATATATCCTTGTTCTCCTTCCTCTCCCAGCTTCTTTAAAACATATACAATTAATATTTGCAAATGACATATCCGACAAAGGGTTAGTATCCAAAATCTATAAAGAGCTCACCAAACTCCACACCCAAAAAACAAATAATCCAGTGAAGAAATGGGCAGAAAACATGAGTAGACACTTCTCTAAAGAAGACATCCAGATGGCCAACAGGCACATGAAAAGATGCTCAATGTCGCTCCTCATCAGGGAAATACAAATCAAAACCACACTCAGATATCACCTCACGCCAGTCAGAGTGGCCAAAATGAACAAATCAGGAGACTATAGATGCTGGCGAGGATGTGGAGAAACGGGAAACCTCTTGCACTGTTTGTGGGAATGCAAATTGGTGCAGCCACTCTGGAAAACAGTGTGGAGGTTCCTCAAAAAATTAAAAATAGACCTACCCTATGACCCAGCAATAGCACTCCTAGGAATTTACCGAAGGGATACAGGAGTACTGATGCATAGGGGCACTTGTACCCCAATGTTTATAGCAGCATTCTCAACAATAGCCAAATTATGGAAAGAACCTAAATGTCCATCAACTGATGAATGGATAAAGAAATTGTGGTTTATATACACCATGGAGTACTACGTGGCAATGAGAAAGAATGAAATATGGCCCTTTGTAGCGACATGGATGGAACTGGAGAGTGTTATGCTAAATGAAATAAGCCATACAGAGAAAGACAGATACCATATGGTTTCACTCTTATGTGGATCCTGAGAAACTTAACAGAAACCCATGGGGGAAGGGAAGGAAAAAAAAAAAAAAAAGAGGTTAGAGTGGAAGAGAGCCAAAGCATAAGAGAGTGTTAAAAACTGAGAACAAACTGAGGGTTGATGGGGGGTGGGAGGGAGGGCAGGGTGGGTGATGTGTATTGAGGAGGGCACCTTTTGGGATGAGCACTGGGTGTTGTATGCAAACCAATTTGACAATAAACTTCATATATTGAAAAAAAATAAAATAAAACACATACAATTACATGAAGTAGCAATTTTAACAGTATATTATTGGGTTTGTGACAGGTATAGATGTAATACATACAACAAAGACATCACAAAATGGAGACAAGAGAATAGAGCTATATAGGACTGACATTAGTGTATCTTACTGGAATTAAGTTAATATAAATCTGAAGCACATTTTGATAAGATATATATGGTAAGCCTGGGAGCATCCACTGAAGAAAAATATGATAAAAACAAATCACTATCTTAAAATGTTACATTAGAAAATATCCACTCAATGCAAAAGAAAGCAGTAAAGGAAGAGTACGGGAACAAAAGAGACATGAGACATATTGAGAACAAAAAGTAAAATGACAGACATAAATTCAACTATATCAATAACATTAAATGAGAGTGGATAAAACACTCCAATCAAAAGGCAGAAATTGCCAGAGATAGTTGATAAAAAAAAAAAAAAACATAATGTGCTATGTACAGGAAACATACCTTAGGTTCAAAGATACAAATAGGTTAGAAGCAAAATGATGGAAAAAGATGTCAATCAGACAGCAACCACAAGTGGCTATACTAATATCAGACAGAACAGAACTGAAAAAAAATTGCTAGAGGAAAACAGGCACATTTTATAATGCTAAAAACATTAACCGACCAAGAAGATATAACAATTATAAATATATATACAACATGAAGCCCAAACTGACAGAATTGAGGGAGAAATAGGCAGTCCACCAATAATAATGGGAGACTTTAATGCCCACATTCAATAGTGGCTTACAATAGGTAGATCATCAACAAGGAAATAGACCTGAACAACACTTAAAAGCAATTGGACCAACAGATACCTATAGAGCCCTCCACCCAAGACTGGTAGAACACATGTTCTTCTGAGTGCATGTGGAACATTTCCATCGCAGACCACATGTTAGGCCACAAAACAAGCCTCAATGAATTAAAAAGGACTGAAGTCACGTAAAGTATGTTCTCTGACCACAGTGGAATGAAATTAGAAGTCATTAAGAGAAAGAAATTTGGGAAACTCACAAATAATGTGGAAATTAAACAACACACTCCTAGATAACCAATGGGCCAAAAAAGAAATTACAGAAAAAATTAGAAAATACTTTGAGATAAATGAAAATAAGCATACCAAAACTTATGAGAGCAGCTGAAGCAGTACTTAGATGGACACTTATAGTTGTAAACTGCTACATTACAAATGAGGAAAGATTTTAAATCAATATTTTAACCTTCTACCTGATACACTCGAAAAAGAACAAGCCAAATCCAAGCAAGAGCAAGGAAGGAAATAGTAAAGATTAGAGTAAAAAATAATGAAGTAGAGAATAGAAAAGGAATAGAGGATAACAACATAACTGAAAGTTCGTTCTTTGAAAAGATCAACAAAATTGATAAACCTGCAGCTAGACTGAACAAGAGAGAAAAAGAAGACTCAAATTACTGAAGTCAGGAATGAAAGAGGGGAGATGAATACCAACATTAGTGATATAAAAAGAATTGTAAAGCAACAGTATAAAAAACTGTATGATAGTCAGATAACTTAGATGAAATGGACAACTTTGAAAATGACAGCTCAGCACAGAGCCCGAGGTGGGGCTCAAACTCACAAACGGTGAGATCATGACCTGAGCCGAAGCTGGACGCTCAACCGACTGAGCCACCCAGGCGCCTCTGGTAGAGGTCATTTCAGAGAATGAACCCCAAAGGCAAAAGTTACAGGGTGTAAAGACTGACCGTTCTGATCGTCTATTCTTTAATAATCCGTGCAAACAGTAAGAAAGTACTTTTGGGGCGCCTGGGTGGCTCAGTTGGTGAGCGTCCAACTTCAGCTCAGGACTAGATGGTTTCGTCAGTGAGTTCTACCAAACCTTTAAATAATTAATACAAATTGTTTCCAATGTCTTTCAAAAAAAAAAAAAAAATAGAAAAGAAGTAAATATGTCCCAACTCACTCTATTAGGCCACATATTAACCTGTTACCAAAACCATGCAGTGACATCACAAGATGTCAGACCAATTACAGACCAATTACTCATGAATGTAAAAATTCATGAGATGGAAAAATCCTCAACAAATACTGCCATAGAAAATCCAGCAACTCAAAAACGGATTATACACTATAGATAAGTGGGATTATCCCCAGGGATACAAAGTTGGTTTAACATAGTAAAATCAATTAATGTAATATAATATGTAAACAGAATAAAGAACAAAAAGGTCATGAATATCTCAATAGATGCAGAAAAAAACTGACAAAAGCTAGTACCCTTTATGAAAAAAACAAAACAAAACAAAACACATTCAACCCTAAGAATAGAAGAGAACGTTCTCAACCTGATGTAGGGCTTCTATAAAAACTTCACAATTGGTGTTATACTTAATGGCAAAAGACTGAATTCTTTACCTCTAAGATCAGATAAAAAATAGTTAAATGCTCTCAAAATTTCTTTTCTTTCTTTCTTTCTTTCTTTCTTTCTTTCTTTCTTTCTTTCTTTCTTTCTTTTAGGGAGAAAGACTATGCACACACACACACGCTTGCATGAGCATGGGAAGGGCAGAGGGAAAGAGAATCTCCAGCAGGCTCCACACTCAGCACGGAGCTCTATGCAAGGCTCGATCTCAGGACTGTGAGATCATGACCTGAGCTGAAATCAAGAGTTGGATGCTTAATTGATTCAGCCACCCAGACGCCCCTATGTTCTCAAAATTTCTATTCAGCATTGTAGTGAAAGTTCTAGTTGGGGCATTCAGGCAAGAAAATGGAATAGAATGAATTCTGATTTGAAAGAAAGAAGTAAAACTATCTCTATTGTCAAATGACTTCATATCGTATATAGAAAATCCTAAGGAATCAACTTAAAAAATAATTAGCATTAATACACAAATTCAGTGGGGTGCCTGGGTGGCTCAGTCGGTTAAGCATCCATCTTCAGCTCAGGTCATGATCTCATGGTTTGTGGGTTCAGGCCCCGCATCAGGCTCTGTGCTGACAGCTGGCTTCGGATTTTCTCTCCCTCTCTCTTTGCCCTTCCCCCACTCACACTCCAAGTGTCTTCCTCCAAAATAAATAAATATCAATACAAATTTAAAAAATAAACAAATTTAGTAAGGTTGCAAGATACAAAACCAAGACACAGAAATAAATTGTATTTCTAAACACTTCCAATGAGCAATCCTGAAATAAGATTAAGAAAACAATTCCATGTATAATGACAAAAATAATAAAATGCCTAAGAATAAATTTAACAAAATGAGTGTAAAATCTGTACTCTGAAAATTGTAAGAGTCGTTGAAAGAAATTGAAGAGTTAAATGGAAAGACAGCTCATGTTCATAGATCAAAAGACTTAATATTGTTAAGATGGCATTAGTCCTCAACATTGTCTACATAGTCAGTGCAGTCTTTAGCAAAATCCCACCTGACTTCAGTGCAGAAATTGACAAGCTGATCCTAAAATTCATACAGAAATCCAAGGAACTATAATGTAAGTAAACTTCTAGCCAGGCTAACTAAATAAAAAAAGAGAAAGGACACAAATTGCTATTATTAGAAATGAAAAAGGGGACATCATTAGTACAGATTTATTTTGATGGACATTAAAAGTTTAATAAAAAAAATACTAACATTTCTATGACCACAAATTTGATGTTAAATGAAATGGATTGATTCCTTGAAAGACACAAACTATCAAAACTCACACAAGAAGAAATAGATGATCTGAATAACCCTGTGCCTATTAAAGAAATTGAATCAATAATTAATACCTTACAAACAGAAAGTACCAGGGCCAGATGGGTTTGCTGGTGAATTCTATCAAATATTTAAGGACGAAGTTATACCAGTTCTCTACAATCTCTTTCAGAGGATAGAAGAAGAGGGAATACTTCCTAACTCATTATATGAGGCCACCATTGCTCTAACGCAAAACCAGACAAAACGATAATAAGGGAACTATAGACTAATTATCTCTCATTAACACAGATGCAAAAATCCTCAACAAATTATTAGCAAATCAAATCCAAAAAAGCATAGAAAATATTATACACCATAACCAAGTGGGATTTATCCCAGGTATGCAGGGCTGGTTCAGCATTAAAAAGTCAATTAACAAGGTGCCTGGGTGGCTCGGTCAGTTGGGCATCCAACTTCAGCTCAGGTCATGATCTCGCTGTCTGTGAATTCAAGCCCTGTGTCAGGTTCTGTGCTGACGGCTGGGAGCCTGGAGCCTGTTTCAGATTCTGTGTCTCCCTCGCTCTCTGCCCCTCCCCCACTCATGCTCTGTCTCTGTCTCTGTCTCTCTCTCTCTCTGTCAAAAATAAATGAACATTTAAAAAAATTGTTTTAAAAAGTCAATTAGCGTAGCCCATCACATCAACAGGCTAAAAGAGGGAAAGTACATGATCTTATTAATAGATGCAGAAAAAACAGGGGCGCCTGGGTGGCTCAGTCGGTTGGGCTGGGGTCATGATCTCACGGTGGTCCGTGAGTTCGAGCCCCGCGTCGGGCTCAGTGCTGACAGCTCGGAGCCTGGAGCCTGTTTCGGATTCTGTGTCTCCCTCTCTCTCTGACCCTCCCCCGTTCATGGTCTGTCTCTCCCTGTCTCAAAAATAAATAAAATGTTAAAAAAAATTTTTTTAAATAAAAAAAAATAGATGCAGAAAAAACATTTGATAGACTTCAACATTTATTCATGATAAAAACTGTCAGTAAACTAGGAATTAAAGGGAACCTTATCAACTTGATAAAAAACTGTCTATAAAAATCCCTACAACTGGGGCATCTGGGTGGCTCAGTTGGATGAGCGTCCAGCTTCAGCTCAGGTCATGATCTCATGGTTTGTGAGTTTGAGCCCTGCATTGGGCTCTCTGCTGTTAGCACAGAGCCTGCTTCACATCCTCTGTCCCCTGCTGTCTACTCCTCCCCTACTCACACTCTCTCTCTCAAAAATAAATGAATAAAGATTAAAAAGAAACCCAACAGCTAATTTTGTACTTAATGGATCTTACAAAGTAAGCTTTAGGACCTTAATAGGATAGGGAGACTCAATATTGTCAAGATGTCACTCCTTCCCAAGACAATTTATAGATTCACCTCAATTCCAGTCAAAATCCTACCAAGTTACTTTACAAATATAAACAATCTGTAAAGTTCTTATGGACAGGCAAAAGGCTCAGAATATCCAATACAGTGTTGAAAGAGAAGAACAAAGTTGTGTAACCGATGCTACGCAGCTTTAAGACTTACTCTAAAGCTATAGTAATCAAAACAGAGTTGTATAGGCAAAAGAATAGACAAATAGATCAATGGAACAGAATAGAGACTCTATAAATAGACCCCCATAAATACAGTCAACTGCTCTTTGACAGAGGAGCAATACAATGGAACAAAGATAGTCTCTTCAACGAATGGTGCTGGAACAACTGGGTATCCATATACAAACTGATAAATATAGATGCAGACCTTACATACTTCACAAAAAGTAACTCAAAATGGGTCAGATACTGAAGTGTAAAATGCAAAACTATAAAACTCCTGGAAGATAACATAGGAGAAGACCTAGATGACCTTGGGTACCATGGTGGCTTTTTAGATATAATGCCAAAGACATGATCCATGAAAGAAATCATTGATAAGATGGACTTTGTTCAGTTTAAAAGCTTCTGCTCTGTGAAAGACAGTATCATGAGAATGGGAAGACCAGCTATAGGCTAGAAGAGAATATTTGCAAATTCCGATAATGGATTATTATCCAAAATATACCAAAAACTCTTTAAAACTCAACAATAAGAAGCAACCTAATTTTTTTTAATATATGAAATTTATTGTCAAATTGGTTTCCATACCACACCCAGTGCTCATCCCAAAAGATGCCCTCTTCAATGCCCATCACCTACCCTCCCCTCCCTCCCACCGCCCATCAACCCTAAGTTTGTTCTCAGTTTTTAAGAGTCTCTTAAGAAACAACCTAATTTAAAAGTGGGCCAAAGACTGGGGCGCCTGGGTAGCTCAGTCAGTTAAGTGTACGACTTTGGCTCAGGCCATGGTCTCACAGTTCGTGGGTTTGAGCCCTGTGTTGGGCTCTGTGCTGGCAACTCGGAGTCTGGAGTCTGCTTTGGATTCTATCTCCCTTCCTCTCTCTCTCTGCCCCTCCACTGCTTGCTCTCTCTCTCTCTCAAATATAAATAAACATTAAATTTAAAAAAATGGACAAGGCTTTAATAGACACCTAATCAAGGAAGATGTACAGATGGCAAATAAGTATATGAAAAGATGCTTTATATAATATGTCATCAGAGAAGTGCAAATTAAACCAATAATGAGATACCACTACACATATGTTAGAATGGCCAGAAGGAATGCTGGTGTTACCAAATTCTGATGAGGGGGTGGACCAACAGGAATTCTCATGCCTTGCTGGTGGGAAAGAAAAATGGATGGGGTGCCTGGGTGGCTCAGTCAGTTAAGCATCCGACTTCGGTTCAGGTCACGATCTCATGGTTCGTGAGTTCAAGCCCCACATCTGGCTCTGTGCTGACAGCTAGCTCAAAGCCTGGAGCCTGTCTTCAGGTTCTGTGTCTCCCTCTCTCTCTGTTCCTCCACTGCTCGTGCTGTCTGTCTGTCTGTCTGTCTCTCTCTCAAAAATAAATAAAAACATTGAAAAATTAAAAAAAAAGAAATGAAAAATGGTACAGCCACTTTGGAAGATAGTTTGGTGGTTTCTTACAAAACTAAATGTACCTTTACCATGGGACCCAGCAGTTGCACTCTTGGTATTACCCAAAGTAGCTGAAAACATGCCCACACAGTAACCTGTACTTAGATGTTTTAGCAGCTTTATTCATAATTTTGAAAACTTGGAAGCAACCAAGATGTCCTATGGCAGGTAAATGGATAAATAAACTGGACACATCCAGACAATGGGATATTATTGAATGCTTAAAAAGAATTGAGCTATCAAGCCCTGAAAAGTCATGGAGGAAACTTAAATGCATATTACTAAGTGTTAGAAGCCTATCTGAAAAAGCTACACATTTTTGATTCCAGCTATATGACTTTCTGTTAAAGGCAAAAAGCTATGGAGACAATGAAGACGTTTGCCTGGTTGGGGGGCAGCCAGGGTAATGAATGAACAGGCAATGCACTGAGGGTTTTTAGGGCAGTGATAATATTCTATATGGTATTACACTGGTATATATATGTAACTATACCTTTGTCCAAACCCAAGAATGTACAACACCAAAAGTTAACCATCATGTAAAGTATGTACTTGGGGTTATTATGATATGTCAATGTAGGTTCATACTTGGTAACAAATATACCATTCTGGTGAGCGATGTTGATAATAGAGGAGACTATGCACGTGTAGAGACAGGAGATATAGGAGAAATCTCTGTACTTTCTCTTAATTTTTTTGTGTACCTGAAACTGCTCTTAAAAATAATCTTTATTAGAAAGAAAGAATGAAAGAGAGAAAGAAAGGAAGAAAGAAAGAAGGAAAGAAAGAAAGAAAGAAAGAAAGAAAGAAAGAAAGAAAGATGGAGGGAGGAAGGAAGGAAGGAAGGAAG
The DNA here is from genome assembly GCF_018350215.1 of Panthera leo. Classification (NCBI taxonomy): domain Eukaryota; kingdom Metazoa; phylum Chordata; class Mammalia; order Carnivora; family Felidae; genus Panthera; species Panthera leo. Next base: position 39,878,124 of record NC_056680.1, read on the forward strand.
GAAAGAAGGAAGGAAGGAGAGCTCAAGGGACCCAAAATATCCAAAACCAACCTGGAAAAGGTGAGCAAGGTTGAAAGATTCTCACTTCCTGATTTTAAAATTTACTACTAAGGTACAGTAACCAAGCCAAAGCAGTACTGGCATAAGGATAGACATATAGAGCAATGAAAGAGAATTGACTCCAGAAATGAATCCTCATAGTTACAGATTCATTCAATGGAGAAATAGTAATCTTTTCAACAAATGGTGCCAGGAAAACTGAACATCCACATGCAAAAGGATAAAGTTGTATTCCCTACCTCATGCCATATTAAAAAAATTAATTCAAGTGGATCAAAGACCCATATTGAAGAGCTAAAAATGGAAAAGTCTTAGAAGAAAATACAGGAGTAAATCTTCAGGACCTTCAATTAGACTGTGTTGTTTTTTTTTTTGTTTTAAGATATGATACCAAAAACCCATGGAACAAAAGAAAAACTGGATATTTGGACTACATCAGAATTGAAAACTTCTGTGCTTCAAATAAGACCATCAAGAAAATATAAAGAAAGACATCCACAGAATGGGAGAATATATTTGCATATCACATATCTGATAAGGAACTTGTTATAAATAATTCTTACAACTCAATAATAAAAAGATAAATAGCCCAATTAAAAAATGGGCAAAGGATCTGAATAGACATGCCTCCAGAGAAGATATAAAAAGAGGAAATATACATATAAAAGATGCTCAACATCATTAGTCATCAGGGGAATGAAATCAAACCCACACTGAGATGCCACTTCACCCCACTAGGATGGCTGTAATCAAAAAGACATTATAACAAATGTTGGCAAGGATGTGGATAAACTGGAAGCCCTGTGCACTGCTGGTAGGAATATAAAATGGTGCAGCTGCTTTGAAAAACAGTCTGCCATTTCCCCAAAAGATTAAACATAGAGTTACCCGATGACTCAACAACTCCACTTCTACATAATGAAGAGAAATGAAAACATATGTACACAAATATTCATAGCAGCATTGTTCCTAAGAGATAAAAGATGGATACAACCCAAAAAGATGGATACAATCCATCAACTGTTGACTGGATAAATAAAATGCATTATGCGTGTGAAATGGAATAGTACTTGGCAGGAAATAGAAATGAAGTAAGTATTATTGATACATGCTACAGTGTGGGTGTGCTTTGAAAGCGTGCTAAATGAAAGGAGCCATTCAAAAACAACACATATTGTATGATTCCATTTATATGAAATGTACTGAATAGGCAAATCTATTTATAAAGATAGTAGATTAGTGCTTGCCTAGGGCTAATCAGGATGTGGAAAATAGGGAGTGGCTGCTAATGTGTACGGAATTTCTTTTTGAAATGCTGAAAATGTCCTAAAAGTAGATTGTGATGATGTTCAGCAATCAAAAAGAATGAAATCTTGCCATTTGCAGCAACAAGGATGGAACTAGAGTGTATTATGCTAAGCAAAATTAGTCAGAGAAAGACAAATATCATATGACTTCACTCATATGTGGAATTTAAGATACAAAACAGATGAGCATAAGGGAAGGGAAGCAAAAGTAATATAAAAATATAAAAACAGGGGCTCCTGGGTGGCTCATTCAGTTAAGCGTCTGACTTCGGCTGAGGTCATTATCTTGCAGTTTATGAGTTTGAGCCCTGTGTCAGGCTCTGTGCTGACACCTCAGGGCCTGGAGCCTGCTTCAGATTCTGTGTCTCCTCCTCTCTCTGCCCTTCCCATGCTCATGCTATGTCTCTCTCTCTCTCTCTCTCTCTGTCTCTCAATAACAAATAAACGTTAAAAAAAATTATATATATATATATATATATATATATATATATATATATATAGAGAGAGAGAGAGAGAGAGAGAGAGAGAGAGAGAGAGAGACAAGGAGGGGGACAAAACACAAGAGACTCTTAAATACAGAGAACAAACAGTATTGCTGGAGGAGTTGTAGGGGAGGGGATGGGCTAAATGGGCAAGGGGCATTAAGGAGGACACTCACTGAGATGAGCACTGAGCGTTATATGTATGGGATGAATCACTGGATTCCACTCCTGAAATCATTACTGCATTTTATGCTAACTATTTGGATGTAAATTAAAAAAAAAAAAAAAGATTGGGATGATGTTGTACCACTCTGTGAATATATTAAAAACCATTGAATTGTTCACTTTAAATGGATGAATTGATATGTAAATTATATTTCAGTAGAGCTGTTAGAAATCAAAAGCATGGTACTTAATAACTGTCATAAAAATTCTGGGGTAGGAGCAACGAGGTGGCTCAGTCAGCCAAGTGTCCGACTCTTGATCTGGGCTCAGGTCATGATCTCACAGTCATGAGGTTAGTCATGTGATCATGCCATACATCAGGCTCCGCCCTGAGCATGGGGCCTGCCTAAGATTCTCTCTTTCTCTCCATCTTACTCTGCACCTCTCCTGCTTGCTCATGTTCTCTCTTTCTGTCCCTGTATTTCAAAAATAGAAAAAAATCCTGTGGTATATTGTGATTGCCCCTGAATGGCTCATGTGCCCATCCCTGAATAATCATTATGGCCAGAAAGGTAAGATACTCTGATTAGCCCAAGTTAAATCACATTATCATCCATGGGCAACAGGGGCCACCTACATGTGAACCACAGGTATTTGATTTTTTCACAGGAGAGAGGGTTGTTTTTCTCAGAAGATGAAGGAAGATATGCTGGAGAGGCCAAACAACAGATTATTATCTGAGTTAAAAATGACTAGTTCTTGGGGCGCCTGGGTGGCTCAGTCGGTTGAGCATCCGACTTCGGCTCAGGTCATGATCTCGCGGTCTGTGGGTTCGAGCCCCGTGTCGGGCTCTGTGCTGACAGCTCAGAGCCTGTAGCCTGCTTTGGATTCTGTGTCGCCCTCTCTCTCTGCCCCTCTCCCACTCATGCTCTGTCTCTCTCTCTCTCTGTCAAAAATAAATAAACGTTAAAAAAAAATTTTTTTAAAAAGAATGACTTGTTCTATAACATCTCTTCTCAAGCCTTCAGATAGGCCCTTTTACTTTGTTAGGATAAGGAATATATATATATGGTGGGGCCTTTAAGAAACTTAATAGCCATAGTACTAGGAAGCATGTAATGGAGATAGAAATTAATTTGAGATATATCAAGGCAATATGGTGTGGTTGTTAAGGCTATAGACTCTAAAGCAGCCCAAATATGTTCAGATCTTGCTTATACCACTTACTGCTGTGTAACCTGAGGAAATTACTTTTCTTTGCCTGAATTTATTCATCTGTAAAATGGGAATAAGAATATTGCCAACTCACAACAACAAATTTGTAAATAAAATTGTAAAAATTTTAGTTAATACATTTAACATCCTTAAGAATTGTGCCTGGCACATAGTAAGTGTGAGCTTCTATTTTTATTATAGTTAGTATCATTTTAAGGACTGATATGTGGCAGGAAGCTACTGAGATTATTAACTTATTTCGCAAAGGGACCTTATCTTGGCTAATAGCAACAAAAATTTTTTTGGTCTATTTGGCCAAGCCATAACCAACACAGAACAATTAGAACATACCTCAGCAGAGAACACCACTGTTATAATATCAGACACACTGTAGAAAATTGCCTTTTTGTTCCCAACATGATTACCCTCCTAGTAGTTCTGGAATTATCATGTTTGTTATGAAGCATAAGAATCATAACTCATATTTGTTGAGTACCTACTATAATTCTCTGGTTGCAAGCAATCAAAATTGATTCAGACTGAGTTAATAGAAACCCAGAGATCACGAGACATTTGAAGAAACTCTAACAGAAATGATAAAGGTCAAAACAAATCTCAAAAAAGATAGTTTCTCAAAAAAGAAACTATCAACTTAGAGAAAATAATATATGCAGGATAAATAAAACTTCTAAAGAAATTATCATTAGTATCCTCAAAGAAAGAAGATATTACATGAAGAAGCATAGGATTTTTTTGGGGGGGGTGGGGAGAGAGCATGTAAGCAGGACAGGGGTAGAGGAACAGGAAGAGAGAGAATCTTGAGCAGGCTGCACGCTGGGTGTGGAGCCTGATGTGGGGCTCAGTCTCATAACTGTGATATCATGACCTGAGCAAAAATCAAGAGTTGGACACTTAACTGACTGAGCCCCAAGAAGCATAGGATTCTATCAAAAAGGAAACATTTAGAGACTAAAACCAAAATGTTTATAAATTCAAATGTGTAGGGGCACCTGGGTGGTTTAGTAGTTTAAGTGTCTGACTCTTGATTTTGGCTCAGGTCATGATCTCATGGTTTGTGAGTTTGAGCCCCATGTTGGGCTCTGTGCTGACAGTGTGGAGCCTGCTTGGGATTCTCTCTCTCCCTCTCTCTCTCTCCCCTCCCCTGCTCACTCTCTTGCTCTCTCTCAAAATAAATAAAAATTTGATAGCAGACATGAGCAACTCAATACAAAAACTGCAGAAAAAGTTGAGGAAATTGTTCCAAAAGTAGAGTGATAAACAATAAAAACCAATGAGATGAAGAATAGCAGTGAAATGAACAGAAAATTAGAGGAAAGATCCAATATATGAGCAATAGTAGTTCTGAAAAGTGAGAATAGAGAGCACAAAGGATAGGAATCAACATTGAAATTAATTCCAAGAAAATTTCTTACAACAGCAAGACATAGATTTCCAGGTTGAGGGAACCACCAAAAGACTATTACATTAAATGAAAAAAAGTCATACATCACCAGGTAGATTGGCTTCAATTTTCAGGGTTCCAGTCCAAGATGGCAGCATAGGAGCCTCTTGAATTCACCTTCTCTCATGGACACCCTGAGTCTACAGCTACACATGGAATAATTCCCTCTGAAAGAAATTTAGGAACCAGCTGAGTGATTCCTACACATTTGGCAAGCAAGGAAATACCCATTTTACCCACATTGAAATGGGTCTTGGCACTCTCAACTACTGGGAACCACTAAGAACAAAGAAGATGGATTGAACCATCACAAATGTTTGAGAGACATCCTAGAGCTTGAGTGAGATGTATAGGAGACTGGAAGCGGCAGCTGTTTTATCTAATGCACAAAATCCAACACAGAGAGTCAAGGAAAATGAAGAAACAGAGGAATATGTTACAAATTAAAAAACAAGATAAAACTCCAGAGACAGACCTTAATAAAATGGAAATAAATGATTTACTTGATTAAAATGATAACAGTAATAAAGATGCTACCAAAGTCAGAGCACAATACATAGGCAAAGTGAGAATTTCAACAAAGAGATAGAAAGTATAAAAAAGTACCAAACAGAATCACAGAGCTGAAGAATACACTAACTGCACCAAAAAATTCAAAATTCAACTGCACCAAGGGATTCAACAGCAGACTGGATCAATGGCAGAAAGGACTTGAACTTTGAGAACGATAGAGAGAAAACGTCATATTATGTGTCAATAGTGAAGAAAGGGTCACATCCAAAGGATTAGAAATCAGAAGGGCTCCATATTTCTCAAAAGCAATAGTGGAATTGCTAAAATATTGCAGCAATGCCTTTGAAATTCAGAGCGACATCATTTCCAACCTAGAATTCCATACCCAGCCAAACTACAAACCAAGCACATGGGTAGAACCAAGACATTTCCAGATGTGCACAGTTTTCAAATATTTACCTCCTCTGAGTCTTCTCTCAGGGAGCTACTGAGAATGCTGCACCAGAATGAAGGAGTAGATCAATAAAGGAGAGGACAGGGGCGCCTGGGTGGCGCAGTCGGTTAAGCGTCCGACTTCAGCCAGGTCACGATCTCGCGGTCCGTGAGTTCGAGCCCCGCGTCAGGCTCTGGGCTGATGGCTCGGAGCCTGGAGCCTGTTTCCGATTCTGTGTCTCCCTCTCTCTCTGACCCTCCCCCGTTCATGCTCTGTCTCTCTCTGTCCCAAAAAATAAAATAAAAAACGTTGAAAAAAAAAATAAAATAAAATAAAGGAGAGGACATGGGATCCTGGGAGCAAGGAATCCCACAAAAGAGATATAAAAGAGTTTTAGGGGAAAGAAAGTGAGAGCTGCACAACATTCTGATTAAAGCATATCAGGAAGCTGTGGAATGAACTTTGCTAAATATGTGTAAAACTAAGCAACACAATAACAGCAAAAAAGGCAATTATTAATTCCAGGGAAAAAAGAATTGTGGTAAAGTATTGTGGTTCACTCCATGGCTTGATTGGAAATAGTGTTTACATGCCATCATAAGATAACAGTGTATATTGAGCTAAACAGTACTTTGGTATGCTGTATTAGGGGATGAGAAGTGTGTATTTGAGAAGTATGGGGGGGTTGGGAGTTTGTGTGAAAGGGAGTTAAATTATCTTCCAGGGTAGAAAGTCAATAGATAAGACATGTGTGATATAATAAGAAATACATATCTGGACTCTGCCCCTGGTTTTTGATACATAGCTCCTAAAACTCTTGTGATTTCCTGAGTGAGAGGGGTGCTAGGAATACCTTTTGTTCTAGTATTTATTTGGTCTTTGACCCTCTTCCTGACACAGAGGTCCTAAAAAAATCTTGTAATTTCCTGAATGATTAGGGTAATAAGAGCATCTTACACAGATATTCTAAATTCCTTGGAATTCCCTGGGTGATAGGAGTGTTTTTTGTTCCCCTGAGGTGACTCTTATTGGGCTGGTCATCAGAAAGACAAAGTCATGATTAGAAGCTTGGAACTTTCAACCATACTCCCCATCCTCCAGGAAGAGTAGAGGGAGATTAGAGATTGAGTTAAACTATCATGCCCCTGTGATGAAGCCTCCATAAAAACATGTAGACTTTGGAGTATAAAGAGATTCCTGGTTGGTAAATATATTCATGTGCCAGGGTGGTGACTTACTCCATGCTTTGTGCAGATGGAAGCTTCTGTGAGCGCAACCCCTCTGGACCTCACCCTATGTACTTCTTCATGGGTATCCTTTATTATATCCTTTATAATAAATCCATGAAAACATTTTCCTGAGTTTTCTGAGCTGTTACAGCAAGTCATCTAACTTGAGGAGTAGATCATGGGAACTCTCATGTACTTGTAGCCAAGTTAGACATAAGTGTGGGTACCTGGGAACCAAGTACTATGATTGGCATCTCAAGTGGGGTGCAGTCTTGAAAGACTGGGCCCTTATCCATTGGCATCTGCACTAACTCAGGTGGTTAGTGTCATCATTGAATTGTAGGATACCCAGTAGATCCGCAGTGTTGGAGAATTGACACATTTGGTGTCAGAAGTGCTGTAGATTCAGAGAAATAGTTGTTATTTTAACATATTATTTAGTGACTTGAATGCACATATCCAAAACAATTTAAATTGTATTTTAAAAATTTTTTGATGTTTGTTTGTTTTTGAGAGAGAGAGAAACAGAATGCAAGCAGGGGAGGGGTAGAGAGAGAGGGAAACACAGAATCCAAAGCAGGCTCCAGGCTCTGAGCCGTCAGCACAGAGCCCAACGTGGGACTTGAACCCAAGAACTGTGAAATCATGACCTGAGCCGAAGTCAGATCCTTAACCTACTGAGCCACTCAGGTGCCCCTCAAAAACAGCATTTAAAGAATTGGAATTGATTGTTAGTTGTGAAAGTAGTAAATGCAGTGGGAGACATGGAAATTTTATTTGTCCACTTGTCTCTCTATCTGTATTTAATTATTTACCAAGCCTTTGTTAACTTCAACCCTTGTATTTGTTAAATTGTAGAAAATTATCTACTGGTAACTCTTCAATTCAGTGGATTACGATCAGATTTCAAAAAAGTAAAATAAAGTAGAATACAATAGTGAGCATGCATTGCATAGAGCAAAGACAAATATTATTTTTGAATTTTTCGTTTCTGTTTCATATATTTATGCACATACTAGAATCATGATGTAAATGCATTTCTTACTGTGAGATGCAGTTGAAAGTAGTTTGAGAAATGGGCTTCAAGATGTATCTTCAGGACGTCCCACTGAAAGCAAAGAATGTTCGGGATGTGGCCCAAGACCATGCAGTGTCTGTTGCACTTAACACTGGGAGGATCTTTAAGTTTATGGTTTCGTTAACTCTTCACAACTCTGATTTGTATCCTTTTTATAAATGAGGAAACTGAAATTAGCCCAAGTTTCTTCTATAATATAGGTATTCTGCCCTACTTCTTGCATTTTCAGAGGGCCCCGTTTTCTCCTGTACTTACAGAAAATGTTACCAAAGTGTTCCAGAATACCTCCCAAGCCTTCCATTCCTCCACTATGAAATGGGTGTAACGCAAGCACATATGTCTTTGCTTTGCTGTTTAGTGAGGCTGTTATATTTAAAATTGCTACACCCCTCGCTTTGCTTTTCCCCTATTCTGCTGTCTTCAGTTAGAAGACTGCATGATGTATTTATCTGTTTCTTTTTTTATTTTTTTACTTTTCCCACTAGCATGTGAGTCCTGTCAGGAGAAAGATCTTTGATCTCCAGCACCTAATAACAGATGGCACTCTGTAAAAGCATTTCAATGCATGGACAGATGGGAGGGAGGGAGGGCAGGAGGGAAGGAAGGAGGAAGGAAGGAAGGAAGGAGGGAAAGCAGGAACGAAGGAGGGATAGAAGGAAGGAGGGAGGGAAAACAGGAACAAAGGAGGGAAAGAAGGAAGGAAGGAGGGGAAGTAGGAACAAAGGAGGGAAGGAAGGAAGGAAGGAAGGAAGGAAGGAAGGAGGGAGGAAGGGAGGGAAGGAGAGATGGAGCATCGACTTACAATCAGGGCTTTAGCAAGTGCTTCAAAGAGCAGTAGAGAGGATTTGAAGGTATAACACTCGTAAGAGTGTCCAGCCTTGCACACAGTAAATACTCAGTAAATGTTGGTTGGATTTGATTTTCAAATATATGGAAAGGGAAAACATTCTTAGAAAACTAGTCCAGTTTTAGGGAAGGCCTACAGTTCCTGAAGACCTACTGATCCTGTTTTCAGCAACTCCCTAGCAGAGAACACATCCCCTGGAGAGGCACCATCTGACCAAAAGACTAGACTGCTCTAAGTGACAGTTTCCCTGGCTACCAGATGTCTACAGTCAACAGGAAAAGATAGTGTGTACTTGCTGGCTGGGACTGAAACACCTGATAACAGGAGGAAGAAAGCCAAAAGGGATGGAAGCAGATGGAAGATCTGAGACAGCCATCATCTCAGAATGTACCGGAGAAACCAGACACCTTCAGTAATGCAAGGCCTGTGGAAAACGTCCTGCGTGCAGCTATGACAGTTGGCCACACAGCTGCGATGATGAAATCAAAGACCAAATACAAGTTTGATGAGCCAGAATTTTAGGAGAACCATCCCAAACAAAGCCATCGTTTATTTGCCCAACTTGGAGGCGGTCTGATTGTGTTTGCATGGAGATCAAAGATTAAAGTGATCAGAGGAATCTGTTAATGGGGAGCATGTGTGACTGCAGTCATGACATTGGTATATTCTGCTCTTTTTTAAAACTTCACAAAAATGAGTATGTAAGTTACATGCAATTCCACAAGAGGGCACAATGGAAGCAAAAATACAAATTGTTATACTTTAATTTTCTCCCGTGCCACCGTATTTTATGCTGGTAATTTAATGATCAACCTTAACATCTCAAAACAGTTAAATTGGTGGATCACTATTTAATAAAAAATGGGTATTTATTTTTGTACAGACTCCCAGTGTTTGTACAGGAAAGGGGAGCCTGGGTGGCTCAGTCGGTTGGTTAATCGTCTGACTTTGGCTCGAGTCATGATCTCACTGCTTGTGAGTTCAAGCCCCACGTCAGACTCTGTGCTGACAGCTCAGAGCAGCTGAGGAGCCTGCTTTGGATTCTGTGTCTCCGTCTCTCTCAGCCCTTCACCTGCTCGTGCTCTGTTTGTCTCTCTTTCAAAAATAAATACTACAAAAAATTTTTTTTAAACCGGAAAAAAACAGTATATAGGAACAGTACTTTCCAAGTGTTCGTGATTCTATCCTATCTTAGGCTAATTTAACATTATCAAATAGGATGTTTGAGAATATTCAGCATGGAACAGAAAGTCCTTTGCTCTCTGCACATCCAAAGTGAAAGGAAAGTATCTCAAAGCAGACAATTAGCAAGTATGTATAGCATGATGCCACTACTATTTTTAAAAATCCAAATGCACATATGTGGGTGAGTGTATATATACACACAGCCATTCATTCAACAGTGTTTATTGAGCCCCAGCTATGTAGCTGTCCCTGGAAATACGGTTGTAAGCAAGGGAGCCAAATTTCCTGCTCTTAAAACTTACATCCAAACCATGAAAGAATGACCAAAAAAAAAAAAAAAAAAAAAAAAAAAAAGGTATACATTTTATTTTAGGTAGTTAAAAGAATTATGGGGAAAAAAACTTATGAGTTTAAAGAGTGACAGGGAGTAGAGATCTCTGAGGAGGTAATAAGTGAGTTAAGATCAGAATGCCTAGCCATCCTACAATCACACGTGTAGATAAATGTGTAGAAACAGTCAGGGTGCTGTTCACTGAAGTGTTTACTATGAGTTCGTTCTAATGAAAAGAGAGAGGATGTGGGGGCTTGGAGTAGTGTTGTGTAGGGAGGGGATAGACAGGAAAAGAGGAGCTTGAATTTCTGACACCACAGACTGCTGCCTTGGCTGTTTTGCTAACACACAAGCATGCATTTGTGTATTGTGTACGTTGGAGAATTTCTTAAAATGGCAAACCAATAAGAAAGAGAAGAAAACAAGAACATAAGAGCTTTTCATAATGTATGGAAGCTAGAAGACATATAGACACACTGTGAAAGTACAGGCCTCTTTGTGACCAGGTGTTCTGGGTCTGGCTGTATTTACATTAATACAAAAAAATAAACATGGCAGTGATAATAGAGAACAGGATGGTTGTACCACCCTGGTTACTCATCTCCCTGCCAACTGTGTCCCTTCCCTCCTGCATGCCACTCCTGGATTTTTGGATTTTGAATGCTACTCTTAGCCTGTGAATTCTGAGCTCAGAACCTTTTCAGAGTCTCTGTTCCCATGTAGGATCCAGTCCAAACCCTTTTGTTCAGGGTTTTTGTTCAGGGCCAGCCTTTTGTTCAGGGCCCTTTGCATTTTGACTGAGTTCACCTGTTAATTCTTCAGCATTATTCCAAATCATGATTTCCCTGTCCAGCCAGGCTGGTCTGCCATTGTCCTCCTGAGATGCTGAACATATTATCCTTCGCCATACTGTTGCCTGGGGATGATGCCCTGGCCACTTCGCTCCTCCGCATCCAGCCTCACTTATTAAAATCATACCCAATTCTTTAAAACTCACCATGACACCCTAATAATCTGAGCTCAAATTTCTCATTACCTTCAGTAAATTATTTCTCAGCATCACACAGTCATACAGGCTCCCAAGGTCAAACATCGATTTGGATCCATGTTTTTGATAGATAAGTAGATAGATAGATAGATAGGTAGAAAGATAATTATAGATATATGTGTATGCATTGGTTAGTATATATAGGTGCACTTCCTAACTATCCACTGAAAGAGGCTAGAAGCAGAGTGTATTGTGGTGCTGGAAATTAATGATGTGTTAAAATATAAAATGAATGGATGGATGGATGGATGGAGCGATGGAGGGAGGGATGGAGCGATGGAGGGAGGGATGGATGGAGCGATGGAGGGAGGGAGGGAGTCATACTGAAAGGGCATGGGAAGCAATCTGAAAGAGCCCCATATGTCCAGACTCGGAACAGCATGGGCAACAAAATAAGCAATGACAGTATGGACCTATAACCCCTGAAATAGAATAATTTTCCATAAGTCCATACTAATATAAATAAATAACTGAATGGATAAATAAATGGGGAGAAGTGACAGCTCTTCCCTTCAGAAGAATTCGAATTAACATTTGTAGAAAGAGTGTGGAAAATAGAAAATGACCATTAGAATGCCATAGTACTAATGGCTGTAAGTAAGATCTAAAATTAGGGGGTGAGGGGCGCCTGGGTGGCTCAGTGGGTTAAGCGTCCGACTTTGGCTCAGGTCATGGTCTCACAGTCTGTGAGTTCGAGCCCCGCGTGGGGTCATGTGCTGACAGCTCAGAGCCTGGAGCCTGCTTCAGATTCTGTGTCTCCCTCTCTCTCTTCCCCTCCCCTACTCATGCTCTGTCTCTCTCTCTCTCTCTCTCTGCCAAAAATAAATAAACACTAAAGAACATTTTTTTTCAAATAATCTATGCTCCTTTAAAAAAAATAAAATAAAATTAGGGGGTGAAACTTTAACCAGAAACGAGATGTTTGCATGTTTAAAAGCATTTCCTCCAGAATATTTGGCAATTATGAAGCGGGAAATAATATGTTTATTGCAGAGAATATTGGGAGACAGTACCTTAACCAAGTGATCAAGGATCACATCACTAGTAATACATATCAACATCATATACACCCAGATATGATACACTGAGAAGGGTACTTCACCTCTGCTGTGTTCTTCCCAATGATGCATAATCTCAGTCTAATCATGAGAAAACACCAGACAGCAAATTGAGTGACTTTTACCAAGTGGTTGACCACTACTCTTCCAAGGTGTCAAGATCATGAAAAGACAAGGAAAGACTAAGGAAAAGACAGGGAAAGATTGGAGGAAATTAGGAAAACATACCAACTCAATGCAAGGTGGGATCCTTGATTGAATTTTGAACCAGAAAAGGGACATTAGTGGAAAAGCTGCTAAAATCAGAGTCAATTCTATAGTTTTAAGTTAGTAGTGTTGTACAAGGTTAATTTCTTAGTTTTGACAAGTTCTCGGTGGTCATGTCACACGTCAACACAGCGGAAGCTCAGTGATGAGTACGTGGGAACTCTCTGGACTCCTTTTGAAACTCTTTGTGAAAGTCTAAAATGGTCATAAAATAAAACATTTAAAAACACATACATACATATACACTGGTTCCAGGCGCCAACACCAGACCTAATAATTCAGAATCTGGGGTAGGGACCGGGGATCTGCATTTTAAACAAACTTCATCAATGATTCTCAGGTACACGGAGGTTCAAGAACAACTACTCTGTGACTAACCACATCCACCAGTCACGTGAGCATGTACGGTTAGCATTAGGTGAAAATCAGCATGAGCCTTGGTATCAAAGAACCCTGGTTTCACTCTGCCATTTTTCAGCAGTGACCTTGGGTATGTTATTCAAGCTCATCTGTTAAATGCGGGTAATAATACCACCTTAGCAAGGTTTTTGAGGTACCATTGTATATGAAATGCCCAGAAGGATGCTTAACATGCAATGGGTATTGAGTAAACAAAGGGATTAGTTTATTTTTCCTTTACATTTGTAAATTAGTTTATTGACAAAAAAAAAATCTGTGGATTCATTATTTCATAGAGTTCTGTGACCTTGGGCAAATAACTTAACCTCTCTGTGTCTCAGTTTCCTCATCTATAAATAGATAATACTATTATTATCTACTAATACTACTAATAATACTAATACTACTACCTATTAGGTTGAGCTGGTGGAACAGGGCTTCGCACATAGTGCTATATGAGTGTTTATAATTATTATAATTATTTAGCCAGAATAGTATCTTACCTACCTAATTATTTTATGGGATTATTGTTTACATGGGTCTCAGGCTATTATTACCCCTTCTGATCAGTTTTCATTCTTCAGATTTTCACCTCTCTTTACTAGAGGACCTCCCAGATTACCCAGACGTTGGTGGAAATGTTCATTTTTATTCAGCTTTCTCTCTTTCCTCAAAAGTTCTTGTCTCTGTAATAGCCTGTTTCAATATAGGTCCAGTGTGCATTTTTTTCAAAAGGAGTGTGACAGAATGGTGGAGGAAAAGGGTACTTATTTTTACTTATTTTTATCAAGTTGCAGATTTATGTTGCTGTGTACTTTCCTTTTTTCTTTTCGTTTGGAGACTGGAATTTTGGTCCCAGCGCGGAAGGTCCAGAAAACCTTAGAAGCTCTGTTCCATCCAGTTGATCTTCCTGTAGAATGAGAAGGGGCAGGGGTCACCAAACATTTTCCCAGAATCTGCTCACCCACCCCCCACCTCCCCCCCCACCCCCCCACCCCCCCCGCAGGGGAAGACTTTCTGTTAAGAGAGCTGGAGGCAGGTAGCGGAGGGGTTGCTCTCTCTTGCTCCTTTCTTGCCCCGAGATGTCCTCTTGGTCAGCTTTGATAGACATCTTGCCTGGAGGAGAATGTGCTGTACGACTGATATTTCAAAACAAGAAGAGAAAAAAAAGGACAGGGACCTGATTGAACTGTGGAAATGAAAGAATGAAAGAATACCTTGGAAAAATGCCTTGAGTGTATTTGGCTTAGGGAAGTGAAAATTCACCAAGGTAGAAATAGATTAAGTAACCCCACGGAGTACATTGTGTAAACCACACTTTAATTGCAAAGGCGTGGTAACAGTGCCTGTGTTTCCCTTTCCCCTGTTTTTACTGTAAGATATATGCAATATAAAATGCTTTTAACCATTGGAACTGTGTTTAAGCCTCCAGTGCTGTGGCCCTGAGTACATGCAGGGCTGTGCACCTCCATCCGTCTCCAGAGCTGTTCCATCTTCCCACACTAAAATAGCGTCTGCCTGGGGCTCCTGGGTGGCTCAGTCGGTTGAGCATCCAGCTTCGGCTCAGGTCATGATCTCACAGTTTGTGGGTTCGAGCCCCGCGTTGGGCTCTGTGCCGACAGCTCACAGCCTGGAGCCTGCTTCCGATTCTGTGTCTCCCTCTCTCTCTGCTCCTCCCCGACTCATGCTCTGTCTCTCTCGTTCCTTCAAAAATAAATAAAAACATTAAAAAGAAATTAAAATAGTGTCTGCCTTTCCTGTGCCTTTCCACGGGAGCACCATTTCTTCACTCATGATCTGATTTAGTAAATACAGGGTCTGTGTCTTGCTGATTCTGACTAGATCAATTGTGGCTATTTTAGTCATAAGCAGGTCTCTTATTTTTCATATGCATAGATGTCTTCTTCACCTGGCCAAAAAAATATTTCTTTTTTTCTACTTCTTGAAACCTTGTCCTTTCCTCCTCTCTGTTGCCCCCTCCTGCTCTAACCCTCTTTACATGTTTTTTTTTTTTTTTTTTTTAATTTTTTTTTTTTTTAACGTTTATTTATTTTTGGGACAGAGAGAGACAGAGCATGAATGGGGAAGGGCAGAGAGAGAGGGAGACACAGAATCGGAAGCAGGCTCCAGGCTCTGAGCCATCAGCCCAGAGCCCGACGCGGGGCTCGAACTCGCGGACCGCGAGATCATGACCTGAGCCGAAGTCAGCCGCTTAGCCAACTGAGCCACCCAGGCGCCCCTTCACATGTTTTTACCTTCTTCTGATTATCGTTGATGGCATTTTCCAAAGGCTCCCTCTCTAGAGTTTGGTTCTACTTGGATCTGAATGGCTCCTTTGTCTTTCCTTCTGTTCTGTCCTCCCCCCTCTGGTTCCTTTACCTTTCCTTCAGTTTTAAGGACGTTGTAGAGATGCTTGAGAGGTAAGGGAATGGAATTATATGCTTAGCCCCTAGCTGTCTTATATTATATGCTTAGACCCCTTGGGTCTTCGAGACTTCATTTGCTCACAGACCATCTCATTTCTCAGGACCTGTCTTATCCACTGATCAGCCTTAAAGCATTTCAAGTTTTACAGTGGTTCTGATGCAGGTCAGCAGTTGAATTCCTTAGTTTCTGTAAATATTTATTGGATGCCTAATCTCTATACCAGGCATTGTGCTAGGTACATGGACTTCAGAAGTTAAGTAGACACAGAGGGTCTTGCCCTCACAGAGCTTCTATTCTAATCAGGGAAGCAAGCAGTAAATGAGAAAATAATTCAACAAAGGCCACTGGTGTAAGAAGTGGTGGGAAAGGGTTCTTAGGTGTTGTGATGAGGAGACTGGTAAGGGGGAAGGGTGGGTGTTCTCCAGGAAGCCTTACTGAGGAGGTACCATCTGAGCTCGGATCTGAAGGATAAGTCAGAACTGGGTGTTCTAGAACAGTGAGTGGAAAGCTCTGCTTCCCATGGGGGAAGGCTTCACTGACAGGCCAGGGAAGTTGCTTATTCCCAGTCACAGAAACTCAATGGAGCTTTATGGACAGGCTCCCAAGGAGGGGAGAAACATCAAATCATTGCTAATTTATTTACAGCAGCACGTATGATCTGGGAACGTCGTCCATTTTCACACTAATCATAGTTCTGATTTTTTAAGCAATTATCTAAAACAATAGCTCACAAACCTTGAAACTGACGAAAGCATCAGAGGCTGCACATGTATTTCATAGCCAATAAACATGCTCTTTTTTAAAGAATTTTTTAATGTTTTATTCATTTTTGAGAGAGAGAGCAAGCAGGGAAGGGGCAGAGAGAAGGGGGACAGAGGATCCAAAGCAGGCTCTGTGCTGATAGCAGAGCGCCCAATGTGGGGCTCAAACTCATGAGCGGTGAGACTGTGACCTGAGCCAAATTCGGGTGCTCAGCTGACTGAGCCACCCAGGTGCCCAAATAAACATGCTCTTTTTAAGCATATTTGGAGACCTTATCTTCTTTACCTCAGATGTCAAGAACTTAGGGAATGTAGTGAGAGAACATTCCCAAAGCTGATTCCTTGGTAAATAAGAAGTCCCCAGTTTCCATTTATTTTCCTTCTGAAAGAAGAGATTTATGTGTTAGTGCCTGTCTCAGCAAAGACTTAAGACTCCAACAGAGGAGACCTTGGCCGTATGTAGGAAGAGAATCAAGAGCTTATTGGCTCTGTAGTAAGTTATTTCACTCCCCAGCCTCTGCTGACTTTGACAGTAACAGAGTGATAATGAAAAGTTTAAGACCCTGAAGCCAGAAAAACCTTAGGTTAGGCTAGGAGGTGAAAGAACACCACTGATAGAAGACGAGGTTGGAGGTGAGCAGAGCATGTCCATTCTCCAGGGCCTTTTATGGGCGATGGTATGTCTGTGACTACTTAAAGTTCAGTGACAAGTCTTGAGGGGGTTTAAGAAGGAAAGTGGTATCCTCTAAAGTAGATTTTTTGAAAAAGCCTCCCAAGCAGTTCATAATGGTATAAGGATCAAGCCATCGGGAAGATGTCACCCACCTAAATGAGTAACAGAACTTCCAAAGCTCCAAAGCAAAAACATACTTAGACAAATAGACAAATCCACAGGCTGAGTTGGAGACTTCAACACTTCCCTTTTTATGATTGACTGATTAATGTGAAAATGAGTGATGGTCCCAAATCATAGCTGCATTCTTTTTTTTTTTTTTTTTGGTTTTTATTTAAATTCCAGTTAGCTAACATAGAGTGTAATATTAGTTTCAGGGGTACAATTTAGTAGTTTCACACTTACAACACTCAGTGCTCATCACGATAAGTGCCCTCTTTAATTCCCATCACCTATTTCACCCATCCCCCCAACCCACGCCCCCTCTGGTAACCATCGCATTGTTCATTGTAGTTAAGAGTCTGTTTATTGGTTTGCCTTTCTCTCCCTTTCTCCCCCCAAGGATCATTTGTTTTGTTTCTTAAATTCCACATATGAGTGAACTTCAAAATGGATTAAAGACCTCAATGTGGGGGCGCCTGGGTGGCTCAGTAGGTTGAGTGTCTGACTCTTGATCTCAGCTCGGGTCATTTTCTCAAGGTTGGTGAGTTCAAGCCCCACATCGGGCTCCACACTGATGGTATGGAGCCTGCTTGGGATTCTTTCTCTCTCCCTCTCTCTCTGCCCCTCATGCATGCCCTCTCTCTCTCTCTCTCTCTTTCTCTCTCTCTCTCAAAATAAACATGGGGCTCCTGGGTGGCTCAGTCAGTTAAGCTTCTGACTCTTGGTTTTGGCTCAGGCCATGACCTCACAGTTTCGTGAATTCAAGCCCTACATCAGGTTCTGTGCTGGCAGCATGGCACCTGCTTGAGATTCTGTATCCCTCTCTTTCTGCCCCTTCCCCATGCATGCTGTCTCTGTCTCTCTGAAATAAATTAATAAACTTTAAAAAATATATTTAAGAAATAAATACATAAATACATAAATACATAAACTTAAAAAAGCGTTTTAAAAAGACATAAAGGTGAAGCAAGAAACCATTAAAATCCTAGAGGAGAACATAGGCAGTAACCTCTTCGACATCGGCCAAAGCAACTTTTTACTAGATATGTCTCCTGAGACAAGGGAAACAAAAGCAAAAATAAACTACTGGGACTTCATCATATCTGTTGATGTAAGTGAATTTGCAGTAATTTCACAGTTCTCTACCCCTTCTTTAATGTCTGGAGGTAAAATTCCATGGAGCTCCTTTGGTTAGAATAAACAAACAGAAAATCAGGATGGGTATAGAAGTCCTTGACAACAGTATCAAACCAAGTTGACAGCTACAGAACTTATAGAATACTCCACCCAACAACTGCAAAATAAACCTACTTTTCACATGTATGGGGAACATTCACCAAGATCCACCATATGCTGGGCCATAAATTTGAGAGGACTGAAACCATGTAGACTCTACTCTGTGACTACACGATAATTAAGTTAGAAATAAATAACAAGAGATGGGGCGCCTGGGTGGCTCAGCTGGTTAAGCGTCCGACTTCAGCTCAGGTCATGATCTCACAGTTAGTGGGTTCCAGCCCTATGTCAGGCTCTGTGCTGACAGCTTAGAGCCTGGAGCCTGCTTCAGATTCTGTGTCTCCCTCTCTCTCTGCCCCACCCCCACTTGTACTGTGTGTGTGTGTCTCTCTCTCAGAAATAAACATTGAAAATTTTTTTTTCTGATGAATAACAAAGAAATCTGGAAAATCCCAAATGTTTGGAAATCAAACCACACACTTGTAAATAACCCATGGGTCAAAGATTAAAAATCCCTCTGGATACTCTGTGAAGAATACATTCCGGGGGGATAAGTGTGGACACAGACTAGCAAACAGACCTTTCCAGACTTCTGGGGGAGCTGTAATCATGCCTTGGAGAGGGAGAGTAAAGGGTAGATTCACATGTTCTTGGAGGAAAAGCTGATGGAACTCTCTAGGGTTTGGTGTGGGCAATGTGAGTAGAAGGGGAAGCATCTGACCTTGGGTTTTCTGTCACATCTTTTTTTTTTTTAATGTTTATTTCTGAGAGAGAGAGATAGAGTGCGAACAGGGGAAGAGCAGAGAGAGAGGGAGACACAGTATCTGAAGCAGGCTCCGGGCTCTGAGCTGTCAGCAGAGTCCAATGTGGGGCTCGAACTCAGGAACTGTGAGATCATGATCCAAGCCGAAGTCGGACGCTTAATGGACTGAGTGGCCCAGGCGCCCCCATGGTTCACATCATTTGACATCTCCCCTTTGGTCTCAGGATCCAGTCAGCATAGCTTCTGTTGGGGCCCTGCTCACTCTGCTAGTCTAATCGCTCACCAGCCTGGCTTTCCTGCTTTCAGCTTCAGCCCCACCCGGCACCTTGCCATCCCATTCTGCATCATGCTCGCTCTCTCTCTCTCTGTTGTGGACCTTTTCACATGCTGTTCCACTTACCTATAGAACTCTTTGCCCTGCTGTTCACTTATTGCTCAGCAGAGATGCTGCTTCTTCTGGGAAGTCTTCCCTGCTTTCACCGGAGACTGGTTTAGGGGCCCTGCTGTGTGCTTCCGTGCTACCCCTGTCATCCCCCACACCTCACTTTGCTCTGCCTTTTACCTGCCTCCCCCATTAGACCTCCTTGAGAACAGAGGATATGCCTCGTTCTTTCGATACTACTTCTACAACTGCCGCTACTGCGATAGCCAGGTACTTGTACCCCACACTGTGAACCAACGATCTTAGCCCTTGAGCAGAGCATGGACTGCCAACATTGACCGAGTGCCTGCTATGTGTTTGCTGCACACTTTGCACGCCCCGTCTCATTTCATCATCCCAGCAGTGCTATGAAGTGGGCTACCTATGCCCCTCACAGGATGAGAAACTGAAGCTTAGGAGGCGTCAGTGGCTTGCCCAAGACCACACACTTAGTAGCAGACACGGGATTTGAATTGTTTTCAAATACAGTAATCCTGTCTCATCCGCGTTTTGCTCTTTGCAGTTTCGGTTTCCTTTGTTCAGCCTCAGTTCAGAAGCAGGTGGTCCTCCTTCTCACATAGGACCAGAGGTCCTTAGTAGCCTGACGGTTCGTCACAGTGCCTGCATCACTCACTTCCCGTCATGTCATCTCATAGGCGTTTTATCATCTCACATTGTCATAGAAGGGTGAGGAGAGTACAGTAAGATATTTTGATGCTTATTTTTATTTTTGAGGGGGGGAGGGGCAGAGAGAGACGGAGACACAGAATCCAAAGCAGGCTCCAGGCTCCACGCTGTCAGTACAGAGCCCGGCACGGGGCTCGAACCCACAAGCCATGAGATCATGACCTGAGCCGAGGTCGGACACTTAACGGACTGAGCCACCAAGGCACCCCTAAGAGAGACAACAGTCACGTAACTTATTACAGTATATCGTAATAATTGTTCCATTTTATTATTAGTTATTGTTAGCCTCTTACTGTGCCTAATTTATAAATTAAACTTTATCATAGATATATATACAGAGGAGAAAACACAATATAAATAGGGGACTCAGTATTATCCACCGTTTCGGGCACCCACCAGGGGTCTGGGAATCTATCCCTCCTGGACTGGGCGGGGGGTTGCTACTGTAATTAGACTTCAAACCCAAAGCTTTTAACCGCCAAATTGTACTGTCAAAGTCAGAACAGGACTGGAGCAAAACAAACTTGAAGGTAAGCTGTTGAGCCCTTGAGAATTTTGTTGCCTGTGGCCAGCCTCTTGTCCTCACAAAGCACAAGGAGCCAGCAGGTTGAGGCGGTGAATGGAGCAGGTCCAGGAGTGCCCATTACACCCGCAGGATCGTGTACAAATAGCTATTGTGTGCTCCCTATCTGCCCCGCTTTCCTAAGAAAACAAAAGCCTCATTTCTAGCACTGACTGATTTCCATAAGGGAATTAGAATGGCTAATTTTACATCCTTTTGGTAAATATTCCTCTTCCCATTATATCATGGCCAAATGATCTTCTTCAAATTAATACCCGCAATCATTGCTGCAGAATTAGCCTCCAGAGACACACTGTTACAGAAAGAGTGAGGTTTTTTTTTTCCTTTTCTCCTGGTGTTTTGTTGTTTTTTTCAGATAAAGAGTAAACAGGCCTTCTGGACTTGTTTTCCCTCAAGGTAATAAGTAGATTATGATATTAGAAAGTTCTGGGGCGCCTGGGTGGCGCAGTCGGTTAAGCGTCCGACTTCAGCCAGGTCACGATCTCGCGGTCTGTGAGTTCGAGCCCCGCGTCAGGCTCTGGGCTGATGGCTCGGAGCCTGGAGCCTGTTTCCGATTCTGTGTCTCCCTCTCTCTCTGCCCCTCCCCCGTTCATGCTCTGTCTCTCTCTGTCCCAAAAATAAAATAAAAAACGTTGGAAAAAAAAAAAAATTTAAGAAAGTTCAAAAACTTCGTTTCTTCTCTGCCTGACTCTGTGTAAGAGGTTTTTTGTGGTTGACTTGTTTTGAAGGGCTGTGGGCATTGCTAGGAATGGTGGCTAATTACACTTGACGCCTGACGAGGGAGAACAAGAGCCTTCTTACAGTAACAGCACTGTTAGTTATGGAGTACTTACTGTCCACCAGCCATTGTACCACGTACCTCGTGTGTGTTATTTCTCTGGGTCGTGAGGACAACCTGGGACAAGGGTGGTGGTGGTGATACTGCTTTACAGTTTTTACAGATGGGGAACTGAGGCCTGGAAAGCCTGAGGGTCTTGTCCAAAGTCACAGAGCTAGGAGGTCATCCTGCCAGGAACTGAACGCACAAATACCAGACTGGAGATTTTAAGGATTGTCCCTTCTCCAAAGTGTATCGTTAGGGCTGCTTCTGTGTGTCTGTTTGGAAATAGGGCCTACCTACCAAAACTCTAAATGCTTAGTTTAATAAGCTCACGCCCTTGTAACCACCACTGTGGTCAAGCACTAGATGATTTGACCATTGCCCCAGACACCCCCCCCCCATCCATGTATCCCCTCCCAAGAGCACCCATGGGCTTCTTTACATTTCAAGGAGCGCTGATGCAGAGGAGGGAGTGAAGGAACTAGGCTTCAACGGTCACAAATGGGCCATTGCCCTGCGAGGGCCAGACAGGTAACTCGGGAATGACACATATCAAGTGGCATCTCAGTTAAAGGTGACTCTGTGGTACCTTTTGTTCAGGTTAAAATCCTTGGACTTGCACTTGACTTTTCCCTTGTCTCACATGACACGTAGAGTCCATCAGGAAATCCTGTTGGCCCTGTCTTTAAACTACATGGAGGATTCAACCACTACTCCCTTGCTGGGTTGCCACTACGCCGTCACATCTCAACTGAATTATTAAAATGGTGTCCTCGGGCACCTGGGTGGCTCGGCTCAGGTCATGATCTCGCGGTCCGTGAGTTCGAGCCCCGCGTTGGGCTCTGTGCTGACAGCTCAGAGCCTGGAGCCTGCTTCCGATTCTATGTCTCCCTCTCTCTCTGCGCCTCCCCTGTTCATGCTCTGTCTCTCTGTGTCTCAAAAATAAATAAACGTTAAAAAAAAATTAAAAAAATAAATAAATAAAAATAAATAAAAATAAAATGGTGTTCTAACTGGTCTCCCTGCTTCCCCTGCATACCGCAGTCATCTGTTCTCAGTGCAACATCCACAGTGACCATTTCTCTGAGTCAGATCGTGTCACCCTTCTGTTGAATCTCGTCAGTGGCTTCCATGTCATTCAGGGTAAAAGCCAAAGTTCTTCCCAGGGCAAACAAAGCCCTAAGTGGCCCACGTACCTCTCTGTCTCCTTCCCTGACTCTTCTTCCGTGTGTTGGCCCTGGTCCAAGCACACTGGTCCCCAGCTGTTCTGGAAGTGTGCCAGCCTGCTTTATTCCCATTTGCTCACCCCTTCTGAGCAACACTTTCTCTCCAACCCGATTCAAAATTGCAAACTCCCTGTGTCCCTGGTACCCCTGGTCCCTTTCCCTGCTTTATTCTTCTCCTGCTTACATACTATATCATCAGTATAATGTATCTTATTTATTATCGGACTCCCTCATGAAGGCAAAGATTTTTGTCTGTCTTGGTCACTGCTGGTCACCCCTGGCACCTAGTGGACCCTCCATCAATGTTTATTGTGTAAATGAGCAGGAAATGCAAGGAGTGCCTGTAAACCAGCACCAGCAGATTTTTCCCTTGTAGGATGCAGGCTGTTCTTGCTGGGGCCGTCGATTTCTTTTAAGACAGAAATGCAGATATTTCTGAGAAACCTTCAGTTTTTAAAAAATGTTGGCAACTAATTCAATTTTTTCAAAAGGCTATGTATGAAATTTTCTTAAAAATCCATTCACTGGCTGAATTTGACCCACAGGCCTTAGTTTGCAATCTGTAGCATAGGTTGAACTGGCTTTGCCTTTTGTAAAAAAATTTGTTTTCATGCTTTATTTATTTTTGACAGAGAGAAAGAGAGGGGGAGAGAGAGAGAGAGAGAGAGAGAGAGAGAACAAGCGGGGGAGGGGCAGAGAGAGAGGGAGACAAAGAAACTCAAGCAGGCTCCAGGCTCTGAGCTGTCAGCACAGAGCCCGACGCAGCTCACAAACCACGAGATCAAGACCTGAGCAGAAGTCAGATGCTTAACCGACTGAGCCACCCAGGCGCCCCTGGCTTTGCCGTCTTAACTGAAGACTTGCAAGTTTTCCAGAATTAGCAGCTAGAAAATGTATTCCTAAATTTTTCTTCCATGTCCCTTGGTCCTAGTCCAGGAAGCACATCTCCAGAATCACACATCACCAGAGGAGGGGTTAGATAGGGCTTGGAGAAGGTTTGTAGAGGGTTTCCACCTATGAAGCATTCGGATCTGGGGCCTGTGTGGGTGCCATCTGGTGGTGCCAGCACTGGAATCCAAGTGTCCTTAAATGTTTCTCATTGGTCTTCCAGATACGCATCACTTCTTGCCATAGTACACGATCCCAGGCAGTCCTCCAGGGCAAGACTTGCAAGAAAATATGAACTAAAATGAATTGCAATGCTGAAACCCTGAGGTGTGCTCCGTGTAGGCCCAGACCCTGAAGTGTGATCAAAAAGGCACCCTCTTACCTTGTTGGTTGAAGTCCAAAGGGGTCCACTTCTAGAGAAGTAGTTTGGCAATATGTATCACGCGTACAAATGCATGTACTCTTTGACTAAGGAATTTACCCTACAGAGAAACTCATGTATGTTGGAAATGGGTTAAGATGAGGAGGTTTCTCACTGTGACACTTTTTTTTCATAACAAAAGCTTGAAAACGACCTAAATGTTCTATAACATGTAAGTAGATAATAATAAGTAAAAAACAATGAACAAAATCTTTGTGTGCCGATACGTCAAGTCCTCCTGCATGACTGTTTTATTTATTTATTTTTATAGCAGGCCGATAACATTGTGTATGCTCTGCTACCATTTGTAGCATGAAAGGGGATTGTACATGCATAGCTCTATACATGCATAAAATATCTCTGGCACAGCAAAGGGCAGTCCGTTATCAGCGGTTACCTCTAAGAGAGGGAGTTGGTAACAGAATCACAAGGAAGAATAAACTGTCAATAAATTTACTTCAGGATATTTTTATTTTGAACTGCGTAAACATTTGCTACATTAAAAAGAAATGCCAGGGTACCTGGGTGGCTCAGTTGGTTAAACAGCCAAGTCTCTGTTTCGGCTCAGGTTATGATGTCACAGATTCATGAGCTCAAGCCCCACCTGGGGCTCTGCGCTGACAGCGTGGAGCCTACTTGGGATTCTCTCTCTCCCCTCTCTCTCTTTGCCCTTCCCACACTCGTGCTCATTCCGCGCCCCCCCCCAAATAAATAAATAAATAAACCAACAAACTTGAAAAAATTAAATTAAAAAAAGGAGAAAAAGAAATGCCTTATTATGTGCTTAGAAATTTCCCTAGAAAGGCACCTATTGTAGTGTTGTTTCTAATAATAAAAAACTGGAGCAGTCTTTCATATCAAATAATTGGATATGGGTTAAATAAAAATTTTACCCAATGTAAGTGAGTTTATTCTCATTTTATAAATGTCTGATACAACTTTTTTTGCCTTTTTCTCTCTTGATTAAAGATATTGCCTATAACTTCATGTTGGAATATCTCCATTCTTCAGATCTTTTTAGTTTGTTTTTTTTTTCCAGACCTTCTTCAGAAGAGTCTTTTTGTTTTCTTCTTTTTTGTTTTGATGAGGAGTGGTAACATTTTGAAGAAGAAAGTAATGATAACTTGAATAAAAATGATTAAGGCCAAGAAAAAAATTAGGGTGATCAAGTCAGCAAGCTTATCACTTCTTAGCCTTTTGGCTAAGATCAAGTGCAAATCACAAAGCTTGATTCTTTTGGGCAGATGACTGCATAACCCTTAATTTATTAAAACATTACATTGTGAGCTTTTATTCAGGCCTTATTAGATAATCAGCCATAAAGAGAAATTTGTACTATTTCACATGGGTTTAAATAGGTTTCTCTTCCTCTCGAATTCTGTAATTCTAAGTTAGCTTTATATTGGAACACCATACAGTCTCTTTTCCCTGAAAACACATTCTAGAAAGTGACTTAATCTTGTTATAACCTTATTAGCCAAAATGCAGCCATCATTAGCATTATTTGACATATGAACTTGGGCAGAGCCCTTTATTTTGCTTTAGTTTTTCTTCCCAGTAAAATAAATTGGCAGAATGTTGAGCCCTTGGGATTGTGTTGGACATACAAGACATCATAATTGTATTTACATGTAGTTCATAATTTTTATCATAACATGCATTTACTAATACTTTTGTAGAGAGTTTGCCCTTGCTCCACCGTACTCTGGAACTGTAATTAAAAAAAAAAAATATCAAACAGAGGCTAATCTGTGACAAATTTTTTTACTTTTCCATAGGAAAATAAGAAAAAATAAGGATAAGGTAGGGGAGTTTTTAAGTATGTGTGTTCAATTCGAAGGATTCATCTTAATTCTAAAATCGAGATTGTCAAGTGGTTAAGATGGATGTCAAGATAATCTTTTAAGAAATGATAGGTGATCATTATTATTATTAATTTTTTTTGTGATCGTTATTCTTAATTTCATTTTATTGGTTTGTAAAATCTATTCCTCTACTAGATGAGAAAGAAAGCTGAATCCTGTGGCTGATCACGTAAGCTCTGAAATCATTCAAATCTGAAATCTGCATGATACCTACATCGTATAGTGCACATACATGTTCATCAGTTTTAAATATTGGAGATTCCAATGGAATATTGTCTTAGTCGGCTTGCCGTAACAAAATACCATAGATTGGGTGGCTTAAACCACAGAAATTTCTTTTCTCATAGGTCTGGCGGCTGGAAGTCAAAGATCAGGGTGCCAGCATGGTCGGGTTTTAAGTACCTCTTCCTGGCTTGAGACACTGCTTCTCATTATTTTCTTTCATGATAGACGGAGACCAAGGTGTCTGGCCTCTCTTCTTATAAGGGCACTCATCCCTTCATGAAGACCCCACTCTCATGACCTAATTGAACCTTAATTTCCTCCCATAGGCCCCATCTACAAATACCATCACGTTGGGGGTTAGGGCTTTAGCAGGTGAATTTTGAAGATACAGACATTCACCCCATTGCAAGTGTCACTATGGTAGTAGGTGTTGTGGTGCTGTTTGGATAACATTAGGCCAGGGATACAGGAATATTCAAATCCTTCCTTAATTAAGCTACCACTAAATTTGGGGAATAATGGCAAAACAAGGCAAATAACACTATTACTAACTAAGGCTTTGAAATCTCTAACTCCAAGGCAAAACTCTGGTAAGCAAAGCAGTTAGGACAGGAGAATTCATTTGCTTTATTAGATGGCTGGCTTGAAAGAACAGCAATAGAGGTTGAAATCCACAGCCCATGAGCCAAGAATGGCTTTTACATTTCAAATGGTTAAAAAAAAAAAATCAAAAGATTTTGTAGCATCTGAAAATTCTATAAAATACAAATTTTAGTGTCCGCAAATAAAGTTTCATTGGAACACAGCCGTGCCCGTTCCTTTATGCATTGTTGTAACTTTCATGCTACCATGGCAGACTTGTATTGTTGCCATGAAAAGAGACTGAAAGAGACTGAAAGATTTATTATCTGACCCTTTAGAGACAAAGTTTGCCAATCCCTGATCTACAAACCAAGCTTGCCAATGATTTGTTTTCGCCTGTTCCCGAGACTAAATCTTAGCTGAAAATGTTTATTCAAAAAGGTGCAGTTATACCCATCGGCACTAGAAGAAATGGATCCAGAGACAGAGAGTATTTACCCCAAAGCCTGGCATGAGCTAGTCTAGGGATTGTCCACTTCAGGCTGTCCAATGCCAGACCCTCATTCTAAGAAAAACTGAGAAAGACAGATGGCTTCACTGAAGGATGAAAGTACACAAGAGACCCTCAGTCCATATGCTGATGGACTGAAAGTTCAACCCTTCCCAAATACAGTCTAGGGTCCTAGAATTGAAGCAAACTAAATGAAGGTTTATCTTCCTTTGAGTCTCTACCCTTCAATTAATATGTATCCTTGGAGTCAAAGGAGGAATGGAAGCTAAGAGTGGTACCACCCTTTGTGCAATTCAGCCTTGACCAGTGAAATTGATGGCACTGTTGACATATCAGCCTACTTCCTCTGTTTCTGATTTGTTTTTGTTTTGGTTTCTCTTCCCTCCCTGCCCCCCCCCAACACACAAAGGTGATTTTAAAGGATGTGGATTCACTTCTCTATGTGGACACCGACGTTCTCTTTCTGAGACCTGTCGATGACATATGGAAGCTTCTGAGGCAGTTTAATGCCACCCAGCTTGCAGCCATGGCCCCTGAGCATGAAATCCCCAAGATTGGCTGGTACAGCCGCTTTGCTCGGCACCCTTTCTATGGCTCTGCGGGAGTTAATTCAGGAGTCATGCTGATGAATTTAACTCGTATAAGAAGTGCCCAGTTTAAGGTAAGGAAATACTTTATATTTCATGTTTAAAATTCAGGATTTTGTCATTTCAACAGTGATGTTCCTAGATTGTCAATGTACTGCTTTTGGAAGTAAGGGGCTTGTAGGTGAGGAAGGAAGGAGCCAGGGAAGAGGAAAGTATTTGCAAAGTTATGAAATGTTTGTTCAGGAAGAGCCCAGGTGTTTATGGTATTTAAAGCTACAGCACAGTTACTATTCAAGAATGTTATGTTGCATTTCTGAATTCTATAATGTTTGAATTCTGTGTTTACCCAAAGCTTCAAAAACCATGGAAAATTTTGTGAAATTATCCTAGGGATATATTTACATATGTATACAGAGATATTTGTACAAGGCTGCTCATGGCCTCATCTTTTATCCTAGTAGAGAACTGGAAAGAACTTAAATAAACCTCAGTAGAGAGCTAGTCAATTAAAAAAAATCATCCTCTAATTAAGAAGTAGATCAATCTATAGGTAAGATACATAAGATCTCTAAAAAGATATTAAGGGAAAAAAGTTAAAATGCAACAAAGCATGGTACCATAAGTATGATCTCTTTTATGGCTTAGAAATTTCCAGAAGAAATACCTAAGAGAATACCTGATTGTTAACCGTGGATATTTCTGGGAAGAGTGGGGGTGGAAATGGTAGGAGGATGTAGGAAGAATACTTTTACTTTTTAATTTTATCTTTGTGTGCTATTTGAATATTTAGTCTATAAATGTGTTGCTTTTATTTTAAAAGTAAATTATGTTAAGACAAGGAGAAGGTGTTTTCCCTTAGATACCTTAACTCTGCCATCTGTATTTTGTTCCTTCCCCTCTGAGGCAGGAATTAAGCATAAGAAAGAGAGTTTCAATTTGGGCATAATTGGAACCACCCAACTAGTGGTTCCTGGCCCATCTAGTATCTATGTGCTACCCCATCTGGCAAAACTCTACAGTTTCCAGCCCTAGTTTTGCTTTGTCCTATGTCTTGAGGCCATCAGGGCCCCTCCTATTTGCTTCCTAGGGGGGCTTGGGGGCTTTGGGGTCCTCTGCACTGTTTCTCAGTGGACAAAATGTATTTGCTTTGCCTCAGCCACTCTAATGGTTGTCTCTTTTCCAGAACAGCATGATTCCAACAGGCTTGGCTTGGGAGGACATGTTGTACCCTCTGTACCAGAAGTACAAGAATGCCATCACATGGGGAGACCAGGATTTATTAAATATTATTTTTTATTTCAATCCAGGTAGGCTCTCTTGCGAGAATGCCCTTTGTGTAGGAGTCCACCCACCTCGCCCCTCAGAGCGCATTCCAGCCTGGTCTGCTATTGACTGAGCCTGAATTGTGCCTGTGTCCCCTGTGAAGTGCGTCCTTTCATTCACCCCCTGGGCTTCTCCCAGAGGCGGCCCACACACTTCTGACACAAAAGGCCAAATGTTGAAACCTCCAACACTGGACTCTGTTTTTTGAGAATATCTTTTCGATTTTTGCCACACCATTCTTCTAAGAAGTGTGGTCCAAACTAATGGCAGGGCACAGAACTGAATGACAACATTATAGGCTAGGCACGAGGCCTTCCACAGCTGAACAATGGCTAGATTGAGGGGAATTGATTTCTTGAGATCCCTACAGTTAAGTGACTTGTCTGGGAGTTAAATGAGCCTAAAATAAGGACTTAGATTCCCCAGTTCCTTTTTCTTTTCACGGGAGGCAAAAGATGTTCTTAGATTGTTACATCAGTGATTTGGCGGAGTTGGGGGACGGAGGGAGAACATTTCTGATCTATGTTTCTTGGCTGTTGTCGACACCTAAAACTAATAAAATTTCCCTCTTTCTTCTTTGCTAAAACCATTATTTATGTTGTTAAAAATCAAAACCATGTTTTCTTCTTGAGAAAGACCTTTGGGGGAGAAAAAGGGCACTCCTCACCTGGACCTATTCCATCCATTTCTTTGAAAAAATCCTGAAGTAGAGACTCCTGTTTATAAAGACTTCTTTCTGTCTGTCATGTCACCTTGGAAGCGCCTACTTTGTACTTGCAATTTTTTTTAAACAAAACTCTGAACTAAAACCTAATGTCGTATGTCGTTGGATCTAAATGGAGCAAATCCTGGAAAAGAAAAAAAAGCAGATTGAAACCGAGTTTCTGGGGAAAATTACCACTACTAATTCATTGATGAAGGGAATGTCTTGGCCATTCACTGGTGGCCTGTTTTAATCCATTTCCCTCTGACAGTAACAGGGAATTTAAGGTCTGTATCTCCTCCTTTTCTTCATAAGCAGATTTCATCTTTTTTTCTAGGTGTTGATGTATTAGTTAGGACTCTTGGTTGCATATAAAAGATCCCCCAAGTTAGCCCAAGCACAAAGGATACTTTTTTATAAGCAAACTGATGTCTGCTAGAAACCAGGGCGGGAAGGCCAGCAGACTCAGCCCGGAACATGAAGCAGGACAGGGAAATTGATGAGGATCCCAGGTCGGACTTGCTTTCTCCCACTGAGGTTGTTTATTCTTCTCGTTGTGGACCTCATTCTCTGCTCCTCAGGCCTCAAAGTAGAGTACCAAGGCTTCATACTCCAGGTGCAGCCACATGGAAGGATTAACCCCCAATTCCATCCCAATTCCAAATTCCCAGGGGGAGAAAGCAGACGGTTCCAGCTAGGCCAGGAGCATGGAGCTGAGAAATCATGGCTGACATTTATTATTTACTAAATGCCAGGTGCTGTTCTAAGCATTATCTTCTCTAATCCTCAAAACCACCCGAGAATATAATCCCCATTATACAGACAAAGATACCAAGGGACAGAGAGTTTGTTCGATAATTTGCAGCACTGCTAATGAGTGACGGAGGAGGGGTACAAACCCACACCACTCCCAACTTCAGCCCTATGGGTTTGGGAGAGAGGGGAAATTCTAAACAAGGGGAATCCTACAGAGCTGGGCAGACATCCCAAAATGTATCTCTCCACTGAATTATTTGTCCTTTAAATATTGCAATTTTCCCTCTGTAATGTGGCTAAAACTATCTTTTACAAGCCCATCTGTACATACTCCCAAATAAGAATTCAAAAGATTCGCACAATTTCCTCCCCAGAAATCCTCTTAGCCTGTTGCAGATTATTTGAGGACGTGATCAGTGAGTAAATAATACTTGAAGGCAGTTGTAAGCAGCTTTACAATTAGACAGGAGCCCTTGTCTTTAATTGGAGCTGAAAACCAGCTGGTTTTCTCTGTGCTCCCCATCGTAAATCCATTGAGTACTTGAACATTATAAAATAATTTTTCAAGTTGTTCTAAACCCTGGTTCTGAGCAGGACCAATAACCAAGTTTTCTACCTTTAGATCAGCAAATTACTAGGTAACTCCTTGATTATTCTTTGTGTCACCTGCATTGGATCTTCCTTTTTCATACCTTTTTCAGGTGCTTTATTAAACATGAGATCTTTGAACTGAAATCCATTGGTATCTTTCACATTATAAGCCTTTTCTTTGTTTATATGTGTTGCAATCACTCTCTCTAAACCCGAAAACTATTTTGAAAAAAGATGTGTCACCTTTATCCCTAGAAAGGAGAGAGGGAGAGGAGATTGGCCCCAACACAGGATATAAACATATTTGCTATTATGGTTCTGTAAGTTGCCATGGACAAAGAAGCAATGCACAAAAAACCTGAACACATGTCTGGAACATTACTCATAGCCTCCTGTGGTCAATAACACCACTTTTTAAAAATGTGTGGTTTTTTTTAATGTTTATCTATTTATTTTGAAAGAGAGAATGGGAGGAGGGGCAGAGAGAGAAAGAATCCCAAGCAGGGCTCTATGCTGATAGACGCAGGGCTCAAACCCATGAAGCGTGAAATCATAACCTGAGCTGAAATCGAGAGTCAGACGCTTAACCAACTGAGCCACCCAGGTGCCCTTTAAAATGTGTTATAGTCAGGCCAGCTAAGGAAGGGACCAGGGGGCGGTCCTGGGAACACATGGGGCAGATTGTGCTAGGCCTCTTGGGAATCTGCTAAGGACCAAAGCTGATTTCTCTATCCCTCAGAGGCCCCAGGATCTCTGCTGTCCTTGCTTCTCTCCACGCCTACCTGATTCCATTCTGTTTCTCAGCATTCTCTTTATATGTGGCCCAGCCTAACAAGCCCACAGCCAATGATGATGCATATTTGGTAACAGCCCCCTATGTTTCCTAATTCACATTCTTGAAGAGAAAGAGAGACCAAGGAGAAAGAGAAAGAGAGAGAAATTTGCCCAGCCCAGCCTATAACTGATTTCCAGCCCAGCTGGAACTTAGTTCTCTTTGGATAAGGAGACCACCCACAATCTGGTCATCAGGAGCCAGAAGAGCAAGGCCTTGTGGCATTTTCCTTTCTCAGACATGAGCCCCTAGGTCTCTCCTTTCTTCGGGAATAATTTTCATAAAGGTGGGCTGTGCACAGGGAAGGAAGGAAATGAAACCAGCCAAGTATAGACGACAAGGCAAGGCACTCAGCCAGAGAGTAACAGTAGGATGCTGCCCACTGGGAGAGGGAAGAGCTGAAATACCCCTGGAATATACCCAGGTTGTCATGGGCTAGAATCTACATAGGGTAGTTGAGTGAGGGGTTTGGTGGGGCCACAGGGAGCAGGACACATACTCACATGGCACAGGTCTCTTCAGTGGCCCCATTAGGGCCTTGTTCTCACACTGCCAGGGTCACTGGAGCCCTGCACTTGAGTGTGCAGCCACCCTGGACCCTCCCCCACCCCAAGAACTCCCAGGATCTGACAGCAATGAGTGTGTTGTCAGAGTTGACAGCCCCCACTATCTGGTGTTAGGACTGTTCTGGGAGACTGGAAACACCTTATTGTTTGGGGAATCTGGGGGTTTCATGAGCTCTGATACAAAGCACAAGAATGAAGATTGTAGGCTCCTTGTGGTAAGGGATTGTATCTACTTTTTGTCTTTCACGTGCAAGACTTCACGCCTGAAGCAGGGTTGGTCTTCAGAAGTGTTGGCTGGTTGAACACATGGATTTAAGAGAATGAAGTGAAAAAGGGAAGTGAACAGAGGAGAAAGTCCACAGGAGGGAAAGCGAGGAGAGGAAGGAGAAAGAGAAAGTAAGAGAAAGCCGAAGAACACATGTGGTAAAGGAACGTATAAGGTTCCATGCACTCATTCATTCAGCAGGTATTTTTGAGCGCCTACTATGTGCCAGCCACCATGGTGGGCACTGGGGATATGGCAGCAGACAGAATGGACAAGTTCCTCTTTTCATGATACCCACCTTTTAATTGGAAGAGGTAGACTTCCAAAGAACAGCAACTAGTTCCAAATCACACGTTGTGATAAATGCTATCAAGGGAACAGATGAGAGGTTGAGAGAAAGAGCCTGTCTGGAGGGAGAGGATTGCTTCTTTAGATTGTGTGATTAGGGAGGCCTTCTTGGAAGAATTAATTGCCCTTCTCTGGAACAGGGCACATTCTGGAAGAAGGAAGAAGAGGATGCTAGGAAAGCCTAGTTCCAGAATGAGACAGTAAAGAAACAAAACTAAAAAATGAAAATAACTGTTAATGATGCAATCCAACAGCCTCCATTCTGTTGGTAATATAGCAAATGAGGAGTAAGCCTGTTTCACCATGAAGTGAAGATGACCAGGCATTGAGCTCTTCCATAATCTTAGAGATCTCAAGAGTTCGCAATAATGAGAAACGTAAGGAATAATCAATTCACACAGTACTTTGCAAATAGTTAGGGGGCTCTGGAAATAAATGTAGACTCCTGAAGGGATCACTAACGGACTCTAGAGCCATAGATAATCAGTTAATGAGCTTCTTTATCTATGTAAAATGAGAGGAAAATAGCAAAGACTCAGGGCTTAAACAGGGCTTGGCTTGGAAAAATATTTTAAAATAAATTGCAGTGGTTTAAGGCTCTAGGGATTTGGAATTTTAAAACCACTCACCGTATTATTTCCCGAGCAGCAGAAAGTAACCTGGACATTTCCCCATGCTATCATTTTTAACTATCAGATTTTGACAGCCCTGATAATCGTGCTTAAAATAGATCCATTTCAGAATGGTTATTGATCACATGCCAAATAACCATCATGAGTCCACTCTGCATGTTCATCAACTGATCTCCATAGGGGTTGCCTCTTCAGTCCACCCCTCTTCTCCTTCCCCCCTTAAAAAATGGAGATTGCAAAGTGTAACCCATGCAAAATTTGTGAATAAAGAGACACGTCTGTTACTTTTTAACTGCCCACTCTTGATTTTCCTTTCTTTGGGTAACAGGGCTCCAGTTTTCTCAGGGGAATTACTCTTCCCTCTCTCTCTCCCTCTCTCTCTCTTTCTGTCTCTTCACCCCCTCCCTCTCCGCCTCCCTCCCCATACCCCATTCACTCTTGCAAGCAATCTTAGAGCCTAGTCTGCTCCTGACTCCCACTCGCCCAGTCAGACCATGTCCTCCCAACCTGACTGGGGATCCAGGAGTAGAAAGTAGCCAAGGTTGTGGAACTGGCAGCAGTCGTGAAAAGCTGACATTAATTAGTGCCCACCTCTCAGAGCCCAGGAGCTGTCCCACTTCTTGACC
Source organism: Panthera leo (assembly GCF_018350215.1). Taxonomy (NCBI): domain Eukaryota; kingdom Metazoa; phylum Chordata; class Mammalia; order Carnivora; family Felidae; genus Panthera; species Panthera leo. The sequence continues at coordinate 39,912,683 of NC_056680.1, forward strand.
CAGTTCAGCTTTACCTCTGATTTTATGAGCCACCCGCTCTTTCCAAAGGCAAATTCCTTTCTCTTACTCATTTTCTCCTTCAAACTAGAATCAAAGTTAGTTACTTGCAATCCACTATAGACTGATATTTCTTGAATGTTTTAGGTCAGAGCATTCTATATATGACAAGTTTGTTACCATTATCTTCCCCTTGGAAGAGACTGAATTTATCCTAGCGAAATTGAACGGCTCATCTTTTGTAAAGCACACTCTGATTTCCAGACTCTTCACCATGATCCAGCCATTTTCTCCTCGAATGCTCTTCCAGGCCTGCATTTCTGACTGTCAAAGTCCCATCCTTAGTCTGTAAGCCTGAGTTCAAATGGAACTTTACTTAAATGTCCTCCTTTCTATGAAACCTGATAAAAACATGTTCTCTTACTATATACTCTATGCTGTCTCCTGTACAAGAGTATAAATTCTCTGAGAGCAGGAGCAGAACCTTATCATCCAACGACACCACTGCCTTGCAGTATGTGAATAAATGCTTGTTTCAATGTATATGCTCCATGTGTTTTGTGTTTCTTCCTCTGCAAAATTCTGAAAAGGATTGTAAAAGATGTGAATTGAATTCTATCTAGAAACCAGTTGCATACTCAGAGTTCAACCACTGGGTTCTTAGCTGGTCTTTGGGAGACCGGTAAGCCCCTAAACTTATGAGCAAATGTTCTTAGATATATCCAGTTGTACTTTTCCAACGATGGGGTCTAAAGCTTTTGTTAGATTCTTTTTTTACAATTTTTTAAAAGTTTATTTATTTATTTTGAGAGAGACAGAGGCAGTGCAAGTGGGGGAAGGGCAGACAGAGAAGGAGACAGAGAATCCCAAGCAGGCTCCGCACTGTCAGCTTGGAGCCAGATGTGGGGCTCAAACTTACAAAACCGTGAGATCACGACCTGAGTTGAAACCGAGAGTTGGACACTTAACCGACTGAGCCCCCCAGGCATCCCAAGCTTTCATTGCATTCTGAGAGAGATGTGTGGATCCATAAAAGTTTAAGAATTACTGGCCACCTGCATAGCTACAAACAGTTGGAGTAAAACATTTATTACCAATGTACTATGTGTTGGGAACTATGCTAGACTCATTCCCTTGATTTTGTTTTATCCTACCAGTGACCTAATGCAATAGTTCTTAACAGTAACATTGGTGATAATTATTACAGCTTACAGTTATTGTATGCTTTCTAATGTGCTAGGTACTCTTCCAAATACTTATTTTATTATTTTTTAAAATTTACATCCAAGTTAGTTAGTATATAGTGCAACAATGATTTCAGGAGTAGATTCCTTAGTGCCCCTTACCCATTTAGCCCATCCCCCCTCCCACAACCCCTCCAGTAACCCTCTGTTAACCCACATCTTTATCCATTCATCCATCGATGGACATTTGGGCTCTTTCCATATTTGGCTATTGTTAATAGTGCTGCTATAAACACGGGGGTGCATGTGTCCCTTCGAAACAGCATTCCTGTATCCCTTGGATAAATGCCTAGTAGTGCAATTGCTGGGTCATAGGGTAGTTCTATTTTTAGTTTTTTGAGCAACCTCCATAATGTTTTCCAGAGTGGCTGCCCCAGTTTGCATTCCCACCAGCAGTACAAAAGAGATCCTCTCTCTCTGCATCCTCGGCAACACCTGTTATTGCCTGAGTTGTTAATGTTAGCCATTCTGACAGGTGTGAGGTAGTATCTCATCATGGTTTTGATTTGTATTTCCCTGATGCTGAGTAATGTTGAGCAGTTTTTCATGTGTCGGTTGGCCATCTGGATGTCTTCTTTGGAGAGGTGTCTGTTCATGTCTTTTGCCCATTTCTTCACTGGATTATTTGTTTTTTGGGTGCTGAGTTTGATAAGTTCTTTATAGGTTTTGGATACTAGCTCTTTATCTGCTATGCCACTTGCAAATATCTTCTCCCATTCTGTCAGTTGCCTTTTAGTTTTGCTGATGGTTTCTTTCGCTGTACAGAAGCTTTTCATTTGGAGGGGATCCCAATAGTTCATTTTTGCTTTTGTTTCCCTTGCCTCCGGAGATGTGTTGAGTAAGAAGTTGCTGCGGCCGAAGTCAAAGAGGTTTTTGCCTGCTTTCTCCTCGAGGATTTTGATGGCTTCCTGTCTTACATTTAGGTCTTTCATCCGTTTTGAGTTTATTTTTGTGTATGGTGTAAGAAAGTGGTCCAGGTTCATTTTTCTGCATGTCGCTGTCCAGTTTTCCCAGCACCACTTGCTGAAGAGACTGTCTTTATTCCATTGGATATTCTTTCCTGCTTTGTCAAAAATTAGTTGGCCATACGTTTGTGGGCCCATTTCTGGGTTCTCTATTCTGTTCCATTAACCTGAGTGCCTGTTTTTGTGCCAGCATGTTCCAAATACTTATAAGCTCAGTTAGTACTCCCCAGAATCCTTCTGGACAAGTGATATTTATAGTCCTCCTCCTTTTACAGATGATGAAACTCAGGCCCACAAAAATTATGTAATTTGCCTGAATGCATGCAAGTAGTGGTAATCCTGTATTCAAACCCAATGGGTTGACTTCAGAGCTTGCCTCCTTAGCCATTACACTGTACCGTCACAGCCAGCACATGATAAAGCTGGAATTCAGCCCCAGATAATTTAGCTTCCTTTTACGGCTTCTAAATTGGGGTCCAGATAACTCACCAACGTCATAGAACCAGGAGGTGATAGAAGCCAACTTCGAACATAGCCTTTGTTTGATTCCACAGCCTTTCTATTCATCCTCTGCCTTAGAGTGCCCTCACTGGACTAGGTCCTCTACGGAGGCTGCAAAGAGGCGGAAGGTTTCCTTTTTTAGTGGGTCCTGCATTACCTGGGAAGAGGCAAAAACCTCCATCACCAGTCTCAAACAACACAAAGGCAGGAACCAGACTCTCCTTTGTCCACTGAATACATAGCAGGCGCTCAATAAATATTTGTTGATTCAATCAGCATATTTACAGAAACAGAGATGGCTTCTAGAGTGATTCACTCAGCAGGGAACATTAGCAGGTGCTTAAGCAGGAATTGCAATTGCAGATGCAGGCAGGTTATCAGAAATGAGTGATGGGATTCACGGGGTTACAAAAGGCCACAATTGGGCTGAGGTCAGACACCGTTTAAAAGCACACAGGCAGGGGCACCTGGGTGGCTCGGTTGATTAAGCACCAACTCTTGGTTTCAGCTCAGGTCTTGATCTCACAGTTCATGAGTTCGAGCCCCGCGTTCACCTCTGTGCTGACAGCATGGAGCCTGCTTGGGATCCTGTCTCTCTGCCCCTCTTCTGCTCACTTGTGCTCTCTCTCTTTCAAAACTCAATAAACTTTAAAAAATAATAATAAAAAATAAAAGCAAAAAGCATTTTTAGATATTTTCCCTCATGGAACCCTTATGCCCCCCTCTGCACTATTGGGCAGAAAAGTCACACAACTAAAAGAGGAGTTTAAATCTAGATAATGTGACTTCAGGATGAGCACTACTCTCTCCCAGCTATGGATTAAAAGTGTGGAAGTGAATGTAAGAGCAACGTCATGGCGGAAAGGGGTCCTCCAGAGAAAAGGAAAAGCTCACAGGGTGTTGGGAATGCTTAGGAATTGGAGGGTGCCTGGATGTCAGCATGGCCTGTAAAAACTGAGTGGTAGAATTATTATACACAGTCTGCCAGAGAGGATGTGTGCTTTCCATCTTGAAGTTCTCTGTAATTCTCTAAGCTGTGGTCCTTTCCATGAGAAGGGAGAGCTCTCAGCCCAACAAAGGAGCACAGCTTTATGTTGCTCTTCTGACAATGGTAATTGATTTGCTCTAATGCTTCTGTGTTCTCACTGGGGGCCTTTCTCATAAACAGTGACAAACATTTGCAGAGAGCTTTCATCCATACTTCTCCAGCCCCAGCCCTGAAAGGCATCAAGCTACAGAGCCAGGAAGCTCAGTGGTCATGACTTTATTGCTGATTTTACAACCCTAGCTACCAGGAGGAAATTTTCTGAGTCCAACAGAATTCGAGCCGAGTTTTTCAACCTTGGCACTGTTACTTTTATGGGGGCTGTCCTGTTCGTTGTGGAATGTTTCGAGTATCCCAGGTCTCTACCTGCTAGATACCAGTAGTGGCCTCCTCCATATCTCCCTCCAGACATCACCCAAAGGCCCCAGGGGAGCCCTGGCAAAGAACCACCAGCTTAGAGACGCACACACAAATATACAAGTGTGCACATGATTGCTCACAGTGTATATAGTCACCTTGACACAGGGGCTTTTTTTTTTCCCTTTGCTCTTTTGGGGGGATTCCCCCCTTTACCCTTGTAGGGTTTTTTTGTTTGTTTGTTTTTCCTTCCTGTTGATTTTGTTTGTTGTTTGGTTTTTAATCCAAAGAGGAGTCTTTGCTTTGATCTTGATTCCCATTCAAGTCTGTCTATTTCATAAAACCTTTACAAAGAGGGGATTACAAGCGCTAGCATTATTGACCACCACTGTGTGCTTGGCATTCTGCTGAGTGTTTTTTACATTTAATCCTCACAGTAAGAGGGAGGTCCTGTTGTACCCATCTTACAGATGAGGAAAATGAAGCACAGAGAGGTTGACTCACTGGCTCTAGGTTGCACTGTTTTTGAGTGAAGACAGTTGGGATTCGGACCCAGGCTGTCTGCTGACCTTGTCTGCCTCCTTGTCCGTGATACACTGCCCTTCTTTTTTGGGTGAAACCTACAGCCTCATTAGCATGTGCCTCTTCAATTCCCTACCTCAAAATAAGGACAAAAATGGAGTGACATCAGGCCTGTGGGTCATGGTCACATTCCCATGCACTGAAATCCCGTGTGGTGTGCAGATTATGGAAACACTGGTTTAAGCACCAGTCATGCAGAGGAGAGCCGGCACTGACTGCGGACATGTCTTTCTCTTGTCACCGCCAGAGTGTCTCTATGTGTTCCCGTGCCAGTGGAACTACCGTCCCGATCACTGCATGTACGGAAGCAACTGCAAAGAGGCTGAGCGGGAAGGCGTGTCTATTCTGCACGGGAACCGAGGCGTCTACCATGATGAAAAGCAGCCAACTTTCAAAGCACTCTATGAAGCAATACGGGATGTAAGTGTGTTCTTGCCGCTGTTCAGCACACACATGCTTATTCAGCACGAGACGGTACAGGCGCTTTGGTCACCAGTGCCTTTGAAGGCCAGAGAATCCCCCAGAAGCAGTGAGTGATATCCCTTTCCCCAATCCCAGTCACTATTTCATTATATCCACTTGCCCCCTCCCACTATATCCACTCAGTATTTACAACTAAGTCCTCACACTATATCCACTCAGTATTTACAACTAAGTTCACTTAAGGAGGAAATTAAATATCATCAGAAAGAAACCCAGTGCCATTTGCCATAATAGAGGGGAATGCGTTAGGGTAACGATAACATAAGAACAAAATGATATTATGCAGCTCGAGCTTAGCCTGTTGCCTGGTTGCCAGCATCCTGTTGAACAAGTGGGCGTGGAGGTGGTCGATTAGGACAAGGGGTCCGACTGTAAGTAAGAATCAAGTGTTTATTTACATATTGCAACAGTGTACTCAAGAGGCAAAAAGAGGCACTAGCCCCCGTGTTGCATTTTTACCCGGCAAAGGGTACTGATCAGCAGAATGCAGCCTAGAGGCAAAAGTCATCTCAAGGCCTCTGCATCCTTAGGACCCTGACCTTAGGCCAGGGGAGGAGGAAGGAGAAGGGAAAAAGGGAGGAGTGGAAAGATACCACCCTCCCAAACCATTCCCCCCCTCCCATGTCCATCCTCCCCATCCCTTGTGCCTGGGAGGCCTCAAAATGGGGTGCCTGGGATGGAAATGCAGATATGCATCTGAGCGTGGCTGGCCCAGGGCAGGGACCTGAGTTTTTGACCCCAATTCCTTCAAATAAACTACAGGGCGTTGCCTGTGCACCAAGTCAGATGTCACAAGGGTAGCTCCCAGCCCCTCCAGAGCCAGCCAGCAGTACTGTCATTACCTGTGATTGAGTCTGAAAGATCACACAGTAGAATTTAGGCCTGGAGCTGGACTTCTCACTGCCTGAGGTCCCCTCTTACAACCTTGAAGGGATTGATTAGCAAGTGCTGGTGAATTAAAGATACCTGGGAACTATTTTCTTGCAGTAAATGGGAAAGTTGATAAAAACCTCACTTTGGGGTTCACTACCTAAAATCTCAAATACTGCCTGCTTTTGCCTTGCATCCCACACTGTGGGAAACGCTGCATTCGATGTTGCTTTTTATCTGGAGATTGTTAGGAGTGGCACAGATTCAGGGATGTCCCTTTTGAAACCGTAATTCCAAGACGTAGAGTAGGGGTCAGCAAACTCAGGCCAGATCTGCCTTGCTGCCTGTGTTTGCAAGACATGTGGGCTATGAATGGTTTTGTAAATCACTGGGGAAAAAGGAAAAGATGAATATTTCGTAATGTGAGACAGTGATATGAAATTCCAATCTCAGCATTCATAAATACAGTCTTATTGGGACACAGTGACACCCATTCATTTATGTGTTTGGCTGTAGTTGGTTGGAAGCCATCATGACAGAGACGAGTATTTATAACAAACTGTGTAGCCCACAAAGTCTAAAATATTTACTATCTGGTCCTTTATCGGAAACATTTGCTGGCCCCAGACATCAAGTATGTAGATTTAGAGGATTTTTTTCTTAAGAATTTAGAAACCCTCACGGTGTCACAAGTGGGCTTTGGTGGGAGTGAATCCTGAGACACAGGCATATATTTTTGTGTGTGTGAATACTGTGCCTCTTGCTAAGGAGAGTCTCTGGAATTTCCAGAATTTTCTCTGCAGGGAATGAGTTTAGCCTGCATGTAAGCTAAGCTAACACTGCTTTCTTCTCCTGCATTTCCTGCTGGTGGTTTTCAAAGACCAGGTGATTTAATTACACAGAAAATTTGCTCTGTACTTAGTGCTACCATCACGTTAGATATTCAAACATGGCTCCAGGGGCAAAGCCATTGAGGAGTAGAAACAGAAGTTCAATGAGTATGCAGCAGGTATATATACCTCAGAGCCGTTCTTGGGTTTCTTTTGTGATCTGTCAACCCTAGTCTGGAATTGAGCAACTGTGGCTCGAGTTACAATACATCTTGTTTGCTTTCTGGAGGAGCAGAAAGAAAACAAATAACTGTGTCATAAATGATCCTGCCAAATACCCTCAATGATGATCCTCCCATGGGCCTAAAGGGACCATTTTCACTGAATCATTTCAGACAGGAATGCTCACTGACCCCATCCTGAAACCTGATTAGAAGTAGACTCCCTCTTGGAAGACATGTTTCCCCGCTGTCCCCAGGGCTGGGCACCGTCATGTGGTGGGGTCAGGGCTTGGGGTAGGGGTCAACGGACCTTGGTTCAAGGCCCAATTTTTGCCCCTTTCTGGTGATTAGTCGTTAACTCTTTGCTCTTACCTTACTGGGCCTCAGTTTCCTCATCTGTGAAATGGAGATGATAATATTACCTACCTCATAAAAGTGTTGCAAGAATGCAACAAACTGATGGTTTTTAAACTTGTAGTATGGCACATGACCTATGGTTGTGCTCAATAATTAGAAGTTATTAACAGTTTCTCACTTGCTCTCTCTCTCTCTCTCTCTTCCTAAGTATTTTCTCTCTCTCACACTGTATTTCTTTCTCCCTTCATCCCTCTCTGAAAATATTCTTCTTGTCCCTCTCCCCTTTCCCCCTTTCCTTCTGTCCCTCTTTCCTGCTTCCTTTCCTTTCCATCTCCTGTCTCTCTCACACACACATCCTAAGCCTGTGTGTCTGTGTTTGGCAAAGGGGACATGCAGTCTCCTCCCATCGTGACCCAAGGAAGTCATCTATCAGGTACACGTTCTGTCAGTAGTTCTTCCAACAATCACCTATTGCAAGAACAATTCTAGCTTATAGAAACTCAGAAGTTAACAAGACTGACAAAGCCTGGTCCCCAGGACGCATATATTGTGGGTGGAGGAAGCCAGACTATACTCACATAAACAAAGAAAGAAGAAAAATCGTACCAGGTAGTGAGAGGTGTTAAAAGGGAACCGAAGCAGGGCGATGGGCTGAGAGTCAGGGGTAGGGAGGAGCGTTAGTGAGCTGGGGTCCTCAGGGGGCCTCTGCTAGCCTGGTAGTGTGATTAGTGGGGGCAGCCCTGGGGCAGTTTAGGGGGAGATACTGCTAAGGAGAAGGAATAAGCCAGGGAAAGCCCCTGAGGCAAGGGTGAGTTTGGTGAGCCCAAAGGACAGGGAAGAATTCAGTGTGGCCAGAAGGACAGAGACACCAATGACAATTCCAGGTCACATGGAGCCTTGAGGACAAGAGAGGAATTGGAATCTTACTTTAATTGCAGCATGAAGCCCCTGCAGGAAAGTGATACGGTCTGATCTTTGCTTTAAAAATATCACCTCAGTAACTCAGTGCAAGGAGGCAAGAGTGAAAACACAAGGGCTATTGATGAGAGTTACTGGAGATATCCAGGAGCAACATGGGGATGGCATGTACTTGTGTGGCACCGGGAAGGTTGGCAGTGGTGGCCACATGTAGGATTCGTTGGAAAGACAGATTTTACAGCATTTGTGGATTAATGAAAAGAGGGACGTGGGAGGGAAGAAAGAATCAAGGATGACTTCCAGGTTTTGACCTATTTTCCTATCACTAGGGACACCATGATGAAAAAGGAGTTGATCAGTAGTCTAAATTGTGCTGCGGAAGAAAACAGTTGTCCCAAACATGGTCCTTCTTGCGTTACATAATGCATAATCTCCTTCTGGGAAGAAATTCGCATTTCTGATAAACACGCTTATGCAATATTTCTGATGAACTTTAAAGGGATTAAGGCTTGTTCTAGGAAACCAGACACCCACCCACTCTGCTGCCAGGCAAGCATTTACTGACCTTTTCACTCTTCTTCCTTTTTTTTTTTCTACTCTCTTTGTATAAAATTTCCTCGCCAACAATGAATCTTTAACTTCATTTACTAGAGGCCTTTTCCATTTCAACCAGATTATAATAAAAATTTGACACATGCTCATAACTACATGATCTTCAGGATCTATTTTCGAAAATTCTGTTTATAGACACCTTCCATGGGAAGACAAGAGAATGTTTTTTTAAAAATGGGGCACCGGGGTGGCTCAGTCAATTAAGCATCTGACTCTTGATCTCAGCTCAGGTCTTGATCTCAGGGTCGTGAGTTCAGGTCCTGCGGCGTTGGGCTCCACACCCCACAGGGAGCCTGCTTGAAAAGAGAAGAAAAGAAAAGAAAAGCACAGGATTACATGGGAAAAAAACCAACAAGCAGTGTTTGGTACCTGAATTATTAAAATGAATTTCATTGATGTTAGATTTCACTAGTAATTGCCAAACTGTGGACTTCATCAGATTACTATAGACATACCCTAGAGTTTCTTCATTTAAGATTGAGACAAACACAGGGGCACCTGGGTGGCTCTGTCCCTTCTGCATCTGACTCTTGGTTTCAACTCAGGCCATGATCTCATGGCTCGTGGGATGGAGCCCCGCATCAGGCTCTGCAGTGGCAGTGCACAGACCCTGCTTAAGATTCTCTCTCTCTCTCTGCCCTTCTGTCTGTCTGTCTCTCTCTCTCTCTCTCTCTCTCTCTCAAAATAAATAAAAAAATTGGAAAAGAAGAGATTGAGACAAACAAAATATGTGAGGAATTCAGTGTCTTATTGCAGGTGGTGTCACATCTCTACTTGAGCCTTGCTTCTCTTCAGCAAGAGCATACTATGTAGAGAATATCCTGTCCCTGAAGATACATGTTGGTCTTAGCTTTTAAGAGTTTTAAGGACCCAAATAAACCATCTTTAAAAAAAAAAAAAAAAAAAAAAAAGAACAAAAGAAAGAAAGTGAAGCCCAAATAGTGTAAAGTAATTGCCTCAGGTTGCACAGGATTGAATCAGGTTTTGAATTTCTATCCTCAGAGTTCCCTTCCACTATGTCTAAGAACATCCAAACTGAGGCACCTGGGTGGCTCAGTCGGTTAAGCGTCCGACTTAGGCTCAGGTCATGATCTCACAGCTCGTGAGTTCAAGTCCCGCATCAAGTTCTGTGGTGACAGATCGGAGCCTGGAGCCTGTTTCAGATTCTGTGTCTCCCTCTCTTTCTGCCCCTCCCCCACTCATGCTCGCGCGCTCGCACGCGCTCTCTCTCTCTCCCAAAAATAAATATTTTTTAAAAATTAAAAAAAAAAAAAAAAGAACTTCCAAACCTATGCTTGCATGCTTAATTCCCTACTTCATTTTTTGGTAAATGTTGTTTGCGTTTTAAATGGCATTTCAGTAACTAAAATAAACATTTTCTTTCATTTTTTTTTAAAACCATTTTTCAGTTTCCCTTTCAAGACAATCTCTTCCAATCCATGTATTACCCTCTCCAGCTGAAGTTTTTGGAGACTGTGCACACTTTATGTGGACGAATCCCACAAGTGTTTTTGAAGCAAATCGAGAAAACAATGAAAAGGGCTTACGAGAAACACGTCATCATCCATGTGGGCCCCAACCAGATGCACTGAATATTTTTCATATTGTCGCAAGCGGATTGGGCATCTCAAGAACAAGGACATGTCCATCTTTAAGCTGCCTGTGTCTCTTTCGTGTGAATATTTAATGGTGCTCTGTGACAATTGCGTTTTAAAAGCTTCGTTAAATGTTGCTGAATTAGTCGCCCCTAAAAGGAAATGTGCTTTAATTTTTTCTAAAACGGTATTTATCTCTCTCTTTTAAAAAAAAAAAAATATTATTACACACTTAGCATTGTTCAAGCAGGTTGAGCTAGCTGTGAAGAGGAACTTTTGTGAGCCTTCCATTTCCTGTTCAGTGTCTGAGACAATGTCAAAGGCATCTCGTGTTGTATATTTATCTAGTATTCTTGAGACTCTTTCTATGTAAATGACTCCCCCATACCCTTCTTGTAAAAGTAATACATGCTTGTTGTAAAACAGAAAAATGTTCAAAGGTTGTAGAGGAGAGGGGCACCTGGGTGGCTCAGTTGGTTAAGTGTGCAACTCTTGATTTTAGCTCAGGTCATGATCTCACGTTTGGTGAGTTTAAGCCCCGCGTTGGGCTCTGCTCTGACAGCGTGGAGCCTGCTTGGGATTCTGTCTCCCTCTCTCTGTCTCTGCCCCTCCCCTGCTTGCTGTCTATCTCTCTCTCAAAATAAATAAAAATAAACCTTAAAAAAAAAAGTTTGTAGAGGATGTAGGCCAGTGGACCAAAATCAAGATTAGATTAGCCATAATCCTACCAACCAATTATTTTAAAGGTAGTTACTTCCAGCCTTTTTTTTCCTACTCATATATTTATTTGTTGGTTGTCTTTTCCATTGTAATACATATCTGAAACAGGTAGTTTGAGTAAAAGCTGGCCCCTATGCTGAGATTTTTATGTTGAGACAAAAATTTAGACAAAATGATTGTATTTACAGAGCTGGAAGAAGTATTCAAATTTCAACTAATTGGGCAGTGTTAAAGGATGAAGCATATCTGGGGGTATTTTTTAAGAAAAATTGTTTAGATTAGTGGAAGGTTAAATCATAAGAAATATTTATGCAACCATACCTTCTGAAAGGAAATTCAGTCATTGTGTTAAACGCAAGGGATCAGTTTAACAGAGATGTGTTTTTGTGTTTAACTACAGACAAAAACATTTTATCTCTTACTTCCATAGGTGTGACCTTCTCTCTTCTTTAAACTCTTGGGCAACGGTTGGAAATTGAAGGCCAACTTCAAACTTAACGTGTACAGAATAGATAGTTCAGCTGATTCCATTGGCAAGAAAATTCAACTTCCTACCAGCCTTGGAAAGGTCTCTTTAAATGTTTTTTCTTCTCTAGGCTGACCCATCCATTAGCCAAGGAACTGGGCAGGTCTTATCACCTAGCTACAGTAGAGGAAATTCTATATTCCCCAGAGGGATCTGACTTAATCCCTTGTTGCTCCTGTAGCTGGTAACAGGGTAAGAACATTTTTTATAATGCTTTATTTATCTCAAAAACCTTGTGCCTAAATGATCTTGATGTTTGCAACAGCCTAATGAACTTAGTAGGGGCCTCTATCATTGGACAAAGAAGGAAATTGTAACCCAAAGAAACAAGCATACCCAATATAATTGCTGTTCTGTAACACATACAGGTATGTATAAGATGCATCCTCTTTTACAGAGGAAGTTTGGAGACAAAAATATTAAATACTTTTCATCACATATAGATAGTAATCTAAAAGTATAAAATGAAAAATAATATTTTGTTAATGCAAATATGGTATGCTATATATTGGAACCTGGTAGGATATCATAGGTACTATATCCACAGAAGAAGTCTTAACCGTGCAAAAATATATGAAAACCTCAACACTACAAAGAAATATGTAGATGCCAATTAATATTGGGATCTAGTACCATTATGGTAGTAGCAAATTTTAAAATGTTAAAGTATTAGCCCATACCCTCCTTTTGATCAGTTGGGTGTCAGGTGATTTATTTTTGTTAAGGAAATTACCATTAAGATGTGGAACTCTTCACTGTTATATTTTATGTTTCCTCATTTCACCATTAAAGGTGATGTCATTTGTTAGTTTATATCTAGAGTCTGTGGAGGAATTTTTGGATTGTCTTTTGGATGGAGGAAAAGTACCCTACATACCCACAAATATGGTTTTACCGAAAGAGCCAGGATGTGAACATTATTGCCTGACTTCCATTCCAGTTTTGCTACATGTTCAGCATGGCCACGAAACCCTACAAACGTCATTCACATTTTTTGTGGTTTATAAACCTAAAAAAGTTCTATTCCTCCTCTGGTGAGTCCTACAAAAAATGTGCTATAAAGACTTTGAATATAGAAACGCCTTTTCTTTTATGAGAATCTTACCCGCAACTCTTAACTATTGGTTCTGGTCTGAATACATAGAATCAGATTTCCAGCAAAGGTCCATGATACAATTCTAGAACATTCTAGAATGATGCATGATGAGAATGTGAAACCTTAGAATTTAGTGTGGTTTTCTGCCTTGGAATTTCTTCATGGTATCCTGAAATTTTGAGGTGAGTCTGGTGGAGAATCTGCAGTTAATTTTCTCTCGCAATCGCTACTACCTGAAAATGCTAATTGTTTTCCATCTAGTATATTACCATGAGGCGGTGTTTCCTCTGCCTTTGATAATTCCCAGACAACTACTACATTAATGCCTTTGAAACCTGGGAACCACAGATTTGAATTTGGTGGACTCCTAAAACATGTACCCTGTGATCTGAAGTTTGCCAAAGGTTGGGTTGTTCCATATGGCACGTAGAATCTATACAGGAAGAGCATGACACTGGTTCTGTCATCCCCTCTTCTTGTTTCCTTCAGAATTCTACTCAAACACATGTGACTACAGAGTTCCACTGGAAAAATGAAAGAACAGGGTCTAAGAGCAAAATGTAACAGTATTGTTGTATGCATTGAGACTGAGACGTTCAATAGTAGGGTCACTAGAAATGCTTACAATATTTTTCTTGCTGAGTTTTTCTTTTCTAATATAAACCTCAGAAATTGTGACTTACATTGAAAATTTCAACATTAAAAAAAATTAACTGGCTAGAAAATATGTTCAAGTTTTCCTTCAACTTCCTGAATGACAGTTTAGCATTTCAGGGTATAACACTCCAGCTTTGCTATTTATTTGAAATGTCTAATACATATTCAGGACTTCCATTGCAAATTGTGACTATGGGTGTATTTATTATTGAAATGGGTATTTATATGGACTCATCCAGGGTGGAGAGTATTTATCTTATTACAATTATGGTGTTGATAAAACAAGCATGCCATACAAAAACTTATTCACGGTCACAAAATAGGGATCCGGTGATAGAGTAATTACTCCAACCCACCTGGAGGACAGGACAACATTTGTACAAATTTAGGTTTATGTATAAATTTTGCCTGTTATTTATACAAACAAAAAAATAGGTTGCATGTATTGGATAAGCTAACATGAACAGGATTTTATGACTGAATTTAGAAACACACTGAGTTCAGAATTATGTTGGATGTCATGGGGGTACAAATTATTATATCATCAATTAGTATTATGGTAAGCAAGCTTTCTTAGGTTTTTCTGTTTCTTGGGTCCTATGTTTTCATCTCCCTTTCACTTCTGCTTTTCCCTTCCTGTCTTTGATGCAGGCTTCTAAGCATTACCAAGAGGCTTGGTGTTAGTGGCAGAGTGACAGAACTTGGGGAACCCTGTGCAGGCAGAAGGAAGTTCTAATCCTTAGATGGAATCTTTATGATAAGAAATTTTCAAAAAAATTTAAAAACCATGCAACACATACATAGACATATACACGCACGCACCGCACATGCCTTTTACAGAAAGAGCTCTGTGAATCCATTGTGCTCTGTGAATTGAATTATAGAGAGTGACACCTTAGGTCAACTCATTTCACAGTGACAGAGCTGGTATTTGAAGCCGATGAGATTTCTCTGCCAAACAGAGAAAGTTATCCTAGTTTTTGTTCTTCCCAGGTCAAAACTGGAAATAGTCTCGTGAGTCCTCAAGAAAAAGCACTGGTGTTTGTGTCACCGTATGCCCGAGTGTGTAAGAATCTGGTGCGGTTTCTGCGTCATTAGTTTCACGTTTGTGTTGTCCCTGAAAAGTGCGCCCGTTGTTTATAGCTCCCAAGGAAACCCTGAGTAGATTTTTTATGTTGGAAAACTTATTTCTTGGTGATTTTTCTTTGGGAAGAAATGCACATTAAAAAACCAACACTCCAAAGAAAATTAATTGTTACATCAAATTAAAAGAAACAGAAATATTATGATTTAATTACTTGTCCTTTTGAATGCCATCTCCTGTTTTATCGATTTCTTGTTGTTTTTGTTTTTGTTTTTTTAAATTAAAAGCTTTAAAAAAGACATGTCTTTTTTGGTGTTATTTTGGAAGTGTGTTTCTTTTCTTTTATAAGATTTCAAGTTTACGGGGCGGCTGGGTGGCTCAGTCGGTTAAGCGTCCAACGTTGGCTCAGGTCATGATCTCACAGTTTGTGGGTTCGAGCCCTGCCTTGCGCTCTGTGCTGACACCTCGGAGCCTGGAGCCTGTTTCAGATTCTGTGTCTCCTTCTCTCTCTGCCCCTCCCCTGCTTGTGCTCTGTCTCTCTCTCTGTCAAAAATAAACATTTAAAAAAAATTTTTTTAAGATTTCAAGCTTAAAATTTTATATTAAATAGTAATATTTAATTCCTTCCTTTTAAGGATTGGTAAAGTAATATTTGGTTTGGTAAACAGCTTAGCCTATTTTTAAAAATCATTAAAACTTTGCTTCATTTTAAAAAAATGCCATATTATAGGGGTGCCTGCTGGATTGGTCCACAGAGCACGTGACTCCTGGTCTCAAGGTTGTGAGTTTGAGCCCCATAAAATTTAAAAAAAGTATTTTTCAAATGCCATACTATAAATTATATGCTGTTTGGTTTTAATGGTGTTTTGTGTTTGAGATACAATGAGCAGAATTTGGAGGATGTAAAAATCAGTTGTCCCCATTCCCACATTTTATTTAGCAAAGTTGAAACTTACTTGTAAAGCTAGTAACATATCAAAAATAACTGAACTGTACCATGAGTTTTTGAGTCTTTATAAAGGTTTTCCCCCCAATCCCTAATCTCTTTTTTAAAATCAGCACAAAGTACTCCATGCATCTACTGAGTTCCCTCCTTATATTTTAAAACATTTAAAAAGCTAAGATACTTGAATATGTTTTTCTGGAACAAGTGGGAACCCACAACCAATCATTATGTGACATATAAGCTTCAGGAACTACATGCAGTTTACATTGAGTTTAAATCCTAGCCCCACCCTGACCCTCTTTCCACTTCATACTTCCCACCTACTAGGACAGGGCTGAGGATGACTCTCCTTCTGGATTGTGGTGAGAAATAAACACAGAAACACAAAATCTCAAAATTTTTAAAATTCCTTGTTTGTGGAACTCTACCTCCACTAAGTAAATGGCTAATAGATTAAAAAAAAAATTTTTTTTAAAGTCTATTTATTTATTTTGGGAGAGAGCCTGTGTGCACAAGCATGAGCGAGCAGAGGAGGGGCAAAGAGAGGGGGAGAAAGAGAGAATCCCAAGCAGGCCGTGCACTGCCCCCATAGAGCCTGATGCAGGGCTCGAACTCGAAAAACGTGAGGTCATGGCCTGAGCCAAAATCAAGTGTTGGAGGCTTAACCAACTGAGCCACCCAGGTACCCCTGGCTAATGGATTTTTAAAGGATATCAGATTGAAGGGATGCCAGCTGAATCGTCTGCCATGATGTCAGAGATTTTACTTACCGGAACATCGACATGCTGAAGTTCTGCTTTACAGGAACATAGGTGGAAATGTTGGAGACTCTCTGGCTTCAGTAGTTTTTACCCTTCCCAAAGCAATCCTATTTTAGTTGGCTTTCTTATCAAGTCCTTAAGCTGGAACACAGTTCAAAAGTAGCTCTCTGGTATGCCATCATGATCCTATGGTATTCCCCTTCCTTCTCCTCCTTTGTTTTATAAGCTGGTAAACGTCACCAGCATCCATCCCCTCGCTGCCTCATTCCAGAAACCTGGCTGTTATTCTTTACTCTCATCTGCTTTCTCTCCCTCCTTGCACACCACCCTCCTCGTTGAATCATCATTTCCCCACTAAAACACCCTGCCCCTGATACCAGTTTCTGCGGTAGCAAAAACCCTTCGAATTGTAAGTGACCACACACAACTTCAACCAGTACAGGAAAGCCAGAGAATACCTCCAGAATATTAAGAGTCCACTTCCTGTATTTATCCTCACTTTTGCCTCCATTGAAACTAGTACTGTCTGCGGTCTTTTGATCTCTGGCCTGGATTGTTTTTCTCATGCCTGTCTTATCTCTCCATTCGTTCTGGCCCCCTCCAAACCACAACCCACCCCACCGTGTGTGAAGAGTGGTTCCTTTGCTCCTATGATAATGTCCAAACTTCTTTCCAAACTGCCCAGAAGTCCCTGTGTGATCTTACCTTCTCCCTATCTTCCTGGCCTTGTTTGAGTTATTCTTCTCCACTCTACTAATCATCACTTATGCTGGCTTGTTTTCTCTTTCTTTAAGAAGCCAAACTCTTACCCATCAAGAGGCTCTGCATGTGCCTGGAATCCTCCAACCTGCAAATTCACCGGGCAAATTTCTAGTATCCTTCAGGTCTTGACTTAAATACCATTTTCTCAGAAACCTTCTTGGATTCCCCAACCCTCCCCCCTTCCCCCCACCACACCACCATAGGGGCAGATCCTCCTCTTACATTCATTCATGTCAACCTTTTCCTTTGCAGTGTATATTATAATAGCAACAATACTTATTTGCGTAGAACTTTTAGTTTATTGACTGCCTTCCCCACTAGACACAATGTTCCTTGAAGGTATGTATATTCCTTGCTGATCTTGTTCCCTGTTCTATGCCCATCACCTAACTCAATGACTAATACATTTCTGGTGCTCAAAATATATTTATTGAGAATAAATGAGGTGATTGTGCTGCATCATGAATTGGGACCAATTCCTATCCACAAAACTTCATGACACTCTGTATTGACTTTTGAGTGTTGTTCTCAAAAACGATTTTTTTTCCTGTAAATGTTCAGGGTTCTAGGTTATAATACCCTATCCTCTAAAGTCTCATTCATTGAAAGTATATTGATTCATTGAATTTCTTGGAGATTTACTAACTTGTCCTAAAAGTGACATGGTTGGGTTAGATAATGTTTAAATTCCTTTCTACTTAAATGCTCTGTGTTTCCATAATCTGTTTTTTGTGGCTCTCTTGTGGACATTTGTAGGATTTTGGCTGCCTGGAAACCACACCACGCATGGTCCAATTTCTGAATTAGTTAAAACTCTTTCAATTGCAAGTGACAGCAAATACAATTCAAATTAATATACAGGAAAAGACACAGAGAGAGGGAGACAGAGAGAGAGAGAATGTATTGCCTCATGTGAATGAAAAGTCCAGAAATAGCTCTGAATTCAAGGCTTAAGTGATGCCAAGGGAAATGTATCATTTTAACAATGCTTTTTTTCATTAATATTTTATTGAAAACCACACATCCTTCTAGGATTCCAGCCATAAAACTTTCATGTCATTTCAATAGAATCAGTCCATCTTTGGAAAAATACATTGTCTCCGTGTCCAGCTGAAAAATTTTGTTGTCAACCTGGGTCAAGACATCAAGAAAAGTATTCTCCTGGTGTATGTTTTAAAATTAATATATCTTTTTCCCTTCATTGAGAACTACCATTGACCAAATAAGGCTCTCATACCAGAAATGACTCACCAACTAATATGAATGGATGATGCAGTGGGGGGTGCATTCTCATAAACTATTGGACAAGAGTAATTTATTACCATCCCCCCCGTCCACAGTCCCATAGACTCTGAGAGGTGAGAGTCAAAATCATGAGCATAGATGTGTCTTCTCAGGCTAGAACTATAAAGAGACTCTTGGGAATGACTTTGCCTGTTTATTGAGCATTTAGATCTTATCAGAATAATAGCACTTCTTGATTCATAGGGACACATGTACCCCAATTGTTTGTAGCAGCAGTTTCAACAATAACCAAATTATGGAAAGAGCCTAAATGCCCATCAACTGACGAATGGATAAAGAAGATGTGGTTTATGTATATGATGGAAAACTACTTGGCAATGGGAAAGAATGAAATCATGCCAATTGCAGGAATGTGGATAGAACTGGAAGGTATTATTCTGAGTGAAATAAGTCAGCCAGAGGACAGATACCATATATTTTTGCTCATATGTGGATCTTGAGAAACTTAACAGAAGACCATGGGGGAAGGGAAAGGAAAAAATAGTTACAAACAGAGAGGGAGGGAGGCAAACCATAAGAGACTCTTAAATACAAAGAACAAATGGAAGGTGGATGATGGCATGGGGGGAGAGTGGAAAATGGGTGATGGGCATTGAGGAGGGCACTTGTTGGGATGAACATTGGGTGTTGTATTGTAAGTGATGAACCACGGGAATCTACCCCAAATACCAAGAGCACACTTTACACGCTGTATGTTAGCCAATTTGACAATAAATTATATTTAAAATAATAATAAATTTAAAAAAAATTTTTTTAAGGATTGCTACTCTGTGCTTTGGGTCTAGTGACAGAGCAAGTCTAAATATCATATTAGGAAATTGAGTTCTCCTGCATCTAAATTATTGTTATTAGATATGATTGCAAGCAGACAGAGTTAAAGGAAAAATAAAAGAGCTGGTACCAGCTTTGGCACGTTTAAATCTTGATAGTTGTTTATAAGTGTTCCCCTGATATTCTGCTATTGTCTGCATGTGCATGGTTGTGTAGGAGAGAGCTAACATCAAACTAAGAAGCTGTGTTCAAGTGAGAGGAAATTTAAACTTCTTAAGGTTGCTGTCGGTCTGTTTAGTTGTTACAGTATCTGGCATGTAATGGATGACCAGTACAGAATGCCCTCCCTTGTTTCCTTAACACACATTATTTCCATGCATGTCAGCTTGAAATCTAATTTCCAGCCCCTGGGACTCTGTCTGAAGGTTCTATTTCCACTGCAGCCTGCTCCTGCTCATCTATGGACAGGCTGGAAGTGTTGGAAAATTAACACATCTGAGAGTAGCCCTCAACCATTGATTGACAGGGCTTGGTGGATACATACCCCAGCTCTCTCTCCTCTCAGGTTGAGTGACACTTGGTTTTCTGTCCCAGAATTCTCCACTCTTGAGAGAGAACTCAAACTACTCACACAGAATTCTTCACAGAAAGAGTGCTCAAACTCCCCACACAGTAATTTCCTTGATAATATATTATTTTTTAATATATAATGAAATTCAGATTGCATTTATTTATTTATCTTTAATATAATTTTTTGTCATGTTTGCTAACATGTTCACTTCCTTCCCTTCCCTGTCTCACTTTCTCCTCTTCTACTGGTGTTTCCTTGGATTTGGCCCCAAATAAACCACTTGTACTCAAATCTTTGTTTCATCATCTGCAACTGATAAATTTTTCATGCCAATAAAAAATCAAAATTAATACTTATGATCTTATTTTACTTATTATGAATTTAATTCTTCTCCTTCCCCCAGTGTGTCTCCCCCTCCCACTTTCTCTCCCCTTTTCCCTGTTCCTCCTCTTCCTTTTTTTCTCCTCCTTCTGTCTCTTCTTTTTCTTCTTCTTCCCTTTTGCCTTCTTCTTCATCTCTGCTTGCATTTGGGAAGATTTTAATTAAGCCCCCACACAAAATATTTGGAAATTAGAATTCTTATACATCCTCCTATTGAGTTTTCTCCCATCACAGGATTTTATTAGCTATTATTATTGTACATATTCAAGCTGTATAACATTTATACTCTGAGCTGTAGCATGGTTATTACTTCCATTATATTATAAATAAGCTTAGTTGGATGTTTTTATTGATCTTCAAAGATTCCCAAATGCTTTGAGTTCCATTATCCTTTATTTCCTTTTTAAGGTATGCATTTAAAATACATTATATTTTGGACTTGGGTTTTTCTTTTGTTTGTTAGGTTTATGAGTTATATTTAGCTAGTCATTAATAGTTTTGTATAACTTTGTCATGGGTAATAACTGAAATACCATAAACTACTCATATTTAAAAGGTATAGTTAGATTGGTTGTACCTTATCTATGCTCACTTGAAACTATCTTCACAAGGTAACAAATATTTCATCACCTCTAATAGTCTCTAATCTAATAGTCTCTTCATACCCCTTTCAATCTATCTCATTTCCCATCTGTGTCCCTGGCTAACTGTTGATCTACTTCCTGTTACTGTACATGAGTTTGCAGGTTCTAGGATTATATATAAATGAAGTCACACAATATGTGCTCTTTGCTTGACTTCTTTCACTCAGCATAATTGAGATTAGCCCACATTGTTGCATGTATCAATAGTTCATTCCTTTTTACTATTGAGTAATATTTCTTTCTATGGATTAACCATAATATGTTTGTTCATTCTCCTGTTGACAGATTTGCTTGTCTCCAGTTTGGGGATTTACAAATAAAGCTGTTATGGACATTCATGAACAAGTTTTTGGACATTTTTTTTCCTCTCGGTCAAAAACTGGAAGTGAAGTAGGTGAGGGGCACCTGGGTGGCTCAGTCTGTTAAGGGTCCTACTTCAGCTCAGGTCATGATCTCACAGCTCATGGGTTTGAGCCCTGTGTTGGACTCTGTGCTGACAGCTCAGAGCCAGGAGCCTGCTTCGGATTCTTTCTGCCCCTCCCTTGCTTGCTCTCTCTCTCTCTCTCTCAAATATAAAATAAAACATAACAAAAAATTTAAAAAAATGAAATAGGTGAGTAGTACAGTAGTATAGTAAGTGTATGTGTAATTTTTCAAGGAACTGCTAAACTGTCTCCCAAAGTGGTTGTACCATTTACATTCCCGCTAGTACTTCCAGCTGCCCCACGTTTTTGCCAAGATTGTGTGGACAATCTTTTTAATTTTAGCCAATTTAAACGAGTATGAAGTTATGCCTTATTGTGTTGTTTTTAATGTTTGTTTATTTATTTATTTTGAAAGGTGTGGAGGGGCAGGCAGAGGGAGAAAGAATCCAATGCAGGCTCCAAATTCAGTGTGGGGCCTGACATGGGCTTGAACTCTCGAACCATGAGATCATGACCTGAGCCAAAATCAAAAGTTGAACACGAACCGACTAAACCACCCAGGCATCCCTCCTATTGTGGTCTTAAGTTGCGTTTTCCTAGTGACTAATGATATTGAGCATCCTCTCATGTGTTCATCTGACATTCATATATCTTTATAGACAAAATATTTAAAATATCTTTTCCATTTTTTAAAAAAATCGGGTTGTTAATATCGTATTGAATTTTGGGAGTCTTTACATAGTCTGGATATAAATTCTTTGATATATGTGCTGCAAATATTTTTTCTTAATCTATGGTTTGCCTTTTCATTTTCTAAATGGTGCTCCATTAATGCATTTTCTTTTTTTTTTTATTTTTTTTAACATTTATTTATTTTTGAGACAGAGAGAGACAGAGCATGAATGGGGGAGGGTCAGAGAGAAGGAGACACAGAATCCAAAACAGGCTCCAGGCTCTGAGCTGTCAGCACAGAGCCCGACGCGGGGCTCGAACTCACAGACCGCAAGATCATGACCTAAGCTGAAGTTGGCCGCTTAACCGACTGAGCCACCCAGGCGCCCCATTAATGCATTTTCTAAGAGCAAAAGTTTTTATATTGGTAAAGTCCAGTTTGTCAATTTTTTCTGTTTTATGCTTTGTGTTTTAAGAAGTGATTGCCTATCCCAGGTTACAAAAATAATCTCCTGGTTTTGTATTCAAATATTGTATAATTTTATGTTTTATACTGCAGGGACTGAATGTGTCCCTCCAAAATTCTTCTGTTAGAATCCTAACCCCCATGTGATGGTATTAGAAGGTGTGTCCTTTGAAAGGTAATTAAGTCATGAGGGTAGTTTAATGCTCTTACAAAAAGAAACATAAGAGACATTTCTCTCTCAGCCATGTGAGGATACATGATCCATTTTTAGTTAATTTTTATGTATATGGCAAGAGATAAGGGTTGACGTTCATTGATTTCCGTATGGTATTCAGTTGATTCAGCAATCGATCCTACTGACTTGTGTTTAGCTAGACATTAATGATTAGATCAACATTGAATAAGGAGAATCAAAGGCATAGGCCCTGTATTCATTCATTCATTCAATTACTATTTATTGAGTGTCTATTAAGTGCTAAAGTCACTAGTATGCTTTGGAGATCCATGATAAATAAGATACAATCCCAAATTTCAAATAGAATACATTTTAATTGAGGAAATAAATATAAAATTACAATGTGATAGGAGAAAAGTGTACTGGAGCTGTGTGTTCATTTCAAGGTCAATTTAAAAAGTCATAAATTGGGGGGCACCTGGGTGACTCAGTTGTTTGGGCATCTGACTTCGGCTCGGGTCATGATCTCACGGTTTGTGAGTTCCAGCCCCTTGTTGGGCTCTGTGCTGACAGCTCAGAGCCTGGAGCCTGCTTTGGATTCTGTGTCTCCTTCTATCTCTGCCCCTGCCCCACTTGTGCTTTGTCTCTCTCTGTCTCTCAAAAATAAATAAATGTTAAAAAAAAAAAAATTTTTTTTTAAAAAGTCACAGCTTGGGGCACCTGGGTAACTCAATCGTTAAGTGTCCAACTCTTGATTTCCACTCAGGTCATGATCTTACAGTTGTGGGATCAAGCCCCGCATCAAACTCCAAGCTGAGCATGAAGCCTGCTTAAGATTCTCTCTCCCTCTCTCTCTGACCCTCTCCACTGCTCATGCATGCTTTCTCTGTCTGTTAAAATAAATAAGTAAACGTTTAAAAAATAAAAATAGGGGCGCCTGGGTGGCTCAGTCAGTTAAGCGTCCTTCTCTTGATTTCAGCTTATGTAATGATCTCACAGTTCATGAGTTCGAGCCCCACATCAAGCTCTGCACTGAGAGTGTGGAGCCCGCTTGGGATTCTGTGTGTGTCTCTCTCTCTGCCCCTCCCCCTCAAAAATAAATAAAGAACGTTAAAAAATTTTTTTAAATAAAAATAGGGGCACCTGGCTGGCTCAGTCCAACTTCAGCCCAGGTCAAGATCTCATCATTAGTGACTTTGAGCCCCATCAGACTCACTGCTGTCAGTGCAGAGCCTGCTTTGGATCCTCTGTCCCCCTCGCTCTCTCTCTGTCCCCCCTACCTGTCTCTCTCTCTCTCTCTCTCTCTCTCTCTCTCTCTCTCCCTCTCTCAAAAATAAAGAACCATTTAAAAAATAATAAAAATAAAAAGTCATAGCTAGCTAGTATTTAAAAAAATGAAATAGAATATCAGTGCATATTGATATTGTTTTACAAAATCACATTTTAATTTCTTATATCTTTCATATATTTCTTATATGCGTATTTGGTTTCAATATAAAATGAATTTTTTACTTCCATTCTTGGTCAAAAATGTTTTGGAGTCTCTATGTTAGAGATGTATACAAAGTGTTAGGCAAGCCAATGAAAGAAGCAATAAATATCTAGCACAGCGTTGGGGGACACTCAACAAAGAAGGGACAACATTTGAGCAGAGTCTTAAGGGAATGATTAGGTGAAGGGCATGGCAAAGAGAAAGGGTAGCATGTGCAAAGGCCTAGAAGTGGGCACAGTAACAGCAAATGCCAGGAATTGTTGGAATTCTGTGTCAGAAGGAAAGAATGCCAGCAGGTGTCCCAGGGCAGAGAATGGGTGTAACAAGATGAGACCAAAAAGATAGTCTGGGGAGATATTACAAAGGATCTTTATGACATACTGGTAAGATTAGCTTTAGTCCCTGGGCTTGTGTTTCTCAAAGTGTGGTCCCAGAGATCACTTTTGTTAGACTCAACTTGGGCAGTAGTTCTGAAAATGTTTTTTCTGAACCAATAATATCGGTAGCATTGGTATTACCTGGGAAGTTGTTAGAAATATAGATCTTGGGCCTCACTCCAGATCTGCATCAGAAATTTTGGGGGTGAGGCCCAGACATCTGCGATTTTTTGTTTTATGTTTGTTTCGAGAGAGAGAGAAAGAGAGAGAACGCCTGCACATGTGAGTAGGGGGGAGGGGGAGGGGGGGGGGAAAGAATCTTAAGCAGGCTCCATGCTCAGCACAGAGTCCGGCACGAGGACTGATCCCACGACCCTGGGATCGTGACCTGAGCCAAAATCAAGAGTGGAATGTTCAACTGAGCCATTCATGGGACCCAGACAGTTGTATTTTAATAAGCTCTCCAGGTAGTTCTGATCAGCCTGAAATTTGAGCACCACTGATGTAGGAGTTTGCTAAAATGGGGATTCCTGGCTCCCCTGCTCCAGGCCTGCTAAATCACATTCTCTGGGGTAAGGACCCAGAATACCCATTTTTATCAAGCTCTCCTAGTGATTCTAATGTACTCTAAATTTTGAGAATAACAGGTCTAGGTGGAATGTCATCCGTTGGAGATTTTAGGATGCCAGAGGAAATGACAGGAACTAGGACATCACTAAAAGAATGTGCTGCTCTGGGCTCCTGGAAGAGAAGACTGGACAAGACACCATGGTGATTTTGACAAACATAAATTGAATCATGCCATTCCTTGCTTGAAACTTTCCGCTATCACCTTTTTTTTTTTTTAAGTTTATTTTCAGAGAGAAAGAGAGAGAGAGTGAGCTTAAGTGGAGGAGGGGCAGAGAGGGAGAAATAGAGAGAGAGAATCCCAAGCAGGCTCCATGTTGTCAGCACAGAGTCCCACACAGGGCCCTAAGCCACCAACTGTGAGATCATGACCTGAGCTGAAATCATGAGTCGGACGCTGAACCACCTGAGCCACCCAGGTGCCCCATCCACTATCTATCACCTTAAGATGACAACCAAACTGCTGAGGATGTCTTAGGAGGACCCACAGTGTCTGGCTTACCCCTCGCTGCCCTTGCTCTGTTCTCCAGTCACCCATGGTGCTCCAGCCGTCTTCCAGGTTCCTAGAGCACACCATGTCCTTTCCTTTCTCAAAGCCTTTATCCCTTGTTTCCTCAGCTCTTCCCCAACATGGCTTAGGTCTCAACCCCAATGTCACCTCTCCAGAGACAACTTCCTCGATCATTCATCCAGACTGGCTTGCCCACATGGCCCTCATATCATATTATCCTGTTTATTTCCTTCACAGTGCTTACTACAGTCTACAATACCTGGGCTTTTATGTAATTGTCTATTTCCTTTACATTTCTCTGTCCTACTAGAATGTAAGATCCGTGACAACAAGGATCCTGTCTGCCTTGTTCACCACTGTCTCCACAGATCAGTGCCTAGTATAAAGTACACACTCAGGAAATATTCAGGCCCTACTTACTCCACCCCCTTGCGCGTGGTAACACTATAAAATCCACATGCAATAAGGCAATTGCAAATGAGACATACCTGGTGACAAGCCACAAAACAGCCAGATCCAAGCAAGGGCAAGGTCATCATCCTAAGTGGGGAGTGTTCCCACAGGCTGAGGGTGCCTCGTGGAGACCAGCAAGGTTGGAGCAGCTTGAAGAAGGGCTTGAAAGCAGTGGTAGGAGATGAGGTCGGAGGGGTCAGGAGTGGCAGAGTGGCCCGCTGGAGGAACTGTGGTTTTTACTCTAAGGGAAATGAGGAGTAACTGAAGGGCTACTTGCAGAGTGGTGGGACATGATCTGATCTTATTAAAACGATCTTGGCTGTTGTGTTGAAAGCAAGGCCAGAAGGCAGGAGGGCTGGTGGAGGCTGGTGTCATAATACAGGTGAGACACATGTAAGCACCTAATACATATCTGGAAAGACTTACAGCAAACTCATCATGCTTCCTATAGTTGTGGTAGGTATTGGGTGGGGCAGAGGGTCCTACGAGACTTTTACTTGCCCTGAATTTTTTGAATTGTTTGATGAAACACTATTTACCTGCTATTCGAGGAATTAAAATTTACTGTTATTATTTTTATTATAAATACTAATATTTTTTACCACCCCTTCCACGAAAAGTCAGTCTCAAGCCAGTTAAATGTGTCCAAGGAAAGAAGGAATCTGCAAGGGCATGGGGGGAGGTAGCCTGGGGCATGGTGTCAGGGCCCAAGAGAGGTAAGATGGGCCACTCTTAAAGGGATTGGCAATGGTAACAGGTTGGTCACATACCAGGAGGACTTCTCCAATAAAAAAATATTTTGAGGACAGTGGCAGCAGGTTTTTACTATTGGAGACTTGTACATATGGAAAGGGAGAAAACTAGAATGAGTCCCCAGTGTTGGGTTGGAATTGGAAGCTGTGAACTCTTGGTTCCAAATATATGCTGATATAGATAGATACAGAAATAAATGTGGATGTGTGTGTATGTGAATATATGTGTATATTCTCTAGCTCTGTCTGCTAATAGGGTCCAGGAGCAATAACTTATCAATGGCAACAAATATGCTAGCAGTCTTGTTTAGATTCCTAAATAGCACTAAAAGGAATCAGGATTTCTTAGAGAAATGACCAATTCCAGGTCTGAGGAAGGGAAGAGACTCAAGATGAGCCCGGAATAGTGTTGTACCAGAAAATGAAGATGTCCTCCAAGAATGATGGGAACATGTTAGAAGGACACAGAAGCCAGCTGGATGAAGGTCCTACTGGCCAAGTCTAGAACAATTTAGGTATCAAAATAAATAGTTATAGTAATGAATTACGACCCATTAAATAGGAATCCATGAGTCCAAACTACTATAAGTTAAAAAAACAAATAAATGCGAGGAGATGATGCTTCCCTTATGTTATATTGCCAACTAATAAATGTAAAGTGAATGATGGGATTAGAAACCCACCATTTGGCAACCCTCATAGTAATACTTAATTCAACCCAGAATGATCAATGGATATGAAAACTGAAGAGTGAAAGCTTAATGAGAAATGGGATATTTACAAAGCTTCAAAGTCCCTTGCCACAAAGCATGTTTAATTACTATAGTTAGCTGAATAGTAGCCCCCTAAATAATATGTCCATGTCTTAATCCCTGGAACCTGTGATTGTTACCTTACTGGGAAAAAGGGTCTTTGCAGATGTAATTTAAGTATCTTGAGCTGAGGAGACCACCCTGGCTTATCTAGGTGGGCCTTAACTCCAAAAACCAATGTCCTTTTAAGAGTAAGGTCAAGGGAGATTTGACAGACAGATGAAGAGGCAAGTGACCACGGAGGCAAAAATTAGACTGATGCAGGCAGCTACGTGTCAGGGAATGCCAACAGTCAGCAGAGGAAGAGGTAAAGAATGGATTCACCCCTAGAGCCTCCAGCGGGTGTAGCCCTACTGACACCTTGGTCTCACATTCCTGGCCTCCGGAAACGTGAGAAAATACGTGTCTGCTGGTATAAGCTACCCAGTTTGTGGTAACTTATTACAGCAGCTACAGTAAACTCACCCAATTCCAACGGGGAAAGGGCAATCTTACAGAGGAGAAATCTGGCAAATACTACCTTAATCACATGATCCAAGTGAATGTTACATCATCAGTAATGAGACAAATTGAAATTGTGGGTCACCCACTAGGATGGAATGAGAAGACCCCAGTATCCCTTCTACGACATTCCTGACAGAGATGCATCACCTGAATCTAATCATGAAGAAATGTCACACAAACCCAAAATGAGAGACAGTCTACAATTGTAATCTTCAACAGGGTCAAGGTAATGGAAGTCTCCTCAGACTGAAGGAGACTAAAGAGACCTCACAACTGAATGCAACAGGTGCTCCAGGACTAGATATTTCTCTTAGAAATGGACACACTGAGTCAACTGGTGTAACTTAAATAGGTTATGAGGATCGGACTGAGATAATCTATGACTGCTAACTTCCCGATCTTGATAGTATTGTGGTTATGAGCAGATGGCCTTGTAGGACTTGCATACTAAGGGGAATGTCATTTCAGGAGGCTTGGGGGAATGTGTTTGGCCACTTACACTCAAGCGCTTTTTAAAACACGGCCATTGTGTTATACTTGCAACTTTTTTATGAGTCTGACTTTTTTTTCTTAACAAAAGGAAACAAAATCGCAAATGTTGTAATTCTTAATCTAAGTAACAATAGCTAACGTTGATTGAATCAGATCATTTGCTGGATTCTCACAGCAAACCTATGAGCGAGGTACTACTACTGTCTCCAATTTGCAGATGAGGAAGTTGGGGCATTTTGATATTAATCATTTACCAGAGTTCACACAGCTAGGACGTGATAAGCCAGGAATTGAACCCAGATCTATTTGATGTTAGACCCTTTTCTTTTAACCAGTACACCATTCAATTTTATCATATTCAATTATTGAATGTTTTATGTGTATAGATATTAAGAAGGGTTCTGTGGAGAAACAGAACCAAAAGGGTGTGTGTGTGTGTGTGTGTGTGTGTGTGTGTGTGTGTGTTTATTATAAGGAATTGGTTTACAATAATTTGTTATTATGGAGGCTGGAAAGCCGCAAGATCAGCAGGGTCAGTCTGCAGGCTGGAGACTCAGAAGAGCCAGTAGTTTAATTCCAGTTTGAGTCGGAAGGTCCGTGAGAGCCAATGGTGTAGTTCTAGTCCAAAGGCCAATAGACCTGAGACCCAGGAAAAGTCAGTGTTTCAGCTTGAATCTAAAGGCAGGAACAAAGCCAACAACCCAGTTACAGAGTCATTGGGCAGGAAGAATTTTCTCATACTTGGTGAGGTGGGCAGGAGGGAGGTATTAGCTTTAATTGGTTTATTCAGGCTTTCAAAGGATTGGATAAGACCCCCTCAAATTAGGGAGGGCAGTTTGCTTTAGTCTACTGATTTAAACGTGACTCTCATCCAAAAACACCTCGAATCATGTTTGACTGAGTATCTGGGCACTCTGTAACCCAGAGAAGTTGACATGCAAAATTAACCATCACAGTATATATACATATAATATATGAGAGACAGAGAAAGACAGAAAGAGAGAGAGAGAGGGAGAGAGAGAGAGAGAGAGAGAGAGAAAGAGAAAGACAGACACTAGGCTAAAAAGTGGACTTTGATAGCAAGAATTGATTAGCACCTATCCAGCCCCGTCTGAGGGAGAGAGCAAGGTGTGGTTTCTTGCACACGCTGGAAGACTGTACTCTCACATAGGATGGGATGGTGTTTCTAAACAACATGCACAGTCAGCATGAACTTTCTCTCAGATTACTCATTGGCTCAGGCTCTTGTGTGAGTTTGGTTAGGGTCAATCAGGCCCCTTGTTGTAGTCATTTCTTGTGGTCTCTGATCACTACTCCCCTCACCTCTCGGAATTCTTCATTGCCTGGCCCTGTTGCCCCACATTCATGGACAAAGCAATCAGGTTTACACCAGGAGACCCTGCTTTCCAGGCCACAGTTGAGAGGGCACTTGGCCCATGTTAGGTTGTGATTGAGAGATACTGGTTAGTTATCTTAGCAAGTCCTTGGAAATGAGAACACCTTTTTGTGAGCTTTCCTTGAAAAGCTTACAGACAAGAGAAGGTAGTAGAAATGAACACACTGGCTGGGAGCCAGATGTTTTGGGTTCTGATGCTGTTTTGCCAGACTAGCTTTCTACACCTCAACTTTCCCATTTGTAAAATGTCAGGGTTGGAGAGGCCTTCTGAGATCCCGCCCTCTCTAACTTCCTGGGTGCTTATGTAAGACAATCCCAATCATGATGATAATAAAAATAGAAGTCACGTTAAGCGAGTGCTTACAAGTTCTCGGCACCGTGCTACATGTTTGATATTCACCATTTCACTCAAGTCTTGGGGTGGGGGGGAGTTTACAAACCCCCATTTTATAGGTGAAGCTCTGAGAGTTTAAATCACTAGCCCAAAGCCACACAGGAAGTAGTCGAGTTGGACTTTGAAACCAGGTGGCTACAATCCCGAAATTTTCATCTCTTTTTTGTGTGCATTGCTTCTTTTTAAGGTGGGTCAAGGACGAGCCTTGGGTTCAGGCAGGGAGGTATTTTTGTTATGATTATTAATAACACAGAGTGTGTTGGGTTTTTTGTTTTTTATGCGTACTCTGACCGCTGTGTGTATACACTCAATTCTCCCAGCACCTGTACAAGGTGGTCGGTACTAGTGCCATCCTCACGCGGGCGGGGAAAGTAAGGCTCAGAGAGGCTCTGTAAATTGCTCAATATCACACAGCTAGCAAAAGATAAGGACTCAAATCCTGGGAACTGGCCAGGAGCACCCCGCCGCGACCACTCTAGCTGGAACAGGGGCGCGGCGGGCCATCACCAGGGGAGAGGCGGGGCGGCGGGCGCCTGCCGGGTCTATGGGACAGCCCTGGCGGCCCGCCTCCGCCGCGCACGCGCTCTCGGGCTCGGCTCGGGGCGCGCGGCGGGCGCGAGGACGGCGGCAGGGAGCGTGCGCGCGGTGACGTGCCGGGCGCCATGTTGGAGGGCTGGTGGTAGCGGCTCGGGGAGGTGTTCGCTCTCTCGGTCTCGCTCTCTCGCTCGCTTCCCCCGGCTCCCTTCGGTGCCCCCCCCGGTCGCCTGCGTGCCGGAGTGTGTGCGAGGGAGGGGGAGGGCGTCGGGGGGGTGGGGGGAGGCGTTCCGGTCCCCGGGAGACCCGCGGAGGGAGGCGGAGGCTGCGAGGGACTCCGGGAAGCCATGGACGTCGAGAGGCTGCAGGAGGCGCTGAAAGGTGGGGGTAGCTGCCCCCCTCCCTTCCTCTTTACCCTCCACAGCTCCTTCTCCTGTTTTTCTGGGCTGGGGACTCCGAGGGGCCGGGCCTGGGGAGGGGGGGTTGCGCTTCCCCGGCTCCCATCCCCCTCCCACTTCCCCAGGGGCGGGGAGCCCTGTGGGCAGCTCCCTCCCACCCCGCTCTGGGCTTTGTGTCGGCCGCCGGCGTCTGGGCTGGGGGAGGGGAGCCGGGGAAGCTCTGGTAGGGGCCCCAGCCTCTCGCCGACCCCTCTGGGGTGAGGTCGTGGGCCCGCAGCCCCGTTCCAGGCAGGCTCCGTTCTCTGTCAGGCCCCCGTTCGCCAGGCGTCGGGCTAAGAGAAAAAGTAGAAGGTTTGGGGGGGGGGGGGGGTGGCGGGGAGAGGGCGGTAGAGCAACTTTAAAGAGTCTCAGGAAGTCTTTTTCAGAGCTTCTGAAGTCATTCCTCCACGCGCCCTGATTCTAAGGTGGTCTCCTTCCACGCAACAGGCTTGAGAACCGTGGTTCTCAAACTTCGAATACCGTGTGATTTCAGCATTTTCGGAATTATGAATTGACATCCAAAATCATTTGGGAACGGCTACGTTAGGTAGCTGCAGTTTCTTAAGACGCAGGTTTATGAACTTAACGTAGATAAACAGCTTGTGGAAGTTGGGGCCTGGGATTTGTATTTTAACTGGTTTCCCAGATAAATGTGATGTTGGTGTTCCTCCGGACCACACTTTGAGAAACACCACATTAAGGCTTTGTGGAGAGGTTGAGTGCCCCCTTTAGGGGGATTCTTGTTACGTGTGAGGAGACAAATGTTGGAACTAGAACTTTGGGAGTCAGAGGTAGCTAGTTGGTTGAGAGGCTGATTTTTTTTTTTTTTTTTTTTTTTTAATAATTCTTAATATTTGAGGAAGGACTGGGAGGAAAGTTTGTTTTTGTAGTGCTTTGGAAATGGTTGATGGCCTTTGAGAAACACTGATAACTTTTCTTTTTTCCCTTATCTAGATTTTGAGAAGAGGGGAAAAAAGGAAGTTTGTCCTGTCCTGGATCAGTTTCTTTGTCATGTAGCCAAGACTGGAGAAACAATGTGAGTTGAAAACACGTATTAGTTGTTATGGTCCTGTGTATCATTCAGAATTGCTTAGGAAAGGGAAAAAACTGTATTTCAGAAGAAGTGAATAATACGTGTGTCCAAACTGTACAAGCTGCAGTTTATTAAAGCATTTGCTAAATGCATATACTTTAGTTGCTTTATGTATACTCTGTAATGAGTTTTAAAAATATGTTAAAATTTTCTTTCTATCTATGCTTTTGTACATTTAGAATTTATTAGTCTGAAGAGCTAGAGAAAAGAATGCCTATCCCGTCTGTTATGACCCTTTTGGCTATAACAAACAGACTTATTTCCAAAATTTTGTGGCTTTGATTCTGTCTCAAATTTTTTTGTTGGTGGTGGTATTTTCCAATATTGTCCTGTATCCAACCTTTTGTTGTCATATTTATATATTTGAGTGTTTGAAGTGTCATTTCTATTTATTCTCTTGAGGACTTCTGGTGATTATCTGACAATTTCCAGATGCTACAGTTTTGACTGTCCTGTAAACTTTCTAGGATAGCTAACTTGTTACATATGCTCAGCATTTTATTAGGCTTGTTTCCAAATGTTGTGAATCTGAAACTTAAACTATGAAGTTTATTTTCAAAAGGATCCTTCCATCTCATTGTGTGTGTAGTTTATGTTGCAGGAGTTGTTTTCACCATCACCAAGGTAATTTGTAGAAAGTAGTGCAGATTTGTGACTTCCTTGTACTCTTCTCTTTGGGTAAGGGGTGGGGAGCAGGAAGGAGAGAGATTTCTTTGGGTGCAGTGTTAATAAGTGAGCGTTCTTTTGGCTCCCTTATGTCCTTTTTGTACAGTTTCTTTTGAGGCCTACTATAAGAGTGTAAGGTTTAGCAAGTGATAACTGCTTTCTTTGGCTTTATTAGCCAGTGTTCATTTCTCACAAGATTGGCTTGTGGCTCTAGTGTGTGTAGCCTTCTAATAACTAGCCTAATTTAGAAAGGAAAAAGATACTCTGATTGAGTGGTCATGTAGACAAACTGAATCTCTGTAGTGCTTTATTAAAATTATCATCAGCTTAAGAATCTGATGTATTCAATCTTACATTTTTATTTATTCCACTTAAAAAATGGAATCCTTTAGGGGAAAAATCATTTTTGCCTCTGAATTACTCTTAGAGCATCTTTTAAAAATTGATGGAACATAACTCACTGGTATTTATGTAGATAAGCTTAAAAATGACTAGATGCCAGGTCTCAAAAAGAAATTAATCCCTAAATGGTAAATACTCTGATTGCCACTGTCTTTTGAATTGTTAGTTGGTCCAAACTTATCTCTGTACAATATCAGGAGGAAAAGCTTTTTACTTTCAGAGTTTTGATACACAAGATTGTATCAAACTATTGGGAGATAAATACTTAAAACCTCTTCTCCTTATCAGGTCTGTACAAACTGTCTTCTCTTTTGATAACTTTCATTGGCTGTAAATGTGTAAATAGTTGAAAACTTCTGAAAGAAATGTTTTTTAATATCCTGTTTGGATCACCAGGTGGGTAGGAAAATTTAACCTGATTTTTGTGGATAACTATTTTGTCTTGATAGAGGTCTTAAGGTCCACCACCTTACTCCCTCTCCCCCCTCCAACCTTTTTACATTTACTAATAGTATTTTGTATTAAAATGGTGGTGTTAGATTTTTTATAGCATTTGGAAAATATTTTTAGAGTTACTAAAGCAGCTGGTGTTTACAAAGTTTTAGCCTTTGTTGCTTATCATGAGCATGCCTTAATTTTTTTTTTTTTAATGTTTATTTTTGAGAGAGGGACAGACAGTGTGAGTGGGGGAAGGGCAGGGAGAGAGAGAGACACCGAATCTGAAGCAGGCTCCAGGCTCTGAGCTGTCAGCACAGAGCCGGATACTGGGTTCTAACAGGATCGGCAACGGCAAGATCGTGACCTCAGCTGAAGTCCGATGACACTTAACCCACTGAGCCACTCAGGTGCCTCTTAACTTTTGATTCTGAAATTTGCAAAGTTTCTGTCATTCATTTATTGTTAAATTGAGCTTTATGTAACTTCTAAGATTTTAACAAGAAAACGTAAAGAACAGCAGATCAGGTCTCTTTAGTGTTTTAGGATAGATAGGTTGCTTAAGATAAAAATTCCATAGTTCTGTTTTTATCTTCATTGATACGTTATAGTAACAAATTATTAACAAAAAAAATATTTGAACTTTGTTTATGGATGAAAATTAGTGACAACTTAGGCTGTTTATTTTTCATACAAAAAGAAAACAATTGATTTGTTTTCTAAACAATTTGATTTCTAAACAATTTAGAATTCGAAGTATAGGTTTTTACTGAGCAGGAGGATGTAGGAAAATTAGAGAGCCCTGGAACAATTTTGCTTTCTGGTCTATTAAAAATTACCTATAAACATCTAATATAGGAAGTTGGGAAAGATGCCAAGACATGGTGTACTAAGCTGTTATGAATACAGAGATTATCTAAAACAATCACCAAATTTGTTGGTTTTGGCTACTTGAAAAAATTGTATTTATGTTGAAAATGGGACATTACCTTGAACAAAACTTTTCTGAAGGTAACAGTTTGTAACTTAATGCCAAGTATATATTATGTGTTGGATAAACAAACATATGTGGTGGGTTTCAATCATGAATTTAAATATTTGATGGGTTTCAGTTGTAGATTTAAACTTATTTGATAAACTTAGTTGCAGTTACTCTTTTTGGTGGGCATATTGTCCCATGTTCATCCTATGGGAGCTTCTTTAATTTGATTCCAGAGTCCTTTGACTTAATAGTATCCATAACTCCCTGGTATGATCTGAGCTCATTCCTGCCCAGACCTGGAATCAGCCATTTCTCAAGAAGCCATGCCTTCTTTTAGTGGGAAATGGTCTTTAAAGAGTACAAACTGGAGAGGAGAGCTGCTTATTATTACTGAGTTGGTCATTGTTTCAAGCCTCTTCAGTGGATAGAAGCTAATGAAATACTTAATGATTCATACTGATGGTTCCAATTCAAAATCAGGACTACAGTGTTTTATTTCTTCCACAGTTTTGGTTCCAAGGACACAGGGGAAAAGTCTAATAATAATATCACCAATGTAATTATTGAGGACATTAAAAATATTTCCTATCTCTTCCAGTTTGTAGCCCCCATTTAAGAAATTAGTTGTATCTACATTATCTGAACATGTAACAATTACAGAAGTCTCTCTTAACCATCACTTAATCTTTTATAGTGGCTCTATTTCAGATGCTCACCCTAGTCCTTAGGTCAATATCTTTAGTCAGTTTGGTTGTCTGGGGTTCGTTCTGTACTAGATTCTTTAGGCAGAGCTCATGGGAGCATTCCTGAGTTCTTGTATATTTTTAAGAGTTTGTGCCCTTTGTTCTTGAAGGTCAGTTGGGTTGGAAATAAAATCATTGGTAGCGTAAATGTGTTAATTCCATTTTCCTGCAACTCAAAATTACTATCAAAAATCTGATGATAATCTAATTTTCTTTACCTTGTAAGTCATCTACACTTTTTGCCTAGATTCCCAAAGAATTTTTTTTTCTGTTAGGTGCAGTAATTTTTTTGGACTTTGTTTTAGTATTGGGCATTTTTGGGTCTGTAAACTCAGGTACGTGGTGTGCTCCTTCAATCTGTATTTTCAGATTTTTCATATCTTTTTTTTTTTTTTAATTTCAGGAAATCAAATTATGTCCTTTGGTTTTTGTTGTCCTCCCCGCCCCCCCTTGTATTCTTATTTGTCAAATCATCTTGCATGTCTTCAGTATTTTGTCATTTTGTTGAATTCTTTTTCCTTATTCCTGTTTTTAAAAAAAACAGTTTTATTAAGGTATAATTTATATGCAGTAAACTTCATTTGTTGAAAATATGTAGTTTGCTAAATTTTGATACCCACATTCAAACAGTGACCACACTCAACATTGTGAACATATCCATTCATTACTCCTAGAAGTTGCCTCATGCCCCATTGTAATCTTTCTTCCCTGTGTATGCCTCCCCTGCCCTCAGGCAAGTAATGATTTACTTTCCATCACTTTAGATTAGTTTGCTTGTTCTAAATTGTATCTAAATGGAATCATACAGTTTGTATCCTTTGCCTTCTTTTACTCAACCGAGATCCAGGTTCGGATATTAGCAGCTCATTCCTTTTTGAGTAGTATTCATTATATTGATGCCCTACAGTTTTTTTTAATACAATCATTTGTGATGGACATTTGGATTATTTTCAGTTTTTTCTGTTACAAAAGCTGCTATGAACATTTGTGTACAAATCTGTATGTGGACATATGTGTTCTTTTGGATAAAAACCTAGGTGTGGAATGGCTGGATCATGTGGTGGATGTATGTTTAACTTCTTGAGAAATTGCCAAACTGTTTTCCAGAGTGATTGCACCAGTTTGTATTCCCAGCAGTACTTTGGGAGTTGAGTTCCAGTTCTCCACGTCCTTTCCAACATTTAGTATGGCCATTCTTTTTTGTGTTAGTCATTCTAATAGGCACATATTGCATAGTGGTTTTAATTTGTACTTCCCTAATGACTAATGATGTTGCATATCTTTTCATGTGTTTGCTGTATGTATATCATCTTTGGTAAATTGGTTCTTCAAATCTTGCCCATTTAAAAATTGAGTTGTTTTCTTACTGGTTTTTGAGAGTTCTTTATATGTTACAGATAAAAGACCTTTATCTGATATGATATGCAAATACTTGCTATAACAGTGTGGCTTTTCATTCTCTTGATAGTGTTTTTCAAAGTGAAATTTCTAATTTTTTTTGTTTTAAAGAATGAACTTTATTTTTATTATTATTTTGAGAGAGCCAGAGTGTGTAAGGGAGGGTCAAGGGAGGAGCAGATAACAGGGAGGAGGAGGGAGAGAGAGAGAGAGAGACAGACAGACAGACAGACACAGACAGACAGACTGACAAGCAGGCTGCAGGTTCAGCATGAAGCCTGATGTGAGGCTTGATCCCACAAACGTGAGATCATGACCTGAGCTGAAATCAAGAGTCGGATGCTTAACTGAATGAGCCACCCAAGTGCTCCTGAAATTTCTAATTTAATTCTATTTCGATTTTTAAAAATACCTTCCTTTGAAGAACTCTTACTGCGTTACTACCTCTTAGGTTCTTTTGTTCTCATGTACTTTCTAGTTTATTTCCTGAAGTAATTTTTAAGTTTCTACCTAATTGGTTTCCGAATTCTATTGCTTCATTTTCTGAGTTTCTCTAATTCTGACTTATATCATTTTGTAAGTGTCTTTAGCTCATTTATAAATATTATACAGAATTTGTTTGTTTTTGTATGAGTCTTTGTGGATTCCTCTCATTGTCTGTAGGGACGTTTGTTCTCCTTACTCTCTTTTTTTTTCCTTATAATCACCTTGTACAGGATTTAACCTTGATATTTTTCTCTTGTACTCTTTTATGTGAAATAAGTTTTCCTGACCCTTGAGAACGAGATAGGGCTCAGTAGCATTCCTAACTTGGAGCTCTCTTGTTGTTTGTAGTGTTTAAGAACATGGAGCTTGCTTTCTGAAATTTCCAGCTTCCCTTTTCCAATTTCTGCTTTATTTGGATCCTGTCTTTCCTTCATCTTTATTGTCGTCTTCTTATACTGGGGTCATCTCTGAATGGGAGCTCTGGTTGGTCATTTTTAAGAGCACATGGGAGCAAGACTGCTGCTGTCCTTCAGCTCTCATTGTGGGTCCCTTCTGTTTTCTCTGCGGTGGAGTGGGCAAAACCCTTTTCAGTTTCAGCTGCTGTTCTCAGATTGGCGTATCATGATTTCTAGTGAATGCTTGTTGGCTGTTTTGTGGTTCTGTTCCTAGGCCCTTCAGGTACACCATGACTTGTTTCTGCTTTCTCTTCCTCGGAACCTGATACGGTCATGTGACTGTCATTTTTCTCACCTGTTTTACTCTTTGGGGTTTGAGAAATTGACTACTTGGTCAGCTAGGTTTTTTTTGTTTTCCAGCTAGTTTTATTATAAGTTCATTTTTGTAACTTTATTTTTGTTAATTGGCTTTTCGCTTTGTGTCTAGTTAAGTCTGATAGAGTTTTGGAGACATGGAAAACTGTAGCAGCACTGTTACCCTCTCATAATTACACTTCCTCTGAAAACTGTTACTAGTATTCTCAAGTATAAAATGGGAATAATAGTAGCATCTCCTAGTATAAGTAGTTAATACAGGGAAAACTTAGCACACTGTGTGACTAAATGCTCAATAAATAGTCATCATTCCTGTGTTGACACTGCTTATGTTGAGTCTGCTTTGTCCCCCTACCCCCTCCCTGAAATTTCAAGTTCTCTGTGTTGAGCGATTTTGACATATGATTAGGAAAATAAAAGTTAAGTTGCTTAAAAGTAGTTATCAACAACTAATTATTGAAAACAATTGAATTATAAAATCTTACATTGAAAATAAAATCTGCATTATTGAAAATCTCCTTATGAATGAGGCTGTTAGATCTTTCTTCTGTGAGTTTCTTAAAGGAGGAGATTTTGTTTTGTCAGCATAGTTTCTAAAATGTCATTCTCCTATACTGCCTTCTTGATTTTTGCCACATCTTTCTAACTTCTGTATAATTAACACTCTTCTCTATGTTGGCTTGCTTTTTTTCAGATTTAAGTTTTATTAAGTAATCATGACCCCAAGATCAAGAGTTGCATGTTCTTCCAAATGAGCCAGCCAGGCGCCTCTTTTCAGATTTTTTTGAAAATAGAAAAATATTACAGAAGTTAAGCACTCATTTTGCCCTTCCCCATAAATATATCACTATGTTAATTTTATTCCCCTTGTAAGAAACAAGATCTGAAACCACTGGTTTGTTGCATTAGTTCTGTCTTTTAAAGTTTCTTTAAAATCTGTAAGTACTAAAATACATACCTAATATGAGTTTTCCATGTGCCACCTAAAGTCCTCATGTACCACCGTCACAGTGGTACACAGGAGGCACAGTAGATTTTCAATAAATATTAGTTAAGTGAATGCTCTTTTTGTTTCAAATATTACAATAACTGCAGTGATTAAGGTATGAACATGAATAAAATTATAGTCATTTTCATTTCTTTCATCACATCATGCTGTAATCTGGATGTGTCTTCTACACTGCACAAAATTTATTGATTGGTGCATTGGAAGATAGACCTGTCACCTTTGTTTTTTGAGTAAAGTTAACTTCAAATCTTCAATCTCTTTGGTGTGCAAGTGAGCTCATATTTTCCATGTTAAGATTTTTATTAGTAGTTGGCCAGTCCCATAATTTCATGAGAGTTAGCATGTGGTAATATCATTCTTGGAAGAAACATGGCTTGAGTTCTGAATTCAGCTTGGCGATTTCTCTGTGTGAATTTGGGCACATTATTTGTGAGCTTGTTCCTCATTTGAAGAATGGAGCTTATACTCTATAGTTGTCTCAGCTCTTGTGAGGACTCAAATAAATGAAAGTATGTAGCTATAAATACTAACATTTGGGAGTAAAAATTAGAATTGTCTGTATGTTGGGCATAAATTCAATGATTTGGGCTTAAGAAACAAGCCTGAGGTACTTTATCCCGTGGAAGGAGCTCTGGTTTGAGTCAGGAGAACACCCAACACCTGGGTTTGAATTCCTGCCTCTACCCGTTAGTCTGTGGCTCAGGCTGACTTCTCTGTGCCCTAATTTCCTCATCTGTAAAATATGAGTAATAAAATCTATCTCAAGGTGTGTTGTGGGGATTCAGTGGCTTTATACATCTAAAGTTTTTGATACAATGACTGGCACACAATGACAGCCCCCTCCCACCGCCATCCTTTAAATGGAAGCTGCTGTAACTATTTTACTTACCATTATTTAAATCATCTAAGTTACTAAGGGACACAATTTGCTCTGATACAGACTGAGGGGCTTGTAATAGATGACCTCCAAGGTTCCTCCCAGCTTGAAAAGCTTATAGGAGCCTGTTGAGGCAGTAGTTATGTAGTTATCTGGGGGTGGTATTGCAGCAATAATGATGAAGGGTGGAAATAGGGCACAGTGATAGTCGTTGAAGTTAAAAATACCTGCTGATGGTGAAAGATGTTAACTGTTGGGAGTATGTTGCAGAGGTGAATGGTTTCCAGACCAAAAAAAAAAAAAAATGGAGAATTGGTTTTGTATACTTAGATGAGAAACATCAGTCATTGTTACCACTTAATTTATTAGAGCCACAAAGAGGTTCGTTCACAGAATGCCATTCATAGTGTACCCTGTATACATGTGTGGTTTTTATCTATATCCAGAGATCCTCTCTGCTTGCCAATTAATGCATGAGTTCAAAATGCTGATGGTCTATTACTGGAAGTTTGTGAAAAACTTCATGCTGCTTCAGAACATCTTATTAATAAGAAATTAAGGAATTTATGATCTGGAATTTACTGTGCTTTCCCTCTGTTTTGTGGACTTTAGATCTTTTACCTTAATGATATAGGAGTTTGTCATTGAGGTGAATGAGTGTGTCTGTCTGCCTCCCTCTGCTGTCTTTATCTTTTCTTTCTATACCAAAATCAAGTTTCAGTATCCGTAGCAAAAACAGACAAAAAACCAACTGATACATGTATTCAGTGACTAAAACAGTATAGACAGTTGAGGAGGAGAACGTTGGCTGTTATTTCATTTAATACATATGTGTGTGAAAGAATTTTACTTTAAAAATAACCAATGAGGAGCACCTGGGTGCCTCAGTCTGTTAAACGTTCAATTTCGGTTCAGGTCATGATCTCACGGTTTGTGAGTTCAAGCCCCACACTGGGGCTCTGCGCTTAGAGTTCAGAGCCTGGTTGGGATTCTCTGTCCCTCTGTCTCTCTGCCCATTCCCCACTTGCGCTCTCTCTATCTCAGAATCAGTAAATAAAAATATTTTTTTAAAAAGTACACTTAAGGGGCGCCTGGGTGGCTCAGTCGGTTGAGCGTCCGACTTCAGCTCAGGTCATGATCTCGCAGTCTGTGGGTTCGGGCCCCGCGTGGGGGCTCTGTGCTGACAGCTCAGAGCATGGAGCCTGCTTCAAATTCTGTGTCTCCCTCTCTCTCTGCTCCTCCCCTGCTCATGCTCTGTCTCTCTCTCTCTCTCTCCCTCAAAAATAAACATTAAAAAAATTTTTAAAAAATTTTTTAATATTCATTTTTGAGGGAGAGAGAAAGAATGTGAGTGGGGGAGGGTGGAGCAGAGAGAGAGAAAGGGAGACAGAATCCTAAGCAGGCTCCAGGCTCTGAGCTGTAAGCATAGAGCCCGGTGTGGGGCTCCAATGAGCCGAAGTTGGATGCTTAACTGACTGAGCTACCCAGGTGCCCCTATTTTTGATCCTTCTAAAGTGTTATTCTCCTTTTGTTACTTGCATGTGGTGCTTCTCAGTACTCCTACATAGAATCTTTGATTTTAAAATCGTGAACCTGAAACTGGGATTTATAAGGGACTAGAATTTTCACTTCTGTTTTGGGTTAAAGTTCTTTTATCTGCTTAAAAGGCAAACTTGTAGTAAACATTTATTTTGTGCCAGACACTGTCAAATATTTCATATGTCTATCTTAATTTGATCTTTACAACTACTGTCTGAAGTAGGTATCTCTGCTTTTTAAAAGATGATACTGGGGTGCTCAGGTGAGCATCCAACTCTTGATTTCAGCTCAGGTCATGATTTTGAGGCCCTGAGATCCAAGGGCTGGGTGTGGAGCCTGCTTGAAATTCTCTCTGCCCCTCCCCTGCTTTCTGTCCTCTCTGTCTTTGGCTGTCTCTAAATAAATAAACATTTTTTAAAAAAGAGGGTACCGAGGGTGCCTGGATGGCTCAGTTGGTTGAGCATCTAAATATTTCAGCTTAGGTCACTATCCCGGGGATCAAGTTGAGCATAGAGCCTGCTTAACATATTTTATCTCTCTCCCTCCCTCCCTGCTCTCGAGAGGCTAGCTTGCTCTATCTCTGCCTCATATAAATTAAAAAATAAAAGAGGATTCTGAGGCTTAGAGAACTTGAAAGTTTTAAGGTTGTGCATCTGGTGAGTGACAGAATTGGAATTTAACTCAGGCATACCATACCGACTTTAGGTTCTCTCATAACTTACTTTTTTATACCCCTTGTCCCTTGTGCCTGGATGGCTCAGTTGGTTGAGTGTCTAAATCTTCATTGTTGTCTTCACATCTTTCCTCTTTACTGAAGAAATCTGAGAATCTTTTTAAAATCATTAGAATTTGAAACTATGCTTTTGATAGGAATCTGTTACTAATTATTTCTGACATTTTCTTGCTGCTTATCTAATCCTGATCTGAGGCACCTGTCCTGCTTTCCCTGCATTGTAGCATACTAGAGTGTGATCTTCTAAGCCCTGAGACCATGGATAGTTGCCTGGTAATTGTGGCAAGAATGGTGAGGTTGGGTGTGGTAGTTTGGGACTTAAGAAAATCAAAATCTATGTCAAGAGCGTCAGTAAGGTAAAGAAGTATATATTTGATATACCCTTAACATGTGTAAGTTAGACTATTTCCAGTAACTTCAAAAGTTGAAAACTTGTAGTAATTATAATTTTGCAGAGGTGTAAATTTGAAGCATATAGGTAATGTGATTGATGTATATTTAAATTGGAAGTATGAGCCTAATTTTCTTTTTAATGTATGCATTTTGGATTTGTTATTCTTAGTCAACCAAAAATATTAACCTTGCAGGTTAGGTGGTAATATTTTCATTTACTGGTGATGAAACTGGAAAAAAATATGCTGTAGAAGAATTTGAAATTTGAGAAGTATAAGAGCTGTTACAAGTGCATTTGTAGTGTGCGCTATTGGGTATCTCATAGAAGGAGGGTGAGAGCTTTTTTTTTTAACTGATGAAATATTTCTATTCAGAATTGTATGTTGTAAATTTTATATTTTGGAAGTTGTCTTATTTTGGTCTTATTTTAGGGATATTGTCCACGGTGACTGCAGGGTGACTTTTGAGATTATGGCTGTTCTGTCTCAAAGTGGTTCTTTAAAAAAAAAAAAAAATTATTTTTTAAACATGTATTCATTTTTGAGACATGGAGCATAATTTAGGGAGGGGCAGAGAGAGAAGGAGACAGAGAATCTGAAGCAGGCTCCAGGCTCTGAGCTGTTAGCACAGAGCCTAACATGGGGATTGAACTCACAGACTGCAAAGTCATGACCTGAGCTGAAGTCCAATGCTTACCTGACTGAGTCACCCAGGCGCCCCATCAAAGTGGTTCTTTATCTGGAGACAGGTCCAACTTTTCTAGGGATTTTGAACAATAGGATATTTCTGCAAGGAGTAATCTTAAATGGGGGTAGAATGTGGCCCAGTTTTCTTTTTTCCCCAATTAAGTATTGTTAGTGAATTCAGGGTTTTCCTGGGCATGAGCTGTTGTTGTAAGACAAGTAGTCTTTCTCTTCCTCCTATATAGATATTGATAACTCTCTTGTCTTGCCCTGTTTATATTAGAGGGTTCATGAGGACACCTGTCACTGTATCTGGTTTTTTTTGTAAATATTGTCTGTGGTATTTGATTTTGCTTTCTTAGTTGTTAGAGGATATGACAGAAATCAATGCCACAGTCAGGATGTGGCCACTTTAAAAATTATTTTCTGGCAAAATTTAGATGAGTGAATAGGTGGTAAATTTTAAATACTTAAAACTTTCAGTCTTTCATATTTTAAGTATCTTAATATGGAGACTATCATCATGCTGTTCTGTTCCTGTTCCCGTTCCCATTTTAGTTAAGGAGAAAGTGAGAATAACTGCATATTGAGTTGAATGGATCACATGAATTAAATACTTATTGTCTCCATACTGTAAAAAAAAAAGTCAGGTACACAGATTATGGAAATCAGTACTGCTTTAGATAAGCCTGTCTCATTAAAAATTTTTTTATTCAAAGCACTAACAATAAGAAAAAAATCAAACTGTACCTTTAACCCGCTTCTTCTATATTAACAGAATTTTTCTATGTTATATAAATGTATGTGTTGATTCTTTAAAAAAAACCACCTAATATCAAACATCTGCAGTTTGCAGAATACTTGCTGTATTGGCTGTCTTTTCTTATCAAAACACTTAAGTCTACCTTATTGTTTTTATGGGTTGCATACTAGTACTTTGTTTGGGGTATACTGTAATTAATTCAACCTGCCCTTCTTTGATGATTCTTTAGGTTGTTTA
Source organism: Panthera leo (assembly GCF_018350215.1). Classification (NCBI taxonomy): domain Eukaryota; kingdom Metazoa; phylum Chordata; class Mammalia; order Carnivora; family Felidae; genus Panthera; species Panthera leo. The sequence continues at coordinate 39,957,212 of NC_056680.1, forward strand.
TATTTACAGACAATTCAAACAGTGTTTAAGTGAGCATATTTATGCTGGCACAGATGCAAGAATGGGATCTATAGGTTGAAGTCTGTATTATTATTTTGACAGGTATTGCCAGTTGGCCTTCCCAAAAATTTTTTCAACCTATGCTTATACCAACAGGGTGTGCAAATTATCTCTCTACCGCAGACAGCACTGAGCATTACTAGGCTTTTAAATATGAAAATCTGATAGATAAAAAATAGTATCTAACTTTAACTTGTTTTATTTTGTGTCTGCATCTTTCCATTTGTTATCATTTATAGTTTCTGTCCTCATTTATGAAGTTATGATTTGGTTTTCAGATTTTTATTGATAAAAATGGTAAGTATCCTGATAAAGTTGATTCTAAATAATGATACTTTTAAAGTTTATGTATTTTGAGAGAGAGAGAGAGAAAGTACACATGCTGGTTGGGGTAGAACAGAGAGAGTCCCAAGCAGGCTGTCTGCTGTCAGTGTGACGCCCAACACGGGGCTAGAACTCACACACTGGAACCACGAGATCATGACCTGAGCTGAAATCAAGAGTCAGATGCTTAACCGACTGAGCCACCCAGGTGACCCTAAATAATTATACATTTTATTGTGTTAGGAATAATTTGAGTTTAAGAGTCTCAAGCAGCAAGTTGTTTTAAAAAGATGGTCATGACTGTATAGCAAAGAATAGTCTTTGTTATGGTTGGTGGATTGAATTGTTATTTCTGGTGTTTGTCTTATTAGTTACACTCTCTAGACAAGTAGTCATATTTATCAGTAACAGTGACTTCAAATATATAGTCTGAGCAGTGTCTTCAATTTAAATGACTGTGTTTGAAATTTTGTCCTTATAAAAGAAATTTTTTTTCACAGTATGGTTCTCGCCTGTTTCTTTGTGAATTGGCCAAAACAAACCACTTAGCTTAAGGGAAAAAAAACTTATATTCTGCTCTTAGGTTGACTGAATACTGAGGGCATTCTGAGATCTCAAATGTCAGTCATACTCAAGCAGAAAGAATGAAATTATTTCTCACAAAAATGGACATGTCTTAAGATTGTTCCTACTACCTTAACTTTAGTTTTGAATGAATACATACTTTTTTAAAATGTAAGTAAAATATTTAATCTTACCTGTGGTGTTTAAGCTTATAGGATTTTGCAATAATTAGAAGTAAAAGTAATTGCAGATGTTTGAGATTTTGAGATGTGGGCTTTTTCTTTGAATTTGCATTTAATTCTATAATATATGTCTTCACTTACCTTTTTAAAAATATACATCAGTTGTTCTTAGCCTACCATGATAATGACTGGAGACATTTTTGGTTGTTACTAGTGGGGGAATGCTACTGGCACGGAATGAGTAGTGGCCAAGGTTGCTGCTGAAGATAACTCCCAACAACAAAGTATTATCAGATCCAAAATGTCAATGATGCTGAGATTGAAAGATTCTGCTTCATAGGAAATAGCATACATCAAACTTTAAAATGTGTCTTAGGGGCACCTGGGTGGCTCAGTCGTTTGAGCGTCCGACTTCAACACAGGTCATGATCTGGTGGTTCATGAGTTCGAGCCTCGCTTCGGGCCCTGTGCTGACAGCTCAGAGCCTGGGGTCTGTTTTGGATCTGTGTTTCCTTCTCTCTCTGCCCTTACCCTGCTCATACTCTGCTGTCTGTCTCTCTCTCAAAACTAAATAAATATTTTTAAAAAATTGTTTTTAATGTGTTTTATAGTTCTTTCACCTGTAAAATAAAAACAATGGTGGGTAGGATCAAGATGTTTAACCAAAGCTTCTAGCTTTACCTTTCAGAATTCTGTTTGAGAAACTTCATAAACTTTAATTTGAGAAGTAGATACTACTTGAGAAAGAGTTATAGTCTAATTATTAAAGTGTTATCTTTTTTGATGTTCAGTAGATGGAAATCTTAAAAGTTATGTCTTTAATCAAATGTTGCCTAGAAAATTCTGTTTCTCCTTTACTCTCAGCCTCAAAACACTTCTGACACTATGTGTGTGGGCTTTCTTCTCCACACCGAGCAATTCTGTGACACCGCGGAGTGTCCTACAATTCAATTCAGTTCAGACTCTCTCTCCCGTTTCAGATGGCAATCAACATTCAGCTTGTTACCCATGCTTCTGAGTAGCAGGCTAAACAGAGGTTTTCATGGCTTGCTCCTTGGGTTCCATTAATGCACTAGAGTGGCTGCTCACAGAATTCAAAAAAACTGTTTACTTAACTAGATGACCAGTTTATTACACTGGGTATTGAAGGATACAAATGAACAGCCAGATGAAGAGATACAGTGGGCGAAGTCCAGCAGGGTCCTGAACATAGAAGCTTCTGTCCCCATGGAGTGTGGGGTGCATCACCCTCCCAGCATGTGGATGCATTCTTGTTCATGATTCTGGAAGCTCTTTGAATCCATAGTTTGTAGGTTTTTATGGAGGCTCCATAATGTAGACCTGATTGATTATTCACTCCACTTCTAGCCCCTTTCCCCTCTCTGGATAATAGGGAGGGGGCGGTGCTGAAAGTTCCCAACTTCTTTTTTTTTTTTTGAAAGTTCCCAACTTCTAATCCCAACTTGGTCTTTGTGATGACACACCCCCAACCAGGTGCCCACCAAGATTACCTTAGCTGTTTCAGGCGCCTGGGTGGCTCAGTTGGTTAAGTGTCCAATTTTGGCTCAGACCATGATCATTAGTTGGTGAGTTCAAGCCCCACACTCAGCTTTATGCTTACTTACAGTTCAGAGCCTGGATCCTGCTTCAGATGCTGTGTCTCCCTCTCTCTTTCTCTGCCCTTCCCCTGCTCATGTTCTCTCTCCCTCAAGAATAAATAAATGTTAAAAATTTTTAACAGAACAAAAACGGTTTCTGTTATTCAGGAAATTCTGAAGATTTTAGGAGCTCTATATTGGGAACTGGGGCAAAAGACTAAATAGTAGAACAAAAGATTGTCCTAATACCCCTATTTTCAAGGGTTTTAGGAGCTCTGTTAGGAATTAGGGGCGGAGACCTATATAAATTTCACAAATACATCCTCTAGCTTCATGGGACTCATATACATAGGGGAGAGAGAAGCTTTAATTCCTCACTTCATTAAAAGGGTACCGTACTGGCTTTGTGTGTGTGTGTGTGTTTTTTTTTTTTATTAATTTTTTTTTTAATGTTTTTATTTAGTTTTGAGACAGAGAGAGACAGAGCATGAGCGGGGAAGGGGCAGAGAGAGAGGGAGACGCAGAATCTGAAGCAGGCTCCAGCTCTGAGCTGTCAGCACAGAGCCCGATGCGGGGCTCGAACTCACAGACTGTGAGATCGTGTGACCTGAGCTGAAGTCGGACGCTTAACCAACTGAGCCATCCAGGCGCCCCTGGCTTTGTGTGTTAACATTAGCTACTCTGTATATACCTTGAGAGGGTAGGGTTAGGTACATTGAATCAGAAAGGGGTAAGTGAAAGGTAAATTATTTGTCATCTTTCAAATTTAACTGCACATTAAAGTGAGGCCTATGTTCGTTATACATGCATTTCATAAACAAGCTGACAAGATCATAGCAGCAGCTGGAAGTACAAAGTGAAGAGGCCTACTAAACCTGCATATTTTAATGTAATTACTAATACTTCATTAAATACAGTACAAATGGTAAACTGGATGGAACACCGGATGAACAGATGTAGACTAGGACTCTTCTAACTAGGATGTATGGTCATTCTCCATTGTTCCCTTTGAAGTCACCCTTCTTAGCATTACTAGTTAATATCATTCCTTCTTTATCATTCTTTCATTGAGGCAAATCCTGTCTTATTCTTTAAAATTCTTTATTGATTTGGGTTCATCTTACCTTTTCAGTCTTTTGCCACCATTTGTAACTTCTCCAAATTATTTGCATTTCACTGAATATGCAGTGCTCTCTTTTGCTAGTAGTATTAAATTCTAATAGCATCTTTCTGTTGGTTGCCTCTGTTCTTCCTCGTGGCATGACCTCCACTTGTCTTTTAACATTGTTCAGATAGCTCAATTCAAATACATAGCAATCTGCTGAAAAGCTTTTCTCAGATTCCTTTTTCTTAATAGAAACTACCGTATTTCTGACATGCATTGATCACGTTTCTGTTGTAGCTGTTTGCTTACTAATCTGTTTATACTTGTGGTTCCCCAAGTGTTGAGGGGGCTGAAATTCCCTTTCTGAGAATGTGGCACGAAATAGGAGCTGGATTAAATATGTAAATGGAAGAAAAATCAAAATGGTGTCTTCTTCTGTTCAATATTTTAACTTGAGAAAATAATAGAAACTATTGTTTCCAAATCGTAAGGTTTGTGTATGTAAGAGAGAGAAGCTTGCTTTCTCTTTCCTTTTAATTTTCCCTATGTCTAGATTCTATTTATCCTTTGTCACCTTTGCTTGTGTCTAAGCCTTCCCAGGTTTTCAAAAAAGATAGTAACTTTGCTGTTATAAATTCTCCATTTACCATTTTCTGCTGTGTATTACGGATATATTAATACAGATATTATTTCTCCTGGCTAGCTAGGTAGGCTCTTTAGAGATCATAATTTGGTTTTTGATCTTTATATCCTTCTGTGTCATATGTCACTGTGTCTTCAGTAATAGACTTGCTGTCTTATTTTGGGTTACGAGAACAAAATATCATAGATCACATGGCTTCAATAACAAATTATTTTCTCATAGTTATGGAGTCTGGATATCTGAGATCAAGGTGCCAGCATATTTGGGCTTCGGTTGAGGGCTGTCTTCTGGCTTGCAGAAGGCCACCTTCTTGCTTTGTCCTCAGATGCACTGTGGGAAGAGAGGATAAGGGAGGCGTAATAGCTTGCTGTTCCCCCCTCCCGTCCCCTTCCCCATCATTAGGGTCGCATCCTCACGGTTTCATCTATACCTAATTGCCTCCCAAAGACCTTATCTCTAAATACTGTAAGTTTATATGTTAGGGTTTCAACATAAAAATTTTGGGTGAACACATTCAGTCCATAACATTTGCAACTGATTTGTGCAATTAGTGCATCTTTCTGTTTTTATATCTACTGATTGAATTCAGGTGTGGATTGTTTTATAGAGATACATTCTTGAAGTTTTTGAATTTTCTTTCAGTTTTGTGAAGTAAATGTTTTAGGTACATTCTCTTTAAAGGAAAATGGGAAAGAGAAGGGACTGGGATTTATTGAAAACATACTATGTGATAATCCATACTGTGTGACATTCTGTATAAGATATGCTGGTGTGAAATTCACTGAATGCAAAAGTTCTTTTGTTATTTTTTCACCACTTAGTTTTTGTGTAATTTCTGATTGTGCATTTTTTGTTTAGTGTTCCTTCATTCCTTAACATCTCTGTGAGATGTTACTTAAGTCAGCAAATACTCAACATATAATCTGTGCTAGGTACTGTGCTAGTTGCTGGGAATGCATTAGTGAGCAAACAAACCACAGTTGCTTATGTTTATTATTTTGGCAGTAAAGTATTATATTTATATGATACTTTGCTTGTTGCTTTTATCAGCATTCCCGTGTATCAAGTACGTTAACTTCATTTTTAAAGTTAGGACAGGTGGAAACTTTAAATGTAGTTACTTAAGTTAGTAATTTTTGTCATTTGATTCCTGAATTAACCTATGCTATGAGCCTAAGACTAATTAGGTATTGAAGAGGTTAATCCATAATAATTTTTGTCGTACATTTCTGTATTTAAATTTTGGGTAGGGAGGGAAAGGTTTTAGTTTCCAGAGATACTAGCCTCATAATGTATGAGGTGCAGTAGAACTTTGTTAGATTACATGGGAGTAAAATTGAAATTGCTTTAAATTTCTGCTTTTTTCTGCTATGTATATATCAATTCCATATATTTCTCAAAATTTTGACATAATTACAAATTTTATTAAAATAAAGGTTTAACCTTAGATTTTCTTTGCTACCCAAATAAACATTTTAAGAATAAAATTTCAATGAATTTTCTTCATTGATATGTTTTTTTCCATATTTTAATATCTCTGAAATTGAATGCCTTTCAAACACCAGTAGTGGTGTTGAATTCTTAAAATAATGGGGAATCTTACAGTTGATCCTGACTTAGATTTGGTGAATATAGTCCTGTTATTACCTCTTTGAAGTTTTAGGAAAAGCACATATTTAAGTATATTGGATAGCTCGTACAGTTTGGAAGAATCATTCATTCTTGAAAAGCAAAGTTGAGTCTGAGTATTCAGTATAAGATTGATTTAATTATTGGCATATTTCAAGTTATAAAAAGTTACAAGAAACATAAGTTTATATTGCTTTTATATTTAGTTGGTAGTTTTCAAAAGTTCTTTAAGTTATGAGGATTTGTGAATAAAATCATACCCTTATTTGTAAATGTTAAGAGATTTTACTTTCTAAAAATTTATAGTTGAACAGTACAAAACTTTACAGAATCATGTTGATGGGATGAAGTTTTCTAAATGGACTAATTTTTAAAATAACTGATTTTCTTACTGATGTTAGGCATGGAGTGTTGAGAAATGTGGCTGGGTATTTAAAATGTATTGTTTTTATTATAAAAGTAGGATACCCTTTTAAAGCAATTTGAACAGTGCAGTTATTCATAAAAGAAAGAAGTGACAGTTCCTTCCATTTCTGTGCCCCAAGATGTGTTGAATTTTTATATTCATTTCAGTAAAATGCAAAACGGAAGTGAGAATTTAGTAGTAGCTTTAAAAGAGAAAATTCACCAGGAAAAACTGAAGCATACTTGAACGTAAACCTTTGTTTTCTAAGGAATTAAATTCATATTATTCATGAATAGCCCTTTAAAAATACTGCTAGGATCAACTTTGCTTTCTAATACTCAGTTTGAATATTTTTATTTCTCAGAAAGTTTCAGCTTAATTCAGTTGATAATTTTGTTGACTTTAAGCAATTAACCTTTTTATACTTCCCTTCAAAAGAAAAAAACATCATAGATACGATTGGCTGAAATGTACAACCTTCTTCATACTTAATAAATTCATAAATATGAATTCATTTATGAATTCAGCTATAATTTCTGATCTAGGAGAATCATGTTTTTAGGGCTGATGCAGGAACCTTACGTATTTTGAACACTGGATATTGGAAAAGATAAAATTCAAACCATAATCAAGGGATAAGGTGCAAATAAAGAAGCAAATAGCAATAAAGTTACTTTATTGGCAGTAATCTGTCATACAGAGGTGGTCAGTGTATATAAAAACATACAGGATCTTTGACATTCTGGAGGGTTACATGCAGAGAACAAAACTAAAACCCAAATTGCTTGAATACCATGGGTAGGCTGCTAGATTGAATGATCAAATGGTTCATTTGGGGACGTCCCCTTAGACTTGAATTAATTTTTTAGTGTCATAGCATTTTAAATATTACACCATAAGAAGTAAACTTTTAAGTTGTAGTTTGAAAATACCGAAGAGACTTTTTTCTCAGCTCAGATTTCTACTTAAAGATAGAGCATTAAGGATGTAGTCCTCAGAAGAAAAATAGCTGTTTGAAAGCATCAGATTCATTTAAAACTATCTTGCTTGCAAGCAGGACCAACTGATTTTGGTTCTCTTAAGCCCAAAATAAAGTGAGAAAGGAAGAGAAAGATTTTTTGGAAAGATACTGAGGTAGCTAGAATTTAGAATCACAGGGAGAGTTAAACTACCAAGCCAAGGATAGGACGATGGGGTACCTTGGGGGCCTCAACCATAGAAGTTGCTGGATCTCTCCTTCGGATTCCTGCCAAACGTGTGATTTAGTCCAATAACTTCCATTGTGTGTTCTCGCCATATTTCACATTTCTGGAGGAAAATGTCCAGTTGGTCTAACCCAGGATTAATCCATTTCTTTTTTAGAGGAGGAGGCAGGTAACATGGACAGGGAAACAGTTGGTTCTTGGAGGCCCATCTTTGTGTATTACATCCCTTTCCTAGAAAGTGGCTGGGGAACCAACTCAATTGGTGTATGCTATAATCAGCATATGTGCATATACAGTATCCCCAGTTCATTATACAGGTAAAGTATTAAAATTATTACCTTAAAACTGGTAGGAGATTATAACTGTGACTTGGGGGTAACAACTCCTGTTCTTTTATTATGAGAAATTCATTGTCCTTACCAGGATCTCTGAATTGTTGAAATGCTTACAATTTGAAGGATAGCTTTTGCTTAAGTTCTTATCAGAATGTTCTCATAACAAAAGACAGTTCCCTCCCCAAAGATAAATTCTCTTGCATGATGCTTAGCTTCTTAGTACCTCTTAAGCGGGAAAAATGGTCTGGGGCAGAACGTAAATAGTTGCTTTAAGGGAGTAATAAAAATGCTTTGAGAGAAGTAGAGTAACAAGTTGATTTCTGAGGATTAGGGAAAACTTTGATACCAGAGGCAGTTAAGCTCAATTCCGCTAGAGGGAACAATAAGCAAAGGGATAGGAAAAAGTGAATGGTTATGAAGGTATATTTGGGACAAATCAGAGTATCTTGCCGATACATAGAATTTTGCATTTAGAGAGACCTTAGAAGTTATTGAAGGTTTTTTTTTTTAGCAGAAGAGAGAGAAAGCAGAGCTTTGCCTTGGGGAAACTAGTGTCTAATTCAGGTGAGTTACTGGACTTTAAGATAGAGGAAACGAGAGCTTGAAATAGGGCAGTGTTAGTGGGAATGGACATGGGAGATTCTCAAACATTGGGTTATGGTTCTGTAGACATTATCCATCATTCTCATCTTGCCTGAGTTTCTGTATAGGCTTTTCTAAATGGTTTCTTAAAATGCAGTTTTGCTTGCCCTGTTTAGTGTCTAATCTATGCTACTAGCCATGGGCGTGCTACAATGTAAATAACATGTTATTTCCCTGCTTAAAATTTTTATGCACCCTCCTCCTTGCTTAAGTTAAAATTTAAGATCTTTATTATGTTTTAAGATGCATATGATTGTGTCTCTGCTTAGCGTGATATTCCCCAATTTGCTCCCTTTGTTTTTTTCTGCTTTGCTAAACTACTTACAGTTCTCTGGTGGATCATGCTGTCTCATCTCAGTGACTGCTTACTATTGCCTCTCCCTGGAACAGTCTCTTTTCCTTTGTGCTCATCTTTTTAAGATCTGTACTAAGTCTGGAAAACTTTACTCCAGATAGATAAGTCTTTAGCCCACTTCCAGTACTTTGTGATTGCTTCCATCATTATTGCATGTAGATTTTGTTTTGCTGTCTTTTTTACACTTGATCTTAGCCAAAAGGCCGAGAAGCGATGTTTTGCTGTCTTTTTTGCTTAGATTGTGAATTCTATGAGGCATCTAGACTTTCTTTTTTGTATCTTTTCCTACTGCACAGTAGCATACAGGTGCATATTTGCATTGCCTTTCTTACGTTCTTTCTTTTCTTCTCTTTTTTCTTTTTTTCTTCTTTGCCTGTAACTAGATGTCCTGACTTTCTAGGAGTATGGATTTTGAAGCCAAATGCCTAGGTTAAAATCCTGGCTCTGCCACTTACTAGTTGTGCAACCATGGGCCGGTTATTAAACGTCTTTGTTTCTTAGTTGCCTGCTGATGATAAGATTGATGAAATAATACTGCCTAACTCATAGGGTGGTTGTAAGGATTGAATTAATATGTCCAAAGTGCTTAGACCAGTGTCTGACATTGGTGGTTGTGTGTTTTTATTATATATTGCAGTTCACATATGAATATGTACTCCTTTTGAAAAACAGTTGCACATATAGTGCTTCCAAATCTGTTTGGAAAGTGGTATTTTCCTGATTTTTTCCATACTGTAGTTGGGTTGCATTATTCCCACCAAAGCATGCTTCAGGATATTCACCAAATAATTACTGAGCACTGAACTATTTGTCAAACATATTTCTGGTAGTTGTGATATATATTTAGGTGAAGAAATATGTGGGCACATAGTACATGTAGTAAATTGCATGTTATGTGATTGTAAGGGCAATGGAAGAATAAGAAGAGTAAGGGAAATGAGAGTTAAGGGTCAAGAGGTACTTGTAATTTTATTTATTTTTTTAACGTTTATTTATTTTTGAGAGTAAGAGGCAGTGTGAGGGGGAGAGAGACAGACACAGAATTGGAAGCAGGCTCCAGGCTCTTGAGCTGTCAGCACAGAGCCTGATGTGGGGCTTGAACTCACAAAACAGTGAGATCATGACCTGAGCTGAAGTCGGACACTCAACCGACTGAGCCACCCAGGCGCCCCAAGAGGTACTTGTAATTTTAAATGCAGTGGTCAAAATAAGCCTCATAGAAGAAGAGCATTCCAGGGAGAGGAATCTTCCAGTGCACAAGTCCTTAAGAGTGTGTCCTGCCTTTTCACAGACTAATAAGGAGGCTACTGGAGTAGACTGACCAGAGAGAGGAGGTCAGAGACGTAAAGGGGATTGGAGTTAGCTTATGTAAGGCAGTGTGGACCATTGTAAGGACTTCAGCCATTACTGTGACTGAAATTGGAAGACATTGTGTAGTTTTGAACAGAGAAGTGACATTATCAGACTTAAGTGTTAGGATTGTTTTACAAACGGCTGTGCTGAAAATGCACTTTATGTAAAATAAGCTAGAAGCACAGGTTATTGAAGATTGATAGTAGCTTGGGTAGCAGGAGGTGGTGAGGATTAGTCACCTTCATTATATATATATCTGGAAGGTTTAACTGACAAGATTCCTTGTAGATAGGCTGTGGTGTATGAGAGAAAGAATGGAGTCAAGAATGACTCAAGGGTTTCCCCTAAGCATAGAAGATGGAATTTCGTTACACCTGAAATGGAAAAGGCTGTGGCAGGGGCAATATTTGGGAAAGATAAGCATGTTCAGTTTTGGACATGCTGAATGTTATGTTAATGTGGAGCAGGTGCTTGGATGGATGACTGTGGAGATCAGGAGGTATAGTTTTGGCATATAGATGGTATTTAAAATCTCCAGACTGGATCAGATCACCAAATGTAGATAGAAGAGATAGTCTGAGCTTTGGATCACTCCAGAATTAAGCAGTTTGGGAAACTTGCAAAGGAAAATGAGCAGCAAAGACCAGTGAGTTAAAAGAAAACCCAAGAAAATAATTAGGAAACAGTGATCAGCTGTGTGAAATACTCTTTTAGGGCAACTAAAGATGAAGTGTGAGAATTGAACTTCAGATTTAGCAATATGGAAGTCATTGATGACTTTGTTAAGATCAGATTAATTTTAGTGGTGCGGCTGAAAGCTTGATTGGAGTGAATTTGAGAGAGAGAGAGGGAGACAACTCTTAAGGAATTTTCCTGCCAAGGAAAACAAATAAATGATGTGGGGGATAGGTGGGTCAGTGGAGGAAAGAGGATATTTTTGAGATGGGAGAAATACTGATATATTTCCATGGTATAGTGGAAATTATTAGATATTAAAAAGTAGATATAAATGTAGTTAGGAGAAAGATGGAATTACATGAGTGATGCTTTTAGGTGCACACATGGAGAATCTGGTAAGTTAATAGATGAGAGAATGTATAGTTCATCTGTGATTACAGGAGGGAATTCAAGGTGTGTGTATATGATCCTGATAGTAGGTGGTTAAATGTGGTAGAACTTTGGAAATTTTGGTAACTGCTTCAGTTTTGTAAGTAAAACAGGAAGAGTCTGTGATGGTGAAGAACTCGATGGGGATTTGAAGAGAGAAGATATAAAATAGTTATCTATAAGGGTCTGAGAGTGAATAAACTAGGGAAATATATTATCTGTCAGCGTTAATAGTGTACTTGAGTCTGACCAGCATGGTGGTGCATTTTTCTATAACTTTTGTCTTCCTCTTTCTGTGCACCGATGAACGGGCACACATGTGGTGGGGATTACCTTTAATCAGTGGAGTTGATTTTGTGAGTACAATGAAGGCAAAGAGAAACTAGAGAATCAACTGTATGTAAGGGGGTGATTATAATGAGTATTATAATTTAATCTGGGTAATGAAGAGAATATCAAAGGGGAGGATATCCAGGGGAGGATATCAAAGTGGTAGGATTGGTGGATTGGAGATCATGGTGGAATCAGAATTTTTGGAGCAAATGTAATATATGAAATATTTTCTAGTTCATCAAGAACTGTAAAAAATATAGCTAAGGTTTGACAATGCTAGGTGACATATAGATTATTTTTTCCTATTCTCTATTCTTATCTGTTAGCTGCAACACTTCATTTATTTAGTTTCTTTAAGGAAATAGTTTTGTTAATGGTGGAGGGAGGAATATTGGTTAAAAAATTTTTCCTGTCTCTGATGAAGGGAATAAAGACATATTCTTAGGCCAGAGAGATTGCCTGAAATTGTTATAATCTATTATGTGGTAGTACATAAGATTTAGCCCAGCCATTTTGTTATAGTCTAACAGAGGTCTTGCTCACTGTTCCAGTTCTTTCTTAGTAAATGCCACCTGGAAAGCTCTCTGCACGGCTCTGCTGTAATTCGCAGGTGCTCTCCCTGTTCAACTTTCTTGAGGAAAAACAATCATTGAGTGTTTCCTAGGTGTGCGTTACTTTGCTAACAAGCACTCTACTTACAGTAATGTTAATCCTTACAGCAGTTCTGTGAAGTAGGTACAGTAATTTCCATTTTACAGATGGGGAAACAAAGGAGGGATTATCTGTCTTAGATGAAGTGAAAAGTCTGAGCTGAAATTTGAACTCAGCCTAGCTTCCAGTTTATTTTCTTGGTTTCATTATATATAGGTTGACATTCTCAAGAAGGGTTGTCTATTTCAGTGTCATGTGTTTGTTTTCCACACGTTGAGACAGTTCTTGGACCAGAGTATACATTGTTCTTGCACTAGATGCTGTGCTTTTAATGATGTTTTTTCTTCCTTTGGGGAGTATGTAGAAAATAGAAAAATGCTAAGTAATTAGATTTTTATTTAATTAGTAATTTTAGAGTAGCACATAACTTTGGGGCATATTTCAAAACATGAGTAAAAATAATCTGTATGTGATACAGCACAAAAAAAGACACATATCAGACAATTAAAAGCCACTATTGCAAATACTGTTTAAGACTGTTTGAGCCTCATCTTCAAACTCAAGATTCTCCCAAGATGAGGGGCGCCTGGGTGGCTCAGTCGGTTAAGTGTCTGACTTCAGCTCAGTTCATGATCTCGCCATTTGTGAGTTTAAGCCCCGTGTCGGGCTCTGTGCTGACACCTCAGAGCCTGGAGCCTGCTTAGGGATTCTGTGTCTCCCTCTCTCTCTGCCCTCCCTGTTCACGTGCTGTCTCTCTCTTTCAAAAATATATAAACATTAAAAAAATTTTTTAAAAGATTCTCCAAGATGAAACCTGTGTACTAAAATGTACAGTAATCTCCTGCCACCTGTGGATGTGTAACCTCATTTTTATATTTCAATAACAAATTGTAAAGCCTTAATCATTTACTGTATAGAATATATTGCAGTCTTCTTAGAAAAAACCCAAACAATTACTGATTCTTTGTTTTGCAGCACATGAGTTTGTCTCTGAGTCGGGGTAGAAAGATTTGTTGTTGGTTTTTTACCTCTACCTTTCTCAATATGCAGAAGACTACACCTGAGAAAAAAAATTAAGGTCAGATCTTCACAGCACATTTTCCTGTACAGTTGGAAGTGACTCATGAGGTAGATTTTAATGTTAAAGAACATTTTATTCATTTCTTAAATGAATCCTCTGCATTTTAGAAATTGTCTCTGCCATTGAAAAATATATATGCATATTATTTTATTCTTCAAATTTTGTGAGTCTTTGATCTTGCAGTTAACATTTTCCAGCCTTACTAAATTTCAGGAACCAATGTAGTCCTCAAAAAAAGGAATTGTGTATTGCATTAGTACTAAGTGTGTTTGTTGAGGGGGCAGGTCCCCCCCCACCCCCGGTTCATTTGGCATTGTCTGGGGACCTTTTTGGTTGTGATCACTCAGGGTGGGAGTGCTACAGGAAGTTCTGTTATAACTTGGAACTGTCTAGCCCAAAATGTCATTAATGGTAAGTTTGAGAAATTTGATCTCATTAAAGTGTCCTCTACTTTTAGGTCCTGTATCTTTCCACTTTGTTTTTCCATACTCCACTCATCCATCCTTCTAAGGTCTAGCTTACAGTCCCACTTTGTCCTGAAGCTTTTCCTAGATAGCTCTAAGCCTACATTTCATGTTTCCTTTCTTTAGATCCTGTTGTACCATCACTAAATCTCTACAACCAGTAGTTTCTGATGTCTTATTTGTTTATTGTCATTGTATCTTGTTTTCTAAAGTCATATTAGTGGAAGATCAGGTTGTATTTTTTCTGGGCTAACTGTTGTTGACTTAGATGTATAGTATGAGTTGGTAGAATGAAAAAAGGGCCCAGGGCCTACCTAGGCTCTGGCAAATGTAGCAGTGGAACAAAGGACCATTTCCTGTGGATGGGAATTTGGAGTTGTTAATTTATGAATTGTGGTGAAAGTGATAGCAATAGTGGTGAAAATGGAGAGAAGAGTGACCACCCCCTCCTAGAAGGGGCAGAGTAGATCCACCTCAGCCATTAAGCTAGGGCTATTAGAAAACCTCAGTACCCTCTGAGTTCTGAATTGGCTTTCTTCAGCCTGAGCTGTGCTGTTAGAGATGTATTTTTGTTTGATTTAGCTGTTTTTATGGGAGAGTGAAGGGTTCATGTTTGTATAGTAATAAATTTTAGGAAGATTTTCAGTAAGGGGTTAAAGGTTAGCTCAGAGTTAAGCATAAATCAAGTTAATCAGAATACACTGTTTCTTCAGCTTTTTGTTTTAATTGGTAGGGAGAGATGGGTGAGTGGAGGAAAGTAACTTGACTCTTTAGACATGTTAGAATCCTTATCATTGAATGTAAAAGTTGCCAAAGAAGAAACCCAAGTTCATGCTGAGGTATTACCTGAACGTTTGTGTTACCTCTTGAAGCTTTCTTTTCCATCAGATTGGATCCTTGATGTGTACAACTATCATGAGATTTTTAGTACTCTTTTTTCTTAATGTTTATTTTGAGAGAAAGAGCACGTGCATGTAGGGGAGGGGCAGAGAGAGAGAGAGAGAGAGAGAGAGAATCCCAAGCAGGTTCAGCATAGGGCTTGATCTCACCGTGGTGAGATCATGATCAGAGCTGAAATCGAGAGTCAAGTCGGAAGCTTAAACATCTCAGCTGAGCCACCCAGGCGACCTGAGATATTTAGTACTCTTAATTTGAAAGATTCACTTTTCAGTGTTTGTGTTAGATAGAAATGTATTGCTTTGGAACAGGTACATATCATGCCACCTTCAGATAAGTGTTTGTGCAACAAAATGTGTAACATTTGAAGGGTAATTTCAAAATAGGAACAATTAGATAAATATTTTAGTGTCACTTCAAAATTTATATAAAAACAGTTTTCATTATTTTAAGCAGTCAGTACAGAATGGGAATCTGAAAGTTATGTTCACACTTAGTGTCACATAGTAATTTCCTTTTTCTGTTAGTAAGAAAAATATATTTTAAAGGGATAGGGACAGTGGTTCTTGATTGGGAACAATTTTTGTCTTCTAGGTAACATTTGGTAATATTTTTAGACGTTTATGGTTGTCACAACTTCTGAGAGTGGGGATTGGGTACTACTGACTTCTAGCGGTAGAGGCCACGGATGCTGCTCAACATCCTATAGTACACAGGACATTCCCCTGTGACCAAGAATGATCAGGCTCACAGTGTCATTGAAGCCAAAGTTGAGAACCCCAGGATGAGAGGATTGCAGAGAACCTGTTCAAACACAAAAGAATGTTTTTGTGAACAGTGAACGTAGGTTAAAATACTCAGGTTTACTAGCAGTGAATGAAGTGCATATTAAAGTGTTTTTCTACTATTAAATTAACAGGAGTTTTGAAAGATTTTAATATTTGAGTGAAATAGGTGTTAATATACTGTTGGCCCTATACAGTAGTACAGCATTTCTGAGAGGCTCTTGAAAGTATGTATCAAAAGTTGCTATTTATATTTTAAAGTTTTGACTCCGTAATTCCACTTATGGTAATCTATCCTAAAGTAATAAAACAGATCCCTCCTTTAGGATGTTAATCACAATTACTTCTCATTGTAATGAGCTGGAAACAAACCTAACTCTTCTTAAAATGGTGGTGATTAAATAAATAATAGTGCAACTATATGTGATACAGATTAAAAATCCTTTCAAAGACTGTTGATCATGTGACAATACCTATATAGTGAATAAGGAGGGAAAGAAGGATATCAAACTAAGGATGCCAAATTTTAATAAATGAGTAGAACAAAGTTTAGTGAAAAATACACTAAAATGTACTTTAATAATGATTAATGAGCAGTTTATGGGCAGTTTTCATTTTATTTTCTATCTGTTTTCTAATTTTTTATGACTGTACCATTGATCAGAAAAAATTGTTTTTACACTCTAGTAAAATTTGATACTAGTCCTATAATTTCTTAGGGTATTTCCTGATTAATCTGTCCTTTCCCATATACCTAGTTTCCTTTTGTGTTGCGTCTATGTCTGGTCTTTCTTCTGTATTTTATTCGCTCAGTTAATTGATGAAGTATAATATATGGTATAATGATGATGAAAAGGGAAGGTTCTCTTGAACTAGTAATTTGTATTTTAAAGTTCTTAAAAATCTTGTCATTTTCTGTAAGCAGTTCACAATGTACTCTTATTTTTGCCATGTGTTTTTGCTCATGTGATTGAATATTCAGATTAAATTTACTTAGTTTTGCTCTCTCCTGTCATGCAAAAATTCTGACACTTTGTCACCTGACTTAAATAGCTGCCTTTTGAAGATTGTTTTATAAGCCTGTCACCTTGTGTGATTGATCAGCCTCCTTAATTTTTTTGTTTTTATTCATTCTTCCCATATTCCCTTTTGATATTTCCAAATGGTGTAATATTTGGTATCCCTTGGAGGTAATAGGCCTCTCCTGTGCTGTCTTGTGTTAGCTTCCCACACATTGTGTGGCAACCAGTGAGGCTGAGTAGGAGTGATCTTAATAGAATTTGGAACTGTAAGAGGCAGCAAATTAAAAGATGGTGGTCACTGGTCACTAAAATGTTTTGGAACCAGCTGAGAAAATAAGAGATGGCTTTTCTGCCCTTGAGCCTCTAAAAAATACCTTTAACTCGAGAATTGTGAGGGAAACATGTTTGTTTTGGAATAGACTTGTAAGTTCCTATAGAGAAAAAAAGTGTGTGATGTTTTATTGAGGGATATCTTCATTAGTGATGTGAGTTGTGCCTTTCTAGAAGAGAAATTGCATAAAGAGAAAAATGGAAAGATAAGAAAATGAAGGGAGATGAGGTTACTTTAAAAAGAGTAATAAATTTCAGTAAATTCTTGAGTTAATCTTAGCAAAGTAGATTAAATTGTATTTTATTCTTTGGAAATTTTAATGTGGAGGAATTGATTCTAAAGTTGAAAATGTGTTTGTTTCGTGAGCATCTGTTTAGAACAATTTTATTTTCATTTGAAAAACAAGGTGTTTTTGTTGTTCATTTCTAGTTTCTACTCAACCAGTGAGTACATTCTGAATAAAAAAATTTTTTTTGTTGCCAGATTCTTAATTGATTTGATCATGGCCTGTTTTTTGTGGTCAAATTATGTAATATTCAGGGAAGCATTTTCTGTTTTTGTTTTTTTAATTTTTTTTTAACGTTTATTTATTTTTGAGACAGAGACAGAGCATGAACGGGGGAGGGTCAGAGAGAGAGGGAGACACAGAATCTGAAACAGGCTCCAGGCTCTGAGCAGTCAGCACAGAGCCTGACGCGGGGCACGAACCCACATACCGCAAGATCATGACCTGAGCCGAAGTCAGCCGCTTAACCGACTGAGCCACCCAGGCGCCCCGTGTTTTTGTTTTTAATCATGTAGTTGTAGTGAAACAAAAAATTGCATCTTTCAACATTCTGCAGAAGTGGTTTTTCATCTTTATATGGTGTAGTAACTTCTGAATTGCATCTCTTGGATCTAATTCTTAAAATACAGTATTTACAAAATTTAGATTATGGGACTTATTCTTGGCTGGTAAGTTAATATACTTTTTGAAGGTCCCCATAGTTTGCTTGTGTGGGCTGTATCTTTTCCGTTAATGTGTGTGGCTGTTTTTTGGGGTTTGTGTTTGTGGGTTTTTTGGGTTTTTTTGTTTTTGTTTTTTAAATCTTGGGTGGATTGACAAGTGGTTAATGGAAAGATGGGGGGAAAAAACTCTTGTGTGTATAGAAATCCTAATTCATAAAGTAGATTATTACTTAGTGGCTTTATTAAAACTATAAAAAAATTTTAATTTAAGAAATAAAAAGCATAAGTGTTCTCTTTCAGTAATCTTCCTTGGTGTGTTTTAGTTGAATGCCTCTGGGGAGCCTAGTGAAATTTAGAGATAAATTGTAGTAACCACTGGCAATTGTATGTTAATCAGAAATTAATATAAGGCCTGTCAAAAATTATAATATGCTGCCTCTGCTCGTTAAACCTTGATTTCCCCTTCCCAAAATGGACCAGGGAATGGAAGAAAGGTGATCGTGCAAATAGCTTTTGTTAATCATCCTCAACAAAATTTTTTAGTATCAATACCATTTATATACCATGTAATTTAACTCATTTAATAGAATGGAATTGTCAGGTCACGTGTTAACTCTGTGTTTAACTTTTTGAGGTACTGCCAAACTATTTTCCCACAGTGGCTATAGCATTTTGCATTCCTTCCAACAATGTATAGATTTCCAATTTCCTTACATCCTCCCCAACACTTGTTACTGTCCATCTGTTTTCATTATACACCCCTTAGTGGATGTGAAATAGTGTCTTGTGGTTTTGATTTGTGTTTCCCTAATGGATAATAATGTTAAACATCTTTTAACATGTTTTTTTGGCCATTTATCTTCTTTGGAGAAATGCCTATTTGGGTCTTTTGTTCATTTTCTAACACTTGGTGTAAAATATACATAAAAATTTTAGTATTTTAAGTGTATAATTTGGTGACTTTAAATACATTCAGAGCTTGTGCCACCATCTTCATTATCCATGTCCAAGCCTTTTTTGTCTTGCCAAACTGACACCCTGTTCCCATGTAACAGTAACACCTCACCCTTCCCTTCCCGAACCAGCTCTTGGCTAATGCCTTTCTGCTCCTTGCCTCTTTGAATTCATTTTAGATCCCTCATATAAGTGAAACCATAAAATTTGTTGTTTTGTGTCTGTCTTATTTCATGTAGCATATTATGTTCAAGATTAATCAAAGTTGTAGCATGTGCCAAAATTTCCTTCTAGTTTAAGTCCTAATAATATGCCATTGTTTGTATATATACCACATTTTGTTTATCCATTCTTCTGTTGACTGATGGTAGTTTCTATCTTTTGGCTATTGTGAGTATTACTGCTTTGTGAGTTGGTGTACAAACATCTTTTGGGTATCTACTCAGAAATGGAATAACTAATCATCCAATAACTCTTTGATTTTTTTTTTTTTTTTTTTTTTTGAGAAATCACCGTCCTGTGCCACGGTGGCTGCATCATTTTGCATGCCCACCAGCCAGTGCACAAGGTTTCCAGTTTCTCTACATCTTCAGCAGAGATACTTGTTATTTTCTGTTTTTGTTTTTGTTTTTTTGGAATGCAGTCACCCTAATGGATGTGAAGTTCTGTCTCATGGTTTTGATGTATGTTATCGTAATGATTAGTGATGCTGAGCATCTTTCCATGTGCTTATGGGTCATTGGTATATTTTTGGAGAAATATCTACTCAAATACTTCACCCATTTTTTTCACTGGATTGTGGCCCTTTCCCTGCTGAGTTGTAGGAGTTGTTTTTACCTCCTGGATAGTAATAATACCTCATTGGGGAGATTATTTGCAAGTATTTTCTTCCATGTTGTGGGTTGCATTTTCACTTTTGTTGATAGTGTCCTTTGAGACACAAAAAGGTTTTGATTTTGATGTAGTGTAATTTTTTTTTTTTTTTTTTTTTTTTTGCTGTCACATAATATTGTTGACGTCAACAGTGACTGATTTTGAAATGTCTTGGGAACGTATACGAAACCTCAGCTCACACTGAAAAGCATTTTCTAGAATTTTCATTTTTTGTTTTGAAGTTCACATTTTATTGTTGACCACAAATATTTTAGTTCTTTCTCTTCAAGTCATTCATTTTTGAGAAAATGTCCACCACATTCTCTTGTTCTGAAATAGCCTTATTTGTTTGACAGTCCTTTCAAGCAAAAATGGCCTTCTATGATAGCAGCTAGTTCCACTGGCAACAGTATTCAGCTGTTGTTCCTTGACGTGTCTGTAGTATTTTCCTATGCAGCAGCAGTTTTTTTATGTATACTTTTCATTTTGTTACTCAGAATATTAGAAAGATGTGTATTCAAAGGTTGAGAATTAATAAAATGAGTAATTTTTTTGTTTTATTAAACATTAAGTGAAAGGGTTTTTGTTTTACTGTGAATTTGGTGGTGAAGAAGATGATGACTACTAGTAGATACAAGTTTTGTACTGTTACCTTGATTTGTGCTTAAGTATCTTCATTTTCCCACTGCTCTTTTTGCACCACCAAGACAAATATTAACACGGTAAAAACAAAAAAAAGTTTGGCCTCTTCAACTATACTTTGAGAATAGCTGTCCTGGTTTTTAGGATTGTGGATGGAAGGGAAAGGTGATCGCAGATTAGCATCCCCCTTATTTTGCTTAAGATTGATCTGCTGCCACTAATGGTTTTACTTTCTGTGTGGGGAATTGGTTCACATTCCTGATTTTTGGATCTCCTGGAATTTAGACTATTTAGGCAGGTAGCATCCCAATTTTTTTTTTTTTTATATTAGTGGGAAAATGTGAGAGGACAGGAATAAAAATATATTTATATTAGTAAATGAATAGATATTAAAAGCACATAAAGAAATTATGTATTTTTACTTTGTAGATACATATTGTATAGAACCTGTGATATATATACTTTGTTAAAAGACATAAGATTCTGAAAATACTAGCTGAAAGTTAAAGGAAAAATTGAAGTTTATTTTGCTGTTTAACATAGATAAAAGACAAGAAGCTTAGAGTGTAGTCATTTTGACTTCTTTATTTAAAATTACAAATGTGAACTTGCTCTAATTTCTAATAACCTATTTAAGATGGGACAGTAACACCTCCCTGGTTAGGTTTGTTATGAGCAGTAGAGTCAAAACAAAACTGTTTTAAAATGCTAGTAATGAGACATAGCACACAGTAGCCTTTCAGCCTGAGGTAGTTCTTTTTAAAGCTTTTTATTAGAGATTTGGGTGTCGTTTGGGTCAGGAGTGGGGAGAATTGGACATAAATAGTTTGGAGCTTCTGAGTCAAATTCATCAGATGCAGTCCTGGTATATGTTACTGAAAAAGATACTCTCACTGCTACTTATTCAGATCTTCATTTTGTTACCATTCGTGTCATGATAAATTCTGTGTTTGTGGTTTGTGTTGAAGAGTTATAAAGCTACATGATACTGTTTTGTTTTTCTTTTTGTTGTTTTTTTTTTTTGCTTATAGGATTCAGTGGTCCCAATTTAAAGGCTATTTTATTTTCAAACTGGAGAAAGTGATGGATGATTTTCGAACTTCAGCTCCTGAACCAAGAGGTCCTCCCAACCCTAATGTCGAATATATTCCCTTTGATGAAATGAAGGAAAGAATACTGAAAATTGTCACTGGATTTAATGGGTATGCACTTAATACTATTTTAAAGGTTTACTTTTTAGCAGAACATTATGGATTTTTATTTATGCTTTGTTCATTGATTATCCATTAAATAAGTTCTGTGTTTTTGGTGACATTTAGTAGTTACTGATTTTTAGCTTACAAGTATTTAAAATAATTACAGCATTTTAATGTATTTAATTTGTTTAACTTGAACTACCTTTATGGGTATCATTGGCATTTGAACTTTAAATGGGTATGACAGTGAAAACATTGAGGAAATATGTTAGTTTTTGCTTTCCGTTTTATATGTGATACTATAAGTCATTAGACTTTATCTAGAACCTGTATATCATTGAGATAAATGACACCTTTTTGAAAATGAAAAATAACAATTTATGTACATATTCCCCTTGGAACTTTTTACTTAAAAATTTTTTTTTGGAGTTCCCCTTTTACTCCCAATTAACAAATAACTGTTCTTAGCCCTTTGTAAAACATTGCATTGAAAAGATATACTGCACTAAAATAAAACTACTATTTTAAAAAATGTTGCTGCATGTCATATTCTGTGTCATTTTAATATTTTTCTTTTTAGGACTTTGTATTGGGGTTCCTTTTGAAGGGAAGAAGTATTTGTGAAGTTGAATTGTTCAGTATTTACATTGGCAATAGCAGTTTGGAGTGTGGGTTGGCAATACCAAATTTAATGAACTGTGGATATGTTAACTGAATTCATATTTGGGGTAGGGAGTTTGATTTGTAAGTATTTTTAGGTAGCATAAACAGTCTCATTTTTTCCCTTCAGATATTTAAACACATGGATTTGCACCAAGATAGTGTAATTCAGTTAATTCTTTATATGTTATGTTTTTGTGCCTTTGAGTTTTGCTTAAAATAACACATCCTTTGGCTTTGGTTTGAGATAAGTCACTAAAATGCTTCCTTGGGGGTAGAATTTACGGCTGTATGTTTGAACTGCCTTTGTGGGTTTGGGGTGGGAGGGAGACATATTTTGACTTTGTACCCTGTTGTACTTTTGTACCGTACTGAAAATTACTGATCTGTATTCATTAATTTCTTTTTTAATAATAGTATATTTTAAATGCTCATACCAAAGAAAGTCACATCCTATATATTAGAAGTATGTTGCATAAGATTTATTCTTGATCTGAGTTACGGTAAGAATGCTTTTTGGGGATATTTATAAATAGTGTATAGGTAGATAGTATTTACATGTTAGGGTAACTTTTATTTTAGTAAGTTATGGCTACCATTTAAAAATAAGAGTTGTGGGGCGCCTGGGTGGCTCAGTCGGTTAAGCGTCCGACTTCAGCTCAGGTCACGATCTCACGGTCCGTGAGTTCGAGCCCCGCGTCGGGCTCTGGGCTGATGGCTCAGATCCTGGAGCCTGCTTCCGATTCTGTGTCTCCCTCTCTCTCTGCCCCTCCCCCGTTCGTGCTCTGTCTCTCTCTGTCTCAAAAATAAATAAACGTTAAAAAAAAAAAAATTAAAAAAAAAATAAAAATAAGAGTTGAGGTAAAACAAGTGATACCACATATACTACTGCATTGTTAATGTTAAGCTAACTTACTTTTGATTCTCAGTTAGTAATACCATTTTTATTTCTTTCAAATTAAGATGGACTGGATAGGTAGGTTATTAAATAAATCTAAATATTTATAATCTCTTAGTCTATAAAATAGGTGATTGACTTACTTCTGAAAATTATTTGAGCAATCATTTAAATACCTAAGTATACTTAAGACGTAATTGCTTTTAAAACATTTTTCATCCTTGAACTGTAAGTATTTTGAACTTACATTGTTTTTAATTTGATGTTTCAGAATAGTAGTTATGAATCCTTTTCCCTAATCAGGCAGGATCCAAGTCTTATTAATCAGTGGTAAATAATTTTCAGTTTTTCCTTAAGCTTTTTTGTCTATATTATCATATATTGGCATATTGAAATGTGTTTATGGTTTTTCTCAATTTTATTTTCATGCTTTGAATACATACAAATGCTGTTTTAAAAATTTTGCTATGAATGGTGGCTAAAATTGCACTTTGGCCTTTTTCAGCCAGATTGAGGATTTGTCCTTTCTAGTATACCTTTTTGCTATTATAATAGGTCATCTTTTAAGTAACAAAAATGATACTTGGTCATGGTTTCAAAAAGATCCTCAGGTGTCATAGGAGTAGTCCATAAAAAAAAAAGTAGGATCATGTCATGCTATTTGTATTTTCCTTTCTAAGAGCTTTGATATCACTGTCTCAGTGCATTTATAGTTGTCTATGTATTTGAAATAACTGCATTATTTTTTATTATACAAGCGAGTTAAAATTCATTTGCCTTATTTCCATTGGTGGTGGGTGTTTTTGACTTCTACAGGTAGTGCTTGTAGTGAGCATCTGTATACATACCTTCTTGTGTTGATGAATGTCACACATTGAATGTATATGTAGATTGTTGCTTTTTCTTTTGATTTATAGAAATGGAATTGATAGGTCAGAGTGTATGCATACCTAAATTTTTACTGATCCTGCCAAATTAACCTCACAAAATGTGTTAATTTGTCATTCCATGTGTGAGAAAGTGCAGATACTGTAATTATTCACTAGTTTGTGTGTATATATGCATAGGTTTGTGTGTCTTTGACTGCAAGTGAAATTGAACATCTTATTAAGTGTTTATTGGCTCTTATAAATTGTTGTTTCATACCCTTGTTTTTCTTACTTTGAGGTGGTTTTCTCACTGGTAAGTTTATTGTTTTGGTTTTGCTTTTAATTAGTAAAAGCTCTGTTGTAAATGGTTCATAGTATTTAGCTATATTTTAAAATAGAGTATCCGTTTTCCAAAATTATTTCACTATATTGTCAGCACTTAAATTTCCCCTCTTTGAAGTGGTTGTCGATTGACTTGTTGGCTTGATTTCTTGAACTGTAAGTTACAGGGTTACAGACACAGGGTTAAGTGTCTTCCAAACAAGGCCTAGAACAGTCAATGCCTGAACATAGTAGGTTTTCAAACAAGTACTGAATAAATGGATGAGAAGAACAAAAGCATGCTTCTGTATTTATATTTTGTTTCTGGTAGTTCATTCCTATAATAGTACACAGGGACTTCAAGGGGTAGAAAGAATGTAATTTACATTTCTGGTAGTTTTAAAAAAGATAGTTATATGTCCTCTAAATGACTGAAGTGGAAGAATAATGAATACAAATTAACTGTGTGTCTTTGCTTCTCCTTTGTCAATGGTGTTAGATCTAAGGCCTTTCTAAAATAAGCAGTGAGTTTCAGTTAATTGTGGGTAGTTGACTAATATAGTATGGCTATGTATTTATGAGCATGTCTGGAAAAAATACATAACCATTTGATGCCTAAAAAAAATCTTTTAATTGTCCTATCATCTGTAAGGCAGGTACAGTCAGTTACAACGGAGGAGTGCTTTTTAACTTTTGACATGATAGTCTTTCTGAATATTGAATTTGTTGTCTAAAGTTACTTTAACATACATGACTGACCAGATTTTTCTTAGTCCTAAAAACTTCACACTAATTGTTTTACGTGTAGGTTGCATACAAACAGATATCTCTTGTCAGTTTCTGCACTTGAGTGTGTGCCTCTTCATACCTTTTTTAAAGGTCGTATATGAGATTTTTACACTCTTCTATCTGCATCATAGATGTGAAACACACTCCTGTTTTGATTTTGTATTGTTGCTTTACAGTTAGCTTGAGATTACTCAGGGATGAGAACATGGGTTCTAGTCTTTTGTTACTTTGTTCTCTTACTTTGACCTGTTGGTTGCTGAATTTTCTTCTCTAGTTAGGGAAAAAAAGTTTTTGCATTTTTTTTGTGTTGAGCACATTAAATCTTGTAGCTGTGTTTGTTTTCTTTGATCTCTTTCACTTAGCGTAACTAGTTGAGAATTGAAATTATTTAGTAACCTACCCTCCTTGCTCTACCACCACTTTGTCTTGTCCTTTGGTAATAACGTTTGATTTGATGTCTAATAAAATGTTTTAAATCGAAAGGTAGGATATAGCAGAACTCTTCATTTTTTCTTGACATTTTCTATTTGATGAAAGTACAGTGACAAATCAGCCTGCTGTAGGCACTGTAAAAGATGGTTTAACTTGATTAAAAGTGTTGACAGTTGCTACGGACTTAGTTTGGGATGGGAATGGTGCAGATACTAGTTTAGGATTACTCAGCATTATTTTAAGAGGCTAATTCTTCGTTTTCTTAATTGTTTGTACTTACAATTTTACATTGATGTTTTCAGTATCAGGATTTCTAACGTTGGATTTGAGATAGAAAATATATACCTAAGAATGTTTATGTGTATATTTATACAAATATTAAAGCCTGAGTACAGGTAGAGCATCTTTCTGTAAAAAGGTAATGTCATGTGGTATTTCTGACTTTTGTAGGACCTAAGAGTAAACCAAACAACCCATTTAGCCTTTGATAAATTAAGATATATTTAAGTTAGTTTTTATCTAAATAGTTCAGGTCAGATTTAAGTAATTCTGTTAACTGAATGTAGCCATTAATAGAAAATAAAAGACAGTAAAAACCACATCTTTATGCATAAAATAAAAGCGAGCTGGCTCTTTTAGCATTTTTCATAATAGGGTGTCTGATTTTATGGTTATCGCTTAGTTTTTTTACTTGAATGGCCTGTGTTATATTTTATATTCCTTTATCTTCTTCATGAGGAAAGTTTATTGTATTACAAGAGTAAGATAATAAGTTACCTGATTCTTATCTTAGATCCTGATTAAAATGTGCATTTTCTTTTTCTGAATGCATTCTTTCCAACTGAATACCTTGGTATGCATTCAGAATATTTGTACATCTTAGTGATAAAAACATTTAAACATACTAAGTAAGATGAGTTTTAATCAAACTATAATCCCAGGTTAAAATATAAGGTAGGAAATTCTTCCTTTAGGTGTTGGCTTTATTTAAAATTTCTTTCTTTTAAAACTAACATTGAATTGCTAATTTTCGCTTAGATGTTTTTCTCATGTACAGCCCCTTTCCTGATACTTGAATTCTCACAGCTTTCAGGTCTGTAGGACTTGATACTTTTTTTTTTTTTTTTTAATTCAGTGAATGGGAACAGATTGCAGTCAAATTAAGATATACTCTGTAGCTAATATAAAATGTGTGATCCTCTTTAATCAGGGTTAGTTGCTCTCCTTGGAATTAAAAGGAATATTTTTAAAGACAGATAAACTTTTGATTTTGTTCCTCTGTAGTTGGTCTTTGGAGTGTTTGTGCTTTCTAGTCTCTATTAATTATTGAAAGGGATCAGGATGATGATGGAACCTAAGATTTTATGAACACCTTATAAAATATTTCAGGCATTGTTAAGTGGTTTATATACATTATGTTATGTTATATTTTGTGTGTGTGTGTGTGTGTGTGTGTGTGTGTATACACACGCTTGGACATGGTCTCCCAGTGGGCTATCAAATATGCTTTTTTAACTACACTATATAATTTTGTACATCAAAAGTAGACTGGTTGACAATGTTCTCTAGTGTTTCTGAGTATTGCCATTTTGAAAGAACCTGTCACTTTTGCATCTTTAATGTGGTTTTTTAAGTTTTGCTGGATTTTGTAGACACCTTTTTTTTTCTTTTTACAGTGGAAAATGCTAGCTAATCATGTTCTTTTTAAAAGTCCCTCCCCCCCCCCCCCACAGTTCCTTATGTATTCTTTGTTTTTATCTTTGGTGGGCAGATAAGGTAATACATTGCAGAGTAAACTGAATACATTTTTATTTCAAATTTCCCCAAAGATTTTTTTTTTTTTTGAAAAATTTTTAATATTTTTGAGACAGGCAGAGTGAGCGGGAGAGGGGCAGAGAGAGGGAGGCAGAATCTGAAGTGGGCTCCAGGCTCTGAGCTGTCAGCACAGAGCCCTACGTGGGGCTTGAACTCAGGAACAGTGGGATCATGACCTGAGCTGAAGTCTGATGCCTATCCAGCTGAGCCACCCAGGCACTCCCTGCCTCACAAAGATTTTTCTGCTAAATTTTATATTTTACAGTATATTGTTCCATTGAATATCCTTACCCCATTTCCCCAAATTTAGGGATTCTGGTTTAGGTTTTTCATTGTGTGCATTTTTGCTTTTTTCTTCTTAGCACAGGGGTCTTAAGTTAGTGATTTTTATTGGTATATGTGCTGCCGAAGCGAGCATGTTTAGTGATTTTTATTGGAAAAAAACTTTACTTACAGGAGCTAGAATAAATGGTTTTGTTTGCTATGTCTCAAGAGTAACAGAAGAGGGATGCCAGGGTGGCTTAGTCAGTTAAGCATCTGGCTCTTGATTTCACCTCTGGTCTTGATGTCAGGGTCATGAGTTCAAGTCCCGCACTGGTCTCCATGTTGGGCCTGAACCCTACTTAAGAAAAGAAAACAAGTAACCGAAGGCAAGCTTTTTGTAACAGTTTTTGTAGCAAACATTCATTTTGGATTTGTCTGGTTTATTCTTAGGCCTCTTTTTTAAAGACCTAACTCAGATGAAGTGTTCCCAGGTTCATGCTTGCTTCCTTGGCATACAGCTTATCCTGATAGCATTGTGTACAAAATTTTATTAGCATTTACTGTAATGACTTATATGCTCTGCTACTGAGTAAATATTTCTAGCTTATATTTACTTAAAAAGTACAACTGTGTGTAAAGAGACCTTCATTGGAGTTATCAAGATTATATTAATGTTTCCAGTGCATACTTTTATTTACAAGTAATATTTATATTTTAGCCTGTTCAGGTAAGGAGTATAGGGGTGTTATATGACATTTTAGTGCCATCTGTTGGACACTTGGTAAAATAACTCTTAAAGCTCCAGAAGGTGCCTAAGAAGTAAACTCATTTTATCACAGGCTATTATTGCAAACATTGCTATGCAGATATAATACACTCCCCCCCCCCCAAAGTAGTATTATTTACCAACATATGCAGTGTTGTTAATTGGCTACACTTTTACTTACCTTCCTAAAGAAAATAGGCAGAACATTTAGGGTAAACATTGTTAACAAACAGCTTAAAGATATTTATGTTTTAAAGCTATTTTTTTATTTTTTTTCCATTTAAAGAAAAAAGTTTATTTATGAGAGAGAGAGTGTGAGTGGGGGAGGGAGAGAGAGAGCATCCCAAGCAGGCTCAGTCTCAGGAATCCGAGATTATGACTTTAGCCAAAATCAAGAGTTGGATGCTTAACCAACTGAGCCACCCAGGTGCCCATAAAGCTATTTTTAATTTAAGAGAATATACTGGTTTTGGTTCTTGAAAGAAATGTAGTCGGAGGAAAAGATAGCTAGATATAACATCTATTTAAGTAGTTGTCAGTTAAGTATTGTTTGTTCTTAACTTTGGGTGCTATTTTGCTTCTTTTTAATAACTTACCCACTCAGTTGTAGTGTCACTATTACTTAATTAGGGAATAGCATAGGTGGACTGTGTTCAAGGTTTGGGAAGTAATGAACTTGAAGAGGGGCTGACGTACAGAGATACTATTAATATTCAGAAATCCCTGATGGTAATGCATTTCAGATATATATGTGTACAAATAACTTACATATTGAACCTAATATGTAGGAGGAGATCCTGCCCTTACGCTTTCAGTTAAATCTGAGGAAAGACAAATTGTAAATTTATGTTGTTTATTATATATGTAGCTTGGGAGATGTTTTTTTTTTTTTAATTTTTTAAATGTAGTTAACAGTTTTGTGTATTAGCTATATGTAGGTTTTCAGTTGTGTTTTCTTTATAGAAATGAATAAAACACATGTGTAAGCTTACTGTCTTGTTTCTAGTAATGTTGTTGATGTGCCTTTTTTCCTTTTTCCATTTTAAAGATTCTTAATTTGGACTGTATACTCCACTCTGACTGTATTTTCAAAAGGAAGAAATGGTCTTTCTCAGAAATCAAAGGCATTTCCTTTAGCATTCATGATGACATCAGAGAAGTTCTGTAATTTCTAGCTCCTTCTGAGTATTTGCGACATCAGCCACACACATCTTTTAGTTCGTGCTCAGTCTTTTGTTGGCAGAATGATAGCTTTCTCAGTTTTAGGTTTTGATGCTACTTGAGAGAAGATTGAGTCTTGGCTTCTTATATGTAAAATGTTTTCATATGAATAAATGTATATTTTTTCAAAATAGGTTCTAAGTCTTATATTGACTTTTTATAAGAACATAAGGGTAGTATTAATGCTAAAAATAAGAGAACCAAATATAGTTTGTCCATTTAGACAATTAACAAAAATTTAAGTATGTTTGGAATAGTGGAAAGGGAAGACAAGGGATTTCAAGTTAGAGATACTGGGTTTGAGTCCTGGCACTGTTACTCACTCACTGCTTTCCCTTGTTGGGGAGAGTACTGTGTCAAAATGCCTCTACTCAGTAAAGAACTTTGTGAATGTTAAGTCTTAATTCGAGGTTTTGTAATTCTGTTTTTAAGGAGAATAAGTAGGTTTGAATGGCAAATACTGAAGTCTGAAATTTATGTTTGTACTTTTTAGCTGTTTATCCTAATGCTTTTATGTTTGCTGTTCACACTGTAATTCTAAGGAATGCTAATAGTATGTGAGATGAATTTTTTTACATTTATATAATGATACTAGTCCAACGTATATCAGTTTTGTATTTGGTATGATCAAGTGAAAATGTGATTGTGGTTGAAGTATTTGGTAAAGTTAATAGGGCACTTATCAAAATAATGATGGTATTTGTATTTTATGTCTGATGAAACACAAATTGTATATAAAACTGTAATTATGGAGCGGGACCTTATTTATAATACTTTTTTATTGAATCGTTTGCTTTGTTCCATCCGATAAGAAAACATTTACATTTTGGGGGGGGAGGGGACACTGTACAGAAATCTTTGTGTGCAAAGGAATGCTTGAGGAAAAGTTTCTGTATTTAATAAACTAACTTGATTATTACTTGTGTTGCCTCTCTTGTAAACTTAAAATTCAATTATATTCAGAATGTTAAAATTTTTTTCTCAATTAGTTTTGAAACTTTCAAAAATTTCTTTCTTTTTTTAATTACTTTTAAGGCAAGCGATTTTCTTATTAAAAAGACAGGTGTACTTATTGTCTTGCTTATTTTTAAGTCACTCATCTATTCATCTTCCTATTGTAACATTTTCTTTTGTCACTTAATACCAGATGACTAGATAAATCTTTAAATAGCAAGATTAATGATGTTCCTGATTCTCTTAATAATTAATGATCTCAAACTATAAAATCATATTCTTTTGCAGTATCCCTTTTACTATTCAGCGACTATGTGAGTTGCTAACAGATCCAAGGAGAAACTATACAGGAACAGACAAATTTCTCAGAGGAGTAGAAAAGGTATTTATTTTATTTTTGGAATTATATTAAACTTAGCCTAATGTATTTCAGAAGAGAGTATTGAGTAAGTGCTGTTTTAGGCATCTTTTCTTCGGATAGGCTTCCTGAAACCTACCTAAAGTTTTTCCAAGTTGTTTTCCTAATTTGGGAAAAACTAAGTTTTGGAGAGAGATTTAATAGGAGGGGCATAGAGGGAGGGCTTGTAATCACTTAAGTTTGGGGAAAGCACCTTACTGTCTTTTCAGAGTTCATGGTATGCATTCACATTAAAGGCTCTGCAAAATTCTAGCATTGATATTTTAACTTCAGTTGTGTTTTGCACACTTGTTTACCCATGGAATTCATTTCTTTATTTCTGGCTTTCAGAGGTGCACAACTTTGGAAAATCTGATGCAAAAATTTAAGTTAGATATTGAGAAAGATGTAGATCAGACTTAAGAATGAGGAAAGCATTGGGTTTTTTTGTGGGTAGGGGATGTTAGTTTTAAGAGAAGGGTATTTTGGACAAAGGAAGCAGTGTGATGAACAAAGACATCAAGGTGTTTGAGGAAATGAAAGGTAGGAAATTGACTTGTCTGGAGTAAAGAACCAGTGAAGAAACCCTATGAGAACCAAGATTGGACCAGTGGGTTTATAATTCCCTGTGATTGATCCTAAAACATAGTTCAGTGTTCATAGTTAATTCAGATTCAATTTATTTTACCCTTGGAGCAGGAATCCAAAACCATTTCTTAGTGATTTACAATAGATCTTAGGGCCTTACTGGATTAATGTATTTTGTTGCAGTTTCCATGCCCTCAATTTAATAAGCTTCCTGAAGGGCAGGAAACTGAGATGATTCGTCAGTACTTACTTTCAGCCTATGGACTTTTAGCAATTAGATTTTGGCTATCTTTGGGTGAAGAGGCAGTTGTAGCAGTTGTACCAGGGGTAGCCCTCTCACCAAATCAGGGCTACAGTGTTTGATTTGGGTGACCATAGACTAGTTATATAACCCAAGTCTCAGTTTCTCATCTGTAAAGTATGGATAATAACAGGGTTCTGGAGGGGATCAAATGTAAAGTGCTTACTCTGGCTCAGTACACATTTAATGAATATTGACTATTAATAAGGTTCCTATTACCAGGAAGATTATACTCTTAAAAAGTTCTTAGGCTCTTTTTTGGTATATGATGCTACTACACGTCAGGCTTCTGATTGGGTACTGCTCTATAAGGAAATTCATTATACTTGGCCTAAGTATTTGAATCTCTAAATATCTTGGAGTGATTTCAGTGTAATGTAAGAGTGTGGCTCCACTGTATGATTGGTATATATACTGTCAGGACTCCAAAGTAGCTAGAGTAGAGTTAAAATAATACTGGCAGAAAAAGCAAATGGTTTAGTAGGTTATATTAGATTTAGTCTGGGGATGCCTGGGTGGGTCAGTTGATTAAGCGCCCAGCTCTTGATTTTGGCTCAGGTTATGATCTCATGGTTTGTGGATTCATGGGATCCAGCTTTGCATCAGGCTCTGTGCTGGCAGCATGGAGGCTACTTGAGATTTTCTCCATCTCTCTCTGCCCCTCTCCTGCTCACATGCACATACGTGCTCTCTCACAATAAATAAATATTAAAAAAATAGTCTGTTATTGTTTCAGTTTCTCTAGTTTGATTAATCCTTTCTAACCATTTATTTCCTTGTATTAGTAAAATTGGAATAGATAGGAACTTAATCTGTCAGGGGGATTCTGAGAAATTAAAAACAAATGATTAAACTTTATGTTGTAGTGCTTTCCCTCACATTAAAGCAAGAACTTTTGTTATTACAGAATGTGATGGTTGTTAGCTGTGTATACCCTTCTTCAGAGTAAGTATATATAGATTTTTGCATTTCTGTATATTCTAATAATTGTATCATTTCTATTAGTCTTTAAAATAGGTTATATTTACTTTAGATGGAATGAAGCTTGATAACATTTATAAATACTTGTGAACCTACTACCCAGTCCCCCAAGTAGAATATTACCAATGACATTACCTCTATGTTTTTCTGATAAAGAGATGTGGATTAAAGTGATTTGATAATTTACTGTAATCTTTACATTTGTGGATTTGTCTACTGTCAGGGTGCTCAGAACCCTGAGATCCCATTCTAGGTACCCTACCATGGTGTTTGTAGGGCAAAACTCCTAGGTTTGGGATAGCTACTTGTTGAGTTTCCTCTTCATAATGGAAAAGTATTTCCAGTTGTCAAGATTTATATAACAAATTAATGTATCAGTTTAAGACATAGTCTTTGGCACTATTGATCCTTTGTTTTGAGTGGATGTCCTGGGAATTACAGCAGTTAAGCCCTGTCCTTGGCTTCTACCCACTGGATGCCTGTAGGGTCCTTCTCCTTCCTCAAAGAATGTCTTCAGACGTTGTCGGAAGTCTCCTGGGGCTGTGGGCTGGAGGAAGGAGAGCTGCGAGAATGATGTTGCCTCCTGTTGAGAAACACTGGGTTTATAAAACGTCTGTGATTCCATAGGCAGTAACAGTGAGTTTGTTTTTAGAACTCTCACAAGAATGAACCTGTGGGAAATGAGATACTAAGGTAATCCCATAATTAGGTTGTTTCTCACAGAAGTCTTTTTGTTTGGTTCTGTGACCGTGAGATCTTACTTAAAAGATGTTTTAGGTCCATGGCTCTTACCAAAATTAAAGAACTAAATGATCTGTAACAGTGTTTTTTTTAATTTTCTCCTAGGAAAAACAATTCCAATAGTTTAAATCGAATGAATGGTGTTATGTTTCCTGGAAATTCACCAAGTTACACTGAACGGTGAGGTTATTGATTTTAATATCCAGAGAGATTGCATTTTCCTAATTTTGAGCAGCAGGTTCAGTATACTTTGTTACAAATTGGGCATTTTGTGGAAGATACAGGATAAATTAATTTGGTTACCCAAAATCTAAAAGTCAAAGTTAAATACTTCTGTGATATGTGTATATAAGCAAACTTTGGGAGGGCGACCTTTTACAAAAATGAGAAAATGATGTTCATTTATCTTACCGTAGGTCTAATATAAATGGGCCTGGAACACCCAGGCCGCTTAATCGACCAAAGGTTTCTTTGTCAGTCCCCATGACAACAAATGGCTTGCCTGAGAGCGCAGACAGCAAAGAGTCAAACTTACAGCAAAATGAGGACAAAAATCACAGGTTTGTATGTGATTTATATTTTAAAACAAACATGTTTTCAAAAAAGGTTGACGTTTATTGATTGTTTTCAGCACTCATTATTTACTATTGTTTTGAGGAACACAGAAAGGTTTTAGTGTGTTTTACAGGAGCAGTCTGTGGCTTCTGGAAGTTTCCAGTATTAGTATATGATGAAGATGATCATAGAAAAGGCTGAAAACTGCTAATTTGGGGAGATCCTATTTATAGTAGGGTCTTAAGAAAGTAAAGTGGTCATGATATTTTTTATTTCTTGTTTTTGCAAGTAACCTGAAATGTTGAAATTTAGTGAGTTATTTCTCATTATAGATTATTAAAGGAAACCTTTTGTTTATATCCCATTTCACATTTTCTGTAACACATTAAGGGAAAGCAGACAAAACAAGTGAGCGATCTTAGTGAGTATATCCGTCTGGAGGACTTGTAGTTATGTTACGGGAAGCCATTTACTGCAGAATTGAACAGAAAAGTCATGCAGCTTGTTGACTGGTTCTAGTGGGAAATACTCATTAAACAGTTGAGGTTCCCTCGAAATTATTGTGTTATGTTTCTCTTTGCCCAGATGGTACAGTTTAACTTTGACAGTGAAATACAGTTTTAAAAATTACTAGACCTTAAAAATGAGATGAGAATGTGGAAGATGAAGAAAATCTTACTAATGGCATTTTAAAAAAAAACATTTACAGTGACTCTGTGACTGCTGAATCCGAAGGTTCCTCAGTGAGCCCTATAAAAAATAAACACCCAGATGAAGATTCTGTGGAGGCTGAGGGGCATGAGGTAAAAAGACTCAGGTTTGACAAAGAAAGTGAAGTCAGAGAGACAGCCAGCCAAACATCTTCCAGTGAAATTTCTTCGGTTATGGTAGAAGAAACAGAAACATCGTCATCATCTCAGGATAAAGACAAGGAAAGTAGTTGTACCAGACAGCACTGTACAGAAGAGGATGAAGAAGAGGATGAAGAAGAAGAAGAAGGTATTTAGAGACCATCTGTAAAAGGGTGGAGTAAGGAGATCCTCAAATTCTTGTACTTCATTTTTGCGTGAAAGAATTTAACGTAATGGAACTCCTTATAATGCTGATGTTGGGCTTTTCTGCCACCTGTATGTAGTTGCTGCTGAGTTTCAGGGGATAGGATTTGAACTGTAGAATATCAGAATTCATGAAACTTAACTGTGGAGGTATTTTGAAAATAAAATTTAACTACAACAACATTTGCTTATTTTTAGAGTCTTTTATGACATCAAGAGAAATGATTCCAGAAAGAAAAAATCAAGAAAAAGAATCTGATGATGCCTTAACTGTGAATGAAGAGACTTCTGAGGAAAATAATCAAATGGAGGAATCTGATCTGACTCAAGCTGAGAAAGATTTACATTCTGAAGGTAGTGAAAATACAGGCCCTGTAAGTAGTGGTTCTGATTGCCATGAGACAGAAGAATTAGTAGGATCCAATTCCAGTAAAACTGGAGAGATTCTCTCAGAATCATCTATGGAAAACGACGAAGAAGCCACAGAAGTCACAGATGAACCAATGGAACAAGACTAACTATTTAGAAACATGTAGATGCAGTATTTTACATACAGTTCTGGTTTTACACTGTATAAAACTTTTATGTAATAAAATGGACCTCTAGTTTTTACAAGAGAAGCAGGTTGTAAAATAAAGTACTTTATGGGATAAATCCTGAAAGAGTTGTACATGTAAGAACTGTGAATATCAGCTCCTCTGGGTCCTGCTTACCGCTGACTTTTTTTTTCAGTCTGGTCAAATCAGTGGTTTGTGTATAGATTTTTTTTTTTTTTTGAATTAAAGTTTTTAAACTGGAAGGTAATAATTATAATTTTGAAAACCTTTTGGAGATGATCACATTTAGTTTATACATATGCAAGAAGTCTTTTTGTCTTGTCTCTTTCTGACAGCTCTAGCAGTTTTCATATTTTGGTCATAGTTTCAACATTTTAACATGTGAATTATAGGGTTTCATTCTGGTTTCCAGATTTTGTTTGACTATGTACAATGGAACTTTAAGTCATATATACATATATATATATATATATATACATATATATATATACACATATATATATATTATTCTAAGGGGGGAAATGTTATATTTTTCTGTTTCTATAAGAGATGAATACAGTGGATACTTTTTCTATTGGTAATGATTGAGTTCACCTCTTTCAGAAGACAGTTTCAGTTTCTCTTCTGAGTAATTCAAATAAAATCTGGCCCTTGTGAAACCCTGGAAATAAGTCTGTTGAAATACCAGGTTAAACACATTCCAAGAGATCTGTTCAAACTAAAATTCTTTTGTATACTTCTGAGGTGCCTGAGAAAAAGACTTCACTATTTATGAGAAAATATGCTTTATCTTGGAAACTGTGTTCAAACATTAGCTTACTATTTTGTAGAATGAATGCTGACATGAGACCATCTCAAAAGAACCCGGCAGGTTCCTTGACCTTTTGCTTGCTTTTCTCAACATTGTGAATATTACACATTTCTTTCTAAATTATTCTAGAGTATGCAAATGTCATTGGTGTGAAACCCCACTGTACTGGAAGAATTAATATATTACTATAGTAATGTACTGGAGCTAAATGGCTGAAGCTTTAGGGGTGCATAGAAACCACCATAATTTGTATGACATTTTGAAGTGAATTAAATATTTTTGAACATGCTTCTTCGACAGCCAGTGTTATATTTTTCAGATTAACACAAAGCACAATGATTACTCTAAACTCAATATTTTCAAATTCACATATTTAAAGTCATGCAAGCTGCAACTTCCCTGTCAAAATTACTGGCTGCCAAATTTATACCTGTTTCTTCAGCTGTACCTTTTGATATTTAGAATTTTTAAATTTCTGTAAAGTAGATTTTGTAGAATGTAATGTGTTCACTGCCTTTGTGAAGCGGTATATAATTGTATAATTTCTGTGTGTAAACTGAATGCTTGGGCTTTCAATACAGTATTCATATAAAGCAATAAATATTAATGTTATGAAATATTCGAGTACATTTTTATCAAAATACAAAAGAATCCCTTTTTTAGTTTCAGATATCTGAATTACACAAATGAACTTAGAAAACTGATGCAAACAGTTTCTGACACTGTATCATAATCCTTGGGGTGATGTGGGTGGCAATTACAACTTTTGCATTTTGACTACTTAAATTGCTATAATTACCAAATTGGGCTCCGTTTATGTTTATAGGGTAATATACTACTGACTGACTTGACTGTCAGGTTCACAGCAGCTAGATGATATATTTATGAATATGTCTAATAGTTGACATAAAAACTACATACTGATTTACTGTGTCCAGGAGGGGAGAAAAAAATCACACATTGTAAATTTTTAGAAAATTTTTTGCAAAAATGTTAAAATGAAGCAAATTTTAAATGTGACATTCATTTGTAGTGACTTATTTTGTTGAGGGATATTTTGCCAATGAGAACAGATTTTAAACATTTTAAGTTTAGAAATTTTAAACTTTTCTTTAGAATATTTATGAAATTATTGTCAATAAACCTATTCTTTAAGATCCTGTGACCTTTGATATTTTTTGTTTTAATTGTGCCATGGACCATTTGTAAACAAATCAGTTTACTTTTGTTGGTTATAAGTTGAAGATTTAGCAACATGATTTTAAGGTCTGTGGTTTTATTTGTAAACTTGCAATTGCTATTTTTGCAAGGGCAAATGTATTTCTTTATTAAATAAAGTACAATAATGGTGAATGTACCAAAATGCCATCATTTAACTCTATGAGAGATCTGCATTTTAATCTATAGTTTAATAGTTTTAATATTTATTAGATATTCATATGTTGATCATAGATCAAACTTGTTGCTGTTTATACAGATAATTGTAGAATGCTCATGGGATATATTCTTTAGGATAGGTGGAATACTTCTGTAGTTAAACTGGGAAACCTTGTTCAGCTGGTTTAAGATATTGATGCCCATTTGGAAGTAGATTTCCGCAAGTATGCATAGGTGCACTTACACAGACTTTGCTTAATGAAAATACGAGTTTTAATAATAACTGATTGAGATGTGAATCTTTTAAAGGCTAATTTTAGGCACATTTTCTTAACACACATCAGCAAAGTCATTAAAAGATCTAAATGAAGCATCAAGACCTCAGTGATTAAAAATAATTATTTTCTTTTTTTGGCCTTGAGCAGATTGTTTACCTGTTAGAATCTAGACTCTGAACCCAACATGTGAAAAGGACTTTCAGTGCTGATGAGGATACAGAGTGTATTTGTACGATGTTTTTAGCACTTTCCCGTTTTAAAAAAGTGAAAACATTATCCTAGTACATTTTTCAAAATACATCTTTTCAGGTCTGAAAATGTAGCAGAACAGAGACGAGTAGTGGAAAATGTCCTATTTTAAATGTTGATTATTAAATAAGTTTAATCCAGTTAGGGTTTATTGTAACTACACCTTTCACACGTGTGGACAGAGAGCAGTGGGATTCCCCATCAGGGGGCTGTCACCCTTTGGCTTGGGAAGGCGTCCCAGAAATCCTGCGCCAGAAGGTATAGCCCGTGAAAGCATGGAGGTTCAGAGTACTTTGTCTTGGTGGTGTAGATAGGCATGTATTTATGCATTTTTGCATTTGTAAAATCAGTAATTTTTCAAATAATGTAAATGTAATATACTAGATTGCTTATAAAGGTACTGGGCAGAATCTATAGCTGCTACAATGTTTGATTATGAGAAATGTAACGTGATAAGAATGAAATGCAACTTGTAGAACCAAAGGAAATAACATTTTGGGTAGTGTTTCAAATTGTCTTCTGAACAGGAGTTTAATTACATTGGTTTTGATCAAACGAAGCTCACTTCTCTCGAGATTTGTGCTAATAAAATGGATGAATGCAAAAACACCTTGTAATTTTATGTGGAATTATTATAATTAGGTTTATTGGATTATTGGCCTAATAAGGATGCTAGTATGTATTGGTTAGAATACATCAAATAGTTCACATTTAAAAAATCAGTACACTTCCTTCGGAATTTTATTTTATTTCAATTTGGAGCCTAGATTACTTTGCCAAATGTATTATTTTCATAATGCAATAAAATATAAATTAGAAGAGTATCTTTGTGTGGAATTCCTTTATTTGCCATAATAGTTCACACTTCCTCTCTCCCAACTCCTCCTCCCCTAGTCACTTCAGATGGTGTAGGATCCATAAGCATTTATTTCCTGGTCTATAGGGGGAAAAGCCTAATGTGTGACTTTATTGCAGCTCTGTTTCTTGAGTGATAATGGTATTTCTGTGTGGAGGGTGCAACTGTGTCGAATAGACAGTTCAAACCTGGTATCTGATAAAATCCTGATTTACCTTATAAAAATTTCTCTTTGGGAATAATATGGCACTAATTTGCATGCAAAGATCTATAACATTTGTGTTAGAATTCTTTTAGAACTGCCTCTTTCAGACAACTACCGTGGCTAGAAATGTAGAATTGCCCTGAAAGAAGAGGATCGGTTCTGTTTTCTATTCGGGTTCTTGTTTCTTAATATGTACTGCACAGTAGGTGATAGTAAATAGTAACACTTGGGGCTTTGGATTCAGAAGATAGTACTAATTAACTAGCATGTGTCTGATTTAAAAAATTTTTGAGTTTCCGCTTCTTTATAGGATACCTAATTTGCCCCCAGGC
The DNA here is from genome assembly GCF_018350215.1 of Panthera leo. Classification (NCBI taxonomy): domain Eukaryota; kingdom Metazoa; phylum Chordata; class Mammalia; order Carnivora; family Felidae; genus Panthera; species Panthera leo. The sequence continues at coordinate 39,997,169 of NC_056680.1, forward strand.
AACTTTATTATTTAGTAAACGGAATTGGTAGTACGAGTTTTGTTTGGGTAAGGAAGACTGATTCTTGCCCTAACTAGGAAGAAGCCCAATGGTGGGCCCTTACCCTAATCTAGAACGAAGAGTATACTATTTTCTGTTGTCACAGTTTAAGAGCAACAGACATTTTTTTCTTGTTTAAAATTGAGCAGTAGAGTTAGTGGTCTGGGATTTATAAACTTCCAGACTTTTTCTTCCAAAGGCAATGGATTTTTTAGCTAAAAAAAAAAAAAAGAAATGTCAGCAATCCTGTGTTATCCAGTCTGCACACTCTGCTCTTCTCACTTTTATACTTGGACAAGCTAGCCCTGTGCTTGCCGAGTGGCGGACAGTTGAAAGCAACTGGGCTTGTGGATACTGTCTACACAGTCCACTGTGAGATTCCTAAATTTTACTAATCTTTTGATTACTCTCTGCCCACTTGAAGGGTTCTGTGTTCATCCCTGAAGCCTGTCTTTGCAGTGAGGCTTATGGTATTGGGAGCAGTACACACAGTTGGATGCTCTTGACTGGAGCTCCACGAGCAGTTTGTATCACCAGGAGATAAGCATGCTGATGACACAAGACCTGGTGTCTGCAAGACCTGGCCTAGAGCAAGGAACAACACACCCTCACCTGAATAGGGGACAGTGTTCCTCTGACCCGGACGTTGAGTAGTCAAACAGGCCCAGTCCTGCTTTAATGTGGTATAACGGGACTTGATATTTGGTTACTACTGGTATTAGTAATAAATAATATTAAATGTAACTAATAGTTCTATCAAGAAATGTTTGCAGTTGGATAGGCTTGCAAGTGTTAATGCTGCTTATATTTGCTGAGAATTTGAGGGTGAGATATGTGGTATTGGGCTATCTTCGGATGTTTTTCTTTGCCTGGCTTGCAGTGCTACAGCATGGAAGGGTCAGGTTAGGTGATGACCCAACACTTGCCATCTGCATTTAGGAATGCACACAACCTTCCACTTTTCAACTTGACTAGGTACCTAAAATTAAGTTGGGTGGCAACTTGTATGAGCTGTGTATTTGCGGGGAGAGGGGGAGGCTCAACAGAGTAGACTCAGCCCTTTTGTGACCTTTGAGGGATTTAGTCACTTTTGGAGAAGAAGTTTTTAATTCAAGGTGGTCTGAGAATTGAGATGTACAGGAGAGATACCTGAGTGCACTTTTGGCTGTGTGGGAAGGCTTCTCAGATTTGGCCTCGAAAGATGGAACAGGACAGGGAGGTAGCAAGGTGTAATGGTCAGAATAGAAGGGCATAGGGGTTGGCAGTGATAAGCGTTAAGCCCAGCTGAGGCACTGTGGGTAGGTAACAGTATTTCTTTGAGCCATAGTGTCCTCATTGTTGAAATGGGGAAATAGTATCTGCCTGGCAGTACTCTTTGGGCATTCAGTGCAATTAGGGGTATAAAACTAGATCGGGTTCAGGATCTGACATTTCTTTTAAGGAGAAACATGGAGGGGAAGCTCTGTATTGTTCCTGGGGATGACAACCGTTTTACCAGAATCGAAGTTGAGGTTTCACTCCTGGTCAATAACAGGATAATAATCGCAAGCACTAATTGAGCACTTACTTTATGTCCCTCCTTATCCTCAGCACATGTCACCTGTTTTAACATTCCCATCAACCCTATGAGGTGTGGAATAATATCCTCATTTTATAGACCCAAGAGTCCCAGGGACCCTTTGAAAGTAGAAAGTCAGAATGAGAATTAGGGGCTCTGACTCTAAAAAAAAAACAGTGGTTTTTGTTGTTGTTGTTGTTTGTTTGCTTGTTTACCATTATGCTCAGATCCCTTCCAGTCTTGGAAGGCCAGGAAGGGAGCTGTCCCAGGTGTCCAAGGATTCTCAGATCCACCTAGACTGTCACATTCAGGTGCATCAAAGGGCTTTGCCAGTCAACAGACCCAAAGCTCTTGGTTTCACACTCCATGTACTTCACTGTTTTCTGTTCATTTTATTTTTTTCTGTCACCCATGATTTTCCACGAGACGTTTTGAGTACACACTCTATTTTAAAAGTTAATGCACACCTGGCAAAAATTCAAACAAAATAGCATATACTGAATTGTTTTAGTCCTACCACCCTTGCTCCCATACCCCTCAGTTATATCCTCCTGCCTCAACCCTGAGGTAAGTGCTCTCACTAGGTGGGCCATAGTGCTTGACAGCAAAGATCCCGGAGCCAGATTGCCTGGATTTGAATCCCAGCTCTGCCATATGTTGTCTGTGTGATCGCACATCTCATCTCTAAGACGAGAATGAGGTCCCAACCTCAGGGTGTGACCACTACAAGAGATCCTCACTCTCCAGTGGTCTCCCCTGACTTCCTGTCCACAGTGAGAGGCACTTTCCTGCCCTGTTTAATACGGTTTTGTAATACGTCTGCATCAGTACCTAGAAAGCCACCCCAGTCATTTTAACAGCCGCATTAGTACGTGAGCCTATAGATGAACCATGCTTGGTTTAACCAGCTTCCCTTTAAGAGACCTCACGAAGCTTTGACTTGTGGCCACTATTCACCCAGTTTGAGCGGTTGACATGGGGACGTATGAAGTCAGCTTCTCTCCTTACCCCCCACCCTGGGAAGAAATAGCCAACCAGCCACTGAACTTGAAGTATTCCTTAAAAGAATCATTAAGTAATGTGTGAAACAGATGCCCTCGTCCCTGGGATGTGGTGGAAGAGAGGATGGGGGATTACCTGTTAGGCAAACCACATGCTGTAATTGCCAGCCATCGAAAATAGTAAGAGACACTGTTACGTGAAGTAAGACGTTAGCTGCCCACTGAAACATGACACATGCTTCGTGATATTCCTGCACAGGGCATGGGTCAGTCACAACGGTCTCTCCTGGCTTGACATTTTCATCTCTTTTGATGAATTTTGTAATTTCTCCATTGTTTGTACTGCTTTGGCTTGTGATGGGCAATCCTGTAATGAAGCAAAACATAGCTCCACCTCTTTGTGGGTATTTTCATTTTGTAAGCTCTTGGTTGTCACTTGGCAACAAAGTAGGGAATTAGTCTCCCACAATGACAAATACTCGCTTTACTAATTGCTGTCGTTTACTAATTACTTGCTCTTTTATTGTGACTTTCACGACATTTTTTTTCCCCTGAAGGGACATGATAACTTTTTGTCTCAATGCAGAATCACAGTGTCAGTTAAAGACATTTTCAGCAGCAATTAATTTCAACCCATGTCGTGTACCAGAAATGCACAGAGCTCAGTTGGAGTGACAACGGTATGAAATGGTGACGGCCACTTTGCATATGCTGTCTCATGACCACTGCCACCACCACACTGGCCCAGGGCTCTTGAGAGATGGATGCACTCAGAGCTCTGAGCGGACGAGAGCAGGCCAGCATCAAACATCGCAGAAACAGCCATCAATCAATCCAGACGGCGATCTGTTGCTTCTTTGGTCATCCATACGCGTTTATTAAGAGACTGCTTATGAGCCTGGGCCTGGGAGTACAGCAATCAAGACAGAGAAACAAGGTAAGTGGAAATATATGTAAGACTGTGATGAAGGCTATGGAGCTGAGGAGTACGGGGAATAAAGGAGGGTAGTTCTATTTTAAATCAGGTGTCTCTGCAATGACATTTGTGTTAAATATGTCAGTTGTGCCATTTTCTTTTTTTATGTTGAGAACATCTAATACCTATTCCTTAACCACTTTCAAGTATATAATACAGAGTTGTTAGCTGTATCATGTGAACTTTAAAATCAGCTGGTGTGATTCCAGAAAAATGATCTGTCGGTACTTTAATTTGATTATACTACGTTTTAAAATTAAGTGTGGAATGAAGGGCATCTTTATGATGTTGAATCTTCCCAATTAAGAACATGGTGTAGAGCTGATAAATCAATTCAGTAAAGTCACAGGATACAAAATCACTGTACAGAAATCTGTTGGTTTCCTATACACTAATAATGAAACAATGGAAAGTGACATTAAGAAAACAGTCCCTTTACAATTGCACTGTAAGCAATAAAATGTCTAGAAATAAACTTAACCAAAGAGGTGAAAGACCTGTACTCTGAACTATAAAACACTGATGAAAGAAGTTCAAGATGATGCAAAGAACTGGAGAGACATGCCATGGTCATGGATTGGAAGAACAAATATTGTTAAAATGTCTATATGACCCAAAGCAATCTACAGATTCAGTGCAATCCCTACCAAAATACCACCAGCATTTTTCACAGAGCTAGAACAAACAATCCTAACATTTGTATGGAACCACAAAAGACCTTGAATAGCCAAAACAATCTTGAAAAAGAAAAACAAAATTGGAGGTATCACAATCCCAGATTTCAAGTTATATTACAAAGTGGTAGTAATTAAAACAGCATGGTACTGACAGACACTAGAAACAGACACATAGATCAATGGAATAGAACCGAAAACCCTGAACTAAACCCACACTTATATGGTCAATTAATCTCTGACAAAGGAGGAGATCAATGGAATAGAACAGAAAACCCAGAACTCAACCCACACTTACATGGTCAATTAATCTCTGACAAAGGAGGAATGAATACACAATGGGAAAAAGACTGTCTCTTCCCCAGAAAACTGGACAGCCAGCCACATGCAAAAAATGAAACTGGACCACTTTCTTTCACCATACACAAAAACTCATAATGGGTTAAAGGTCTAAATGTGAGACCTGAAACTATAAAAATCTTTGAAAAGAGCACATTTTTTCTAGATATGTCTCCTGGGGCAATGGAAATAAAAGCAAAAATAAACTTTTGGGACTACATCAAAATAAAAAAATTTCTGCACAGCAAAGGAAATTAACAATAAAACTAAAATCAGACTGTTGAATGGGAGAAGATACTTGCAAATGGCATAGGCGAAGAGTTAATATCGAAAGTATATAAAGAACTGATACAACTCAACACACAAAAACCAAATAATCCATGTAAAAATGAGCAGAAGACATGAATAGACATTTCTCCAAAGAAGACATCCAGATGGCCAACAGACACATGAAAAGATGCTCAATATCACTCCTCATCTGGGAAATGCAAATAAAAACTACAATGAGATACCACCTCGCCCTGGTCAGAATGGCTAAAACAAAAAATACAAGAGACAAGTGTTGGCAAGACTGTGGAGAAAAATGAACCCTCTTGTACTGTTGATGGGAATGTCAATTGGTGCAGCCACTATGGAAAACACTGCAGAGTTTCCTCAAAAAGTTAAAAATAGGACTACCCTGCCATCCAAATATTGCACTATTTACCCCGTAAGTACAAAAACACTATTTCAAAGGGATACATGCACTCTTAGGTTTATTGCAGCCTTACAGTAGCAAACTATGGAAGCAGCCCAAGTGTCCATCGATAGATGAATGGATAAAGAAGATGTGGTGTATACACACACACACACACAATGAAAAATTACTCAGCCATAAAAAAGAATGAGATCTTGCCATTTGCAACAACATAGAGCTAAAATGTATTATGCTAAGCAAAATAAGTCAGAGAAAGACAAATGCCATATGATCTCACTCATATGTAGAATTCAAGAAACAAAACAAAAACAAGCAAAGGGAAAAAAAGAGCAAGAGAGGCAAACAAGAAACAGATTCTTAACTATAGAGAACAAACTCCTGGTCGCCGGAGGGGTGGTGGGATGTGGGTTGGGGGGGATGAGTGAAACATGATGGGGATCAAAGAGTACACTTACGATGAAAGATAAAATAAAGAACATGGTTTATCTTTCTGTTTAAGTTTACTTTTGTGACTTAAAATTTTTTTAAAATTTCTTCATACAGGTTTGTGTGTTTTTCTTGTTAAGTTTGCTCCTGAGTGCATTATCTATTTTATTTTTCTAACTCAAGGGTGGGTCCACTTCAGGTCCACTGCCTGTTTCTGTACGGCCCACGAGGTAAAAACAGTTTTTACATTTTTAAAAGGGTTGAAAAAAATTAAAGAGAAACATAATATTTTGTATCATGTGAAAAATTATTTGAAATGCAAGTTTCAGCGTCTGTAATAAAGTTTTATTAGAATACAGCCACACCCATTCATTTTACGTATTGTCTCCGGCTCCTTCCTCACCATGAAGGCAGAGTGCAGTAGTAACAACAAAGACTGTATGGCCCACAAAGCCTAAGATATTTACAATTTGACCCATTGCCGAATGTCTGCTGACTTCTGTCCTTAGTGGTTGTTGTTTTCACGCATACTTGCATCCTTCGGGTTTGTGATCACTCATGACTAACCTCGTCCTCCATTTAAGACAATTAAGAGCTTGACTGAGGTTGAGGGAACATTAGCAGGAAGACTGCCATGAAAGGTTGCTACCAATAACTGAAATGCCCAGGATATATCCAGTGGAGAAATAACCTATAATACTGTTGACAAAATATTTAAAGTCTGGAGGCCCCTGAGTGTCTCAGTGGGTTAAGCGTCTGACTTCGGCTTAGGTCATGATCTCATGGTTAATGGGTTCGAGCCCCAACGTCTGGCTCTATGCTGATAGCTTGGAGCCCAGAGCCTGCTTTGGATCCTCTGTCTCCGTCCCCTGTTCGCTGTCTCTCTCTCTCTCAAAAATAAATAAACATTAAAAAAAAAATGCTTTTAATGTTTTTTTAAAAAAGAGTTAAAGTCTGTTTCCTCTTGCAGGCGATGTTTGCTTTCTTTCCATCAAATGGGATTATTTCTTTTGAAAGGTACAAAATCTTTGGGGAAAGTCAGGAAAGAGACCATCTAACCAGGTGACCTGCTTCACAAAAGAGAAATGACAACCACCCCCCACCCGACCTCGTTTTTCGTGCCCCCCCTTCAGTTGTGGCCCCCGCGGAGGCAGAGCCATTAGCCAAGAGCCTCAAGTCAGGGGTTCCCCAGCGCTGAGGACCAGCTCTGTGTCTACTTTCTGTCACGACTCCACACAATCTCCTCTTTTCTCATGGAGGCTTTCGGATGACTGACGGCGGGCGGCTGTGTCCTTCCTGGAAACATTTCTCCTCATCCCACCTCAGCTCCTACTTCTCATTCAGGAGTTGAATCTAGGTCCCAGCCTGGTTTCTATGAATAGAATGTTAATCACGATCTGAAGCAGAAACAGATGTGTTATTTGGCCTGATAATATACATCTGCATTTATGACAGCTTGTAAAAGTTTGCGACAAGACTAAATTCCAGTAGAATGTGTTCCACGGTCGTGTATCTGAATCCATCAGAAAAAAAGGGTCTGCGTTGAGGTTTCAAAAGCCATAGCGAGGCTCTTCAGTGCTGTGGTGTACATGTATCACCACACACGTGCTGGGTAAACCCTCCTCACGTGGTTCCCAGGACTGGGTTGTGAAGGACAAAGCGGAGAATTTTACATGCAACTAAATGGATGCAATGAATAGAACACATCGTTGTGCTGAGGTCGGTCTTCCTCGTTTTGCAGTGTTAAAAATCTCCTTCCTTTTATGAAACGCTGGCGGAGGTGAGCCTTGGTGGTGTGTGTGTGTGTGTGTTTGGTAAAATAAAACATTGACAACTCTTGGCTGGGCCCCTGGGCAGGCAGTGGATCAGTATTCCAAAACTTACTGTTTACTTTCCTCTTGCCTGCCTGTACCATACAGGCTGGAAGGTGACTGCCGGCCCCTAGCCACCAAGAAGCAGTCATGTCATGCAGCTCAGGCCCCTGAGACAGAGGCGGAAATCCACAGCTAGTGTTCCTTGCTAGAGAAAAGTGCTTTGTTCTTTGCCTCTGGACCCTTTGTCTTCTCCCTTTTGCTTTCTCATCCGTCCCCTGACCTCCTGGTCTACACATGACTCAGACCCCAGTCTTGAAGCCACCTACCTCCTAGGAGGAGACCAACATGAGAATGAAAACCAGTGCGTAAGGCTTGGCAGAGCAGAAACCAGAAATAAAATCCAGAAGTTTGGGATCCACACCTTGGTGTATCAATGATTACCTTTGCCAAGTAGCATCTTGTAAGCCTTGGCCACACATCTCGTGATCGCTAGAAACCTGAAACGAAATTTTGCAGATGTGATCTACCGGTGAAGTTTTGAGTATCTGTTGGTTAAAAATCCTGGCTTGTTTGATCTAGAGAGACTCCTTTAGGTCAGAGGGTGGGATTTTTGCAACTCCTCCTACCCCCCACTCCCCGCCTGTCCCCAGACATGGTACTAAGCAGCCTCATGATCTGTGACACCTGTGTCATTCAAATTGTTTTTCTAAAGTATTTCAGCCATTGGCCTGTTGCTGATAGCAACACCGTCTAAAAGAAGATCCTTAAACACGTCTTGATCCACTGTGACAGGAATGTCTGAAGCAAATGGCAAGGGGTTATAATTGTCATGAATTTATTTGAATTAAAAACTACTGAAATATTTCCTGGCATTTCTTGAGGGGTTTCAAAAGGGACCCAATTATTAATAGCAACAGAGACATTTCTCTTTAAACTGATACTCAGAAGTGGCATTTCTCCAGTCATGCCACCTGTCCAGCCTGGGCACGTGAAACAAATGGTCATTAGTGTGGTCATTTTGGCATCTGTTATGCATCAGGTGATTTCAATGTACTTTTCCTGTTCTTCACAGCCTGGAAGTAAGTACCGTTATTATTCTTCTTGTAGAGATTAAAAACAAAACAAAAAAAAGTTTCTCAGAAAGGTAAATCAATCTCTCCAATGACACACAGCTAGTTAAGTTTTGAAAGGGATTCTCTGAGATGTCAGAACCTTAGTTTTCCTCTGTCTCACCTCTATGTAAAGGCTACTCATAACATTTACCTGCGTGTTTAAAACCTTTTCCTATCCCCCGCCCCTCGGCCCCTGCCTCTTCCAAATCCAACTATCCCGTTTACAGGATTACACAATGTCAGAAGTTTCCCCTGAGGTTGCCGCTCTCTAAGATGGCAATAGAGTTTGAATGATTCTATGGTAAGAGTCTCTAAGTGTTTATTCTTTTCAACTACTCTATCTGCCTTGTCTGGAGATTGTATTTCAGAGGAAATTTTTCCGAAGGCTATAATTTACAGAAGTCTCAGATCTCTTCTGTTTATGCTTATAGGTGTTGATCTGTACACTTTAAACGCTGATAAAGGAACTGAAAAAGAACGTATTTGAATAAATATGTTACTTTTAATTTTCTATTAACTAGAAGAAGTTCTGCAGCTTGTTAGTATTATTGTTACCAACATTGTACCAATATTTAGTTTTCCAAGCCTGTTCCAGAAGGGCGAAGGGCAGCGGGTGTATTAGCAGTAGGAGATGCAGATCTCGAAAGAGATAAAGTATATCCAACGTTTTCCACTATTTCCCTCCCGGGAAGTCTAAATTTCTGTCTACGCTGCACGGAGCGGAAGTGTGGCCTCATGGTGCCCTCTTGTGGTTGCGTGTTTAGTTGCAAGACGGTGGTGGCGTTGTTCTTTGCAAATATGAATAAAGAAAAAGAGAAGGAAAAAAGGTCTTGCATATGTTTTTAGTCAGCAACAAGTTTTGAGATGTGACAGTCCTGTCAAAACATAACAATTCAACAAACTTCAAAGTAACCACAACAGAAGACGTGTAGACACATTTTGGAGCCTCGTGACAGAGCCGTGCTGAACAATGTGCCAAAACCATTTTGAAGGACAAACAATAAGATCTGAAAGAGAAGTGGGGTAAGTTACACTCAGGTGTGTGGCAGTTCGGACGGGGACCCAAAAGAAAAGCAGCTGAGAGAGAGAGGCAGAGCATTCGTGAAAAGGCCGAACAGGGCTTCAATTTTCAATTCTCTGCTGCGGGAACCTCCTTTTGCTGCCCATGTTGTAAGAATGCGGGAAGTTCCATCACGTTAACTCATCCATCCAGGCACGAACAACAGTGTCTCTGTCTTCGTGGACCTGACATTTTGGGCAGGGGGCACAGAACAGACAAGGAGAGAAATGCACAAGGCATGAAAGTCCCGTGGAGGAAATAAACCACAAAAGGGGGCGGCGACAGAAACTGAGACATGGGAGGGGGAGAGGGAGAGACGTCTGGATGAAAGAAGTGGTTAAACTGTGGATTCACCTTGAAGTCGGATTCACCTTGTGAAGTCGGTGAAGAAGGATTCACCTTGATTTGTGGACAGATCGCGTATGGACCCTGCCCGGAAAAGGAGTGAGGGTGACGTCAAGGGTTCTGAGATGGGGAGCCTCCCAAAGGGGCCACCATCGGCAGTCGGGTCTTACAGACAAGGAGCTGGCAGCTCTGAGCGGCCAGCAAGTGGATGCAGGATGCCCGGGCCTGACCGAGGGGCCTTCCGCCCGCCGCGCCCACCTGAGCTGACCCCCTGCACCCTGGCGCTGGGTAAACTGTCTTCTCCCAGGCGGGAGGGGTTGAAGGCTCAGGTTATGATTTCCATTCAAAAGTTAAGAAAGAAAAATAATTTACACACTTGATCATAAACGTGTGTGATTCTTTTATTTATTTTTGAGAGTGAGAGAGTGTGCGTGCACAAGTCGGGGAGGGGCAGAGAGGTTGAGAGAGAATCTGAAGCAGACTCCGGATTCTCAGCCATCAGCACAGAGCCCGATGCAGGGCTCGAACCCATGAACCGTGAAATCATGACCTGAGCCCAAGTCAGACAGAGGTTTAACCGGCTGAGCTACCCAGGCGCCCCTCAACCTGTGTGATTCTTAACATTTACAAGTTTGTATGGCTCTGAGAGGGAGTGCCTCTCTTGCCTCACCAGAGCCACAGCCCTTTTGGGGGCCCTGGGGAACAGAGTGCATATGGCAGTTATCCTCACAAAGGGGGGTGTTTATCCACCAGCCTATGGTGAAGAGCTGCTGGCACAGGGCCTCTGGGTCACCTGTGGGCGGCAGAGCCAGTAGGGGAGCTCAGGTGTCACAGAGGAGACTGGGGGTGCCCTGAAGTGGTGGGGCAGGCTGGAGGCCCTGAGGACATGCCACACCCCAGTGCTGCCATCCTGCTCCAGGGCTGCTTGTCCCTGGGAGCTCCTTTCAGTCCCAGCCTCCAGTCACCGTCCTTCCTGGACCTTGTCACTCTCCAAAGGAGACCGGGATCCTCTCCCGCAGCCCACCACATATTTGATGGTGACATTCACCTTCACTCCACCTGTTTCCTCAGGATCAGTTCCTGCCGTTTCTTTAACGTGCCTCCCATCCTGCTTGCACTCCGATAGCTGGTTAATATTTCTCAACCTGCTGCCCGCAGCTGGACGCAACAGCCCAGCAGAGAGAAATCACCACAGAAGTCAAGAGACACCACTTCCCGACTTTGGAGCAGGATCAGCAAGTTACAGCTTGTGTTTTTATTTTTGGGGTTTTTTTTTTTGTTTTGTTTTGTTTTTAAATTTTATTTATGTTTATTTTTTTGCTTCTAGGCTCCTCCCCCTTTTTTTTTTTTGAGTGAGAGAGAGAGAAAACCTTAAGCAGACTCCAGGCTCAGTGCAAAGCCCGTCTAGGGGCTCTATCCCACAACTCTGGGATCATGGCTTGAGCCTAAATCAAGAGTTGGCCACTCAACTGACTGAGCCACCCAGGCAGCCCTGCATTTTTAAATAATTGAAAAAAATCAAGAGGAAATTGTTTCATATCGTGTGAAAATTGTATGAAGTTAATGTCCACAGATAGAGTTTTATTAGAACACAGCCATGCCTGTTGTATCACCCAGTGGTGCTTTTGCACTTTGGAGACAGTGTGAAGGGACTGGGTCAGAGGCCACAAGGCCAGTAGAACCCACAGTATTCACTACCTTGGTTCTTTAAGAATGTTTCCAACTCCTGCCACAGAGTAATCCTGAATTTCTTTTGCCTTGACAATTTTAAAAATTTATCTTAATCTTTATATTGGAAGGCTAATACAATCACAGCATTTAAGATTTTCAAGACACGAAAACAATCCCTATTCCTGAACCACTCTGTGAACACTACCAGTGGTTTCTATGTCCTTCCAGATAAATTGGATGGAGATATAATCAAATACCCAGAGCCCATAGCTTTCTGCTTCATTCTTTTAAAAAAGTTTTTAAAAAATATTTATTTATTATTATCTTTTAATGTTTATTTATTTTTGAGGCAGAGGGAGACAGGGCATGAGCATGGGAGGGGCAGAGAGAGAGGGAGACACAGAATCAGAAGCAGGCTCCAGGCTCTGAGTTGTCAGCACAGAGCCTGATGTGGGGCTTGAACCCACAAGCCGTGAGATCATGACCTGAGCAGAAGTTGGATGCTTAACTGACTGAGCCACCCAGGCGCCCCCCAAAATATTTATTTTTGAGAGAGAGAGTAAGCAGGGGAGGGGCAGAGAGAGAGTGGGGGCAGGGCAGAGGATTCAAAGCAGTCTCCATGCTGACAACAGAGAGCCTGATGTGGGGGTCACAGTCACAAACTATGAGACCCAAAATCCACCGCTCAACCGACTGAGCCACTCCGGCGCCCTCTACTTATACATACAAATGAAAGTATTTGATAGAATTGTTCTGGACTGTGATTTTTTTTAAAATTACATCCAAGAGTATATCTTGATTTTCCCACAATAGGTGCTAAAGATCTTTTTTCTTTTTACAACTGCTGAGTCATTCCATCATGCGAGTTTACCTATAATATTATGAACTTAATCCACAATATGTATTATTCATCTCCTTTCAATGGGCTTTTAGGCTCCTAATATTTTTGTCCTGTGCTAATGCAGAGAGTCCTTCAATTAATAACCTTGCATATGTACCATTTCCCAAGTAGGTAACCGTATTTGTAAGATAAAGTCCTAGAAGTAGGAATTCTGGCTCAACGTGTATGTATTTGCTTTTGAGATAACCATTTCCTTCTCCTCCTCCCCTTCCCTCTCCCCTCACCTTTGTCTCTTTGTCTGTCTCTTTCTTTCTCTTGTGTCTCCCTTTTCCTCTCTTTCTCCCTTCCTTCCTCCTTCCTGCCAGTGGGCACTGGGATCCTGTGCTAGAACATTTGGGGGTGCACGTGTAAGGAGTATGGAGAACATTTAAGATTTAGGTTCTCTGTCAAATCACGATTCAAAGGGTGGCTGGCTTCTGTCTGCTTTTGGAGAAGACAAGTCAAGGATGCTGAATTCTAAGTCGAAGGCCCTGTGGGATCCTGAAAGCTGTTTTTCCAAATGTTTCTATCAGGACCATTATTCGCCTACTCCTTCTCCCCTTGGGCAAACCGTGCATTTGCAACACGCAGTGTGGGGACTCCATCTCTGAGTGAACTGAACACACCATAGGATATCACCATAGAACAAAAATAGCTTATGAAGATCCTCAAAGAAATAAAAATAGAACGACCCTACCATCCAGCAATTTCACTTCTGGGTATTTACCCGAAGCAAAGGAAAAATACTAAGTCCTGTTGGATTTCCCTGCCTGGCAAAAAAAAAATGGCACCTTCACAGAGGTAAATCCTTACTGTGGACCCTGAGACTCTGCCGTGACAGACAACAGCCCCTTAACAAGCTTGTGGAAAGCACCACATGGGTTGAGACCAAGTCCCTTCAGGGTACAGAGCTTTGAGTCTGAAGAATACCTAGCCAGAAGCCAGCTTCCTGCCTCTGGCTTGGCAGGAGGGAGGGTCGGAAGCTCCCGGGGTTGCTGGCTCTGGGGAGGGAGCCGGTAGTGCGTGGGAGGGTGACCCTGGGGGGATGCAAGCCACCACCTCCCCCATTTCAAAATAACGTGCCTGTTCTCGCTCTGCTTTCCCCAAGGGCCCCGTGCCTGCTGGGGCTTGCCGTGTAGCTAACCGTGTAGCTAACGTAGAGGTGTCTCTGCAGATCCTCTCTAAGGACACACCGGAGACGAGAGCACCTTCTCTTGGAAGCCACTGTCATGTTCACTGGCTACCTCCTTATTCCTACCAGGTGCCAGGCCCTGGGTGCCTCCCCAGGGAGGTGTGGATAGCAGGTACTATTGGTTTCCAGGAGAGGTTTATCATTTCAGTGTTTGCCCATTGCATTAGATTTAATGGCACCGAATCGGATGAATTGAAGACCTATTGCATGCTTTCCACTGTGCATGGTTCTGAGGAAAACTGGACGGCAGAACCATGGCTTCAGGGAGTTAACATTTTCTAGATGCAGAGCATCAAAGCGTAGGCCACTGTGCCCCGTAGCGGCTTTGCAAACATGAGTAGGCTCTTCAGTTTTCCAGGCCTCAGTTTCCTGATCATTAAAATGGGTAGAGAAACAGGACTTACTGTTGAAAGAATTAAATCACCAGGCATTGGGCACCTGGCAAGCCACCTGCTGGGTAATAGGCCGAAACACATGTGCTTGTTTAGCAAATCGCCAGTTACACAGGAGTTACAACAGCTCCCACCTCCCAGGGTTGATCTGACGCTTAAATGCTTTTGTCCCTGTAAAGGGCTATAACCAGTGGTTCAGCAGCTGGTGGGCTTAGCTATCAGTGCCCTCACTGGAGGCTGCAGCTCTGTGGTGCCTTAGTTCTGTGTGAGCCAAACCACGTGTCCTCTCACAGTCTCTTTTTCCCAGTCTGTGAAATGGGCACAATGGTAATTTTGCTTTTTGGCCTCATTGTAAGGATTGAACATGGGTTCTTGGGATAGTTCGTCCTGCCCCAAGATCTGGCGGCCTTTATGATTCCAACCCGGCAGTTTGTCGTTGCTGTTCATTTAGTTCAAACAGCTCAGCCTGAGAAACCGACTTGTCAGAGGACAAGCAGACAGAAGGCACTTTCAAAATATCCTGGGGGGGCTGCTGGGTGAATGGCTCCATCCTTGAGTTTCAGCTCCAACCCTGTCACTACCCAGCTTGGTCACTGTGTGCAGATCGCTTGCTCCCCCTGGGTCTCTGTTTCCCAGCTGTATGATGTGGGGTTAGATAAAGCAGAGATTTTTACCCAGGGTTGGGCCTCAGGCCCACTTAGAGAGCTCTGAATATACATGCCCAGTCCCTAGCCAGGGGTTCTGATGCCCACAACAGCCAGAGCACCACTAGATCAGGGTGTCTCTGGGGTGCCCCCTGCCTTTCCCATCCAGCAATTGAGGAGATTCTTGGAAATGAGCTGTGCTTGTGCTCCAGAAAGAGCTTGGTGATGTGACTTCCTGTGCTTGGGGTTCTCACCACATGCGGATGGGGAGGGGTTATTTCTGTTCCTCAGGTTGGGGGAGGGGAAGAGCAGAAGGGTAGGCGCCTCTGGCTTGTCTGGGATCTGAGTCCATGACCTCTGGGTAGTTTCCACACCAAAAGGCTGGGTGGGAGTTGTAGCCTGCAGTCCTCAGGGCAGCAATCTGGGCTGAGCAGGCAGCAGAAGGGAGAGCTTCCATCTCCCACCCCCACGACAGTCCAAACCAATATGGGAGGAACCAAAGGGACCCTGGAAAGCTGATTGATTCCTGTTTAACAGTTCATTTCTTTCTAATGACTTCATTAGAAGTCATTTCCTCCATGGGAAATGAAATTGAAGAGTGTCTCTTTTTCAGCTTCCTAAAATACTAGTAGCGGATGAACGAGTTATGCGAATTGTTTCCTAAATATGAAATGTTATGATTTTGTATTTTCTTTTTTTTAAGTCTATTTATTTGTTTTGAGAGAGAGAGAGAGAGAGAGATAGAGAGGGAGAGAGAGAATCCCAAGCAGGCACCGAGCTGTCAGCACAGAGCCCAATGCGGGGCTCTATCTCATGAACCGTGAGATCATGACCTGAACCAAAATCAAGAGCCAGATGATCAACCGACTGAGCCACCCAGGCGCCCCTATGATTTTGTATCTATCTACCTTAAATTATTATTATTTTTTTAATGTTTATTTATTTTTGAGACAGAGAGAGACAGAGCATGAACAGGGGAGGGGCAGAGAGAGAGGGAGAAAGAGAATCTGGAACGGGCTCCAGGCTCTGAGCTGTCAGCACAGAGCGTGACACGGGGCTCAAACTCACGGGTCGTGAGATCATGACCTGAGCCGAAGTCGGACGCTTCACTGACTGAGCCACCCAGGCGCCCCACCTTAAATTATTTTTAACAATAAGCCTGAGTATAAATGAACATCCATCAATTTTTCATGTAACTAAGGTCTGACAGACCTTAGACTAAGTCTTCACCTTGCCACTGAGTAGCTGAGTGACACCGTACAGGTTATTTCACTTCCCTGTGTCTTAGTTCTCCTTATTTTATTTTATTTTATTATTAAAACTTTTTTTAATGTTTATTTATTTTTGAGAGGGAGAGACAGAATGAGAGCGGGGGTGGGGCAGAGAGAGAGGGAGACACAGAATCTGAAGCAGGCTCCAGGCTCTGAGCTGTCAGCATAGAGCCTTACATAGGGCTCGCGCTCACGAACTGTGAGATCATGACCTGAGCCGAAGTTGGACGTTTAACCGACTGAGCCACCCAGGCGCCCCAGTTCTCCTAATTTTAAAATGGAGAAAAATAAAATCTGCTTCTGGGGGTTGCTGTGATGGATTGTGTTTTCCAAACATTGCAGCAGCGTGATCTCTTGTCACACATGCTTTTTATTTAATGTGAGCGGAATAGTCCTTCCAGCAAGAGATGGGGCCCAGGCCCGGCCACCTTGAATCTGGCCCGGACTGTGGTGTGACAGATCATGCTCTGGGACCTCTGAGGCTAGATTATAAACGTACCATCCACTTCTGTCTTTTCTCCTGAGATACCTCCTCTCAGAGCTCAGCCACAATGCTGTGAGGAAGCCTGGCCCAGCATATATGCAAAGGGCTACATGATGGCCACATGCAGGTGTTCGCAGTGATATCCCCATGTCAACAGGCAGCTCCAACCACCAGACTTGTGAATAAAGATGCCTCCAGATGATCCCACTGCCTAGCCCTCAATCAACCCAAGCCTCAGCCCAGACACTAGAACAGACACAACCTGTCCCCACCCTGCCCGACAGGGGCCACAAAAACTTATGAGCATAACAAAATGGTTGATTTTCTTTGGCCATAAATTTTGATTTTTTTTAAGTTTATGTATTTATTCTGACAGAGAGAGAGAGAGAGAGAGAGACAGAGAGAGAGAGAGAGAGAGAGAGAGAAACAGTGAGCAGGGGAGGGGCAGAAAGAGAAGAAGAGAGAGAATCCCAAGCAGGCTCTGCATTGTCAGCACAGAGCCCAATGTGGGGCTTGAACTAATGAACTGTGAGATCATGACCTGAGCCAAAACCAAGAGTCAGATGCTTAACCGACTGAGCTTAAGGCACCCCTCTTTTGGCATGAATTTTGGGTGGGGATTTCCTATGTAGCCATAATACCTGGAATGGTTGCTATGAAAATCAAATAAGATAATGTATGTCATGTGCCTAATTGTTACATCAGCCATCATAGTGGGAGATTTTTGATCTGAACAAGCTTAAAAGATGTAGTAGGAATGTAAGGGGCTTTTGTAAAATTCTGTTCTCAATTAGAGAAGACACATCCTTACCAATACTCAGGAAGCAGTTATAAAAATTGACCATTACCACGCCATGAAACAAGTCTCAACACATCTAAAATTACTGCTCTCATAGCTCATCTGCCATTGGACACATATTGAGTATTGCTGTAAGCCAGGCACCAAGATACAGCAGTGAACCAAGGAGAGAGAGAGAGAGGGAGAGACAGACAATAAGCAAAAAATGTGGCAAATACCTACTATGCCCAGAGGTGGTAACTTTTTTATGGAGACAAAAATGCACTGGAACAGAGAAGGCAGGAAGTGCTGAGCCGAGGCTGTCATTCTATATAGGGTGGTCCGGGCAGGCCTCTCAGGGGGACATTTGAGTAGACAGAAGAAGGAAGTGAAGGAGTGAGCCTTGCAGGTATCTGCGGGAAGAGCATCCCAGGAAGAGGACACAGTAAGTTCAAAGGCCCTGAAATGGGAGGCGCTAGATGTCAGAGGGTGGGGATGCCGGTGTAGCTGGAGTGGAGGGGGTGCACATTCTCCACCATACAGTTAAGTCAGCAATTAATGATTAAAAAAAAAAAGGAAATGCCCTCACATGTTTAGAAATGTAAAACTATTTCTAAGGAACTTAAGGGTCAAGAAACAAATCATAATGGGAATTTGAGTGCTTAGTGCATTGCTTGGCCTGTTCTAGAGCAAATCTGCATACAAATGGAGGGGCTGAGTGGGTGGCTGCCTTTGGAGGCTAAGGGGTGCCCAGCAGCCATCTAAGAGATCCTTGAGTCCCAGGCCCCTTGACAGTTAAGGAGGCAGGTAAATCGGGCTGTCAGGTAAAACACAGGATGCCCAGTTCAATTTGAATATCAGATACACAATACATAACCTTTTAGGATACTTGTGTCCCAGGCACTTATAGGGGCTAAGGGTAGGCAGCCTCAAAATGTGCCTCTTTGGTCTATTGATTATAAAGCTGGCATCCATCTTGCCAGCTCAGATGGCAGCATGAACACCGGAGGTCACCTCAACCCCAGGCACGACTAGACCAGCCAAGGAACATGCAGGCCCAGGATCCAGGGACAGGAATACTTTCTTATCATTTAAAGGAGCCTGTAGGACAAGTACTTACCTGGCACTACCTTAGAGATAGAATCACCAGATGTACCTAATGAATCCTCTAATAAAAAGAAGAAGGGCATTTCCCCCCCAGAATCCAAGTCTCTTGAGGTGGAGAAGACTGTGGGGGTGGCGGGGGAGGAGGGCAGACAGATCCACTTCAGAACACCTGCCAGCATGGCCCAATGGGCCTCTGGTCAACAGCCTACACCTTCTCAGGAGAGCCAGCCCCAGATTTTTCCCTTAAAAACCCTCACTGGCAAGTCATTGGGGATTTCGGGACTTTTTTGAGCGTTAGTTCCCCATTGTCTTGGGTGGCACTACCCCAATAAATAGCCCATCTTTCTTCACTGCAAAAGTTCCGTATTCGTGTTTACTGATTCACTGTGCACCAGGTGGACAAACTCTTCTTGGGTTCAGTTACAATTACTTTACACAAAAGTTACTTAAGAGACAGCTGTGCAAGAAGGACACTCAGACCCCCTCCTCTGTCACCCTGAAAGCCTGAAATAAATCTCCCATGTGAAAGGTGCTCTCCCTGCACCAGGAGGTAGAGAGGCATCCTTACCGCCAGAGGTGGGACATTTAGAGCCCAGAAGGTTGTATCAATAACTCTTGTGCCTTTTTACTAATTCACTGCCCTGGCCCAAATTCTACTTAGAATCCCTTACTAATGGAAGCTCTCGAAGTTAACTTCTCTTGTTCTCTCCATTCCTCATGGAGTTACTGTTTACTGTCTAACATGTATAAAAGGTGCCTACCTTGGTCATTTGTTTATGTCTCAGTTTCATTACTGGGCCTCCATGTTTGTGTCCGAAAACTTGGGTTTTCTTGTGTGTTAATCTGTCTCCTGCCTATTTAATTCATAGTCAACTGGAAAACCTTGATGGGTAGAGGAAGATTTTTTCCTTCCCTATGCAATATCTGTGATATGCTAAAAAAAATCCGTCGTGTGTTCGAAATTCAAACTGAACCTGTGTGTGTGCGTCTGCAATTTCAATCTGGTCATTCTAGCAGGACACTGCACGGGTGTGAGGCAAAGATCTGAAGGAAGGATCTGAAGGAGTCACACCTGCTCTGGGCAGCCTTGAGGATCTGTGGCTGGTGTGGGCTGTTCTCTGGGGTCTTCCTTCTGCTTCCACTCAGCTCTGGCTCACATCTCTCAAGGAGGTGCACCTGGGCAGCAGCGGGAACTCCTCTTCCCAGCGGTCTGAGCGGCTGACCTTCCCGGCATGCTCCACGCCAGGGCTGCGCACACGTGCGCGGGGCAGCCTCCCGCCCAGCCCCGCCCCCCAAGCCCCAGGTAAGCTTGTGGCTGTGCCTGCTGGGTGCACTTGGAGGCAGACAGTGCGGGCGGCCCGGGACGTTGTCACTCAAGCATGGTGAAGCGGGGAGGACCCTAGATCTGGGACTGCGTTCACCTGGGTCTGAAATCCCACCTTTTCTTTTGGAAAACAAATGAAAATGCCACCTAGAATCTCCAGGTGGAGAAAAGCCAAGCCCGTCCACTGTGACTTGAGGTAAACTGCATTACTTTTCTGACCGTACTTTCCTGGTGTGCAAAATGGGGATGCCCATACCCTCTCTCGGATGCAGTATGACAATGAGGGGAGAAGCTGTGTGTGGAAAGTGAGACCATGCCTGGGGCCCAACAGATGGTATCTTTTTGGGGTCTTAGAGGGGCTGTCTGGAGGGTGGGTCTGGAAGCCCACCCGCGTTGCACTTCACGTAGGTTAGAAGGTATCATTCTTGAGGGATGGCAGTGGGATGAGTTGCTAATGAAGATTTCTGGAGCCCCAGACTTTGGCTTGGCTACCCTTCTTAGCATTGAAAGCTTTCTGGGCCTTTGTTTTCTCATGTAAAGTGAAAAAAACAAAAAACCAAAAAAAAACCAAAAACGCACCTCCCTCCCGGAGCTAAGAGTGCACCCAGGGGTCGCTTCTGGTACATCCTGACTGAAAGCAGGAAGCTGCTGAAGAAGCTGTTCCTGATGGTGTCAGGATCACTGCTGCCATGGACGTCTCTTGGAGTCTTTAGGTGCCCCTTGGAGTCCTGCGGGACTTCTAGAAATGCAGAGATAGGGCATATGGAAACGAGCGTGGAGGGCCTTTTTCTTCTAAAAGCTTCCCTCGAGGGCAAGAAGTCCGTAGAGGGAGCTCGAGGAATTATTTGATCAGAGAAATCCCCAAAGTGTTCTAGAAAGTTCCATAGGGGACTGGTGGGTAATTGCTCTGGTGGCTCCTGGTGGTCTTTTTAAGTCTTTTTCTATTTAAGAACTGGGGATTTGGAATTTTTCTTCAACATTTGAACAAGCTCTTTATACAGTCCCTCAGCCTCTCACCACGTTTCATGTTCTAGTGTTACTTTTTGTCCTGTCAGGTTCTAAATTATGTATAAGTAAATCCAGTAGTCCCCCAAACTGGCTGTGTCTTAGATTCACCTGGAAGGATTTGTCTCAAAAAATACAGACTCTTGGGCTTTTCTGTCAACTTCAGATGGTGATGGGCCTGTGTAGTTCAACAAACTGAAGAAGGTGGAGGCGTAATGGTGATGGGTAAAACCAGCCTCTGACCCGCTGGTCCGACTCCGCTTTGCTGTTGGTAATTTCTTTGCCTAAAAGGGAGTAATTCACCGTAAGATCAGAGACCAGCTGTTCTCAGTGTTTGGTTGTGTGGTTTTGGGACCATCAGCAGCACCTGGTACCGTGTTAGAATCGCAAATGCTCAGGTCTCACCGCAGATCTACCGAATGGGAGATTCTGGGGCTGGGACCCACATCCGTGTTTGAACAAGAACTTCGGGAGATTCTGATGCTCCCTGAAGGCTGAGAACCACTGCGGTGGACTAAATATTTGCCTCTTTCAGTTGAGGTTTTTTTTTTTTTTTTTTTTTTTTTTTTTTTTTTTTTAACTCATCTGGAGTTGGACTTGGGGTATGGTTCTATAAACCCTGCATTTCACCCTAGTTGTTAGGAATCTATCCCCAAATCATTAAATGATTCTTCCATTTATGAGATTTGAAAACATTTATTGAGCACCCATTGCATGCTAGGCCTATGTACAGGAGCGTCATAGATACTCCTTCCTGGTCTTGTAAATGCTCAAACTCTTGGGGCAGATAAGACCCTTCTCTGAGTGTTAACATACACACCATTTCCTATGGGAAATAGGGAAAAGCTTGTGGAGGGGCCTTTGGGGTCACCTGGCATGGGGACAGTTGGATTTTCTTTTCCTGAGAATGATATCTAGGGTAGAAAGAAAATGTCTCCTCCCTGCCTCCCCTTTCCCCTTTCAGAAAGCCTGTGTCAGCTTTTTGGAGTGTATCCTTCTCTTGTGTATACAGATACATTACAGACACAGATGCCCACTTAGATCTTACCACATACTTACTAAAGGGTGCCCTGCGCAGAAAGGCACAGCTTTTCTCAACAGTGTAGGCACCATCCCTGCAGGTCAGTGGGCGTGGTTTACTCTTGTTCTAATAGCATATAGTATTCCATAGTGGGCAACACCAGATTTATTCACCTGTTCTCTTTCTCATGGGCTTTGGCATAGTGTCTGGGGTCTCTTACGATGAACAAGAGGTCATTCTGATAGGTCGGGATGGTGGGGAGGTGGGACAAGCCCAGTTGTTCAGAGAGGGTAAGAAAGTCTCAACTTTGGGCACTTTTCAAATGAAGAAGAAAACACTTGTTTCAAGGAAGTGGGGGAAGATACCGGTTTTTCTTTGGAAAATGCCTACGAATTAAAAAAAAAAAAAAAAAGGAATGAACTTGATAGGGTTTCTCCAGTGATTTGATTTCCAGCAGTGCTGGCACCCACTCCACAGTGCCCCCCATATTCAGATGATCTGGGATCTGTTCTTGGAGCCCAGGCAAACATCTTGCGTTTCCCATCTGTCTTAGGCTTGACAGAATCCAGCCCCAAACCTTGATTTCTCTTCTCCCTTCTCTCCCCTCATGGGTGGATTTCCCGGGAAATCACCTCCACATATTTTTATAAATTTGCACCAGAGTCATCAAAGGGGATTGCATAAGAAATGTTGGCAGCCCAGTGAGGCTTTGAGCGCTTCAGATCCGGTCTTCTTGGCAATGGGAAGCCCTTTCTGGCTCAGCATAAACAAACCCAAGCACTCCCCCCACATCCCCTTCCCCTCAAGGTTCAAGTTTGCTTTGAAATCCACAGTAAAGGATTTGAGGTGTGGCCTCCTTTTGGCAAAAGCCTTAATTCCCATTATCTTAAGACACTGTACCCATGATCCTCTCCCTCCCACATATAATTTAATAAAAGTCATGTGTGAGAGGGGATTATCCTTCATTCATCTGGAGTAAAAGGTCATCTTCAAGGCCCAAAGGCCACTTCCCATTGTGCCTGGGAGCAGGCCAGTATGAATGCTGGTACTGCAGTTTGACTAATGGCCACCAGAGGGAGCACTATACTTGAAAACCACCTGGTTCCTCCTCTCCATTCTAGAAAAAGAGGCCTGTTAGTCATATAGGAGAACCAAACTCTGTGTCATATAGGAGTCGTCATCTCCCCTCCACATGTGGAACAGCTAATGAGGTAAAGCAAGAGGTTTCTTGCTGGGAATTTGAGAATTCAAGGAGAGACATGTCCAGTAATGCAAGTAGTAAATTCTGTCAATAATTAATACCACTGTTATCTCATGAGTGTGGACCAGGTTGGCTGTAATCATTGGTATTTACAACTCTAAGTGGAGACTGCATACAGGCTTATTTCCTGCCTTAATGAGTAAGTCAGAACCTGCCTCGGAGGCCCTGTTAATTGTTAAAAACGGATCTTTGAGCAAGGTTGTAAACAAGGGACAATAACATTTTGGTCCCCCTGAACCTGTTTGATAATTATCTTCAGCTGTCTAGTGCAGCCGTAGAGACCTGTGCTGTACCTGTTCCACGTAAAATTATGGGTTTAAAAGCCCAAGGAAGAACAGAAGGTGGTAACAACAGTGCCTGACATAGCTGGGTTTCCTCTAGAAAGACTTGCCTTGTCCACCTCCCCTGCCCCCTATGCTTGCTGTGGTATGGGCACTGGCATCATGGGTATTACTGTGCTCATTTCATGATCGTCTGGTGAGGTGCGAGCGTTGATCACACCCACTGGAAAAATAAGGAACTGGTTCAGAGTAGTTAAATATTTACCCAGGGTCGTACAGTGCCTGAACTGGAATCTGGACCCAGGTCTGTATGCCTCCATTCACTCACTCACTCACTCACTCACTCACTCACCCACTCACCAGACATAGTTTTGTGTCCTTTGCTCTAGGCTCTGTGCTAGGTGACCAGGATACAGTAAAGAATAAGGAAGATGAGATCCCTGCCCTTACACAGCTTACACTTTAGGAAGGAATGGCAGACTCTAAGTAAACTGATGAAAAATATACTTCTGATGGGTACTCTAAAGAAAAGGAGATTTGATGGTGATAGGGTGCAGGAAGGAGTGTTTGGAGAAGGCTTCAAGGAGAGGGGCCACAGGAGTGAGTGATGAGAAGTTTCCATCTGTGGCAAGATCTGGGGAGGAACATTCTAGGAGGAAGGCTCAGCCAAGACAGAATCTGTGAGAGGGGACAGGTTCAGCACGGTAAGCGACTGCAGGCCAATGAGGCTGGAGCTCAGAGAGGATGAGGGACACAGGGGACATGGGAGGCGAATGGGCTGGGCATGCACCCTTAGCTCTTCACCACACACCATGGCTCCCCTCAACAGTCTCCACGTGAGAGTCCAGCTCCTAGACATATGTGCTGCTGTCAGATGCAAGATGAGCCTGTGGCTGGATTCCAGCTCATTTCACTTTTTTTTTTTTTTTTTAAACACTTAATTCATCCTTTCTGGCCTCTCTGATTCCCAAAGGAAGACCCAGCTGCCAATTCCCTCTTTATTTTAATATCTCTCTGGGTTCCTCCATCTGCTTTGGATCAGGGTAGAAACTGTCATCGTCACCCCCTGCCAAGTCAAGCCCTACATCTTTGTTAACGTAACTGACACTCACACACCAAATCTTCAGATCAGGGGCAAGCCAGGCCTTTGGGATGACCAGAGGGAAAAGAGAACTCGGCAGAGTTTGAAGGAAACATCCAGGGTGATGCACGTGTTAGGATGGTCTTTGTGGTTCATCCACAAATGTAGGAAAATGGAAGCAACCTGGCCGTCCATGCCCAGAAACTGGTTAACTAAAATTTGATCTCTTAATATGATGGACTATCAGGCGGATGTTAAAATAAAGACCCAGGGCCATACTCATGACCTAAAATTAGTGATGACCACCGTGTATTAAGAGAAAAAAGACTGGAAAATAGACTGTAGTATGGTTCCATATTTGAAGAGGTTGTAGCTCCGTGCTTGTGATTATGGGTGCCAAGAACAAGTTTTGAAGGATTCACAGCAAAATACTAACTGTTCTTCTGTCTGGGTGGTGGGATTTGGGTGATTTTTGGGTGATTAAACAACTCTCTTGCTCACTGTTCTAAGATGAAGCTTTCCACACTTCTCACAGGACATGCTTACGAGGCTGTCTGCTGTCCGACTTGTCTCCACTTGTCTCCCCCAGCAACCTGATCTTATTGCTCCTTCGTGGAGCCCATGGGCCATCTTCTTTTAAAAATTTTTTTAATCTTTATTTTTGAGACAGAGAGAGACAGAGACAGAGTGTGAGTGGGGGGAGGAACAGAGAGAGAGGGAGACACAGAATCTGAAGCAGGCTCCAGACTCTGAGCTGTCAGCACAGAACCTGACACAGGGCTTGAACTCATGAACTATGAGATCATAATCTGAGCCAAAGTCAGACGCTTAACTGACTGAGCCACCCACGTGCCCCGGGCCACCTCCTTTTCTTCATCCAGTCATGCATCTTCCTTTCTCAAGGACTGTGAACAGGCTCTTCCCTTTGTCAGGAATCTTCCTCCCTGGTGGCCTACCTCAGCTACTTTACCTTTGCTGCCTCCCCTGCCTCTATGGGCTCAGTCTTCACTTCCTCAGGGAGCCCCGTGGCCCTCCCCCGGTGGCTGCCAGGCTTCCCTGCTCCTGAATGGCTCTGCTCGGGCCCTCCCGCACCTGTACCTCAATTGAGAGAAGTGCCCAGTCATTCCCCTGCCTAAACTACCAGTTCCAAGAACATGGGAGCCGTGTCAACCTCATTCCTGTGTCTGCTGTGTGTCCCATGCTCCCAACAGCTGCTCAGAGCTGTGTTGAATGAATGACACAAATACCTTCCACTCCTGCCTGCATTCTTATAACTAGCAGTTCCTTCCTTGGAGGAAAAAATAACAAAACATTCTTCCTGCCAATACTTGATTGTCGCGAGAATGTAAAATAATTCAGAGAATGTTAAATTACCTCTGTTACGTCATTTTTGGGTTCAGAGTGCTAGAGCTATTTTTCATCTGGCAGGGAAGGGCGAGGAAAGAAGCAGAGGTAAGACATTACCGTATCGCTTCCTTTCTCTAAGGCTGTGGTGTGGCTGAGTGTAGACTTGAGAGTCAGACTGCCTAAAATTTGCCCTGCCCGGCCCCAGTTTTGACCAGCTGTGTGACCTTGGGCCCTTCTCAGAGTCTTGATTCACATTTACTGAATGGAGAGAGTCATAACTCCTGCCTAATTGTGAAGGCTCTGGAGGAGGTGATCATTTGAAAGCTCTAGGAAAACGGACATTGTCTGTTTTGTTCCCTGCCATGATCCGAATCCTAACAACTAGTAATGATTCAGTATATCCTAGGTAAATGTTCAGAAGTTCATGTGCCTCCTGAGATGCTTTGTCAGCATTACTCCATTCTCTCAGGCTCTAGAACTGGGGAAGATGCTTATTGTTGCTTGTCTCTACTTATTTTAGAAGCAGCAATCCTCTGAGGTCAAAACCTGTGAGAGTAGTAAAGGAAATTTTGGCCTTTGGGTTTGGGGAGCAGCAGCCCTCAGTGAAGAGACTGTGAATGGCACTGGGTTGGTTGCCCGAAATGATGGGTTTCCGTCTGGCCCCTTGAGATGGAGCCTCATTTGACTGGAGCTTTTCTTCTTAGCCTCCTGTCGCTCCAGGCCAGTGGGCCAAACTTTGCTGCCGTGTTGTGGCCAGATCTCTGGGCATTCCTTTGATCATGTTGGCTGGAGGCAAACTCCTTGTCTCCTTCTTTGGCCAGATCAATTAGATTCAGACCTTTCAATGAGAGTCTTTGCTCTGAATTTCCTATGTTTTTGCCTCTGTGCAGTTGGGGGACCATTCTAAATAGAGCCTGTGTCCAGAGGATTATTATGGAAAACAGGAAGAACGGACACATCGATGAAGGGCTCCCAGCAAAACTACAAACCTAGTTTCAAAATGAAGTACTTTTGGTTTCATATCTAACAGCTTTTGTTAGTAAATTCACTGGGTTTGCTTCTCTGGTCCTGAGAAAGGAACGGATTTGGAACTCCTTGGAGCCTGCGGATATTCACAAGAATTAGTTCGGGCACGCCACAAGAATGTCCTCTATTTTTTTTCTTGGAGAACCGTTTGCCAGTTGGGTCTCAGCTGGTCTGCTGAGCACATGCCCCAGCCCACCCCGGGCCTCCTGACAGGCAGCTGAGGATGAACGTGCCAGGCCAGCTGAGGCCACCTCGCTGCCAGGGCCACAGTGCCCAGCTCTGGTTTGTGCTCTGGGTAGTGTCCACACACTTTGAAGGAAAGGACACTCTGACCGCAACTTGGCTAGTAAACAGTGGTTGCACGTGACAATTTAGGTACATTCAAACCCACCTGCACAAGCCCTGGAAATCCTAATTTCAATTTGTCCAGCTCATACTTCGTTTTCATGTTCAGACTGATATCAGCTCAGTGTTGCTAAGAATAAGACTTGTTTTAAATTCTGGGCATAAGCTGCTGGTCCTCAAACTGCACCACATCTTTTTTTTTTTTTTTTTTTTTTTAATGTTTATTTTGCGAGAGAGAGAGAGCATACATGCGTGAGCGGGGGAGGGGCAGAGAGAGAGAGATTGAGAGAGAGAATGAATATCCCAAGCAGGCTCCACACTGTCAGCACAGAGTTGGATGTGGGGCTAGAACTCACAAACCTAGAGATCAGACCTGCACTGACCAAGAGTCCGTTGCCCAACTGACTGAGCCACCCAGGCACCCCGTGCACCATGTCTGAATCACCTGGAGGGCTTCTGAAAACTCAGATTGCTGAGCCTGCCCCAAGAGCTTCTGCTTCAGGGGCTCTGGGGTAGGGCCTGGGAATGTGCATTTGTAACAATGCCACCGATGGTCCCTGGACCATGCTGTGAGAATGACTAATGTAAGACCTTCTCGGTTTGAGTTCTCTGGTTTAAACTGCCAGCTGCACTGTTAAAAAAAATACTAATGAGAAACTCGCATAGTATAAAATGAACCATCTGAAAGTGAACAATCCAGTGGTGTTTGGTTTATTCACAGTGGTTTGTGTCTGTCTCTACTTTCATAGCATTTCCATCACTCTGAAGCAAAACCTCACATCCACT
This sequence comes from Panthera leo, assembly GCF_018350215.1. Classification (NCBI taxonomy): domain Eukaryota; kingdom Metazoa; phylum Chordata; class Mammalia; order Carnivora; family Felidae; genus Panthera; species Panthera leo. The sequence continues at coordinate 40,025,106 of NC_056680.1, forward strand.
GAGAAGTTTCTCTCCACTCCCTCCCTCTCCCTGGCCCCTGGCCCCTGGCCCCTGGCCCCTGGCCCTTACCTATTTGAGTTCTGGATTTATGGATTTATCTGTTCTGCATATTTCCTATGAATGGAATCATACTACTTGTGACTTTTCATTTGGTGTTTTCACTTAGCATGATGTTTTTGAGGTTCACCCGTGTTATCAAATGTATCAGTCCTCAATCCTTTTTATGGCTGAATGTTCCATTGTATGTAAGGTCTCCAATTTGTTTCTCCATTTATCTGCTTCTTTAGCTGTGTGTTGTTCCTCAAGTTACTTAACCTCTCTGAGCCTCTGCTTTTTGATCTGACTATACCAGCAGTAGTTTCTTAATTGTAGACTTGTTGTGAAAATGAGAGTGGTCACGCATGTAAGCTTCCTGGCACAATTCCAGGCACATATTGAATGCCTCAGTGAATGGAAGCTATTATAAATACTCTTTATCCTAATTTAGTATTTCTCAGGAGTAGATCCTGTGGTAAGGATTTGGGTCCAAGTAGCTGATTTGGGAGGTAGTCCTAAGAAACACTTTTAGGGGAGTTGAGAAGTGGGACAGGGCAGGGAAAGAGCTGGTCTGGACTATGTTATCAGGCCAGCCATCACAGCTCGCACCTTTTTATTTTTTTAAATCTCTTTGACCCGTCCCCCCACCCACCTCCCACATGGTTCATGGAGCTAAATCTTGCTGGAAAGTCTGGGAAATGGTGTGGAGCACATATCCCAGAGTTGTCTTTCTCGGGGGTGATGGGTCTGGGGTATTGTTACACCTGCTCCTGAGGGCCGTGCACGGAAGGTTGGTCCAGGTGTGAATTCTGTGGCATCCCTGCCAGAGAAAGGTGTGGCAGAGAAGGCCCCAGGTAAGGAGACGCAGGTGCTGCAGGTGGTAGTCCCACGGTGTCCTCTAAGGTGTCAGGCCAAGAGGAGGTGGGTTGGGACTGCCAGCGTCCAACTGTGCCCTTCTTCCTGAACAGTTCTGTTTTTCTGAAGCACTTGAACACTTCTGTTGTTCAAGCCCATCCATGTTTGCTCCATCTTTGTCATGACATAGATGGGCTTGAATGATAGATAGCTTGCTCTTGGGAGGCTCTAAATTTTTAATTGAATTTCTCCCGAAGCGGAGCATGATGCTTGTTCAGTAGTTCTCCCCATGGACCCCCAGGGCAGCTGATGATGTACATCCCCTCGGTGAAGCCGGCTAGGTGAGGTTGTTGGCTTGCCTACCCCCCCACCACCACTCAGGGACTCCTCTTCTGCTGACATCTGAATGCGCACCAGGCAGACTGAGTTTGCTCCCAAACTTGTTTATGTGAGTTGTGTTGTAATTAAGAATAAAATTCAATTATGTGAATTAAATAATAAATAGAATATCATGTAATCCAATTAGGTAAAAGTGCAACATTTAACATTTCTATGGAAACTAAGATGAATGCTTTGGAAGCATAATTTGCTGAAAAAATTGCTGTTGAATTAGGGGCAAGAAGGATTGAAAAAAACATTTGTTAAAATTTGGAAGAATTTTTCATTCATATGGCTTTGGAATGGTTCTAGATTCTCTCTCCTTTTGGCAGATACTGTTGACTGGCTAACTCAGTGCCTATTTCTATCCTCTTTCTTCCCAGTCTGCTTCTTTTACAGAGGCTGGAAAGCAAAGCACATGAATATCCAACTTTCTGTAGAGCTAGATGTGTTAGTGACCCAGTTTGGACTAAAGAATACATGAAAGTGTGCTGGGGGAAGGGTTGGTTCTGAGAACAATTGTTTTCCTGATACATTAAACAAATGTGTGAGGCCCTATGGTTTCCTCATTTTTCTGCATTAAATGTAGATGATCTGGAGGTGCAGCAACTGTTTTGTGATCATGAGGATGTAACCCAACACTGAAAACTAGTCAAGTGGAAAGTCCTTTATGACATTTTGGAGTCACAGCACCAGTGCAGGGATGTCTATCTTCAGACTATTTCATATATTAGATAATTAAATGTTTGTACTAATTAAGCCATTGTTACTTGTAGCCCAGAGCATTCCTAATTGATACAGCTTTTTCAAAGAACTTGAAACCAAAACCGGCAGATGGTGCATTCTGGGTGTGGTTTATGCAAGAAAGATAGTATGCAACCCCAGTGAGGGAGCACATCCTCACAGGGATTGATGGATCAATCATCAAAATACTGGCTGGTGATGATGTATCCATGTTTTTAGTTAAAATATTATGGAGGTGACCCTAACCTAATGATGAGAAAAACAGTCAAGCATCCCAATGGGAGACGTTCTATAGGACCTTTTCCTCAAGATGGCCATGGTCATGAAAGGACACTGAGAAACTCACAGACTAAGGAAGTCTGGGGGAGATAGGACTCTAAATGCAATGTTCTGGCCACATTGGGTCCTGTTACAGATGGAGGACTTGATGGAGAACCTGGTGATCACCAAATCCAGTCTGAATAGTAGTTCACAGTAACGTGCCAATATGAGTTTAGTTTTGAGGCGTGTGTCCTGATAGTATCCGATGTTAATAATGGAGAAGCTGAGTGGAGGAAACTCTGTGTTCTATTGGTGGCACCTTTTTCTGTAAATCTGAAGTCATTCCAAAACAGTTGAGGGGTGCCTGGGTGGCTCATTTGGTTACGTACCTGACTCTTGATTTTGGCTCAGGTCAGGATCCCAGCATCCTGGGGTTGAGCCCCGTGTAGGGCTCTGCACTGGGCATTGAGCCTGCTTAAGATTGTCCGTCTGTCTGTCTGTCTGTCTGTCTCTCTTTCTCTCTGCCCCTCTGTTCCTCCCCCACTCACTTGAGCACTCTCTCTCTCTCTCTAAAAAAATAAGAAATTTTATTAAAAATCATATGTAGGCACTATCAGATTTTTGTTTTTTGGTATCCTCACTTGGACAGACCCTTGATGAACTCACCAGCTGCCAGCCTTCTAAGACTTGGGAGCTTTGAGTGGATGTGGGGTGCTCACTCATGCTGCTTGCCTTGGTGATGTGGAAAAAGACATACTTTGCAAACAACTTTCTCTCCGTTTTCAGTCTACATCCATCGTCACCCTACTGGAGAGCTGCTCCTGGTTTTAAATGTTTATTTTTTAAAAAATTATTGATTTAAAATTTAAATTTGCATTTACTTACTTTTGAATTTAAATAATCTATTTTCACACTTTAATTTGTAGTCTGTTTTTCAGTAAGCTGATTTAATATTCAATTCAACTTTTATATTATATCTTACTATTTTATTGTATCATGCTGGGCAAGCAGGTAAACCAATATGGTGGTGTGTGAGCAGTGCTGTCTGCGGACGTGCGGTGATTGGTTTAGGGATAAGCATTGGGCTTTGCTTGAGCGCTCCTGGGTGTGCTGCCCTGTCTTTTGGCTGAGAGTGCTTAGCTGGTGGATGTTCACCTGAGCTGGTGACATCTGTGCTGTCGTCCTCACAGAAGACTGCCTGGCAGTGAACCTGTAGGTAGGAGGAGCCCACACTTAGTGACCAGTCTTCCTGACACTGTTTGATCTACTGAGATCCAGCTGTGTTCTTATCCCTAGACTTTTCCATTTAAGAGCCAGTAAATTTCCTTGTTCTCCTTTTAAAGCCACATGGAGTTGCATATCTATTTCTGTTGCTTAGAACCATAACATTTTTGTTGAAACAGTAGATGTCTTTGCTATTCTGATTTACAGCCCCTCCTTTTTCCCTGCCTCCCCATGAGCCTTAGCATGAAACTATACACTGTCCAGTCTTGTCCACAATTCTGGACTACACTGGGTTAGCTTCCTTGCTCTGTCCACTCTTAAGTATGAGTAAATTATAACCAGGGCAAATTCCTTGACTTCTTAGAGCCTCAGTTTCCTTGTTTGTAAAGTGAGAATGAAAACCCTGCCCTTAAGGCTTGTTTGAATAATGAAATGAGGAAATTCTTGTGAAGCATTAACATGGTTCCATTTTAAATCATCAAATGTTAGCCCTTTTTATCACTTTTATGAATAAGTAGCAAGGTCATCGTGAGGCAGCACTTCTTTTTTATTTTTGTTTATTTGTCTTAACAGAGAGAGAGAGAGAGCGAGAGAGAGAGAAAGAGAATATGAGTGGGGGAGGGGCAGAAAGAGAGGGAGAGAGAGAATCCCAAGCAGGCTCTGCATTGTCAGCCTGAGCCCTATTCAGGGTTAGATCCCATGAATCATGAGATTGTGACTTGAGCCAAACCCAAAAATCGGACTCTCACCCACCTGAGCCATCCAGGTGTCCCCTATCTCATTTATTTTGGAATCTCTGACAATGCCTAGAGTATATAGTTGGAAGTTAAAATTTTTTAAGAAGTGTTAAAGACCTCTGTGCTGGTTTCTAAGAATAGAAAGATGAGTAAGACACAGTCTGTCCTCTTAAGTTCTTCAGGGCAATTGAGAGCATTGCCTGATTGAATGCCAGTCAAGAGCAAAAAGAGAACGTACCTAATATAATGAAAAATCAGTTGATGAATGCAATATGTATTTACTGAGCACTTATATCATGGAAGGCGCTGTGTTAGAGAGGCTGTGAATAGTCAGGTGGACTGTGACCCTATCAAGAGGTAATGAGAGGGATAAACAACTTGCCCATAAGATTTTAAGAATAGGTGAAGGGCTAGTATATACATGGATTCCACCCTGTGTTTGAAGGTCATTTGTCCAGAAAGGATTTAAGTTTTACAGGTATTGGATGGATAGTGCAAAGGAAAAGGTTTCCCAAAGAACCTCTCAAACAGGTAGCTGCTACTTTTCAATAAAAAAAAAAAGACTTTTAATTAATTAAAAAAAAAAGGGTAAGACTTAAAAAAAAAAAAAAAAAAGGCAAGAGACCAGTATGAACATTGAATGTGTTAGCATTAAGATAAATGTGTATTTCAGAACCACACACACACACACACACACACACACACACACATATACAGTGGTATCAAAATGGTCATTTAAAAATAATTATTTTCATGCTACACGGTTTTGTAAAAAAACAAAAAACAAACAAAAACAAAACAAAAAAAAAAACCCAGGGATATGTCTCTCTTGCTACTAATTGTAGAACTTGCCTAAAAAAATGTAGATTTTCTCGTTTCTATTTTTTTATAAAACAAAATGACTTAAGCTGAATTCAAGCTATTTCAAAATTGCAGACATGCTAAATCTTTATGAGGAACATTTGACCTGATTTGTTTTACTAATTAACAAAACACCCTCCCCTGAATGGCATGTTTCACCCGACAGCACATTTTTAATCAAGGCATAAATTGTAGCAAAAAAAGGTTTCTAAGAAAACCATGAAGTGCCACCTCAACAGAAAGGATGCGTTCTTTGTCACAGCAGTAACCCAGCGGGGACCTGGATGAAGAGAGCGGGGAGTGACTCCGTGGGGGGAATGAAGAGTCAGAAGAAATCACAACTTCCTGCCCCAGGACAAAGGGCCACGAGCAGATTGCAATGGGGTGTCTCCTGTGGCAGTTCACAGGGAGGTGCCGTTGCCACCGCCGGGCTGATGGCATCCAGTGGCACATAGGGCAATTAAAGGAGAAACCATTTGGAGGAGAAAAATGTCAAGAAGTACATTCCCATGTGAGCAATAACGTTTGGGCCAAATAGCCTGCCTGTCTCTTTTAGGACTGAGCATTTTGATGCGCTAGGGTCGTAGGGGGAAGACTGTCTGTGGTCCCCATACCATCTCCCTCCCTCCATTCCCTCCCCATAGTGCCCTCCCCACCCCTTGGGAACTGAAGTACTAAGGTCTGAGCTTTGAGGCACCTGGTTCCAAACCGTGGTTCTGAAAGTGGATGGTGATATTTCCTGGCAGTGAAGCCAAGTCTCGGGATGGAGAAATGAAATCCTGCAGGAACAGGATTCCCCTGGGTGTTTAGGGAGACAGATTCAGCATCTGCTGTTAGGGCTGTTTGTATTTGGGGGCATTGCTTTGTTTTATTTCCAACTTTAAAAAGTTAGCTTTTGGTAGCTGTAATTTATGCAGGTAGTTGCAAATAGTCTTTTAGGGTTCAAAGTGGTTAGCATTCTGCCTTTAAAGGGAGCTTTGTTTCTCTCTGTTTCAATCTCCATCCCCCTTTCTCCCTGTCTTTCTGAGAGGAGTCTTCAGTGGAATTCTTAAATCTAAATGACAGCTACAATTTTTTGAAGTAGACTAAAAAAATCTTAACACATCCCGTTAATAACATGTAGTCATTAGGGAACCATAAAACCCCTAAAATCATGTCTCTCCTGGTCCCATTTCCCGAGGGTGATGACTTTGTACGATTGGGTGTATATTCTTCCCAATTTATTTTATGTACAAACTAACATATTATTGTTTTAACAGACTTGGAGCTGTTCATATGTCTTTGCTCTGTGTTGGTGGGTATTTGTATTTGTTGTTGTCTAATATCTATGGACACCCTCGTTACATTGTGACAGTTTCGCATCTGCTTTGCTTAATAATCTGTCATGGAGATTTCTCCATATTGGATCTTAGAGACTCTCTGCTTCCCTGCTTTCTTTGTTTAATGACTGTGGCTCTGTGGTATCCCATTATATGAATGTATCACCATTTCCCCCATCTCTATTTCTTATTGATGGACTGGAGCAGAATATAGAAATTTGGAAACTCTCTCAATCTCGCTCTCTCTGCTTCTCTCTCTACCCTCCTCCACACACAAAAGACACACACACACACATATACATATGTTTATGGCCCTTCTCTGTAAGGTTAAGGAAGAGAAAACTGAGGTCATGTGCGTGTGTATACACACACACACACACACACACACACACACACCAGATCTTTCTAGCCGTGCATGTATTCAGGGGCAGTGGAATTGCTTCTCGTATGCATTACTTATATATGATTTTTTGTATTGCATGGGCTATGGGAAAGCTGTGTTGGTGAGGATGGTGAAGATCCTATTCTTTCTAGAAAGCCTTGATAAATAAGAAAGGGACTGTGGGCAGCAGAGCCACGCTTTGAGCTTTGCAGGTGCGAGATGTGCACAGAATAATGGAACAGCCCTGCTTGTGTAAGGAAACAGTGACCACAAGTCCCTGGTACTGGAGTCAGATGTGTAGTGAGTGACAAGGGGATGCTAACAAATGATGTTTCACCCAAGATAGTGTCGCAGGAACTTGAGGTCTTGGGAAGAAGGATGCTAGGAGAGAAAGCACTGCCAGTCCAAAGTATGTTTGAGGGGAAACTGGATAGAGATAGAAAATAAAAAATAGGCTGGAAGTCAACAGCATCAGGGTTGGGGCACACAGCTGGCTCGGAGGAACACAGAACTCTTGATTTCGGGGTTATGAGTTCGAGACCCACATTGAGTGTAGAGATGACTTAAAAATAAATAAAACTTTTAAAAAAGCATCAGAGTTGATGCATTCTTCTTGCTTAGGAATTTTGGGGTCACATGAGCAAGCACGTAGACACTTAGGGTGAATTTCCTGTCTGTTGCCAATGGCTGAAATTGCTAATCACAGCATCCTTTTCCCTTTGAACCTGAGGCATCTTCTCAATCTTTGGTCAGTATTGTTTTAGTTCAGTCTGAATCAGTCAGGGCTGATGAGCAAGACGAAATCTGTTTGCTGTTGCGAGTCTCTAGGGACTGGGAGTCTCTGGGCGGTGGAGCCTCACAGTGCCCTTGGTGGCTTCCCCTGCACTTTCCAAACCTTTGCCATCCCAGCATGAAAAACAAATACACATTCAAAACAAAAAATGGACAAACAAAACAAAAAACCCGGTATGGAATAGTGGGACAAGCAAGGACTTTTGAATTATCCAGAGTGGAAGTAAAGCCACTTGTTAATTTGGGAACCCTGGATAAGTTAACTAATTTGTTGGATTTAATTTCCTTATTTGTATAGTGAGGAAAAGAATACCCCATGGGAGTGCAAGAAATGTTACAAAGTGACATGCTATTGGAAACATGAGCACAGGAGGGGCAGAGAAAGGGGGAGAGAGAATCCCAAGCAGTCTCTGCACTGCCAGTGCGGAGCCTGATGCGGGGCTTGGACCCATGAACCATGAGATCATGACCTCAGCCAAAATCAAAAGTCTGACCCCTAACCCACTGACCCAACCAGGCGCCCCAATCTAACACACTTTTTATATGCCTGTTGGAGTAGCTCCCTATGCTCAGTCAGCTTCTCCTCCTTCATCACCTAAACTTGTAAGTGACCTTGGCCTCTCCTTCCTTCACAGGCAGCACTCATAGCTCACTACCTCAGTTTCCCTGTGCTTCCCAAATCAAATGTGGGCACATGAAAGCCTGGTTTGCCTCTGCTCAGTTTCAGGTGCTAGGCCATGGCACTGGTCACCGGACACCTCTTGGGCTGATTGGCTGTCCTTGGGTCCAGCTCCCCTTCTTCACCCAGTCAGCTTGGCCCAAGAAAGGTGGGGGTGGGGGAGGGGGACAGTTGTAGAGGACACAGTGTGGCTGCCCAGGCTCCAGTGGTTGGGCTGGGGGATTATGCAGGAAGGTCTGAACGTGATAGACAGTCACTGATTGTAGCATATTTTACATTTGTGACTCAGCCTAAACGTAGCTTACACTGTGCTGTCACCTTGAACGCTGTAGTTGACATGGGTGGTCTCTTTCCCTGACTCCTGAGTGTCACACTGCAGTGTCCATAGCGTTGGGTTTGTCCCTCTCCTGGGGACCTCTGTTTTGTGTCACGTGTCTCCCCTCCATCCCTCTCTGTCCCGTGGGTTTTGATTTTCTTTGTAGCTCTTATGATTATGCGTCTGTCTACCTCCCACTAAAATGTCAGCTCCACAGGGATTTTCTTTTCTGTTGTATTCTCTGGACCTAAAATTGTGCTTGGCATATATTTGTGATTTGGTTGAATGTTCGCTGTTCTTGAGGGCAGAAGGTATAAGCAGCATAGCCTGGACAGGTGACATGCCGGCACTGTGGCCTGGTGGTTAAGAGTAGGCACTTGAAATGAGGAAGAAGTGGCCTAAAGTCACATTCCCATGAAATTGTAGCCATGCCCCTGGGGGCTAGTTATTATCTCTCTGAGTCTCCGTGGTCTCACCTGTAAAATGGGGGCAAAGAGTGACTTGAGATGTCTCTGACATGGCAAGAGCTATCCCTCAGATGTGGAGAGGGCCCCCTGGGGGCAGAGGAGCTTGATGAACAGGACAGTACATGCCCTGCTTAAAGCAGCAGCCACTGGTAGATTCCTGTAGAGTGTGAGAGCAATGGCCTTTTATGGCCCATCCTTCAGTATTTCTGGAGATGATTGAAATCCAGAGTTTTGCATATTAGCTTCATGAAAACAGAACTACTCTGTGGGCCAACTAAAAGATAAGCATAGCTCAGAATGATGGTCTAGTGGGCTGGAGAATTTGTGACCTTTGACAAAAGCAAGAGAGATCCGGAAGCCTCCTGTTTTCTTGTGTTCTCTGTAGCTTTTCCTCTTTAAAGGAATCACCAGCCAAAAGCATAAGCAACAGAAGAAAGATGGAATAAATTGAACATCATGAAAACTAAACAATTTATAGGTCAAAGGACACCAGCAAGAAAATAGAAGGCAGCTCACAGAAGGGGAGAAAATATTTGCAAATCCTATCTTATAAGGGACTGGTATCCAGAATGTATAAAAAACTCTTATAATTCAACCATACAAAGACAACCCAATTAATCAATGAGCAAAAGATCTGAGTAAACATTTCTCCAAAAGCCATATAAATGGCCAAGATGCTTAAGAAATCAAAATCACAATAATTATCACTTCACACCTGCTAGGAATAAAAAAGACAATAACAAGTATTGGTGAGAATGTGGAGAAATTTGAACTCCCACCCACTGCTAGTGGCAATGTAAAATGGTGCAGACACATTGGCAAACAGCCTGCCAGGACCTCCAAAAGTTAAACGGAGAGTTATCATAGACCCAGAATTCTACTCCTAGCTAAATACCCAAGAGAACTGAAAACACACAGGCACACAAAGCTTGTACGTGAATTTTTGACAGTAGTATTATTCATAGTAGCCAAAACATGGAAACAACCCAAATGTCCATCAACTGATGAACTGAATGACATGTGCTATATCCACAGTGGAATATTATTTCCCCATAAAAAAAGAACAGAGTACTTGATACATGCTGCAACATGGTTACACCTTAAAATCATTATGTAATTGAAAGAAGCCAGATAAAAAAGTCACATGTCGAATGATTTGATTTATGTGAAATGTCTGAAACACACCAGTTCCTAGAGACAGAATGTAGATGGTTGGTTGTCAGGGGCTAGAGGTGGAGGGCGTGGGGACTGTCTCTGCCTTTACCTCTGAGCCCATGTCCTGGTGGAGTTCTTTTTTTTTTATTTTTTTATTTTTTAAAAATGTTTATTTTTGAGAGAGAGGCTGACAGTGTGAGTTGGGGGGGGGGGTGGGGGTGCGCAGAGAAAGCGAGAGACAGACACAGAATTCAAAGCAGGCTCCAGACTCTGAGCTGTCAGCATAGAGACTGACGCGGGGCTTGAACCCACTAACCGTGAGATCATGACCCGAGCCAAAGTCGGATGCTTAAGTTTTTTTGTTTTTTGTTTGTTTTTTTTTGGTCCTGGTGAAGTTCTTAAAGGAAGCCATTTTCTTTTTTTTTTAATCTTTTGTTTAATGTTTTATTTATTTTTAAGACAGAGAGAGACAGAGCATGAGTGGGGCTGGGGCAGAGAGAGAGGGAGACACAGAATGTGAAGCAGGCTCCAGGCTCTGAGCCGTCAGCACAGAGCCCGACACGGGGCTCGAACTCACGAACTTAGAGATCATGACCTGGGCCGAAGTTGGACGCTCAACCGACTCAGCCACCCGGGCGCCCCAACCATTTTCTTTTTTAAAATTCTGTTTATTTATTTATGAAATCATTTCTAACAACGCTGAAGGGGTCAACTGCAGGTCCACACGCCATCAAATCCTTCGTTATGATGATTCTGCTCCTTTTGATGAATGGACTTCAAGAAGCATTTTACTCCTGCTGGATGTTGACAAATTGTGGGATGGACTGGAGCCACAAAACTTGTTATCTCTTGTGGCTTCGGTGAGGTTAGAACCTCGATCTCCAGAGATGAAAAATTGCTCCTTTAACCCACTGCACAAGGAGCCTTCCCTTAATCTAATTCCAACGCGGCCTGACGCAAGCTGACCAAACAGCCACTGAGGCATCCATCCCAGTGCCTGCCAATGCGGTGGCGTGGCTCTGTGCTGTCGCCAATCCTCAGCTGGCCAAGCTGTGGCGTGTTAGTGAGCCATGTGATCAATGAGGGAATGGCCCTGAAGCGTCCCTTTGAAGCCTTGAATGGAATAGGACATTTACAATAGTGAAGTGGGATGTTGGGTATCAAAGGATCGGTCACTGAAGCCTTGAAAATCAAGGTTTAGGGATTTATGAGAGCTCTTTAGCCATTTCCTTTCATTGTTAAGGGATGAAATTTGCCATATGGCCTTTCCGGTTGTTAAAACCCGCAGGTCAAATGTTATAAATTCTGTCATCTTCTATTAGGAGGAAGGACAAAGCGAGGGGCTCCCTTATTCCAGCAAAGAATTGAAGAACTAATAACAGGCAGTATGTACTGAGAAGTCATGTTTTAAATTAACACTGTTAATTAATTAATTAAGAGAAATAGAGCAAGTGGGGGAGGGACAGAGAGAAAGGGAGAGAGAGAATCCCAAGCAGGTTCCCCACTGTCAGTGCAGAGCCCGATGCAGGGCTCGAACTCACAAACTGCGAGGTCATGACCTGAGCCGAAACCAAGAATCAGAAGCTTAACCGACTGAGCCACCCAGGTGCCCCAACGCCGTAGTTTGGAACAGGCACTGTTCTAAATGCTTTACTGACACATTCATTAAGTCTGTGCAACACCCCAGGGTGCCTGGGTGGCTCAGTCAGTTGAACGTCCGACTCCAGTTTTGGCTCCGGTCATGATGCCAGGGTTGTGAGATCAAGCCCCACGTCACGCTCTGCACTGATTATGGTGACTGCTTGAGATTCTCATCGTCTCTCTCTGTCTCTTTCTCTCTCTCTCTCCCTCTCCCCTTCCCCCCCTTTTCTCTTCCTTCCCCCTTCTCCCTTTGCCCCTCTCCCCCACTCCTGTTCGCTCCCTCTGTCTAAAAAATAAAAGTCTACACCAACCATTAGATAAGTGCTATTATCATCGCCATCTTACACATGAGAGCAATGTGGCACAGAGAGGTTAAGTGACCTACCCAAGGTCACACAGGCGGTGGTAGAGCCAGGATACCAACTGAACCAGCCCTTTAACTCTGCTGTACTGACTGACCCATCCGCTGGGTTAATCCCACTTCAACAGTGCTCTGTACTTCAGAGCTCCTAGATCTTTTACTCTGGTAATCGGCCTTGTAAATCTGTAGTATCTGGATATAGGATATGACATTTTTCAAGTTGATTGCCCCCAGTTAGGACGTGTAATTTTGAGAAGAGCTGAATTCACATCCACACAATCTGCATCCAGGGTCCACATATTAACCATTCCGTCACACTCCCTCTCACTGTGGCCTACTTGTGCAAAGCTGTTTTTCCCTGAAATGATCAAAACGGGAATTGTGGATTTTAAATCTATTTTAGAAGCTGATCGGAACCACGATGTAAGTAAATACAACCTGTTTGTCTTGGCACAGGACATCTGTCGTTTTTGCTGGGCTAACAGCGTCTGTTCTCCCTTCTTTTTATTGTATCCCAGTGTTTTTTTGGGGTCCCACACTCTGTCATTGCATGCAGTCAAGGTGTCCAAGCTAAGCCAAGCAGACACTCCCTGGGGAATCTGAATGTTTTGTGTTTGGGCCAAAAAACTCAGGCACAAAAAATGGTGAGAGCTGCTGAAGTTTTCTGTGGGAACCCGGATGTAGCTGGGCTTCCTCCATCTCTGGAGCTCCCTTGGTTGTGTCTTTCCTGAGGCTTGGCTGCTGTATCAGTTACCTACTGCTGTGGTAATGCTGCATGACAAACAGCCACAGAATCTTCAGTGGCATTCAAAAATAAACCTCAGTTGCCTGTTTGGGGTCAGCTGGCATTTGGTTCTGCTGTAATGGGTTGTTCACATGGCTGGGCAATGGCTGGCTGTCGGCACATCTTGGGTGGCTTTTGCTGGGGCGTTAGCTCTGCTCTCCTTATCTTTTACCTCCCAGCAGGCTAATCCTGGCATGTTTTCATGACAGTGGCAGAGGCACAAGAAAGCTCAAATACACAAGCCCATTAAAAAAGTGAAATTCCAACCTTCCCCTTTAAAAAAATTTATTTTGACACAATTATAGATTCCCCTGAGGTTGTAAGAAATACAGTAAGACCCTCTGTATCCTTTTTATAATTTCCATCATTGATGCTATCTTGTAAAACTATATGGTACAGTGCTACAACCAGGATATTGACATTGATACAGCCTACTGATCTTGTTTAGATTTTCTCAGTTACTTGTACTCACTTGGGTGATTGTATGTTCTTAGTTCTGTGCAATTTTATCCAAAGTGTAGATTTGTGTATCTATTACAGTCAAGATATGGTACCATTCCACCACCGCAGAGATAACTTTGTATAACCATGTCTACCTTTCTCTAGACCCCTACCCCAGGAAATCACTAATCTTTTCTCCATTTCTATAATTTTCTCATTTCAAGAAGGTTATATAACTGCAATCCTACAGCAAGTATATAACCTTTGGGGATTGGCTTTTTCATGGCTTAATTCTCTTTGGACATTCATGCAAATTGTTGAGCATATCCTTGGTGTGTTTCTTCTTCTTGCAGGATAGTATTCCATAGTATGGATGTACCACAGTTTGTTTATCCATTCACTGATTAAAAAAATACCTGGGTTGTTTCCTTTTGGGGGCTGCTATAAATAAAGCCTTGTAAATAGCTGCCTCTTATTGTATTAAGTTTTTGTGTGCATATAAACTGCCGTTTCCCAGGGATGAATGCTTAAGAGGGCAATTTCTGGGTCACATGATGACTGTATGTTTAGTTGTGTAAGACACTGCCAGACTCTGTGGTTTTACTATGTCACATTGTCATGAGAAATGTGTGAGTGATCTAGTTTTCTCTACACTTGTGATAGGTGTGCAGTGGTACCTCATTGTGGTGTTAATTTTCATTTTTTAATGGCTAAAATCTTTAATGTCCTTATTTGCCACTTGAATATTATCTTTGCACTGTTTCTTCATATCTTTTGCCCATTTTTCAATTGAATTCTTTGCCTTTATACTGTTGAGTTTTGAGAGTTCTGTGTATCTTTTGTTGGACACACTGCTAGTCTTGACACACTTTTTTTTTTGAAAAATTTTTTAATGTTTTTATTTATTTTTGAGACAGAGAGAGACACAACATGAGTAGGGGAGGGGAAGAGAGAGAGGGAGGCACAGAATCTGAAGCAGGCTCCAGGCTCTGAGCTGTCAGCACAGAGCCCGACGCGGGGCTCGAACTCACAGACTGCGAGATCATGACCTGAGCTGAAGTCGAACACTCAACCAACTGAGCCACCCAGGTGCCCCAGTCTTGACACACTCTTAACAGAAGATAGGAAGTTTTTAATTTTGATGAGGTCCATTTTGTCAATTTTTCATTGTCAGAATCTTAGTCTTGGTGTTAAGTGGAAGAACACTTTGCCTGGTCCTAGATCCCAAGCATTTTCTCCTATGTTTGTTCTAAATATTAAATGTTTTATAGTTATTCTACATTTGTGTCCATGATCCGTTTTGAATTGATTGTTGTGTATAAGGCCATGATTTGTTTATAGCCTATGGATGACCATTCACTCCACTAGCATTTGTTGAAAAGGCCATCCCTCATCCATCAAAACACTTTTGCACCTTTTAGAAAAATAAGTTAGGTATATTTGTGTGGGTTTATTTTGGGCTTCTTTATTCTCTTGTATTGTCAAATGTCTTTGTCTTTCCACCAATACCACGTTGTCTAGGTTACTCTAGCTATATAATACACCTTAATGTCAGGTAGGGTGAATTCTACCACTTGACTCTTCTTTTTCAAGATTACTTTAGCGATTTTCGGGCTTAATCCTTTATATATAAATTTTAAAATAAACTTATCTATGTCTACAAAAAATCCTGTTGGGATTTTGATAGAAATGACATGAAACCTGTAGGTTAATTTGAGGAGAATTGACATCATTGATATGTAGAGTCATCAGACTCAGACGATCCATGAACATGATCTTTCTCTCTATTTAGGTAGGTCTGTTTTGATTTCTTTAATCAGAATTTTATGATTTTTCAGCTTACAGATCCTATTCGTATCTCATTACATTTATATCTAATCATTTTATATTCTTTGGTGCAATTGTAAATACTATTATGTCTTTAATTTGTTATCACAAGTTCATTTTTATTTTGCATATTTATTTTATTTTAGAGACAGCTCAAGTTGGGGAGAGGGACAGAGAAAGAGAGAGAATCTTAAGCAGGGAGCCTGAATTGGGGCTTGATCCCATGACCTGGGATCATGACCTGAGCTGAAATCAAGAGTCAGATGCTTAACAGACTGAGCCACCCAGGTGCCCCCATTTTTAATCTACATAAATGTTACTGATTTTTGTGTGTCTATTCTGTATCCTGATACCTTGCCAAACTCGCTTATTAGATCTAAGAGTTATTTTTTTTTGTAGATACCTCAAGATTTTCTATGAAGTCAGTTTTATCATCTGCAAATGGGACAGTTGTAGTCCTTCCTTTACAATCTGTGTGTCTTTTATTTCTTTTTCTTGCTTTATCGCATTGACTTACAGTAATGTATTACATAAAAATTGTGAGAGAGGACTTGTCTTGTTTCCAGTGTTAGGGGTGATGCATTCAACCTTTTACCATCATGTATGACCTTAGCTGTAGAGTATTTTTTTTTAGAAGTTCCTAAGCAAGTTGAGATATTTCCCCTGTATTCCTAGCTTGCTGAGAGTTTTTTACATAAACAAATGTTGGATTTGGTCAAATGGTTTTACTGCACCAATTCCTATGATCATGTCATTTTTTTCCTTTAGCCTGTTGATAGGATAGATTGCATTGACTGATTTTCAAGTGTGGAAGTAGCCTTTCATACCTGGAGTAAATTCCACTTGATTATAGTGTGTAATTATTTTGGAAAATTATTAGGATTCTGTTTGTAATATTTTGTTAAAGAATTTTACATCCAGGTAGCATGAGTTTATGGTTTGTAGTTTCTCTGTTTTCTTCTTTTCTTTTCTTTCTTTTTGTACAGTCTTTCTCTGTTTTTGGTTTCAAGGTAATACTGGCCTCATAAAATGAGGTGAGAAGCATTCCCCCCATCTTCTGTTTCCTGGAAGAAGAGATTTTGTGGAGTTGGTGTTAATTATTCTTTAAATTTTGGTTAAAGTCTTTAGTGAAGCCATCTGGTCTGTAGAATTTCTTTTGTAGGTGTGATTTAAATTAAATATTCAGTTTTTTTAATGATTATAGAATTCAGGTTATCCAGTATATCTTAGTTTTGGTAGTTTGTGACCTGCAAGAATTTTTCCATTTCCTTTAAGGGGTTGGATTAATTAGTGTAAAGTTGTTTTTAGTACATACTCCCTTACGATGATCCTTTTTAGGACTTAAGGATCTGTAGTGATACCTCCTGTTCCATTCCTGACATTGGTGATTTGTGTCCTCTCTCTTGATTTTTGTCAGTCTTTCTAAAAGTTTATTAATGTTACTTTTCCTACCAAATAACTAGTTTTGGTTTCATTAATTTGCTCCGTTTTCCGTTTTCAATTTCAGTGATTTCTTTGGTTATCATTACTGCTGTTATTGCTTTTAACATTATTTACTTTTTTTCTGTTTTGTATTTTTCTTTTTGTGGTTTTTTGATGTAGAAACTTAGGTTATTGATTTGAGATCTCTTTTCTAATGTGAGCTATTAGTGTTATAAACTTTGGTCTCAGTATTTTGCTTTAGCTGTATCACATAGTCACATATTTTAAACACTACATTTTCATTCTCATTCAGTTGTATGTACTTTAAAATTTTCCTTTGAGGCTTTCCCTTTGTGAATTGTTGAAAAGTGTGTCCTTGATTTTCTACATGTGGTGAGATTTTCATTTTGTCTTTCTGTTACTGATTTCTAGTTTGATTCCTTTTTGGTTCAAAGACAAATTCTGAAATTTTAATTTTTAAAAATGTATTGGGGTTTAAGATACTAGATATGGTTCCTCTTGGTGAAAGTTCTACGGACATTGGAAAATAATGTGTATTCTGCTTGTTGTTCAGTATTCTGTGAATGTCACTTACTTCTGGTTGATGGGATTGTTCAGCTGTGGTATATTTTGGGCTGTTTTCTTTCTAGTAGTTGTTGCTCAGTGTCCCCAATGATGATTTTAAACTTATCCCTTCTTCCTTTCAGCTTTATCAATTTTTGTTTCATTGGTCTTAAAGCTCTCTAGTTTGGTACATATACGTACCGGGTCACTATGATGTCTTGGTGAATAGTTTTATCATTATGCAATGTTTTTCTTATGTCCCTTGTAATTTTTATTGCTCTGAAGTCTACTTGATTAGAAGTTAATACAGTCACTCATGCTTTTGAAAATTATTACTGTTGCTTTTTAAAGTTTATTTGTTTTGAGAGAGACCAAGACAATGCAAGTGGGGGAAGGGCAGGGAGAGAGAGGGAGAGAATCCCCAGCAGGCTCTGCTGTGTCAGCACAGGGCCCAATGCAAGGCTTGATCTTAAGAAACCGTGAGATCATGACTCAAAAGCAAGAGTCAGATGCTTAACTGACTGAGCCATCCAGGTGCCTCTTAAAAGTTATTCTTGCTTTTAGCGTGGTACATCCTTTCCCATTCTTTTACTTTCAAACATTGCCATTGTGTTTGAAGTGAGTTTCTTGTGGACATTGTATTTGTGAGTCCTGTGTCTATCCACTCTGCTTCCCTGTCCTTCACTTGCTGTGTTTAGACTACTTAAATTTACCGTGGCTACTGATGGGTTAGGGCTGATGTCTACCATTTTATTATTTAGTTTGTTTCCTCTCTTTCTCACTTCTCTGCTCCTCTTTTCTTGACTTCCTGTGGTTATTTGAACACATTAAAGAAATCTTTTATTTGTGCTATTTTTAGTGTATTTTTGTTTGTATTGTTTGTATTATTTCTCTTTTTAATTTAAATTTTTAAAATTAAATATTTGAGAGAGACAGAGACCTGGGAAGAGGGGGAGAGTGGGGAGAGAGAGAGAATCCCAAGCAGGCTCCACGCTCAGCATGGAGCCCCATGCAGGGCTGGATCCCACAACCCTGAGATCATGACCTGAGCAGAAATCAAGAGCCAGCCACTCAACTGACTGAGCCACCCAGGCGCCCCTGTATTATTTCTCGAATTATATTTATATCGTTGTTTCTTTTCCTTTTAGTCATTGCCCTAGGTTTTGGAATATATGTACATAATTTCTCACAGCCTACTCATATTGATGCTTTAGTACATTGAGTGGAATAGTAAAATCTTATTTCTTTTTGGATGCCTTTACTCTCGCTACTTTCTAAATGTAATTGTCTTGAGTGTTTCCTCTGTATACATTAAGCAGCAGAACAGATGATGTTAAAAGTGTGGCTTCAACCATAAAATGTGATTTAAACGACTCAGGATGATGAGGATAGTCTATTTTTTAACACGTGTTGTCTTTTTGTGATGAAGCTATGCCACTTCTGTCGCCATTCTCCTCCTCATCTGAGAGCTTCCTTGAGCCGTTCTTTAAAGGTATGTCTACTGGCAGCACATCCTCATATAGTTTGCTTTCATCTGGAAATGTCTTTATTTTCCCTTCATTTTTGAATAACAGCTTGATCAGATCCAGAACTCCTGGTTGACAGTTTTTTTCATCATTTGAAAAATACTATGCCCCTTCTTTCTGGCCTCCATAGTTTGAGATGAGAAATAAATCATTTGAATTGGTGTTCCCTTATAAGTAATAGTAAGTAATCAGTTTCTTTCTGGTTGTTTCTAAGATTTTTCTTGGCCTTCACTTTTCAGGAGTTTGGTTATGATGTGTCTTTGCATTGATTACTTTTGGTTTATCCTATTTGGGGTTCACACAGCTTCTTGAATCTGTAAGTTTATGGGTTTTTGTTTTTTTGTGTTTTTTTTTTGTATTTATCAGATTTAGGAAATTTTCAGCCATTATTTCTTTGAATATCTTTTTCAGCTCCACATTCTTTTTTTCCTCAGGGACTCCAAAGATACAAATGTTTACCATGCCTGTAGGTCCCTGACTGGCAGTTCATTTTTTCAGTCTGTTTTTCTCTTCTGTTCTGATTGAGAAAATTCTACTGATCTGTCCTCACATTTACTAACTCTCTTTCTGTCATTTCCACTCTACTCTGGAGCTTGTCCACTGAATTTTTTTCAGTTACTTTATTGTCACTTCTTTTTTTAAAAAAATCTTTGTTTATTGAGAGAGATAGAGTGTGTGTGCAAGCAAGGGAGGGGCAGAGAGCAAGGGAGAGAGAGAATCCCAAGCAGGCTCCACACTGTCAGCATAGAGCCCAATGTGGGGCTCAAACTCATGAACCATGAGATTGTGACCCGAGCTGAAATCATGAGTTGGACATTGAAATGACTGAGCTACTCAGGTGCTCTTGTATTTTCACTTTTATAATTTCCAGTTTTTAATATGTTTTATTTATTTGCTGAAGTTCTGTGTTTTTTAATTTGTTCAAGAGAATAATTGTTGAAGCAATTTGACAGCTGTTTTAAAATTTTTGTCAGATATTTCAGTATCTGATTTGTGTCAGTATTGGTATCAATTGATTGTCTTTTCTTGTTCAAGTTGAGATTTTCCTAGTTCTCAATCCTGTTTGATCTTTGGAGTTTTAGCAGTAAGTCACCGTGTTTTACTTAGTGTGTGGGTTCTGGCCTACTTGAGTGGGCTGTGATTCCAATGACAGTTGAGTTTTTGAACCCTTGCAATGTTAATCCACTCTTTGTCCTTCTTGCTCCCTGGAGCCCCTGCCAGATCCCTCCCTGTGCTGCCCAGGGTGTGGGGGATTTGTGAGTGGGCACTTTACTGTGCACCTGGTGTTGTTAGGTGAGACCCGAGCATTTCTGGACCTAGAGGACAGACAGTGTTTCTTCTGGTCTGTTTTTCAGCCAGCTGGTGCAGGTGAGCTTCTCTATCTCTCTCTCTCTCTCTGTCTCTCTCTCTCTCTCTGTCTCTGTCTCTCTGTCTCTCTCTCTCTCTCTCTCTCTGTCTCTGTCTCTGTCTCTCTCTCTCTCTCTCTCTCTGCTAGTGCCTCTGGGGAAGGAAAGTGCTTGCCTATACCACTTTCTGTAGCTGGGCACAGGACCAAGAGTCATAAGTTCTGGTGGTTCTCTGCCACTGGGTAGGGAATCAGGAGACCCCAGGCCTCATTCCCCTTCTGTAGCTGGGTAGTGAGCTGGGGTTGCCAGACCTTGGTTGCCTTTTGGGTGGAGGATCCAGAGATGCAGATTCCACTGGTGCGACCAGGTGTGGAATGTGGGGTGATCTCACCTGCCCAGGTTTCTCTATTGTTGATGCTGTGGGGAGATTAGAATGGGTTGTTCCCTGGAGCTCTGGTGCCAGTGCTGTAGGTAGATCAGGCTGCTACTGATACTGGTTCTGGGTCTCCCTGCTGTGTCCCTGTGGGGGACATTTTCTGTTCGTTAGCTTGTTTTTGTTTTTTCGGTTTATGCCTCTTGACAGTCCTGGGTTGCAGGCTCTCTGGTATCCAGCTGGGATATATGTGAGAGAAAAACAAAACCTGGGGAACTTACTGTCGTTTTGTTCTTCAAGTCCTGAGGTCCCTAGCCAGCCCAACTTCCTCTCTCCACCTTTTATGGTTGTTGGATTATTGCCCAGGTTATTTCATTGTATTTAGAGGGCAGATGCAGAGAAAAGTGAGTCTATGCCCCCTTGTTACCCCCAAGTCCATTTGTAGCCTCTGGTCCATGGAATGTTAGCAGGAGCAACATAAGCAAAGCAGATCACACAGTTGAGCCTAGTGTTGGAAGGAGTGGTGAGTCAGTCCAACCGTGGTGGGTGGGCACTGGCTGGTTACATGGGAAGGGCATGGAGATGGGGAGGAGTGAGAAATAAAGGTCATCTTTGCACATAACCACAGTTGTTCTCCTAATTACATCCTCTTTTCCCTTAATTGGAATTGCTGTCTCTTGCTTGTAAGCAAAGAGCCTGGATGAAGCAGTTGTGTATCCCATACTTAGGTAGAAACTTGATCAGTCTGTGGGTTTTGCATCTTAGGGGGGTTGGGGCCATGTGTTCCAGTTAACTGCTATATCTTCAGTGTCCATGGGAGACAATTCAGGAAAATATGTTGAACTGAACAGCACTGGCCTGGGGCATCTATCATCTCTTTAAGGACACATAGTCACCATGATGTGGATTTGGTCGTCTTCACCCTAGCGTTCTGGTTGGGGACCTCAAGCCCTGACTTGGAGCCAGATCTCCCGTGCACCCATATTTCAATAACCATGCAGTAACTGTGATCCGGATTTAGGTTTTTATCTTCACTCCATAATACGGTTGATTGAGTTGCAAGTAACCCTTGAACTCTGTTAAGATGGCTACCCCAGACCCCAAACCCCAGTGCTGAGAAGACTGGGGAGAACTTGTGAGTCTGAGAAGCTGGGCTGGCATCCATGGAGTTCTCTGTTTCTGAGGTCATTTGGACCCAGACCAAAGAAGATTATGAGATGTTACTCTGTGCCATGTCCCCAGTACCTTAGAGTTGGCTTTTATAGCTCTCTAGACAGCAACATAGAAGGAAGACAGAATAAGTCTGTGACAGTCTTCCAACACGCAGTGGCCCTCGTAAAGTGGGTTGTGTCTGGAAAGAGAATGTGACGGAGGGCATTATGCCATGTTATTGGACCAGGCACACAGAAGCACAGTGTGTGTTAGCTTCTTTTATGGTTTTATTCTCTGCATGTTAAATTTTTCTAGTAATGAAGATAATATTGATATGAGTAATAATAATGTCAACTAACATTTATTTGTTTATGCAACAAATACTTACATAACCTTATTAGGTCCTAATAACCACCCTAAGGAGGGCTCTAGGATGATTGCCACTTCACAGTTGAGGCACAGAGAATTGATGTAACCTGAAAACTGGCTAGTGAAAAGCAGAGCCTGAAAAATGCCCTCCTCATTCCCTGCTGCTCTGCAGGTCCCCAGTCTTTGGAGAGGATAATGGAAGTGGCATCTGAATTCTCAAAGAAGCGATTGCTTCTTTGGCACTGGGGACTCAGGCTGATCCTATACTCAGCATTTTGTCTTCTCTAGCAGTTGGGCCCTATCAGAGCATGGCCTTGCATTTATCCGATATATTTAAATGTCAATTTAGTGCTGCATATTAATTTCCTCATAATTTTTGCTTTTATCATCTATTGTGAAAGCACAGGCTGTCCCCTATAAGTCACTGTCAGCCACCTGTCCCTTCAGTCAGATCCCTCCTCAGTCCTAATGGGGCAGTGGAAAGAGTCATGGAGCAGCTGTACTGTCACTGTTGGGAGTGCAGAAGAAATTAATTGAGAATCAAATATTTGCCTACTTCAGAGTGATTTATCACAATTAAAAGGAATAATTATTTGCCCTTTGGGTCGCGTCAGAGATTTCGAGGGTTTGACTGCTGTAACATGTATATAAATCAAGTTACAGAAGAGTTTCTTAGATTTCAGTTTGGCACAGCAGAATTTTCCAGTTGGGATGCCGATAGATGCTCAGAGGAGTTGACTCCTATACCAGGCTATGTTTTAAAGGCACTGTAATCAGGAGCACGTTGAGGGCAGCCACATTTTCCTTGAGCATCTCTTATAAAGGCCCCTTTCTGGAAGCCAAGATCCCATTTGTCAGTAAGTCCAACATAATTAACTCCCTCCTGCCCACCCCCATCCCCGCCCAAGCTGGAATTCATCAGGGTTTCTTCAGTTGAACACAGATGTGGTTCTGACTTCGTTCAGGGTTAGAGTGACTGCGGAGACAGCTGAGTCATCCTTCCGATCTCAGTTCTCTGTAGAACACATACTCATCAAGTGGATGGAGGGCAAAGTCATTTGTACTATTTCAGTTATTTCCCTTTGAACTGTTTCTTTGTCTCTTTTTTTTGGCATGGGATTGAATTTGCAGAAATTAAACTTACTATGATATAGCCGTCCTCTGGTAAGATACCAAGAAGCTGTGACTTTTCAAAGTTAGAAAGCGCTTAGAAGGCAGTTCTGGAAAATTCTGTCCTATAAACCAAAATGACAGCTGGAATTGATTAACTTTCACTAATGATTCCAATCAAGCCCAGGGCTGGACCATGTGATGCAAGCAGATGTAGGAGTTAAAATGTAACACTGTCTTAGCTGTATAGGCATTAATTGGTCTTTGGTAAGGCTCCTACAGATCTACTTTTAGGGACATTATCTTTTAGAAACATCGTCTTGTGTTCAAGCTTTTCCATCGAGACAGGCCAGAGGGGTGGTGGGTTTGCTCGTGTTTGCCCATTAGACATAAAGGTGCTCAAAGAAGCTGTTCAGAGATGAGCGTTTGCAGCTCCTGGAGATCATAGGCTTTTGGAGAGTGGAGAGGGTTTTTGTGATTCCAAAGAAAGTGGGTGGTGTAGGCAGCAGTCTGCATGTCTGGCTCCACTCAGGCTTGCATGAGCTGCTGTGGAGTCTCCTAATTAACTCCACACAAACAACCCTCACCTGCCTTCAGGCTCTCAAGGCCTTTGCCATCCCAGTGACCGGAACCCTGCCACTTGTCCTCCCCAGGGACAACTGGAGAGCCACTTTGCATTCAGATAGGAGAAAGGGACATGCCCGCAGCTGCCCTGGGTGCCCTGGCCCACGGAGGGTCACTGTTCTGTCATTTTCCTCTGGACTTGTTCCGTTTTCTGCTTTAATGACCAAAGCTTTACCTTGTGGCTAGCCCTTTCCTGGTAGCTCCTGTAATTGAGACTCAAACACTAAAATATACATAACCGGCCGTTTTACCAAGTCATCATTTATGAATACAGCTCGATTAATTTGTTTAGTCAGATGTAGAGGGGCGATAAAAAGTGATTGACGAAAAACAATTAAAACAGTAAAAGTAAATTGTTTGTGTCCATTAAAACCTGCTGAGGCCGTCAGTTGAAAATTGTAGGCCTCCATGTGAAAATTAAAACTATTGATTTCCCCCGTATGCATGTGAATATCAGAGTCCTAATTTGTTTTGTTTTTACTGGCTGAAAGTCCCTGAGGTCAAAATGAAGGTACGCCTTCAATAAGCTCTTTTGGTGGAGTTAATAAAGATTTGGAAAGACAAATGTGGATAAGAAATGGCCGAGATGTTTTAGGGGAGAATTATGTGTCTGAAGAGTGCCTAAGCCCCCTGCTGCATGCTAATACTTTGTAATTTATTGCATTTTGGGGGTGAAAATGGAAAATCAACTGCAGAATATATGATATTCATAGGTTGAGTTTTTAGGGCTTTGTGTTAATTTATGTCAGTAAGATAGATATTTTTTTATTATTGTCATTTTATTTTTTTATGCGCCACACTAAATCTTGTATTCCACGAACTATTATTTTTTAGTGTTCAATTAAAATCCCGACATAAAAGGAATTTTACATGGACAGATCTCGACTTCTAAGAAGAAAACTTGGGGGGAAAACCCTCTGGATCAGAGGGGGAGGTTTTCAATCAGGAGATGTGATGGCGTTAAACCTTAGAAGGCTGTAAAAACAGTGTAGCATGTTTGGAATTCCAAGTATTAGGCTATCTGTCATTGCATCAGGTTGGGCATGAGTTAATATTAGGCTTACATACTTAATAAATCATCCAGTGAGAATGCAAAGTGTTATATTTGGTGATGAAGTGAATGATCAATAAACAAGTCAGACTTTCTTGTAATCTTTAAGTCAGGCGTGTTTTTTGAAGAAGTTTTAATCAAGTTAGAGAGTCAGCCTTTTGAATACAGCATTTAAAAAGCTATTACAATTGGGGTGTTACCTGAAGTTGACTCTTACACCCTGATTTTCCAGGGAATAAAGATTCAAACAAATAGCTAATATTTCCTTTTGGGGGAATTTTTGTTTCATTCATTCCCACCCCATCCTGGAGAATTTTCTGAAGAGAATATAAATTATTTGCCTACAGGAAATGCTGTGGTTCCCCCCCCCCCCCCCCACTTAACTCTATTTTTTAATAGCATTATTGAGATATACTTGACAAATGAAATGTGTCTATATTTGAGGTGTGCGATGTGATGAGCTGATGGCCATACATTGTGAAATGATTACCACAATCAAACTAATTAACACAGCTGTCACTCACATAGTTACTATTTTTATGTGTGTGATGATAACAGTTAAGATTTATTATCTTAGCAAATTTAAAACATAACAGTATTTAGTTATCGTGCTGTATATTAGATTTCTAGAACTTAACCATCCTGCGTAATGGAACCTTTGTGTGTTTTGATCCACATTTCTCCATCTACTGCCATCCCCCTTCCCCCCACCTTCTCCCCCCATCCTAGGGCTCAGCCCCTGGAGTAGGGTTCTCCTCTGTGCTTCTATGAGTTGGACTTTTTTCATAATCCACATATAAATAAAATCATAATTTTTTAAGTTTATTTTTTTAACTTTATTTTAAAGTTTACTTATTTTAAAGTTTAAATTTTGAGAGACCATGTGCGAGCAAGGGAGGGGCAGAGAAAGAGGGGACAGAGAATCCCAAGCAGGCTTTTCATTGTCTGCGCTGTCAGCCCAGAGCCTGACGTGGGTCTTGATCCCATGAACTGTGGGATCCTGACCTGAGCCGAAATCAAGAGTCACGCGCTCAACCAACTGAGCCACCCAGGTGGCCTCAGTGTTTATCTTTCTGTGTCTGTCTTATTTCACTTAACATAATGTCCTCAAGCTTCATCCATGTTGTCTCAAGTGTTGGAATCTCCTCCTTTTACAAAATCGAACAGTATTCCATTGTATGTATATACCACATTCTGTTTATCCATTCATCTGGTGACAAACACTTCAGGCTATTTGCCTCCCAAGTTCATTGCAGCCTTATTCACACTAGCCAAGATATGCAAACGACTTGAATATTTCTTATATTATTGACTCTTAAATGTGAGCAAGCTAGAGACACATTTGTTCTAGAGGTAGATTTCTAGGCACTGCCTGCAGATGTTCTGATGCAAGGGAGTGGTTGACTTTAGAAACAGGCATTTTAAAAAAGTGTTCTGGGTGGCCCTGATATGGGAAGCCTTAGGACCACACAGTGAAATACATGCTCCAGAATACTGATGCCTAAATTTTGGGGGTTCAGAATGTCCTTGGGAATCTTCTTAGAACAATATATTTTTGTTTTGGCTAAAAGTGTCTGGATTTGATGGCCTGACATTAAGAACTTGTGCTACTCTGTATCTGTATGTATCCATCCATCCATCCATCTATGCATCCATCCACTCATCCATCTATGTATTTATAAGATATCTAGATCTATGTAGATATATTTCTTATATGGAGGTGGGTAAGCAATTTCACCTGAAGGAAGAATTAAGTAGAGAAATACCCAGGTTTCATTTGGTTCCTATGCAAGAACTTTTTATGGTCCTCCAGGGTTTACACAGCCTCTGAGCTGAGGGTTTTTGTGATGATTAAGTGGCTTTTGGCTGGTAACTGGATGTGGGAGATGGCAGGTGCCAGGTATGCAGGCTCTGGTTTTCTGATGAGCCCTTTTCCCTTATTCGGCAGTTTTTTTTTTTTTTTTTTTTTTTTTTTTATGGCTATAATTCTGCAGGTATTTAGGAACATGAAATCCTATACAGTTCAAGCTGGTAAATGGTGAATAGGGGCGGGGGCATGGTTTGGATGGAGGGTTATTTATTCCATGCCCAGTGGGGAGATCCTATCACATGACCCACCCCAGCTCTTTCATGGTGCCTTCCAGGGTGACACACAAGAGGGTTGGGCTGGTCTTGTGGAGTCACAGGGTCCCACTGGACTAAGACCAGCTTTTGCTGTTGACTAACTGCAAACTTTGCAACACTTCATGCAGTGTTTTCTTAAAAACAAAAGTAAAAGTGAATTTAGTATTTTAGGTGGGCAATACCATTCTATAGCTTGCAACTGGAAAAGTTTAAAAGACTCCAGTGAAAAAGCCCTCTCCCCTCCCACCTCTAGTTACTTGTCTTACTGTGGAGAAATCTGATGTAAACGAAAGCAGATCTGTATGGATATGTAATTATCCTTTTAATTTTAACACAGTTTGTAGTGTATGAAACACATTGTTTTTTGTAAGTTTTAACGTTTATGTTTGCTTTTTTCTCTGGAGCAGAATTTAGAAAGGGAATGTGATACTGCCTGTGTAAATTTTATTGCTGCTTCTCTCCTGTTAAACGTCATGTGTAATCCTAAACAGTTCCAGAGTGGGTACAAACATCAGCTCATTTCCCAAGGGCTGAGTCGCAATGATTTGGAGCCTCGCTCTAGGGTGAGGCCAGAGACATTGATTGGACTGTCCAGGCATACCTCAGAGATGCTGTGGGTTCGGTTCCAGACCACTGCCATAAAGTGACTATTGTAATAAAGTGAGTCAAATGAATTTTTTGGTTTCACGGTGCATGTAAAACTTACATTTACACTACAGGGTAGTCTATTAAGTGTGCAATAATATTATGTCCAAAAGGACAATGTGCATACCTTAATTAAAAAATACTTGATTAGTAAATAAATAAACATTTAAAAAAACCATCTTCAACATGTCCTAATCTTTTTGTGAGTGGAGGGTCTTCCCTTATTGATGGCACTGATCAGGGTGGTGATTGGGGAAAGTTAGGGTGATTGGCAATTAAAAAAATTGGACAACAATGAAATGTACCTCATTGATTGATTCTTCTTTTCATTTGAACACTTAGAGGCCAGTGTAGGGTTATTAAGTGGCCTAATTTCGGTATTGTGTCTCAGGGAGTAGGGAGGCCTGAGGAGAGGGAGAAAGATGGGGGGAGGGCTGGTTGGTGGAGGAGTCAGAACACACACACACACACACACACACACACACACACACACACACTGTCCTGTCTTATATGGGCACGGTTTGTGGTGCCCCGAAACAATTACAGTAGTAACATCAAAGGTCAGAGATCACAAGAACAAATACAATAATGAAAAAGTTTGACATGTGAGAATTACCAAAATGTGACACAGAGACACAATGGAAGCATATGTTGTTAGAAAAATGACACCAGTAGACTTGTTCGATGCAGGGTTGCCACAAACCTTCAGTTTATAGAACACACAGCTGCATTTTGAGTATCCAAGAACCCAGTACGAGGTTATAAAGAATAAAAATAAGGAGCGGGATCCGACTTAGGATTGACACAGAGTCCCCTCAAGCTGATGTTTTCCTGGTTTTCAGGAAGGGGGTTTTCTGGGTGGTTAACTCATCCCCCAGTAGAGCATTCATCTGAGAATCTTGGCTGGGGACTGTGCACATGTCTCTTTTTCTCATCTGGGAGATGAAACTTCGTGGTTCTCAAATCTGATGATGACCAGAACTACATGGGGCATCTAAAAAGCCATGAACTCCAGTAGTCTTGCTGTGGGGGTCTGGGAAAATGCATGATTAACTAGTCCCCAGGTGATTCTGATGCTGGTGGCTCATGTATGGGCCCAGAGGCTTTCTACTGTCTTGCCAACTGGAAATGGAAATTATTTCATCAGTGTCTCTAAGAGCTGTCTTAACTTGACCACTGGGAGTTACCATAGATTTGACTACCCACCTTCAGGCTGAATCTACAACAGGTAAAATGTTGTCATCTTTGACAAAACAGAATTTTTTAAGCCATGAACCACAGAGCCCTAAACTTTCCCACCGATTAAATGCACAAGCTGTTGTTCACATAGATACCCCACCTGTCCTCAGTAGGAACAGGTCTATTCCAAACAAGGCAACTTTTTAACCCCCTCCCTAACCTGGGAATCCCACATTAAAATTTTTTAAAAAATATTTATTTATTTTTGAGAGAAAAGAGAGAGGGAGGGAGGGAGGGAGAGAGAGAGAGAGAGAGAGAGAAAGTAGGGGAGGGGCAGAGAGAAAGAGAGAGGGAGACACAGAATCCAAAGCAGGCTCCAGGCTCTTAGCGATGCGGGGCTTGAACTCACAAACTGTGAGATCCTGACCTGATCTAAAGTCAGACGCTTAACCAACTGATCCACACTGTCACACTTGGGAATCCCACATTGCTTGCAGCTTGCTGTTGAACTCAACACATACATAGATGTGCATGTGTGTGTGCAATTTACAATGTTTACTTCTTGTCCAGTTGCATCCTGATAGACCTGGTGTTCGTTCTTCCAGCTGACAGGGACCAGCGTTTCTAATGTCAACATCCCATTTTCCTTGATATCACGGCGTGATGGTTGAACTGTGCCTGTTTATTATAGTGTGTTTTGGGACCGTGTGCATCAGAATCACCTGGAGAGCTTGTTAAAACATGCAGGTTTCTGGGTCTTACCACAGCCCATTGAATCACAGAGTCTGGTCCCAAGGCTATAGAATCAGACTTTTAACCTATTCCCCAAGGTGATAATCAGTTGCCAATGCCAACATCTCACTGATGGCTGATACACGTATGATCCTGTTTAACTGTGATAAGCCAGTGAATGGAGGCAAATTCCTATTTTATTTATTTTTATTTATTTTTTTTCACATCTAAGTTAGTTAGCAAGTTCCTATTTTAATTATGGGCTTCTTCTACAGCAGATCAATACCCATGTCTAACAATGGAGTTTGTTGCTGCTGAAACTTTTTCTTGTTGGCCCATCTTCTAGCACAATATTCCTTACACTTCATTGTGCCTGTGGATCCCTTGGGGATCTTTTTTTTTTTTTTAATTTTTTTTTAACGTTTATTTATTTTTGAGACACAGAGAGAGAGCATGAACGGGGGAGGGTCATAGAGAGAGGGAGACACAGAATCTGAAACAGGCTCCAGGCTCTGAGCTGTCAGCACAGAGCCCGACGCGGGGCTCGAACCCACGGACCGTGAGATCATGACCTGAGCTGAAGTCGGATGTTTAACCGACCGAGCCACCCAGGTGTCCCTGGGGATCTTGATAAAATGCAGATTCTGACTCACTGGGTCTGGGGTGGGGTCTGGGACTCTGCAATTCAAACGGGCTGCCACCTGCTGCCTGCCACTGCTGGCTGTGTTGAGCAGGTTGCTCTCTCCCTCTATCTGTCAGATAGATCTAAGGCCGGTCACGTGGATCTGCCTGCTCGAGGCTGAGTGTCATAGTACTGACTCAGGCTTCCTTTAATTTTATTTAATTTTTGTAGGTGAAGGAAGCCTGAGACCCCTGGGAGAGAGGCCAGAGTCTTTGGTGAAGGAAGGCAGCCAATTACATCACTACCAAAGGGCCCATGGATCTGGTGCAGTGGGGAGAGTATTGAGTGGGAAACAGCCAGCCTTCCACAGTTCTGGGGGAGCCTCGGGAGAGCAGAGACCATCTATGCTTTATTTTGTAATTAAGGGGAGAAGAGTTCAACCTAAAATGTTGCTTAAGGGTCCTGGCTTTTAAATTTATGTCACTGAGTAGCCTATGAATCAAGCCATCCACTATGAAGATATCATTTCTGATAGAGATTTTCTTTCTCTGTGGCTTTATGCAAATGTTTTAACTTATCCCACTATTAAGCTTTATGGGGACTTCAGGTCCATTCGACCTGAAGCGGGGACGTGCTTTCTGGGTTTATGCACTCATGTTTGATTACGGAACTCTTCTTCCCTCATCTCCTCAGGCTGGGAAATGGAGGTGACATCTGGTTTTCTCAGGCATCTTTTGAGGGGAGTGGACTACAAAGCTCTTAGAAGTGTGAAGACTGTCGGGGCGCCTGGGTGGCGCAGTCGGTTAGGCGTCCGACTTCAGCCAGGTCACGATCTCACGGTCTGTGAGTTCGAGCCCCGCGTCAGGCTCTGGGCGGATGGCTCGGAGCCTGGAGCCTGTTTCCGATTCTGTGTCTCCCTCTCTCTCTGCCCCTCCCCCGTTCATGCTCTGTCTCTCTCTGTCCCAAAAATAAATAAAAAATGTTGAAAAAAAAAAATTAAAAAAAAAAAAAAAAAAAAAGAAGTGTGAAGACTGTCAGTGGAGAGAGAAGTGCTTTGTTGCATTTTGAGAGGACTTTTCAGTGAATTTGCTTGGTGACTCTGGGTCCAGTGAAGCCCCCTGATCATCCAGAGCTTGACGTGAATACCTCGCCTCAGGGAATCCCTCTCAGACCACTCCTGAGGTGTGAATCTGGGCCGCTCATCTGTTTTCTTAGGGGCCCTGTGCTGTCCTTCGTAGCATGTTCATCACTGTGTAATGTTGAGACCGAGGCTTGGGGAGGGGAAGACCTGAGTCTTTTGAGGTTCCTAGGAGTGGCCAGTGCCAGGCCTGTGCCTGGTACATTATGGCTGCTCAGTACATACTTGGATGCATGTGAATGCTATAGCAAACACATGATTTTTATGTGATTTAATGGGCCTTACTCCAAAGATAAAGGAAGACCAAACTTTAAAAAAATCTATTGATTGGACTCACAAAGAACTTTGTGCTTTTACCAGTAGAATAAGCTATCAAGACCAAAATGACAGTCATGCATGTTTATTTCAATTCAGTTGGTGGATGGAGTACCAAGTTAGTAGCCTCATTGTCCTCACATCTACTAAGTTAATCATATATCTGTGGCCAAAAAATGCTAGATATCCTCTGAAGTGTTTCTTCCCTTATCCCTTAGCAATACAATAGAGTCTCTAGTTTTTAGATGGACACATGGCAACCTATAATAAAGGGTACATTTTCCAGTCTCCTTTGTACCTAGGTATGGTCATATGATGAATGTAAATGAGGCACATGTGATTTTCAGAAACTGTCATATTACTGTCTTCCTGCTTCCTGCTGATGGACTGTGGATGTGATGACTGGACTTGGGCAGCCGTAGTAGGCTGTGGAGACAGTAGAGCAGCAAGATGAGGGTCCCTAAGTACTTTTCTAAAGCTGCCCTACCAGCCCTGCCCACCTCTGGATTTCATTTGTGTGAATCAAGTCACTCTTAGTTTGGATTTGATATCTCTGCTAAACTGAATCCTACCTAATAAAAGATTAAGAGAATTATAATTCTCAGGACCTTTTTAAGGCCAGTTTTGGAAAACCTGCTGTGGTTCAAGTAATAAATGAGGGTTTGCTTGTGACAAGGTTTTGGGTAATGTAGTATGAGTGTTGAAAGCATGGGCATGGAAGTGTGTTGGGTCTTAGTTGCCGGGAGTTCTTGGACAATCTCCTTGGGCTTCCATCTTTCTGTCTGTAAAATGGGGATAATGACACAGTGCCTGAGTCCTGCTGTTCGTCCTCTTGTGGAACCTCCATATAACCAGTTCTCTCAGGGCCAAAGCAATTTCAGTTGAAGAAGATAGCTCTTGTGCAGCTTGTCTTTTTTTTTTTTCTTTTTAAATCAACAAAATGAAATAACCTTAGAAATATAACTCGTTAAAGCATATAAAATTGTTGGTTCTTTTATGTGATTTTAAGTTCAATTATAGACCATGGGCTTTTACCATCTTAATGACAATTCATTTAGCCTTTCTTAATTTGATGCCTACCAAGTGCCAGGCATTTCTTCTTAAGCCTTGGGAACAAAAACCAAAAACCAAAACAAACAAAAAATGATCAAGACATAACTGTACCACTACAGACTGTAAAGCGATGGTGGGCATGCCCTTCTCTTTACAAAGCAGTTGTATGCTTTGCAGATAGATGTTCTTAGGGGGATAGAAGGCGGAGATTTTGACGATGTGGTTCTTTTGTTTCTACAAGTATAGATAAACCGATTGCCGGTTACTGGGGCCATAGTATGTGCAAACCAGATGTTGACTGCATGTTCATTGGTGCTCAGAGCTTGACCTGGACTTAATTTTTCAGTCTTCTGAGAGTCCAGAGACAGAGTCCCTCTTCCCTGGAGTTCTGCACCTTCTTGGCTTTCTTACTGCTTTCCTCTGTCCTGCACTCCTGTTTCCGAGACTGCCTCTTTGGTCTACATGTGCATTTATTTAGTCTTTCCACTTGATTGTAAGGAATTTTAGATCAGGGACTATGGCTATTTAGGTGATTTGTACACAGATCTTAGGGCCAGTGTTTCATATGCAATCTCTTCAAAGCTTGACTGATTCATGGGGCAGCGAGGATTCTCAGAGCACATGACTTCTTCCATCCCTCCTTGCTAAGGCAGAACCTGGAAATGGGCTGCCTCAGAGTTTGTCAGCTGCACCAAGGGTGCCTCGTTCTACTCAGCTACCCCAGTGGTGTGGATTTCCTATAGCAGAGAACTTGTCCCTGTTTCTAAAGGTCAGCACCTTTATTGGCTTCCTCTCCTTTGCCTTCTCTGTTTTATTGTGCCTAATAAAATGCAGTGGTTATTTTACTATTTAATAATTTCTAAGATCAAAGGAAGTTAAGTAGTCATTTCTGCTTTTATTAATTAGTCTTTTCTTTTTCAAATTAGTTTTCTGTTGATGTTCTCAACAGATAAATGCAATGTCATTTATTCCTCTCTGTGAAGGCCATTTAAAGTCTTAGTGGATTTAGCTTTTTAATTTATTCTTGAATTTTGAATAGGAAAAAAAATGAGAGTGTGAGTTAGAACAGATATGTTTAAAAAGACATATAAGCTGCTTTTCGCCCTGTGCGTCTCATCTCTGTGAAGGAAGCATACCATACGTGCACCCAAGAATCGTGCATTCCTGCACTTCTCCATGCAATCTATGGCAGTGAAACAATTAAATCGAATGGTTTTCTAGTCTCTTGTGACAGATGTTCTAGTGGTGTTTTTATTCTAGTAAATAGAACTTTATTCCAGAATTCTTTTTGGCACTCTTAAATTTTGGAACTTTAGGTGTTTTCATTATTACAGGAGACACCTATTCCTGTGCCATAAAGGTCCTTGGACTATCATGTAAATGCTCCTGAGTGGGGACCGGGGCACTGAGCAATCCTTCTCCTGGTGGGAATCATGGAATGACCCCATCTGGCAAAGCACCTGAGTTGTGTTATGTCTGAGTATAGTTATGTTCCTAAGTATGTTTACGGGCACTGCCACGCTGGGTCCCTTCATCAAAGCAGGAGGAAATGTTATCTCTGCTTTAGGAAAAAAGTTGCTTTGTTTTCCTATAAACTAAATTGGTGGGGAAGACCCATCTATCAAAGGGAAGATGGTTCACATTGCTTTTTAATCTTATAAGATTGCTTGCTAATTAGAAATTAAAAGACCTGGAATTACCTTGAACATGAATAAATAAACCTCTTAGGTCAGGGTGGAAAAGTTGATACACTGTATATTACATGAAAGTCTTCTTGGGCTGTTTGGAGTTTGATGTTTCTGGAGTTAAAACAGCCCTTGAAAAAAACAGACAACATTCAATGATATCAACTTGCAAATATTTGTAGGAAAACAGCAACAGACCATATCTTCAAGGACTTGAAAGGATGCTTGGCTGGTGTTGTCTTCCCAGAAGCTAAAGGCTGAGAGCCAGCCGAGGCAGAACCTTCCAGTCTGAGACACTAACTCCTGTTGGAAAAGGCACACAGCAACAAATATAGCCGACCTTTATTTTCCCTTTGATTTTTTTGTTTAACTGCAGTTTTGATTAATGACAAACATATCGATGTTTGGCTTGTGAGGCGTGGATGCATCCCTGCTCTTTCTCAGTGGAGGCTGGACTGAGGTAGCAAACAAAATCTAATTAGTTCTTTTGAAGTACCCCCTCCCTGCCCTATTTGTTACTAAGCTCTACCTTTGATAGTCTAATACTGTGTGGTCTGTGGACTCTGCTGCCATGTAAATTTTTAAAAATATATTTATGTATTTGTGTAGCTAAAAGCAGTCTGTGTGCTATGCATATGGAAATATTTAAGGGAAAGTGTACTCATATCTGCAACTTACTTTGAATACGTATAAAATAAGATAGATTGATGGATGAGTAGAGCAGTGATGAATAGGTATGTGATAAAGCAACACAGTAAAATATTCTAGAATCTTCATGACGGGCACATAGAAATTCCTTGTAAAATTCAACTTTTGTGCAGGTATGAACACTTTTATAATAAAATATTGGGAGGAAAAATGGAAGGGGAGGAGTCTGTCATGTAGGATTCTCACTCAGATGAAGCCAAATCTCTAGGAATAAAATAGTTTTTAGCATGACAGAAGTCTTGACTGACAGGCAGACTTGGGGTGGTTATTGCTTGGCGCGGAAAGAGTGCATCTGCTTCTGTGTCTTCGTAAAGGCTCTGTAGTACCCCGTTTCAGTGAATGTGCTGTAATGTATGAGCCAGTTTCTGATTGGTGTTTCAGTGGCCAGGCACCAGCCTGGTGGGACTTCCACGACAACATACCACAGACTTAAGGGTGGCTTAAACAACAGACATTTATTTTCTCACAGTTTGGGAGGTCCAAGATCAAGGTGCTCAAAGGTTGAGTTTCTGGGGAGGATTCGTCTCCTGGCTTGTGAAGGGCTGCCTTCTTGGTGTCCTCGTGTGGTCCTCTGTGCTTCTGCAGAGGGACAAATCTCTGGGGTCTCTTTATAAGGACCCAGCCCGTAGGGCTGACCTCTCATGACCACTCTCATGACCTCACTTAACAAATTCATTACCTTTTCGTGAATAAACGGAACTTTATTCCTTTGTCCTGCCGGTTGTAATCCCCTTTGGTTGTATGACTTTTCTCCTTTTTCAAAGAACACCTGGGAACAGTGCCTCCTTCAGGTCTGGCGGGGAGCTTGGTTCATCCACTTCTTGGGGTGCCCGCCTCTCTTTTTTCCGTGTGCTTGCTGTTCAGCGGTGTCTATTTGTTCTCCTAAATATGGGGCGCCTGCCCCAAGGGACATGGTCTTCGACGGAGTCATAACTCCTGGGGCTCTGTGTATGGAGCTGGGGGAAGGAGGAGGCATAGGAAATGGGAACCTAGCTGAAACAGGGGTTGAGTCTGGCACTGGATGAGGGTGCTTCTGGCTGCCCAGGCTCCTGCCAAGAACCATTCCTGAGATGAGAGCTGCTGTTCCCATGGAAACGAGTGGCCTCCTCCACCCCTCCCTGGGCCCCCTGGTGTGATGCTGTGTCTGTGTATTCTGTACAAAGATACTTGTCCTTTCCCTTTGTAAACTACATTTGACATGGATTAAATCAATATAGACAAACAAAAAAACCCTAACACAGACTCTGTCTCTAAGTAGTCACATTGGGGGTTCGGCTTCAGCATGTTAATTTGGCGGGGGACACAACTGAGTCCATAACAATAAATATTTAAATTGTTTCAAATTTGGGATTACTATAAGCAATTCTGCAGTGAATTTACAATTTAAACAATGGAGGTTTATAGATGGTTTATAGATTATACACATTTAACACAGGATAGTGATGTTTTATCTATTTGAACCAATTTGTGTGATCATCTCTGTATTTTCTGCATACTGTCCATAGTCCCACCACACAGATAAGTCTTTTAAATATGTGTTTTATTAATTGGATAATTTTTTTTTTTGAGAAAAAAGCATGAGAGGGAGAGAGAATCTTAAGCAGACTCCACGCCAAGTACAGAGTCCCATGTGGGGCTCTTATCTCTCGACTGTGAGATCATGACTGGAGCTGAGATCAAGAGTCAGATGCTTAACCAACTGAGTCACCCAGGTGCCCCCAGATCGGTCTCTTTAATACACTTCAGTGTGATAAAGAATGTATTTTGTATGAATTCGTTTTTCTTTGATAATCACTGATGATGTGTGTGTGTGTAATATATATATGTATGTATGTATGTATGTATGTATGTATGTATGTATTCTTCTGGATTTGCCTTTTCACATCTTTTAGCATTTTCTTATAAGGTCATTTGTCATTTTAATTGATTTCAAAGGCTCTCACGACATTAAAGAATTAAGACTTTGTTGGTAACAGAGACAGAGCACGAGCAGGGGAAGGGCAGAGAGAGGAAGACAGAATCCAAAGCAGGCTCTAGTCCCTGAGTTTTCAGCACAGAGCCTGATGTGGGGCTTGAACCCACAAACTGTGAGATCATGTCTTGAGCAGAAGTTGGATGCTCAACCAGTTGAGCCACCCAGCTGCCCCAGCTTGTCTCTATTTTCAGTCAGCACTGTTCTTTTGTCTAACTGCTCCTCCCCTTTGTTCTGTTATGGGCTAAATTGTGT
This sequence comes from Panthera leo, assembly GCF_018350215.1. NCBI lineage: Eukaryota > Metazoa > Chordata > Mammalia > Carnivora > Felidae > Panthera > Panthera leo. The sequence goes on from NC_056680.1 coordinate 40,062,331, forward strand.
GCACTTCTGACTCCTGTGTTGAAGCCCTGACTCTCAGTGTCTCAGAATGTGACTGTATTTGGAGAGAGTGCCTTTAAAGAGATCAGTGAAGTAAAATGAGGTCATCAGGGTGGGTCTTCATCCCCTGGGAGTGGGACCTTTACAAGGGGAAGATTAGACACAGCACAGACCCAGGGTGGCAGGGGGAGGACACAGTGGGAAGGTGGCAGTCTGCAAACCAAGGAGAAAGACTTCAGAAGAAATCAATGTGGCTGACACTTTGATCTTGAATTCCAGCCTTTAGAACTGTGGGGGACATTTAAAAATATATATATTTAATGGGGCGCCTGGGTGGCTCAGTCGGTTGAGCGACTGACTTCGGTTCAGGTCATGATCTCACGGTTTGTGATTTCGAGCCCTGCATCGGGCTCTGGGCTGACAGCTCAGAGCCTGGAGCCTGCTTCTGATTCTGTGTCTCCCTCTCTCTCTGCCCCTCCCCCACTCATGCTGTGTGTCTCTCTCTGCCTCAGAAATAAATAAACATTAAAAAAATTAAAAAAATATATATTTATTTTTGAGAGAGAGAGAGAACACGCACTTGAGTGAGGGAGGGACAATGAGAGAGGGGGACAGAGGATCCAAAGCAGGCTCTGTGCTGACAGCAGAGAGCCTCATCATGCGGGGCTTGAACTCCCTGTGAAATGATGACCTGAGCCAAAGTCTGATGCTTAATCAACTTAGCTAGTCAGGCACCCCTGGGGGACTTTTTTGTTGTTGTTTAAGCCACCCAGTCTGTGGTGTTTGTTATGGCAGCCTCAGCTTACTTATGCCCACTCCAACCCAGGAAATTGTCTCCTACAGTGGGGCAAGGATTCCTATTGTCTCCTTCTCCCCACTGCCCCCTGCCTCTTTCTCTTTGTCTCATCCCATCAACCTAGAACAAGGTTTGACCCATAGTAGCCACCTAGATACCTGCTAAATGAATGAAGAGGATCTGAGCGGTTTTATTTTGGTTTTAATTTGAGAATGTCTGCTAAGGTATGCCTAAGTTATTGCATCAAAGAAGCCTAAATAGGATAAAGTTTGTCTTTCGAACAGATCTCTGTCTCTGGTTGTCTCAGGGCATGTGGGTAGGCTCCATTATACTTAATGTACTAATATACTCTTCCATTTATGATTCAGAATGGCTGCTCTTGTTCCTACCGTCTCATCTGTATCCTAACCAACAGGAAGAAGGAAATGACTATTAATGTTGCATTCATATATCTTAAAAATCTGACGTGTGTTGGCATGCAAAGTTTCCCTTCATATTTCATAGGTCAGAAAGTCACATGACTTATGAAACTGCAAGAAGAGCTGGGAAATACAGTCTTGGGTCAGGTGGCCATATGCTGAGCTAAAACTATTAAAGGAAGGAGGGGAGAATGAATATTGGAATGTAGTTACTCTGCCACAGTCAGTATAGGAAAATGTATTTTGAGTTCCTAAATGCTGCCTTTTAAATATTTTACTTTAAAAATCAAAAGAAAGGATAACTAAAGTTACTTTCTTGTGTGCCTTAAATTTTGAGTGATGAGAGAATTTGACTCATAGTCCAGAAATCGTATTCTTAAAACATTTAAGCCATATTCTATTTGTACGTGTGGATTTCTTTTTATGCCTCAAGATGAGAAAAGGATGGCTATATAAAAGGAATGAGGAAAAATTAGCAAATTATGTGGTAGTAATCACTAGAAGAACTAGAAATAAAATAGTTTCAAATGGTTGCCTTTGGAAGTAAAGGAGATGTGACATGAAAGTATTCCTTTTATTATATGTCCTTCTGTACTATGGCTTCTTAAAGATCATGTGCCTGAACTGTTTTAATGCAAATTAGACTGTTTAAAGAATAGGATTTTATAAAAATGAAGATAGAAAGTATAAACTAAAATAGGCAATGAGAAGAATACTTAAAATCAATAAAATGGCAAGTTCAGAAAGTATGTTTTACACTTTATCTGTCTTTATCTTGAGGATGAAACCCAAGAGTGTACAGGAAGCTTGATGATCCAGGGCTTTTTAATGAACGATGTGCTATAGGGACTAAGAATGTAATGTCACCTGATTGATCCCTGTGGTGGTTACGTGAAGATGGGTCCCTCAGGGAGCTAGGATCTATTTTTGTTCACAGCAACTTTCAAGACTTTTCTGTCCACCCCATTCTTCCATTTTAGGAGTGTGATACCCTCTTTTTTGACAAAGCATTTAGATTTAAGGAAGGTAATCCAAATATGAGCCCTGGGTCTTGGTCATATGTAAACACTAAATTGCAAGTAGTGAGTGGTAGAAAGACTAAGGTCTGTGTGAGGCTGTCATTCCTGAGCTGTCTTCTGCACCAGGGTGGCTGAGAGGCTTCTTGGAGGCATTCATAGAGACATCCTTTCTTCCTGACCAAAGTGAGTTCCTCCCACCGCCACATTAATTGCTCTCATATTATAGTGAGCCCTGCTACAAGACAGGTATCGCTGTGCTGGTGAGTGTTAAGGTGCTAGCCCATGGTCACCTGGTTGTCTTCAGACCCATGGAAGGCTTTTCTTTTTGGGCCAGTCAAACCTGGTGTGAATCCAGTAGTTCCATTTTACCTGCTAAGCCAACTTGGGCAGCTTCTAACCCCTCCGGCTCTGGGTTCATGCCTGTGCAACGTGGACTCTCCTAGGATGGCTAGAAGCTCAGGTGAGAAAATGCATACTCTGGCTGTGTCATCGAGGGGTCATATTAAATGTAAATTTTCCGGGCGCCTGGGTGGCTCAGTCCGTTAAGTGTCTGACTCTTGATTTCAGCTCAGGTCGTGATCTCGCGGTTTGTAAGCTCGAGCCCCACGTCGGGCTCTGCACTGACAGGAACCTGCTTGGGATTTGCTCTCTCCCTCTCTCTCTCTCTGCCTCTCCCCTTCTTTCTCTCTCTGTCTCTCAAAATAAATAAGTAAACTTAAAAAAAAATGTAAGTTTTCATCCTGGCTGCATGGTACCTGGAGATCTTTGAAGAAAACTACCTGCCTGACTTCAGATTGACCAAACAGAAAACTTTGGAGGTGGGGGAAGTTGACGGACAGTAGTATTAAAAACAAGAAGAAAACACACCCATACAGCTTTTCCCAGGAGCTGGCTGGAGAAACACTGCCATAGAAGATAAAATGCACCTGCGCCTGTGGGGCCTGGATGGATCAGGAGGCACAAATCAACCAGAATTCAAAAGTCGTCAACTATTCGCCTATGCTTCAAACTGAAGGGGTCTCAGTAGGCTCCTGTTTATTTCACCACATGATTGAGTGTCTGTGACTGAGTTCCACTGAGAAAATCGCTGTTTGCTGTTACATCTTCTCTCCTGAAGGCCCCGCAAAAAATGTCTCCATGCCTGTGTAGCTACCGCATGAACATACCGGTTCTGTTTTCAGGGGTTCGTTAGTCTCCAGGAAGAAAAACCCAGACTTGTGATCTGACCTAAGTCAGCTTGACCGATGAGGGCTCTTTTGACAAATACTCTAGCCCCCAGTGATCATAGGTAGGTAGGTATTACAGATCTCTTCCTCCAAACCCCATCCAAGATGATAGGTTACAAGGCAGTCAAACACATAATAGTAAGAAGGCACAAAAGTGGGGGCTCCCCAGTCCATTCCTATACACTGAGTGAAGCCTGCCACCTACACTTGGGCATTTTAATGCACCCTTTGCTTTACTGGTTCACTGTGAAGTCAGTGTGGGGATAATCCAAGGGCAAAGCCAGCCGAATTTACAGTTTGGTCAGGCAACAGAACACCCATTAAGTGTGTACTGGGGGAGGCACAGGAACGTGTGGTTTTAGACCCTAAGAATTACTGCAAGTTACTAGGCTGCTGAACCTATCATGTTTTTCTTCTCATGCCCATCATAGTTGAGACTCCATGAAATTATTTCTAGCCAACCACCTAACTGACCTCTAACTGATTGCTCCATTGATAAATTATTTCCAATAGTGTGTATTTTTCGTTGGTGAAATGAGTCATGTTTGAGAAATACAGGTGGGTTAGAAATACTACATAGGCACTCCTGCCTTGCACGCAAAGGGTTATGACAGGGGTCACCAACTTTTTACGAAAAGGGTCAGATAAAAAATATTTCAGGCTTTGAGGGCCATCTAGTTGATATTCCAACTATTCAGCTTGGCTATGGTGGCATGAAAGTCACCACAGTCAATATGTAAATAGTTCTCTTGTAATAAGATTATAGTTACGTTAGGTTGTTCACTCATGGTATAGAAGAATCTGGCAAGTTCAGGATCTTGTTTACTTTGGAACAGTGGAAGCACCTGATTCTTCTATCCCTGAGTGTTGCCTTACGTAGGGGATTCTGTTCTGTGATATCAGACATCCGGAAGGCTAGCTGCGAGAACATGTTTGTATTTTCCTTGTGTGTGACTTCTTTGTGAGGACAGAGAGCTGAGACCTCAGTAGGCAAACAAGAGCTGGCTGTGGGACTTGATGGGGGCTGTTGTTCCTTGTCAAACTCCATGTAACGGCAGGGGAATGGAGAGGACACCTGTGGCCTTCTCTCCCTTTGAATCAGAGGAGGCCACCATTTGCCAACAAGAATGCAGTGATTGTCAATGACCCAATTGGCTTAAGTCTGTGTGTAACTGTCACTCAGGCAAAATTTCAGAAGTGAACTGACCTGGCCTACTACATGGCTTTCAGTTCATCTTGATCCTGGAAGCTGGCCTCTCTGCGTTGGTCGTAATTACATGGATTAAAACACTTAAAACATTTTCTTCTCTTTGTATATAAAATTGATTATGTGTGTGTGTGTGTGTATGCACATAGCATAAAAGTAACCATTTTAACCACTGTTTATTTTTAAGTTTATTTGGAGAGAGAGAGAGAGATAGAACATAAGTGGGGGAGGGGCAGAGAGGAAGAGAGAGTATTCCAAGCAGGCACCACACTTTTAGTGCAGAGCCCCATGTGGAGCTCAAACCCACAAACTGTGAAGTCATGACCTGAGCTGAAACTAAGAGGTGCTTAACTGACTGAGCCACCCAGGCTTTTGTCATTTTGTGACTGGCTTATTTTACTTGGCATAATGTCTTCAGGTTGATGCAAATTGTAACATGTATCAGAATTTCTTTCTTTTTTAAGGCTGAAGAATATTCTAGTGTATGTGCAGACCACATTTTGTTTATCCATTCATGCGTCAGTGGTCGTTTGGATGGTTTCTAGTTTTTGACTGTTGTGAACAGTGCTGCTATGAATATTGCTGTACACATAACTCTGTGAGCTCCTGCTTTCAATACTTTGGGGTACATACCCAGAAGTGGAATTGTGGGATCATACTATGATTCTATGTTGAAAGTTTTTTTTCTTTAATTTTTTTTCACATTTATTTATTTTTGAGAGAGCAAGACAGAACATGATCAGGGGAGGGGCAGAGAGAGAGAGAGAAAGAGCAGGGACATAGATTCTGAAGCAGGCTCCAGGCTCCGAGCTGTCAGCACAGAGCCTGACGTGTGGCTTAAACTTACAGACTGTGAGATCATGACCCGAGCTGAAGTCGGATGCTTAACCGACTGAGCCATCCATGTACCCCTCTGTGCTGAAAGTTTTGAGCCATCATACTGTTTCCCCAATGTCTGCATCATTTTACATTCCTACCTGCAATGTATAAGGCTGCTAATTACTCCACATCCTCTCCAACATTTGTTATGGTCTGTTTTTTTTTTTTTTTTTTTTTTTTTTTTTTTTTTTTTTTAATAATAGCCCCACTAATGCACATGAAGTATAATATCATGTGGTTTTGATTTGCATTTCCCTAATGACTAGTGATGTTGGGCATCTTTTCGTGTGCTTATTGGACATTTGGAGAAATAACTATTTTTTTGAGACATAACTATTTAAATACATTGCCTAATTTTTAAAGTTTATTTAATTATTTTGAGAGGGAAAGAGCGAGCGAGCGAGAGCTTGAGCAGGGGAGGGGCAGAGAGAGAGGGAAAGAGAGAATCCTAAGCAGGCTCTGTGCTGTCAGTGTAGAGCCTGATATAGGTCTCAGTCTCACAAACCCTGAGATCATGACCTGAGCTGAAATCAAGAGTCGGACATTTAACCAACAGAGCTAATAAAGCACTCTGAAAAGTTTTTATTTATTCCAGTTAGTTAACATACAGTTAATATTAGTTTCAGGTATACAATATAGATATTCAACACTTCCATATACCACCCAGTGGTCATCACAACAAGTGCGTTCTCTTAATCCCCATCACCTATGTCACCCACCCCTCTACCTACCTCCCTTCTGGTAACCATCAGTTTGTTCTCTATAGTTAAGAGTCTGTTTCTTGGTTTGCTTTTCTCTCTTTTTTTCCCTTTGCATATTTGTTTTGTTTCTTAAATTCCACATGTGAATGAAATCATACGGTATTTGTCTTTCTCTGAGCATAATGCTCTCTGGCTCCATCCATGTCCTTGGAAATGGCAAGATTTCATTCTTTTTTTTTGGATGAGTAATAATTCCATTTTTCCACCTATCTATCATATATCTATGTATCTATCACATCTTCTTTATATATTCATCAGTCAGTGGACCCTTGGGCTATTTCCATAATTGAGCTTTTGTGGATAATGCTCCTATAAACATTGGGGTGCACGTATCCCTTCAAATTAGTATTTTTGTATTCTTTGGGTAAATACCAAGTAGTGTGCTTCCTGGATCCTATCTCCTACATGATTTTTAAACTGTGTTTCCCAAAGTGGTTCCTTGGAACACTGGTTTTGCAGCATCTTAAATGGGCTTTTTGAGTAAAAAGGGTTCTGAGACCAAATACTAATGGTATGCTTTGGGTTCAATAAAGCCTAAACTTTTTTTTTGCTTGTGAAATGCTTGGAACATTAATGCACTAATACATACATAGTAAACCTCTGAGTCAGAGAGTATGAAATATATTTCTCAAGCTTAACTGACCACAGAGCTCTTTTTATGTAGAAAAATTTGCAGGACTAGTCTTTGCTGAAGAGGATGTAGGGAATGCTGTACTAGCTTATTTGCTTTGTCACTGGTTGTCAATTTTTTTGTTTTACTACATGCCTATGCTCTGTTCTTAGCATCAGCATACTCATGGCTGATGGCTTCCCTCACTGTTTTCTCCCTTTTGCTCACCTGTTCTAGTCAATGGGCAAATCTTGATTCTTCCTCCCTAAAGAGAACTTGAACCCATCCCCTTTACTTTATTTTCCCAGTCCTTAGTATGGTTGCTTGTACTTCTACAAACTGTCTGAATGGGTCTTGCTCTATACCAAGCTACCAGAATGGTCTTTTGAAAACGTAAATTAGGGGCGCCTGGGCGGCTCAGTCGGTTAAGCGTCCGACTTCGGCTCAGGTCATGATCTCGCGGTCTGTGAGTTCGAGCCCCACGTCGGGCTCTGTGCTGATGGCTCAGAGCCTGGAGCCTGTTTCAGATTCTGTGTCTCCCTCTCTCTGACCCTTCCCCATTCATGCTCTGTCTCTCTCTGTCTCATAAATAAATAAACAACAACAAAAAAAAGAAAACGTAAATTAGATAAAGTCATGCCCTTACTTAAATTCTGTATTATTAGTCAGCCCTGGTGTGTAGGTCATTTTGAGCTGTACTGGAAAATGATATTCAAGTACCAAACTTAGTGATGTCTTCTTTTTAATAAAATTCAAGTATAATTAACATACAATGTTAAATTAGCTTCAGGTGTACAATATGATTCAACAATTCTATACATTCCTCAGGGCTCATTATAAGCGTAGTCTTAATCCCCTTCATCTAACCCTCTGTGCCCCCCCCCCCCCCCACCACATAGCACCCTTCTGGCACCCACTAGATTGTTCTCTGTAGTCGAGTCTTGCTTTTTTGTTTGTCTCTTTTTTTCTTTGTTCATTTGTTTCTGAAATTCCACATATGTGTGAAATCATATGGTATCTGTTTTTCTCTGATGAATTCATTTCACTTAGCATTATACCTTCTAGATCCATCTATGTTATTGAAAATGGCAAGATTTCATTCTTTTTATGGCTGAGTAATATTTTCTTTGTGTGTGTGTGTATATATATATATATATTACATTAAAAAATTTTAATGTTTATTTTTGATAGAGAAACAGAGCATGAGTGGGGGGAGGGCAGAGAGAGTGAGAAGGAGACACAGAATCTGAAGCAGGCTCCATGCTCTGAGCTGTCAGCACAGAGCATGATGTGGGGCTCGAAACCACTGACAGTGAGATCCTGACCTCAGCCAAAGTTGGACACTTAACTGACTGAGCTACCCAGGCGCCCCACTACTGTGTGTATATGTATGTGTGTGTGTGTGTGTGTGTGTGTGTGTGTGTGTGTGTGTATATATATATATATATATATTTTTTTTTTTTTTTTTAGAGAGAGAGTGAGCGAGTGCGGGTGCACGTGCGTACGAGTGGGAGAGGGGCAGAGGGAGAGTAGGGAGATAATCCCAAGCAGGCTCCACACCCAGCAGGGAGCTGGACATAGGGCTTGATCTCACAACTGTGAGATCATGATATGAGCCAAAATCAAGAGTTGGATACTTAACCAAATGAGCCACTCAGGCATCCCTATACCACTTCTTCTTTATTTACTCATCTATGCATGGACGCTTGGGTTACTTCCATAATTTGACTGTAATAAATAATACTGCTATAGACATAGGGGTGTGTATAGCCTCTTGAATTAGTGTTTTCATTTTCTTTGGGTAAATACCCAGTAGTAGAATTACTCGATCCTATGCTAGTTCTGTTTATAATTTTGTGAGGAACTTCCTTATTGTTATCCACTGCAGCTACATCGGCTTTCATTTCCACCAGCAGTGCACGGTTTCCTTTTTCTCCATGTCCTCACCAACACTTGTTATTTCTTGTGTTTTTAATATTAGCCATTCTGACAGGTGTGAGGTGGTATCTTACGGTGGTTTGGATGCATATTTGCCTGATGATGAGTGATGCTGAGCATCTTTTCATGTGTCTGTTGGCCATCTGGATGTCGTCTTTGGAGAGATGTCTGTTCATGTCTTCTACCCATTTTTTAATTTGCTTATTTGTTAGTGATGTCTCCTTTAAAAAAGTAAATTAGAGCAGATTCACAGTTATTTCTGGTCTTTTCTTGCAATAGCTTGCATTCTTCTTGAAGGAGAGAAAACAGTACTTTCCTCAGAGGTGGTTAGAGGGGTATGATACCAGTTTCCTGTAATCCACAGTCTAATGTCTCTGTACCACAGGAACCAACTGCTACTGTTGAACAGTTTAAGTTACGTGGCAATTGTTGTTTATTGCAATGATTTCTTCGTGGTGTTTCTTGAGTACTGTTAGAATCTGATGAGACTTTTGAGTGCTATAGAAGAAAAACAGATTATCCTGCTTACCAGTGGTTCTCAACAGGGCTCAGTATTCCCTGCAGCCCTGAAGGCATTTGGAATGAAAATGAGAGTTGGGAATGTCCTCACTTCTCTGGGTGCTACTGGCATTGAGTGCTCTGCTGTCCACGATGAAAGCTGTCCTGCCCTGCATAGGACAGTTCCGCACATAGAGAATTGTCCAGTGTCAAATGTCCTCATTAAACTATTGGTCGTCAAAATGCAAACTTTAGCACTGTGTGTGGTACCTCGTCAAACCTATCTCCTGACTGTGTTCTCAGCGTAACACACACACCCTCCATTTATGCTCCCTGCTCTTCTCCAACATGTGATACCTTCCTGAGCAAGTGAAACTTAATGTGTTCTTTCCTCCATCTGGAATGCTGTTCTATCTTTGACTAGTTAATAAACTCTTCCTTCTGAGCCTCTTTCCATCTCTGACCCTTTCTGCTCAGAGGGAGAGTTAGTTGCTATTGCCCTATGTTCCGCAGCACCCAGAGTGCCTCAGGTAGTCACCGGGGATGGCACAAGTATGTTATTTCTTCTCTGGGAATACGGTAGGATGATATTTCCCTGCCCCTCCTTAAATTAAGCACAGTCAAATGACTTGCTTTGGCCAGTGAAGTATAAGCAGAATGGCTTTGTGTAACTTCCATGTGGACACTTCAAGAGGAAGTCATATTCTGCCATTTTCTCTTTCTGTCTGCTCTGGCAGCCAGGAGCAGGGTGGACAGTGGCTGTTCTGACCCTAGACCTTGGAATAAGGAGGATGAGAAGCAGAGCTCTCTACCAGTCCCAGTTGACATGTAACATGAACAAGAAATAAGCTGTGGGGTTGTAAGTCTCTGAAATGCTGAAGTTGCTGGTTACCACAGCATGACCATGCTCAGACTGCCTGAATGACCCCTCTATTCTAACACTTATCACATGGTATTGTTACTGTATTTTTTGTTTGTTTGTTTGTTTTTGTTTTTAACCAAATAAATATCCCCAGTAGGCTGTGGGCTTCTTTCTGGTAGCGACTGTGTTGTTTTGTTCCGGTGTTGTTACCTTTGCAAAGTAACAAGTTATAGTAAGTATTCCTGTGTAATAAATTAAGTCACCACTTAGTAGCTTAGAACAATAAGATTTTTTGACCCTCATGGCTCCATGGGTCAGGAATTTGGGAGCCGTTTGGCTGGGTAGTTCTGGCTCAGAGTCACTTATGGGGTCACAATCAAGATGTCAGTTGAAGGCTTGCCCGGGCCTGAAGGATCCACATCCAAGGTTGCTCACACATATGGCTGGCAAGATGGTGGGAGGCCTTTATGAGAGGCCTCGATTCTTTCCCATGTGGCCTTACAACATGGTAGTGATGCCAGTGATCTAAGAGGGAGGAAGATTGAAGCAACAGTGTCCTTAATGAGTTAGCCTCAAAAGTCACTTCTGCTCGGGGTACTTGGGTGGCTTAGTCAGCTAAGCATCTGATTTTCGCTCAGGTCATGATATAGTGGTTCGTGAATTCAAGCCCTGCATTGAGCTCTGTGCTGACAGTGCAGAGCCTGGAGCCTGCTTCGGATTCTGTGTCTCCTTCTCTCTCTGCCCCTCCCCCACTTGCAATCTGTCTCTCTCTCTCTCTCTCTCTCAAGAATAAATAAATGTTAATGAAATTAAAAAAGTCTTCTGCTGAATTTATGTGTTCCAAGTTATTCACCAAGTGTGGCCCACATTCCGGAGGAGAATTAGCTTTCACCTCCTTTTGAAGAAAAGGATATTGCTATGTTCTGAACATTTGTGTAAACCTGAATTCAGGGTTGAAATCCTCACCCCCAGAGATGATGGTATTAGAAGGTGGGGCCTCTGGAAGTGCTTAGGTCATGAAGTGGGGGAGCTCTAGTGGATGGGATTAGTACTCTTATAAAAGAGACCCACAGAGATCCCTTCCCCCTTTCACCACGTGGGGACACAGTGAGATGTGTCAGCTCTGAACCAGGAAGCAGGCTATCACCAGAATGTGTGCGACCATGACATCACTTTGATCTTGGACTTCCAGCCTCCTGAACTAGGAGAAATAATTTTATAAGCTGTGCAGTTTTGTGGCATTTTGTTCTTGTAACTTGAACAGACTAAGACAAATGGCAAGAATATCTGTGGCCATGCTTGAAAACTACCTCAGTGCACATAGTGGGCCCTCAGTAACCACATCCTGAAGGAAGGACCCACTATTTTCATTCATTCTGCTGGGAAAGGCCTCAACTACTTTCCTCATGTCCTTTAAGTTCAAGTTTTCTCCCCTTCAATTAGCCTTTATTTCAAACTCCATCCCATAGTTTCTTCAGTTAATTTCTGCCCTAGAGAATGAATTATGTATAACCAGTATCTGACAATTTTTTTTTTCAGTGTGCCTGAGGATCTTAAAATAGTAAGAGAGCTAAGTCTCACCAGCCTTGTAAATTAGACGCCTCAAAAATTGTCATAGGAAAGTAACTTGAAATTTTGTCCTTTCCACAGGTTGCCAAAACCACCTTTATCTTGTTATTAGAGGATTCTTCCAAACTGGCAATTAGATTTGGGATTCCATCAGACCCACTTGTAACTCTGAAGAGTATCCTTTTCCTCATCTGTGGTGTTTTTGGACAAAGCCCTGGCTGGTCTCCTTAGCCAGGTCAGCCCTGTCAGTGTTAGGCTTACTTGTGATTCTGGGTAGCAATTCTTTTAGCTGCACAGATGTATTGACCAGAGCTAATGGAATGTAACCTTGTATTTCTCATAGGAGCAGTGGTTCACTATTCACCAACTCCACCTTATGTTTATAGAACTTAACTGCCACAAAGAATCAGAAATGACTGTGTCTACTCCTCAAGGCCCCCTTTTAACAGTGTTCCTTTGCAATTATTCAAGAACTTCGGGGCCAGGACCAGTTGCCTAATGTGTGGGGCTCAGTGCAAAATGAAAATAGAGAAATTTAAGAATATAAGAATTCTAAAATGAGCATCAAAATCAGGCAAAGAGGGCCCTCTGTGACTGCATGCATCACATGCCCACCAAGCTGGCTCTACTCATGGATTTATTCAAGCCAAAAGATACCTCTAACCACCAGGCTGGGATGAAAGAATCTGATGGGCTCACCACAGTAGTTGATTTGGGTGGCCAGTGGTGTCATAGTTGAAGGTGAAGGCTGCATGGTTCAAAGGACCCTGCTTGTCCCCTACTGTATGATGGCCTTGTTGGTTGAGACCCTGCCCAGGATGCCATGTTCCTTTTCGTAGAGCTCCTATTCCATGATTTGTTACCAAATCACAAACCCTGTGAGAGGGCAGCCAGCTCTTACAGTGTGGCATGCCAGCCCAGATTTCTCCTTTTTGAAGCTCCCTTTGAGGCCTTAGTTGGGAGAACTCAGCCGTCCCTGTCCACCCTGATGGGTTTCTACAGCTTTAATTTTTGGGAGAGTAGAAGCTCCTAATATTTTCATCCTGGAAGTTCCTAGCTCTTGATGTCGATTTGCCTTTTCTCATCCCAGGGGTTTACGTAGCAAGAGGGTGGGACAACTTTGCTAACCTAAAGGACCAATAAATTCATCCCTTCAAAGTGTGAAAGCACAGCAATGTTGGCTGCATATGAAGAGGCTACTTAAGTGTCCTTACATAGAGCAAGGACACTTGCTCTAAGGGTCTTTCTAGCTTTCTGGGCCAGCCTTTAGAGTAGCTGTGAAGAATTCAAGTAAAAAGGTCACATATAGTTATATCTTTATTTGGTTTGGCCTGCCAAGATTTTTTTTTTTTTAAGTTTGTTCATATATTAGAGACAGAGAGAGAGAGACAGAGAGAGAAGAAGTGGAGGAGGGGCAGAGAGAGGAGATAGAGAATCCTAAGCAGCCTCTGCACTGCCAGCGCAGAGCCCAACACAGAGCTTGAACCCATGAACCATGCAGCCAAGAGTTGGACGTTTAACTGGTTGAGCCACCCAGGCGCCCCCAATTTTTTTTTTTTTTTTTTTTTTTTTGGTAAAATTTCAAACTAGTTGCCAACATTTAAGTTGGGAAATTTCCAAACAAGTCCAATTTCAGTCTCTTTGGGAAAACCTGTATATTTGAAAACACTAGGCTTACATTCTCATATCTGCCATTGGCAGAGCAGATAGCAGCTTCTCCTATACACGAAGAAAAACTGTCTTTCCTCTTCCACAGCCCTGTGTGCCCGGTCCTTCCCCTCACCTGCCTGATCTGTGTGGGGACAACTGGCAGGGACTGCTCAGAGCCTACTGGAGCCCAGCTGGTACCAGTTGTTAAATATTTCGAATATCACCCTTGCCTGGAGCCATTTGAGTTGCTAACCCTGCTTGGCAGAGAAGCAGCTGTCAGCTTCTTTCTAAAAAACAAATTTAAATTCTGACTCCAGGGTCACTCTGTTACACTGATTAATCTGTTAGATTGTCAGTATTCTCCACTATTTCATTTATTCGGAGCAGAGCTTCGAGATGAAATCTAAGAGGAATTCAGAAAGTCTGGCCATGTCTGTGCTGATGGAGTGGGTGCCCTGGGAAGCCAATTTGCATGAGGGCTGAGGCCCCTCCTGGAAGACAATTCATCCTGATGAAATGAGGATCCAGGTACTAGAACCTGACCTTGTTAGAGGAACTCACTTGTCAGATAATGGCATGAAGTCTGACATCCTGATTTCTCTGCATCTAGCCTTCACTGGCTCCTCTCTGCAGCCTTACAGAGCAGAGCAACAAGTTAAAAGGGGAGCAGTGTTTCTCTACAAACTCTGGGGTATTCCCCTAACAGAATTGAGTCAAAGGGGGTAAAGAGACATTTCCTATCCCTTCCCCAGGGCCCTTGCCACTCTATGAACACACCTGTACTTTATTGGCAGGGCCCTGCGGATCTTCAGTGCTCTGTGGGAGGAGAAGTGTGGGCCAGTCTTGGTGGTTTGGGGTCCTAACAATCACCCCGACACCCTTCCAGATCCTTAAACTTTTGCACACAGACGTGATGAGCCAAAGGGGTTCAAGTCCAGAAACTGAGAGGATGGCAGCATGGTTATGTTTCCTGTAATTTTCTCAAAATATTTTAATGGAGATGGTGGTATGTGTGCATGTGTAAGTTAAATTTGATGTATACCCTAGGGGCTGTTGGTTAACGTTTCACGTTTTCTTAATCTGGTTACTTATTTCTGCATAACCCGCCTCCAAATTTAGTGGGTTAGGATGCAGTATATTAATATTTCTCTTGGTTCTGTGTCTGGATAGCTCAGCTGGTAGTTCTCAACGGGAATCTTTCATGTGGTTGCGGCCTGATGGTGGCTGGGGCTGCTGGCATCCGAAGCCTCATCTGGGCTGGATGTCCAAAGTAGTTTCTTTTCCTCATGTGCCTGACCCTGGGGCAGGGATGGCTGTCACAGCTGGGGGCTAGCTGGGCATCTCCTGTCTGTGATCTCTCCACCTGGCTCGCAGGGGCTTCCTCACAGCATGGCAATGTTGGGGTAGCCAGACTTCCCAGAGAGTGTCCCAAGAGACTGATGAATCTGTGACGGTTCTTACCATACCACTTACTCTTGGAAGCCATGTACATCACTTCTCCTGTCACCAAGGCTGACTGGGATGGTTAGTTTGATGCGTCCACGTGGCTGGGCCTTGGTAACCAGATATTTGCTCTGATATTATTCTAGATGTTTCATGAAGGTATTGTTTAGATGATTTAAACATTTAAATCAATAGACTGAGTGAAACAGATTGCCCTTCCTAATGTGGGTGGGCCTCATGAAATGACTTGAAGGTCTTACTAGAAAAACACAGACCTCTCCTGAAGAAGAGGGAATTCTGCTAGCAGATGGTTTTTGGATGTATGCACTATCATCTCTTCTGTGGGTATCCAGCCTGATGGCTTCCCCTGCAAATTTTGGGTTGGCCAGGCATGACAGAGAGAAAGAATGACAAATTGTGAGGCAATTCCCTAAAATCTCTCTACTTCTGTTTCCTGTTACTTCTTTTTTTCGCCCTTGACTAACAGTGCCCTAGTTTTAGAGGGAGGAGCATCCAAGAAAATGTTCAGTCACCCTTACTTTATTACAGTTCTGATCTGAAATTCCCACTCTGGGGTTGGTTACTTGTATAGAAGTCATAATTTATCAATGGTCGAATGAGTGGTGTTAAAGATGTTTGGTTGGCTAGAAACACTCTATAGGCACCACAGTGTTTCAGCCAAGAAGATTAAAAAAATGACAAGCCTAATATGGCAGCACCTGCTCTTGGTCTATGAAGCTATTTAGCTCTGTGTCCCCCACTTACCAGAGGCACCTGCTGCTTGATCTGATGAAAGAGATTATAAGTGAATGAAATTCTTTGATAAGCTTCTTGTTGAAAAGCCCAAGGGTAGAGCACCAAATGTCCCTGAGCTCACAGGATAATTTGTATGATTATTTTGAGCCAGCCTGCTTCGAGAAATGATTATACAAATGGAAACATTTGGTCCAAGGTTTGCTTTTGTTATAACATGGCCCACAGCAGTGAACCATGGAGGAGCTGTATAGCTCCCACCTACCTCCAACTGTTGGGTGTGACCACCACTGGCTCCCCCAAATCTGTCAGTGTTGACTGGCCAAATGGGCTTAGGTCATTTTGCACCATGGACTATTCTCTCCCTCTCTAAACAAGGACTTTGGGATTCATATGACTTGGATTTGCATATTGAGTTGCAGGCTGAAGAACTGAGAAAGTGCAGTCTTGGCCAAACTGGCCAGCATCCGACTCTGCTTCATCTGCATACTGGAAGGAACATGTGTCATGCTTTCAAAGGGCGGGTGGCTGTTGCTGTCCTTGTTCAGTGTAGTGCACTGCCCTAGGCAAAGGTGGTCCACTGGGTGTCAGCTGACCCCATCTCACCAATCATATTCATTACTCCTCGTTCCATGACCAGTAGCTAGAGAGGACTTACAGAGCTTACTCTACTGCTGTGCCTTTCAGGGAAGGAGGGAGAAATCTTCTTGTGGAAATAGGAAGATGGAGAAAGGGATATTCCAACCAAGGGATTAAAGATTCCTCCTGCTAATTCCAGATGCAACTACAGAGAGATGGTGGGGTTCTGTATGAACAATGTGGACATGAGGCATTGACATCAATGTTATTATTGTGACACGGTCCTCAGGCTGGTGATGGCTGGCAAGAGCCTTCTTTTATCCATAGGTATTATTTGTCTCCCTAAGTCGACATTTCTCATGAACTGCCCTTTCTTTAGCCACTTAACACCAGTTTGGTGCTCTGTACTGTATTTGTGGCCAACCACAGTATTTTCTTGAGTTAAAGAGTTCAGCAATAGGAACTCAGGGCTGACTATGGGTAGGTCTGGCAAGAACATTTGGAAGGTTCCAGGCATCACTTGCAAACTTTAATAATGTCCAGATAGGCACAGGCCTTACATTTTTAATTACTTATTTATAAAATAAAATTAAGTGTATTTAAAGTATATAACATAATGATTTGATACATAGACACACATAGTAAAATGACTCCTTTAGTCAAGCCAATTAGTAACCTCTCACATACTTTTTCGTGCATGATGAGAACACCTAAAATGTGTTTTAGCAAATGTCTCGTATTCAGTACAGTGTTACTAATTGTGCTCATCATGCTGTACATTGTATGTCTAGATGTATTTATCCAACATAACTCCAACTTGGTACCCTTTGGCCAACATCTCTCCATTGGCCCCCCAGCCGTCAGCCCCTGGTTGCTACCATTCTATTCCCTGCTTCTATGGATTGGGCTTCTGTAGATTCCACCTGTAAGAGATGAGGCAGGCTTTGTTCTTTCTATGTCTGGCTCCTTTTGCTCAGCATTATGTCGTGCAGGTTCATCCATGTCACGTGCAACAATGTGAAGGACTCTCCTTTCAAATGAAAGGCAACTTGCCAGCTTGGAGGGTGGCTTTAACATTTTTATTATGTTTTTGAGTTCTTGGAGTTAGAGAATGAGGCATGGTGGATCTTTCCTGTTTGCATACATTGCATTCCTTCTCTGCACTCTGTGGTCTAGGGGGCCGGCCCATCTGAACCACACCAGTGGTGTCCCTTGCTTATGGCACCTGGCTGGGAGCAGCTGTGGGAAGCTCCTGCAGTGAAGTCAGGCTATTTCTTTCTTTTTTTATTTTTTATTGTTAAATTTTTATTAAAAAATGTTTTTAAATGTTTATTCATCATAGAGCGTGAGTGGGAGAAGGGCAGAGAGAGACAGAGACACAGAATCCCAGGTAGGCTCTAGGCTCTGAGCTGTCAGCACAGAGCTCAGTTCGGGGCTCAAACCCATGAGCCATGAGATCATGACCTAAAGTTGGATGCCGACTGAGCCACCCAGGCACCCCCAGACTATTTACTTCTCACGGCATCTTGTACCTGCAGCTCTTAGCTGTGTATGGGGCACCCTCGCTTCAGGCTTTGTGTGCCTCCATGTCTCTCTCCCGCTCCCTGCCTCTCCCCTGCTGATCCCACAGTGTGCTGCTCCCTATTTTGCCCCTTCACGCCTTCGGTAATAGCCTTTCTCTACCCCCTCCCCACATCTTTGTAAATAGTTTGCATGTTAAACTCCCCTTGCATTAATTACTTGAACTGAGTGTATCATCTATTTCCTGCCTGGATGCTGACTCATACTCTATCTAGGTCAGTGGTTCTCATCTGGGGGCTATTTTTGTCCAGGGGATATTTGGGAATGTGCGGAGACATTTTTTGGTTGTCACAAACTGGGGGAGGGGGTGCCGTTGGCATCTAGCTGGTAGAGGCCAGGAATGCTGCCAAATGGCCCACAGTGCCCAGGCCAGCCTTGTGACAGACCTACCAGTCCCAACATGTCAGCAGTGATGTGCTGGGAGACACTGCTCTGCGGGTTAACTCTCGTGTCTGCTCTACACCTATGAACTCAACACACGTTTACAAACCACATATGAAAACTGTAAAACGAATGAAATTTTAATTAACAATGTTAACTGAAAGTTAAGGATGCAGTTGTTTCCCTGACATGAAACTGGCACTCACAACAGGATGTGGTCCCGTTCGCTTTGGTCCTCGTTGTGTGTGCGTCTGGTGTGTCTGGACGCCCGAGCTGGGGTAACTCCCTCCCCGCGGCACGTCTCTCTGCTCCCGCTACTAGGAGACCTTTGCTCCTAGGGTGCACAGTGGGGTTTATTGGCTTTTATTTGGCAGCAATATAATTTTCATCTCAAGTCTACCGTTACCATTACTATCATAAAACCTGTGTCAATTGTTGCTTTGCTAGTTGCTGCCGACATACTCCTAAATGTAATTTGCAAAGGAGAACTGTATAGCGATCCTCTGTCCTTCAGATAGTTGTAGGGATTTCATAGAAATTAAGGCAGGAGGCTCATATAACATGTTTCCCAGGGAACTCATGGGTCTCTGACAGTCTATCTTTGTGTTCCTGTGAGAGGACGCTGTTCTAGTACTGGATGGAAAATGTGAACAGACCCCTCTTCCTTCCTTGGTGATGGAGATGCAGGAAGCTTCTGCTGTGGGCAGAAGGTTTTGCAAACAGATGCGCAGCTTTCTCCTTGGCTCTTTCTGTGATGGCTCAAAGATAGAGAAAGGCCTTGCTAGTAAAACCTTATCCCCAAGCTGCACAGTGGTGGGGGGGGGGGGTTCTCACACATTCCAATCAACATGTTTTGCTTTCTCAGCACCTGCTTTCTAAATGGGATTCCCCTGTGACAGGAGGCTAGTAACTTGAGTTTTCTCTTCATGAAAGAGATTTGTTGGATTTCCTCCTTTTTCCCCTGGCTGAGGAAGGGTGCAGGCTTCTGAAGGCTGTTGAATGGTGCACAGAACAGACGAGCTTGGCACAGGGCTTGTGTTCTAAATTCCGCCTGGACAATGCAAACTTTATTTCTGTATCTAATAACCTCTCTGGCTGACCATATCCATCACAGAATCTTGTGTGGCTCTTTATTTTGTTCACGTGTTAGCACCTTTTGCAAATCTAAAACAATTATGAAACCATTTAAAAACAATAATGCTTAAATGCAAACACTTAAATGTTATTAAACTGTTAGCATCTTGCTGAATTATTTCCTTATGGTTAATTACTTTATTTCTTTATAGCTCGCCATGATGGATTGCTGGTTAGTGTGGTTTTTACTCTGTAAGATAATACAGTTGCGTGCTTTGAAATGGTTAAGGGTGCCCGCCACCACTTTGAAAAATGTTTGAAAGCATTTGGTGGGGAGGGTGTGGGGGGGAATTCCTTATTTTAATTTAGTGTTTATTTTTAAATAAATATTTAGCTGTAGTGATTTTGATGAAAAGCCCTTTACTGGCTTAATGAAGGATTTTTATGGGTCTATATAACATCAGTGTCTTAATTACTACAAATGGATAATAAACCCTTTCTCATATGTGAGAATGGGAAACACACAGAGTGAGCGCCATTAGAAACAATTGGATTTTCACTTGATAATTCAGTAAAAAAAATGTAAATACTGCAAATAACAGCCCAAGGGGTAGACTCTGCAGCTCCACCAGAAACCATAGAGCATAACTAATTTTTACAGAGATTTTCTCTGTGTTTTTTGGGCTGTGACAAAAGCAAAATATATATTCATGCAGGGAATGAAATCGTTGTTCATTTGGTGAACACTAATTAATTTCTCTCTGTATGCTGGAGACATTTAATTCCTCATCATAAAAGGTCCTTGAATTTAGGAAGATGCCCAGGGAGGACTATGTGACTCCATGCAAGTAGCTGCAATGGACCAGGAGTGGTCTGGAGTCTTAGATTGCGTGTGTGTGTCTTTAAGAAATTCACTTGGTTTTAGAAACTCACTTACTGCTAATACAGATTGGCCTTTGCCAGCTCAGCAAAAGGCCAATCAGAAAAAAATTTCAGAGAGGTAGTAGTTTCAGTACTTAAAGTAAGAAAATGAAGAGCCGTTGAGTAGATCTTGAATGAACTACTGAATTATCATACCCTTAATTTCCTAATCAGAGGTTTTCAAACCAGAGTGTGTCTAAGAATTACCTGGAAAACTAGGTAAAATGAAGATTAGGGACGGCACTCCAAGATAAGGACCACATGTATGGCTCATGTTTTGAAAGCATTGATTTCTTTTGGGAGGTTAAACATGCCCCTTGAATTTGTTCTTTTATTTTTATTTTTTTCCCCATTACATAAGATTATTTAATTTTACTCAGTTCCTAATCAAATGAACCCAAATTTCAAGTTCAAAATCTTAAAGCTTACTCATATACAGAATAGAGATGACCTCTGCTTATATGCAGAGATCATTCTAGAAAATGGAAGTTACTTTCAAAAAGTGGCATCTAAGTTAAGTACATAAGTGTTTCTGTTCTTTTCTGTATAGCTCTGGTTTGAATTAAGGTAGGAGCACTGAGAATCCAGAATCTTAGTCTGTAAAAAGATAGTATCTCCAATTCCAAAAACATACTTTATAGGCTTATTATAATGAGATTTTGGTTGCATCTGTCTCTGCAATGATAGTTGATTAAAGATTTCTCACTTTGGGATTTAGTATTTGTTTCCAGTAGCATAAAGCATTTCCTTTGCCCTGTACTTTGTTACCCTTTGGAACAATAGTCTCAGTATTTCATAATGTCGTATTTTTAAATGATCTGGTTAGAAACCTAAAACATTTTCTTTTTCTACTTCAATTGAAGGATCTATGAAATTGCCTCATTTTTCTTATCAAAAGAATGTGTCCGCCATATCTAATCCAAGAAGACCCCTGGGGTCCTGTGCAGTTCCTTTTTTTTTTTTAATTAAAAATAATTTTATGGAAGTACAATTGACCTACAATATCCTCTTGGTTTCAGGTGTATATTATAGTGATTCAATATTTTTATACATCATAAAATGATCTCCAGAATGTCTATCAGCATACTACAGACTATATTTCCTATGCTGTACATTGCATATCCGTGACTTGTGTGTGTGTGTGTCTGAAAGTTTGTACCCTTAATCCCCTTCACCTCTTTCTCCCATCCCTTCCCTTCCTTCCCTGCTCTGGTAACCAGTGGTTTGTTTCCTGTATCTGACTCTGTTTCTGTTTCTGTTTTGTTTGTTTATTTTGTTTTTTTTTTTTGGGGGGGGGGTTCCCACATATCAGTGAAACCATACAGTCTTTGTCTTTCTCTGACTTACTTCACTCAGCATGATATCCTCAAGGCTCATCCATGTTGTTGCGTATGGCAAGATTTTGTTCTTTTATGGCAGAGTAATATTCCTCTCTCTCTCTCTCTCTCTCTCTCTCTCTCTCTCTCTCTCTCTCTCTCTCTGTGTGTGTGTGTGTGTGTGTGTGTGTGTGTGTGTGTATGCTTAGCACATCTTTTTTTATCCATTGAACCATTGCTGGACATTTACATTGTTTCCATGTCTTGGCTATTATGACAATGATGCAGTAAACACAGAGGTCCACTCATCTCTTTGAATTGGTGTTTTTGTTTTCTTGGATAAATATCCAGAAGTGAGATTACTGGATCATAGGGTAGTTCTGTTTTTAATTTTGGGAGGAAACTCCACACTGTTCTTCACAGTAGCTGCACCAATTTACAGGACTTCCAGTAGTGCATGAGGGCCTCCTTTTCTCAACATCCTGCCACCACTTGTTATTTTTCCTTATGATAATAGCCAACTTAATAGATGTGGGGCTATATCTCATTGTAGTTTTGATGGGCATTGTCCTGATGACAAGTGATGTTGAGCATCCTTTTCATGTGCCTGTTGGCCATCTGTATGCCTTCATTGGAAAAAAGTTTTTTCAGGTCTCCTGCCCAGTTTTAAAACTTGGGTTGTTTATTTACTTACTTTTGATACAAAGTTGTGTAAGTTCTTTATGTATTTTGAATATTAACCCCTTACCAGATGTGTGATTTGCAAACACCTTTTCCCATTCAGTAGGTTGCCTTTTCATTTTGATGCTGGTTTCCTTTGCCTTGCAGAAGCTTTTTACTTTGATGTAGTCCCATTTGTTTATTTTAGCTTTTTTTCTTTCCTGAAGAGACTGGTCCAAAAAAAAATACTCAACTTTTTTGAGCTTACTACTCATTTTTTTCTTCCAGGAGATTTATGGTCTCAGGTCTTACATTCATGTCTTCAATTAATTTTGAATTTATTTTTGTATATGGTATAAAATAGTGGTCTAGTTTCATTCTTTTGCAACTGGCTGTCCAGTTTTCTCAACACCATTTATTGAAGAGGCTGTCTTTTCTCCATTATATACTCTTGCCTGCTTTGTCATAGATACATTGACCATATATGTGTGGATTTATTTTTGGGCTGTCTATTCTATTCTGTTGATCTGTGTGTTTGTTTTCATGCCACTACCATAATGTTTTGATTGCTGTATATTTGTGGTGTAGTTTGAAATTGGGGGGTGTGATGCCTCGAGCTTTGTTCTTTTTCAAGATTGTTTTGGCTCTTCAGGGTCTTTTGTGGTTCCACACAACTTTTAGGATTTTTTGTTCTAGTTCTTTGAAAAATGCCATTGGTATTTTAATGGGGATAGCATTGAACCTGTAGATAGCTTTGTGCAATATCGACATTCTTTTAATCCATGAACAAAGGATATCATTCCATTTATTTGTAATGTCTTTTAATTTTTTTGAAGTTTATTTATTTTGAGAGAGAGAGAAAGAGGGAGGGAAGAAGGAAGGGAAGGAGAGGGGGGGATCAGAGATAGAGAATCCCAAGCAGGCTTCACACTGTCAGCACAGAGCCTGACATAGGCCTCCTACTCACTAACTGCGAGACCATGACCTGAACCAAAATCGAGAGTCAGAAGTTCAACCAACGAAGCCATCCAGGCTCCCTATTTGTATTGTCTTTAATTTCTTTCATCAATGTCTTACAGTTTTCAGGATTCAGGTTGTTTACTTCCTTGGTTAAATTTATTTCTAGGTATTTTATTCTTTTAAATACATTTGTGGGGTGCTTGGATGGCTCAGTTTGTTGAGTGTCTGATTGCTGATTTCAACTCAGGTCATGATCTCACAGTTTGTGAGATTGAGCCTCGTGTGTTAGCAGTGCAGAGCCTGCTTGGGATTCTCTGTCTCCCTCTCTCTCTGCCCCTCCTCTGCCTGCTTGCTCTCTCTCAAAAATAAATAGATATTAAAAAATATTTCTAATTGTAAATGGGATGTTTTCTTAATTTCTCTTTCTGATTGTTTGTTATTAGTGTATAGAAACACAACCAATTTCTGATGTTCATTTTGTATCCTGTGACTTTATTAAATTCATTTATTCTAATAGTATTTTGGTGGAGTCTTTAGGGTTTTCTCTATATAGTATCATGTCATCTCCAAATAGTGATGGTTTTACATCTTCAGTGTAATCTTCAATTTTACCTTTGCAATTAGGATACATTTTACTTCTTTTCCTTAACTGATTTCCAATACTATGTTGGAATAAATTGATGAGAGTGGGCATCCTTATCCTGTTCCTGATCTTAGAAGAAAAGCTTTCAACTTTGCACTGTTGACTATGATGTTAGCTGTGGGTTTGTTGTATATGGTCTTTTTTGTTTTTTGTTTAAGGTACATTCCTACTATATACATTTTGTTGAGAGTTGTTAGCATAAAAAGATGGATGTTGAATTTTGTCAAATGCTCTTTCTCTGTCTATTGAAATGATCATATGATTTTGTTTTAATTTCTTATTTTTTGGGGGAGAGAGCCAGAGAGAGCGCGCAAGAGAGAGAGAGAATGAGAATCCCAAGCAGGCTTCTGTCAGCATGGAGTCCAATGTGGAGCTCGAACTCACAAACCGTGAGATCATGACCTGAGCAGAAAACAAGAGTCGGTTGCTTAATTGACTGAGCCACCCACACACCCTTGATGATCATATGATCTTTATTATTTGTTTTGTTAATGTGCTGTGTCATATTGGTTGATTTGTGGATATTTAACCATTCTTGCATTCTAGGAATAAATACCACTTGATAGTGGTGTTTGATCCTTTTATTTTTATTTTCGTTTATTTTTTTTACCAGTATAATTCCCTTTATTTTTTTTTTCTACTAGGAATGATTTTTAAAAATTTCTTTTAAATATGAAATTTATTGTCAAATTGGTTTCCATACAACACCTAGTGCTTATCCTAAACAGGTGCCCTCCTCAATGCCCATCAATGTATTGTTGAATTCAACTTGATAAGATTTTGTTGAGCATTTTCCAATCTGTGTTCATCAGGGATATTGGGCTTTTTTTTTTTTTTTTCTTTTGATAGTGTCTTTGGTTTTGGTGTACAGGGTAATGAATTTGGAAGCATTCATCCCTCTTCAGTTTTTTGGAACAATTTGAGAAGGACAGGTACTAATTCTTCAAATGTTTGGTAGAATTCAACTATGAAGCCATATGTCTTGAAAGTTTTTTGGGGGATAGGTGAGGGGAGCTTTTAAGTTATTGATGGAATTTCATTACTTGTAATTGCTCTAGAAAATATTCAGATTTTCTGTTCCTTTGTGATTCAGTCTTAGAACGTTGTGTGTTTCTTTTTTTTTTTTTAATATATGAAATTTACTGTCAAATTGGTTTCCATACAACACCCAGTCCTCATCCCAAAAAAACATTGTGTGTTTCTAAGAAGTTATCCATTCTTCTAGGTTTCCCAATTTGTTGTCTTAATTATTCACAGTAATCTCATATCACCTTTGTATTTCTGTGGTGTTAGTTTTAACTTCTCTTTCATTTATGATTTTTTTGGAACTTCTCTCTCTTTTTTGTTATTTATTTATTTATTTTTCTCCTGATGAGTCTGGCTACGGGTTTATTGATTTTGTTTATCTTTTCAGAGAAGCAGCTTTTGTTTCATTGATTTTTTTTTAGTCTGTTTTTCATTTATATTTACTCTGGTCTTTATTATTTACTTCCCTGAGTTTTGGGCTTGTTTTGTTTTTCTTTTTCTAGTTCCTGTACATATAAAGTTAGATTGTTTATTTGGAATTTTCTTATTTCTTAAGGTATACCTGTATTGCTATGAACCTCCCTCTGCAAACTGCTTTTGCTGCATCCTATAGATTTTGGAAAGTTGGGTTTCCATTTTCATTTGTCTCAAGGTATTTTTTGATTTCCTCTTTGATGTCTTTTTTGACCCATTGGTTGTTTAGTAGCACATTGTGTAGTCTCCTCATGTTTGTGTGTTTTTGTTTTTTTTTTTTTCCAGTTTTCTTCTTGTAATTGATTTCTAGTTTCATGCAGCTATGGTTGGGGGAGATGCTTGATAAGATTTCAGTCTTCTTAAATTTACTGAGACTTGTTTTGTGGCTTAACATGTGGCCTGTCATGGAGAATGTCCCAGGTATACTTGAAAAGAATGTATATTTCTACAGTTTGGGGATGGAACGTTCTGTATATATCTGTTAAGTCCATCTGCTCTAATGCATTAAGGCTAATGTTTCCATATTTTCTGTCTTGATCTATTTATTTATGTAAGTAGGGTGTTAAAGTCACTGACTTTTATTATAGTGCTGTCAATTTTTTCCTTAATGTCTTTTAAATTTTACCTTATATATTTAGGTGCTTCTCTGTTGGGTGCATAACTATTTATGTATCCTTTTTTTGGATTCACCTCTTTATCATTATATAATGCCTTCTTTGTCTTCTGTTACAGTCTTTGTTTCCAAGTATATTTTATCTGATAACAGTATTGCTATACCACCTTTATTTTCAATTTGCATGGACTACTTTTTTCTGTCCCTTCACTTTGTGTGCGTGTGTGTTTAGATCTATAGTGAGTCTTTTCTAGGGAGCATGCAATTGGGTCTTGTTTTTTCATCCATTCAGCTACTCTCTGTCTTTTGATTGGAGCATGAATCAATTTACATTTAAAGTACTCATTGGCGGGTATATACTTATTGCCATTTTATGGTTTTTCTGGTTGTTTTTGTAGCTCCTCTCTCTTCCTTTCTTCTTCTCTTGGTCTCTTCTCTTGTGGTTTGATGGTTTTCTTACTGTTATTTTTGGGTTCCTTTTCTCATTATTTTTGTGTTTCTATTATTAGGTTTTTGGTTTGTGATTACCATGAGGTTCATAAATATATATGGCAGTCTGTTTCAAGCTGGTAGTTGCTTCAGTTTGAATGCATTCTGAAAGCACTATGTTTGTCCTCCTCCCATCCCATGTTTTATGTTAGTGTCTTCATACTATATTCTTTCAGCTGTCATTTGTTCTTTCTGATATTTTCTAACTCTTTGTTGAAGTTCTCACAGTGTTCCTCCATTCTTCTCCTGAGTTTAGTGAGCATCTTTATGACCAATATTTTGAACTCTTTTTCAGGTAATTACTTATTTCTAATTCATTAGATTTTTTTCCCCCTCATGTGTTATCTTGTTCTTTTGTGAAACATACTGTTCTGTCTTCTCATTTTGTTTGACTTTCTCTGTTGATGTCTTTGAATTTGGCCTAACAGCTACCTCTTCCTGAAGGAGTGAACCCGTGTAGGACCTGAGCAGCTGATGTGGACTGCATATGCCTGACAGCTTTGGCAGGCCAGCTGGAGCTAGAACAGTTTTGAGCCAGGGAGGTCCCAAGACTGGCCATGTCACAGCCCCCCCTAGCTGGATGCTGGAGTTGGAGTGGGCATGGACTGGGTGTCTCAGGCTATAATTCACCTTGGCCACCTTGTTGAGATTGTTAGAACTGAAGCAGGTATGGGCCCTAGTCTAGCTGGCTGGTCTAGAATGCTGAACCCTGCTCCTATTTAGGCCATCATGGTGGAGGGGGAATGTAAAAAATGGTGCTCACCAATGCCTCTTACCACAGAGAGAGTTCCAGCAGTTTTCTGCCCATTTGGCAGATGATCTAGGGTTATGAAATGCATTTCTTTCACTTACAGTCTAGTTGCCTTTTAAACCACTATTTATGTACTTTGCCCCAGGGCAGGTGAGTCTGCATGTGGGCTATTCAGTTATATCCCTTCCCTAAAGCAGGTTGTCTCATTGGGGTTGGGTTCTCATCATTTCTGTGTCTCCATCTGTCCTACCCTTCTCTCTCTGGTCTCTCTATCCTTTGTTGTGCAGAGGCTACTTAATCAGTCTTCAGTTCTTCATGAGGAATTGCTCTAGATGTAGGTATAGATTTGGTGTGTCTGTTGGAGAAGGTAGTTGCAGGGTCTTGCTGTGCTGCCATTTTGAACCACCTTTCCTGTTACCTTAGGTAATTGTTAAATTTTCCTTATCAGTTTAAAAATTGAAGTTCAAGTTTTGATTAAAAAAGTAATATGTTTTCAATTCTTGAAAGATTAAAACAGTACGAAGAAAACAAAAATTGCTCAATTCTACTACTGTGACACAATTCCATTAATATTTTGGCACAGTTGAGTTTCAGTCTTCCAAATCTAGATTTTGCTAAGAAAATTTAAATTTTAAAGTACTCCTTTTTAGGAAGTTATTAAAGACATCTAGTCTATATGACCATATATTTTCTTTTTGGGGGACCACTTCCTAAGAGGAGAAAGCACTGTGGGGTTCTTGGAGATGCCTCTCTGTAATAATTCTGTTGTCGCCTCCTTTCCATACTGGTTCTCCCTCCTAATTGTCATGAAATTTTATGAGATGCAATTTGGGGATTAGTGAAAGAAATTCCTTCCTTCCTTCCTTCCTTCCTTCCTTCCTTCCTTCCTTCCTTCCTTCCAGTCCTCTCCCTCTCTCTCTCTCTCTCTCTCCCTCTCTCTCTCCCTCCCTCCCTCCCTCCCTCCCTCCCTCTCCCTTCCTTCTCATTCTTCCTCCTCCTTTCTCTCTGCCCTTCTCATTTCTTTCCTCAGCTGGCCCTTGATGAATAAAAACACAGACCTTCCCATGGGGATCTTATTAATCAGTACCTACATGACACACTAGAGATGTAGATTTTTCTCTGTTGTGACTGCTGTAATTTGATAGTTGCCATGCCAGTGGCCACCACATGTTTTCTTTTAGTTAAATGACATTTATTTGACATCCTTTGTCACATGAGTAATCTTTGTTCTGTGCCATCCATTTATCTTCTTTCAGTCTTGCAGTGACAGTCTTTGTTCAAATAATAACAGTACCGTGAATCCATCAGTTACTGAGCATTTATAGTATGCCGGGTGCTGGTGTGAATGCTTTAAATATATTTACTCACCTAATTCTTGCACCCCTTTTAGAGGTCACAGGTGGCGTCATGATTTGACAGGTGAGGCAGTGAGGCTCAGACGGTTCAGGAATTTACCTTAACATGGCAGAGCTGATAAATGCTGGAGCTGGGATTCCAATCCTAGTTTCTTGGATACTAAAGTTAGTGAATTAATCACATGTTCCCCCAACAATTGAAGGGACTTTATAGAATGGCATTAGGATGTCTCCCAGTTGAGTGACTTCATAGAACAAAATAGATTTATTTCACCAGGAAGTTCAGCGAAATGAAAAGAATCCTGTGAACTTTATCAAGGCCCAGGTTCTAATGGACTTGTTCTCCAGTCCTACTCACCAGTCTCTCAAGTCAGGGCATTCCAAACTTGAGGTTTACTTCCAGGGCTCTGTCTACATTCATTGATGCCCAAAGGCTCTGGTTTGGCATTTTGAACAAAGCCCCTGGAGGATTCAGACGGTGATGGGCTTCTTGTCATATCCATAGGGAGTCGTACCAGGAACTGTTGTGTGACTGAGGTAGTCATAAAGCAGAAAAAGCATGGTAGGTTATGAAAACACTGTGTTTGCTGAGAGGGAGACTGGTCATGGAGTGAGAGCTGATAAAATGAGATCTGGTCTCTCTCTGACATGGAAAGATGATACATCTTTAGGGAAAAGGAAGGTGGAAATCTGGTTTCAGTGTGGGAAATCCATCCTAGGAGAAAGGATGTGGATATTAGTGGTACTTCAGAATAAGCTCCATTAAGCATTCCTGAAACACCGTGAAACCTGAGTTTTCTTTTAATCAAATTTAGAAGATAGTTTTTTGAGAAAAAGAAATCAAGAATCCAAGCTCTTTTTTTTAAATTAATATTATTATTATTATTATTATTATTATTATTATTATTATTAAAAACTGATGGGGGCGCCTGGGTGGCGCAGTCGGTTAAGCGTCCGACTTCAGCCAGGTCACGATCTCGCGGTCCGTGAGTTCGAGCCCCGCGTCAGGCTCTGGGCTGATGGCTCGGAGCCTGGAGCCTGTTTCCGATTCTGTGTCTCCCTCTCTCTCTGCCCCTCCCCCGTTCATGCTCTGTCTCTCTCTGTCCCAAAAATAAATAAAAAACGTTGAAAAAAAAAATTAAAAAAAAAAAAAAAAAACTGATGGCGGGGGGAAATGAACAAAAAGTTTTCCTCTTTGGTAAAGACGTACCTGCAATAGCCACCTACTGTATCTGAGATCTTCCTTTACTAGGGAACAAAATTATTTTCAGTAACAATTATGAAATGAAACAGTAGTAATAGAAAAGAAACACAGACACTCCAAATGTTTTTTTTGACTTTATAATCATGCCCTTGAAAAATAAAGCAAAATATTACTGCATCACAAAGGAAAAGAGCAATGGATTAAAACTTTAAATCATTTTGTGTGTTTTTTTAATACGAAATTTATTGTCAAATTGGTTTCCATACAACACCCAGTGCTCATCCCAACAGGTGCCCTCCTCAATGCCCATCACCCCCTTTCCTCTCCCTCCCACCCCCATCAACCCTCAATTTATTCTCAGTTTTTAAGAGACTCTTATGGTTTGCCTCCTTCCCTCTCTCTAACTTTTTTTTTCCACTTCCCCTCCCCCATGGTCTTCTGTTAAGTTTCTCAGGATCCACATAAGAGTGAAAACATATGGTATCTGTCTTTCTCTGTATGACTTATTTCACTTGGCATAACACTCTCCACTTCCATTCCTGTTGCTACAAAAGGCCATGTTTCATTCTTTCTCATTGCCAAGGAGTATTCCATTGTATATATAAACCACAAATTCTTTATCCATTCATCAGTTGATGGGCATTTAGGCTCTTTCCATACTTTAGCTATTGTTGAAAGTGCTGCTATAAACATTGGGGTACAAGTGCCCCCATGAATCAGCACTCCTGTATCCCTTGGGTAAATTCCTAGCAGTGCTGTTGCTGGGTCATAGGGTAGATCTAGTTTTAATTTTTTGAGGAACCTCCACACTGTTTTCCAGAGCGGCTGTACCAGTTTGCATTCCCACCAACTGTGCAAGAGGGTTCCCGTTTCTCCACATCCTGTCCAGCATCTAGAGTCTCCTGATTTGTTCATTTTAGCCACTCTGACTGGTGTGAGGGGATATCTCAGTGTAGTTTTGATTTGTATTTCCCTGATGAGGGGTGACATTGAGCATCTTTTCATGTACCTGTTGGCCATCTGGATGTCTTCTTTAGAGAAGTATCTATTCATGTCTTCTGCCCATTTCTTCACTGGATTATTTGTTTTTAGGGTGTAGAGTTTGGTGAGTTCTTTATCGATTTTAGATACTAGCCCTTTGTCTGATATGTCATTTGCAAATATCTTTTCCCATTCTGTTAGTTGCTTTTTAGTTTTGTTGATAGTTTCCTTTGCAGTGCAGAAGCTTTTTATTTTCATGAGGTTCCAGTAGTTCATTTTGTGTGTTTTAAAAAAATTTTTTAGTGTTTATTTTTGAGAAAGAGATAGAGCATGAGTGGGGGATGGGCAGAGAGACAGGGAGACACAGAATTCCAACTAGGCTCCAGGCTCTGAGCTGTCAGCACAGAGCCTGACGCAGAACTCAAACTCACAAACTGTGAGATCATGACCTGAGCTGAAGTTGGACGCTTAACTGACTGAGCCACCCAGAGGCCCCAATCATACTGTGTTTTTTGACAAAAGGGGGAGAATCCTTATACTCCTTTGAAGCAATAAATACACTTTTTGCTTTCAGAGCTTCTGCAAATTTGTTGATGACTTCAGTGAAGTTTATCTTCACGGGTTCAGGTTCAGTAGATGGATGGTAGAGCTGGTTTTGTTAATGTAGCTTTACTCATAGCTGACCACAGAATGTTTTTTTGTTTTAATTTCAAACCGTTTCTTTTACATGAAGCAACAGATATGCAGATAGTTGGGATAAATTATTTTATTGCATTTCATTTTATATACATATTTTTATTTATTTTTAGAGCATGAGCAAGGGAAAGGAGCAGAGGGAGAGAGAGCAGAATTTTAAGCAGACTCTATAACCGGCGTGGAGCCTGGCATGGGGCTCCACGACCCTAGGATCATGACCTGAGCTGAAATCAGGAGTTGGACGCTCAACCAACTGAGCCACCAGGTGTTCCTAGTTGGGAGAACTCTTAAACACAAGGCTAAATTTCACTGGGATCCATAAAATTTTTATATCACCACAAATTCCAGAAAGTCCCAACCTCATCTATGTCTTTTTTTTTTTTTTATTCGTGTTGGATTCTAGTGGCTTTCAAAGGTCTTTGCAGTTGAAAAATTTAAACACAAATACCCAAGTGGATATACTGAATGATAGTTCGAGTAACTCAAATTCTGTTTCTTGGTCTTTGTATCTGTTATGTTGCCTTTATTTGTTTTGAAGCTTCTGTTTAAACACAGGATTGTGTGACACCACAAGGGGCTGGAAGTAGAAACTGCACAAAACAAGCTCAAACCATTAGGAACTTAATCTTGAAACCAACACATGCAGTCAAGTTCCTGTTTGTTGGGAATGACTGTATAATTCATTTTCAGAATTTACATTCATATAGAATATGATGTTTATTAAAAGATAAATAGCAAAATAATTCTGATTTGAAGCTTATGTATTACTAAAACTGAATTGAGTCACCAGTTCAGTTTAGTAAACCAGTTAGTTTGGCAACTGTTTAGAATTTTGACCAATAGAAGTGATGTGTTTTTGTTTGTTTTTTTAAGGGCAGAGTATATTTTCATTGACATTGTTTAGAAGTGCCAGCTCATGGTGGTCATAAAATGAAGACCAGGCAGTTTTTATTGTTGTTTTAAAATTCTCTGCAGTGAGTGCCTTTCCTTAGTGCCTGAACTTGCGGGGGTGGTCACCGACCCCACACCCAGCCCTCCCCATGGGCTTTGTTACATCCCTGCTTAAAGGATTGCTTTGGATTCAGGTGTTTTGAGCTATTTCTGATATATTTCATGATTGTTTCTCTTCCAATACTTTTCTCCATTGAAGATTCCTGAGGGCAGTCTGGGCCGGAGTTAGGATTCTTGGGAAATGTAGCCTGGTGGAGGACATCCTCAGTCTGAGCATGGGAGCCCCCTCCGCCACCACCAAGAACGTAGGAGCCTGGTGTTGCTCACCAGAGGTAATGAGTTTGACTTAGCCGTTGGCATGCTCACTCTCAGCTGCCAGGAAGACCCCTGGCTGTGTGTCTCACCACAGTCAGAATGCCTTGTGACCCTGCTAAATGGTCTACATCAAGACTGGACGTCTTTGTCATTTGAGTCCTTTAGGGGGAACTCAAGGGAACCAGCCCTTCCTCTTCCTACCAGAGACAGAAGTAGTGCCAATCGTGCTCTCTCGGCCCTGCCAGCCAGTCGTGGTTACTAGCTGTTCTTTATTCCCTTCCCCTAGTTGCATTTTCTTCTAAAATGCCTGCTTAACAGCACATGGTAATCTTGATCAGCTAATCCCATTAGGAGATGGTCCCTTAGCTGGACAATCTCATCAGAAATTCCCCTGGAGAAAAAAAAAAATTAGTATTAAATTTGGTGGAAGGAATCTGAATTCCATACAGTACCTCCTTTCAAAAATATATCTCTTTTCTGATGAGACCAGAAAGATCTATACATTCATCCTTCTCTTGCTAGCATTCACTTCTTAGAGATTTTATTTTTACTGTAGAAAAAATAAATACAGCA
Source organism: Panthera leo (assembly GCF_018350215.1). Classification (NCBI taxonomy): domain Eukaryota; kingdom Metazoa; phylum Chordata; class Mammalia; order Carnivora; family Felidae; genus Panthera; species Panthera leo. The sequence continues at coordinate 40,095,501 of NC_056680.1, forward strand.
AGTGTATTACATTTGGTTTTCATTGTGAGATAAAATACTTTCCGAAATGAAGAGTCTCTGAGAATAGTAAGTCCGTAGAACATCTGGAGGAGAAATAAAGAAGATGTTTTTGCAGATTTTTTGTTTTTTTTTGTTTTTGGTTTTGTTTTGTTTTGGTTTTTTATTTTGGGAAACAAATGGGCCTTCAGTTGTTAGAGATAGGGGTCTGAAAGCATTTTGTCTCATAGGAAGGATGAAATATGTTTATCCAGGAAGCCAAGGAGACATGAATCATGTAAATCAAAGCTTATTAGGTACAACGTTATGTGTGAGGCTTTGTTTGCCAGTCCTGGGCCTTCTTTATGGGATCCAACCTGGGGCAAGAGAGGTGACCCCTGCAGACTGAATTTCTCAAGTTCCTGCATCAGCTGGCTGGGTTGGGCCAATGGGATCTGTGGATGGAAGGTCAAAGGGCAGAGGTAGGGATAAAGCCGGGTATTCTCCTTCCCATCCCTACCTTTCTGTCTTGGATAGCATCTCCTTCAGTAGCTGTGATTCCTCTGTGGCCTCAGGCGTGCAGGATTCTAGCTTCTGCTGGTGACCCCACCCCTGGGCTGGGATAAGGCCACTTTTTTTTTTTTTTTTAAGTTTATTTTATTTATTTTTGAGAGAGTGAGTGAGGGAGGGAGGGGTAGAGGGAGAGAGGAGAATCCTAAGCAGGCTCCATGCTGTCAGCACAGAGCCTGATGTGGGGCTTGATCTCACGAAACGTGACATCATGACCTGAGCCAAAATCACGAGTTGGAGCTTAAGGGACTGAGCCACACAGACACCTCAAGGCCAGTTTTTTATCTTTGTTTATTCAGGGAAGTAATAGTTTCCTGCTGTTGCTGATCTCTGGGACTGCCTCAATGTCCTATATTGGCTTCTCAGCTCTTTCCTCCCTTGGATAACCAATTGTCTGATTTAAATTCCCTCTCCTTCAATTAAAGAGAAGTTTCCATTTTTTCTGATAGGTTTATGAAGGATACATTCTGAATATTTGTTTTTAGAAGTGGTCCAATGAAAACCATAGATGAGGCACATGTTTGTTTTATTTTTCACTTACTGATATTCTTTGTCCTTACCATCTTCCTCCTGGGATTCTGTCAAGGAACAGACCTAAATTATTAAAGACTGGTATCTGCTGACATGAACCAATGTCAATGACATGACATTGGAAAAAAAAATACTGGTTTCATACTAATAAGGTGAATTGATTGGATTAACTTTATAGGTTAGGATTGGGGTTAGGTAGGAGGCAGGTACTTTCATGGTCATAAGAATGTTCCTGTTGCTCCCACCATGACCTTGTATCCTCATGCTGCCCAAGACTTAGAGTCCTGGCAGAGAAAATGCCCTTGGCTTAGCTTAAGTAATGTGGCTCCCTCTGTCTCTACCAGAGGATACGGGAATGGGAAAAAAGGAGCCCTATACTTGATTTTGCATAATGGGTGTGAGTTGCTGCATTAACCACCCTGCTAAGACCACACACAGCATAGAAGAGGTGATTCCCTGAAGGGAATTGGGTCACTGTTGAGGATATGCAAACTGGGCAGCCACAGTGGGATAAATATTCACCGCATGCCCAATGAATGGTAGTTCTTCTTGGTTATTGTTCCTATTGCAGCCTCTCGGGTGAAAGTCTGAGAGTAATTGCTATTTTTTGACACTTAATGAAGAGCATATTCTCACTTAAGTCAGTTTACAGATGAGAAAACTGTGGCCCAAGATGCTGAAGTGAATGCCAAGGTCTCATATCTGGAAATGTAGCACAGATAGGTTTTGATTCAGGTTTGTGTGACTCCAAGGTCTAGAATGGCAGCCTTGAGGTCAGGAAGCCTTTTTCCAGAGGTGCTACTTAGGGTCACCACTCACCCTCCCCAGATGGCCATTTTACACCTGGGTTGATTGAGGCTCCGAGTCAATTGCTCAAGAACATACGTGGTAGGAAATGGTGTTAGGGGCTGTATCTCAAATCTTTGCGGTTCCAAAGACTTTCCCTTATTTTCTCATTCCTGAGGTATTTCACTGAGAACTCTGGTCTTGTGAGGCAAAAAAAAGATAAAAACAAAAAAAATCTGTGGTTGTATCTACTTGGAAAAAGCTATGTGGGATTATCTTCCTTTAGGGACTCACAGTATACAGTGTATTTGAGGCTCTGAAAAGCCCTAAAATAATAAACTCTGTAGAGCTTTGGGGTCTAACTCCAAATTTACTAACCTAATTTGACCTTGGAACATGTAATACCCATTAACATTTGTATAGGCAGGATTGTCCAGAAAAACAGATCCAATAGGATACACATTCTAAGCTGGAGACCCAGGAAAGCCAGTGATATAATTCGAGTCTAAGTCCCAAAGCCTGAGAACCAGGAAGCCAGTGGTGTTAAGTCCCAGTCCAGGGGCAGGAGAAGATAACACGAAATCTCTCAGCTCCAATAGGCCAGAAGACAAAGGGGTGAATACCTTCTTCCTTGCCGTTGTTCTGTGCAGGCCCTTAATAGATAGAATAATGCCCACTTATACTGGATTTTATTGAGTTGACTAATTCAAATGCTAATCTCATCTGGAAATGCCCTTGCAGACACACCCGCAAATAATGTCTAGTCTGGACACTCCATGGCCAGTCAAGTTCACATATGAAATTAACCATCACAATGTATCTTCTGATGAATGTCAATTCGGAAAATTTTACTATCCCACTATCTTCCCATCTAGGTAAACTGATGAGGGTGCTCATGGCTGAGGATGACCAGTCCAGGGCCTGTGGCTTCTCTGAGGGATGGGGGGAAAATATCCTGGGAGCTCAGGTGTGCCACGCCACTGGCGGGGTCTGTGCCATGCGGTTTGGGTGCCAGTCCATAAATTTGGGGCCTTCTTCAGACCTGTCCACATTGCAAGACATAGCTTATTTTTGTGAGTGACTTTCCCTTTCTTTTCCTCCCCAAATAAAGAGGCACACCACCTTACTATATCACGTCCCGGAAACATTAAAATGGGTTTAAATAGATTTGGGACTGCTGTGATACCAGTTATAGTAACTGGAGATATCCTAGATGTTTAAAGACTACATTTAGGGTCAAGTACTAGCTTCACTGTTTACTTAACTCACAGATTATTGTATCCTGGGTTTAGGGGCAAACTCAGGATGTCATTTAAACTTTCCCTGACAAAGACACATAAACAAAAGGATTCTGTAATTTAATGGAAGAATTCTCAATTAAAAAAGCAGTGCCACCTCAAATCTTTTATACCTGACCTCGTCTTAGAAATGAACAATACTGCAATCTTTCCAAATAGAATTTTCTCGTCTTGGTGCATGCATGTGCGTGAATGGTGGTGGCAGTAGTGGTTGCTTCGTGGTATCCTCATTAGAGAATTAAATAATAAGGTCTCTGTAGAATTACAGTGACTGTATTTGAATTGTCAGCCATCTTCCCATGGTACATTGCAGCTTGAATCTTTTGGGTGCAAAGCTGTGATTCTATAAATCTGGGAAGAGACAGGCAAATTACAAATTAGGCATATTGTGCTATTAGCTGCAGATTTCATGATAAATTCTGAACATAAAAACTTCCCTACGATGGTTCTATCTATGAGAATGTGTACATACTCTGTATATATCTTTCAAAATGAAGACTGATGAATAATGGTTTGGCCGAGGAATACATACATAATGAAACATCACCTTTGATCTTTCTTGCTTTCTGTGAGGTCAAAGTTGGAATGGGTTATAAATCATGATTTATGCCTTTAAGTCTGTGGTATTTTCTTTTTAAAGCAGCCTGTTCCCCCCATTGGTTTGATTTTGAGTTGTTTAATTATTCATCAGCCTGTAGTATGTCCACTTCTTTACTGTTAGGTATATTTGTTTACTTTTGGATACAGATTGAGTTTCAAGGTTTGGTTTTGTTTTTCCACCTCCATGCATTGTCTTTGTGTTTATTGCATTATATTATTATAATGTGAAGATTTAGTTGGAGTAAATAGAAACCTAAAATACAAATGTGTATCCATGCAGTGAACTGCAAGTGAAATAATGGATTTTTAAGTAGAATTTTCAGGCATTTTCTTCACCTGATACATCTTTTTCTGTTTTGCTTGAAAACTCAAATTTCTAAAAGCTCATAGGAGCTATGGGGCCTCAAAAACATGACCTGTTTCACACACAATTATAATGAATTTAAAAATACAGCTTGACTTGGTAGTGTAGGCATCTGGTGAGAAGGAATTTTTAAAAGCGATATTTCTTAGTAAGATAATTGGTTAATAGAGAAAACTTGAACTAATTTTTCAGTCTTGGAGAGGCAACCTGTTCCTATCAAACTAGAGAGACAGCATGCAAATTCCTTTTTTTCTTTTTTTGAAAAAAATTTTTAATGTTATTTACTTTTGAGAGAGACAGAGCACAAGCAGGGGAAGGATAGAGAAAGAGGGAGGCACAGAATCCGAAGCACGTTCCAGGCTCTGAGCTGTCAGCACAGAGCCTGATGTGGGGCTCGACCTCACAAAGGGTAAGGTCACAACCTGAGCTGAAGTCAGAGGCTTAACCAACTGAGCTGCCCAGGCGCCCCTGCAAGTTCCTTTTCATCTTAGTGGTTGTTTTTAAATTGTAGGTTGATGGATGGACAAGACTCTCTTAATGCATACAGCCCTTAAAGTCCACACTTTTTAATGTGAAAATATATCAACCAACCTTTTAGTAAAATGTGATGTTATCATTAGATACTGGCAAAAAGCTTATTTCATACATTACTTCTGTTAATTTGTTTTTATGCCCCTGTTAAGTATCCCTGCCATGTCAGGTCTCATGGGAAAGAAACAGTTGACGATATACTTAAGACAAACCCGGGAGGGCCTCACATACAGGGTAAAATCCCCCTTTTTCTCCCCCATATTGTCTTGATACCTTGAGAGTTCTCTTAACTGCGAGATTGTGGAGCAGCACAGAATATTTTAGCGAAACCAGCGTCACCTCATTAAGCATCCTTAGCCAGGGTTGAATGTGGCCATGTGGCCACTCTAGTGAATATAGTCCCGGCACTAAAAAACATTTATCGCCGTCATTAAAAAAAGAACTTTTAAAATGAGTTTGAAAGAAAGTCATTACCTCCTTAACTACCAAATAAACTCAGTGGTCTATGTAGATTATGATGAAATATCTCTGGTGCTTCCATCTTATTCTCTTTGTTCCGTAAGCTGTAATTCATGCTGCGTCTGTGCTGACAGTTGGGTAACTGTGCTCTCTCACCAGATCCCTCCCCGCTCCATCCGCCGCCTTCTTTCACTTCATAGTTTTTGCTTTGTTTGCTTTATGCTCATGTTTGCATCTCAGAATAAACTTGTGTATTCCTTATCTTCTTTTCAAGTGTCTCTGTGTGTGTAGCCTAAGGTCTAGAAGCTTTAAATGAAACTTTGCTGCTTTTTGTGGTGGTGGTGGTGGGGGGGGGCAGGACCCACCTATTATTATAGCAAGTATTGCTTTTGGATTTCTGTTAGCGTTTTTTGCAAATACCGTAATTCACTGATAAGTATAGGTTGTAATACATTGAGGAAAGCTTAAATGAGTTGACTCAGATCATCAGGGATGGAGCAGTGCCCAATTTCCCTCCCTTCAAACTGTCCAAGGTCTAAATATGCAGTGTCTGGAAAGCTCGACAAATCCTGAGAGGACATATGCAGCGCTTTTGCATTCAGAGAGGGCAGTTCACAAAAGTTTTTCTTTCTTGCCATTTTCCCCAGCCTGCCTTGCAGCACATTCTGAACGTGGCTGTGCTCTGTCTTTCCAAGCAAAGATAGGATGGCTTGGCAAAGTCATTTGTAGGAACAATACGATAGCCCAGGGTTTGTACTCTTGTGCCAGTCAGCCATTTACTTGGCTTAACATTTCCGCAGCAATATCCAGAGGGCTTTGGGTAAGAATTAACTAAATCTCCTTTGTCAGCCAGGTCATAGTTTTAAAATTCATTGCAAATCATTGGTACCATTTTGTGACCAGAGGTTTCCTAAAATTAAATACAGGTATTCCAGTGGAAAGGGGCTTAGCAACAAACAAAGAGGAAGCGCATCAAAGTTGTGAGTGCTGTGGATGTTCATGTTTATTTCAAGCTAACAATATCTCTAGTGGGGTGGGTTCCCAAGCTCAGTTTAAGTCCCCTTCCATTAGTTTTGTGCCTGGCAAGGAGGACAAGGGACTAAGCCTTCATGGCTGCAGAATAACGTTCATGGCTGCAAACAATGGGGAAACCTGGTTCCATTTCCCCTCCCTCCTTCCTGGATGTGCACTTACATACCCTCAGAGCTACACTTTGATCAGGAGAAAGCAAGGTTGTGAGAACAGACCAAATAATGGATGTGAAAGCGCTTAATAATGTGAATTTCTTGTGATTGCTATTTGACTTGATTGGTGGCAATGTCATGTGTGTGTGACCTGTGCACAGGCCCTGTGCTTCCTTTGAGGCTCTACCATTGCCATCTTAAATAGTTTTTCAAAATTTTATAATTTCCAAATAAGGGGGCCCACATTTTCATCCTGAGCTGGGTCCCCCAGTTGTGTAGCCAGTCCTGACTGTGAGCCTACTGTTGGTTTGTATGGCTGGATTTATTCACTTGGTAAGTGTTACTGGGCCCTGCTCTAGGCATGTCTGGTTCTTCATCCCAGGTCTGTCTCCAGTGTTACATGGTTCCAGTCCTGGGTAGAAGTTCTCGATGCTGGTGCTCTCATCTGCAGGGCAGAGGCATATCATTGGGAAGCCACAGCCACTGAACCCAGAGGGACCCTCCTTTGCAGGTCCAGCTTCAAGACTTTGAGAAACATTGAGATTATGCAAAAATTGGCTGACTTTCTGCTTCATGTTTGGATCTGCCTTTGCTGTTAGGGAGTCCTATTTGGAAGGGTACACACAGGGTGATGATGGTTGTCATAATAATTGGAGGTGGAGTAACACTGGCCTTTGGTGGCAGGGATGAGGGATGCTTGATTTCCTGCAATGCACGGACAGCCTCCCTGTTGCTTGGTCTTCCCAACTCAGGCTTCCTGCCGTGGTTCTGCCTCTGTGATTAGCCTCAACCTCCATGAGAACAGGTCTCCCTCCAGTACCATGCTTCCTCCATTGCCTGGCTCTATGCCTGTGCCTATGCCATAGTGCCTGTGGAAGCTCCGTCACTATTTGTATGCAACAAGCCCACCCTTCAAAATCTGTAATTTTTTCCCGGGTGAGGTATATGTGAAAAAAGAAAAGTTAGGCATGATGTTTTAGTACTATGTTGGCCTGTTTTTGTAAGTAAAGCTTTTAGAAACTTATGTGTGAGTTTTCAGTACAGGGTGGTTGGTCAGAAAGTTTAATGTTTCAGCCATTCCATTTGGAAAGGTGAGAAACCATAATCAGGAATCACTGGAAAGGCTGGAATTAGGAGTCGTGGATGAAGGAACATTGAGATACCGCTTTTTGGGAAGAGAAGTTCTGTGGAGCTTACTTACCCTGACACCTTTTCTCTAAAAACCACCTTCCCATGTAGCAAGTAAATCTTGAGTACACAAGTCTATCTTCAGCCATACCTAATGAGATTTGGGGGAACACTGACCTTTTACTTTTTGCCTTAGTCACTGTCAATATACTAGTGACTAGTAATTAGTGAATACTGTCATCAGTTCACTTTTGAGTTTTTACGGTAATTTTCTAACTTTAGGACCAAACCTATTATACCAGTAGGAAAAAAAAAAGTAATAGAGAAGCTTCTTCTCTGTGATCCTTAAATGTCCCTTGTAACTTCCCCTTTGGTGCCACTGGAAGTGGCCATGTCTGCCGTAGGATCCCTTCACAAATGGGAATTTATTGGGTCACATAACTTCTGGCTTTAGTGGTTGCAGTTGTTCACACGATTTTATCAAGGACTTGTCCATCTCTTGCCTCAGGGTGCCTTCACTCTCAAGCTGGCTTTTCTTACATGGGGGCAATGCTAGCTTTGGGGGAGGGAGAAATGCTTCTTTCCTGACTCCTTCCACTTCTATGGAGGCAGAGAATTCCTAACCCCCATCACATTTTTCACGAGGGAGAAGGAGAACATCCACTGATATTTGGACCTCAGCAATCTTTGGTTTTTTGGAACGAACTGTCTTCAGGATGTTCATTTTATTGGGCATTTGTGTGGAAAGCTTCCTAGGACTGGATGTACCCCTGAGAGGATGATGCCTACAGTTTTCAGAGGTAAAGTTAGAGAGTACAATTTTGACTTGAAGTCAAGCTTCACTCTCCAGCATAAGGCTGATAGCGTTTCTCTCTGTCATTCTGACTCCTCTGTCAGTCTCTCTTAATTAGGCTTGTATATAGGAGTGGGGAAAGATTGGTATTTAAACATTAACCTTTAAACTCCATCTGTGACCATAATTTATGCTTTTATTTTTTTTAATTGATTTATTTTGAGAGAGAGAGTGAGAGAGGACCAGTGTGAGTAGGGGAGGGGTGGAGAGAGAGAATCCCATGACGATGAAATCATGATCTGAGCCGAAATCAGAAGTTGGGCACTCCATCAACTGAGCCACAAAGGTGCCCCTGTGCTTTTCATCTTAACAGTTTAGCAATCCCAAAGAAAGTTTTCCATTCTTTGTACTATGTCTGCAGAAGTTTACACGTGCCCCTCATTGGTTGGGCCTGAGTCATGTGCCTAATCCTGAGCTGTGTCTGTTACTGATTGGCCACACCCAAGGATCACAAGGACCCTCAGGTCTCCAGGACACAAAGACTTAATGGAGGAAAGGTGAATGTCTGTAGACCTGCTTCTTAAACTGTAACATACATACAAATTATCTGGGGATCTTTGTAGATATAGATGCAAATTCAACAGGCTCCCAGAGTGGGGCCTGAGATTCTGCATTTCTAATGAGCTCTCAGGGAATGCTCATGCTGCTGGTCTTTGCATCACATTTTGAGTAGCACAGTCTCAAGGAACATGTGGTTACCATAGGTGTTGATATTGGGCAGAGAAAGAAAACCAGAGATGGCCGCCATGATCCCTTTCTGTCTACCCATTTTCCCCCTCTTCTTCTCAGTGAACATAAGCCTTAAAACTTACCTCACCAACTACAATCCACAGTGATATGTCCTTCCTTGAACTCCTTAGCATTTACTGCATGAACTTAATCAAATTATTTATGATAGTAAGCCATCCTGGCATAAAAAATTCTTAAGGCTAAATTCATTCTTAAAAAAACTAAAAGGAAGGAAGAAACCTCCCCCCCCCCCCCCATGTGGGAGGACTGTTCTGTAGAGCTCTTACTGTAGTGCCATCCATTCTATAGGTAGATTGAGATTCAGCAGGTTTCTGTGGCCTGGCCCACCAAGATAACTTGCTGCATTGGAGGAAATAGGTCCTGTATTCCAAACTTATAACTTATAAAACAAGTTACCTGAAACAAAAACTGCTTGGTTGAGCAAGTTTTTTCTTCACTTGAGAATAAGCAAGAAGTCCTTTTATTATTTGATAGTAATGTATACCAACATGTTAACAGTGCTTTATCTGGAGTTGATGTTGTTTTCACTATCTAATGCACGATAACCACCCCTACCACAACAGCATTTTATCTGACTCACAAGTGTGTAATATGGTCAGGGTTTGATGGGCAAAGCTCATCTCTATTTTACTTGGTGTCATTTGGGGTGACTAAATGGCTGGTGTCATCTGAAGGATTGCCCATATGTCTGGTTCCTGAGCAGGGGACAGTCAAACAACTGGGCACTGGCAAAGCTGGACTTCTATGTATCTCTCACTACCCCTATTTAGTTTCTTCATGTAATCTCTCCAGTATGGAGACTTCCTTCTATGTTATAGTAGGATTCCCAAAGCACATGTTTAAAGAGTGGGGGTGGGGAAATGGGAAGGGGAAAAGAGAGAAAGGGAGAGACAGGGTTGGCAGGTGGTTGGGGGGACGAAGCTGAAGCCACATATCCTTTTATGACCTGTCTTTGGAAATTACGCAGCACCACTTTCACTGAATTCTGATTGGTCAGTACATTTACAAAGATATGCATAATTTCAAGGGGAGGGAACATGGACTCTTAATGTAAAGTGTCAGCATTGCAGTGTAGGAGGAACCTGAGTGATGGGATGCATGTGCGTGTGTGTGTAGCCATCTTCTGTCTTTCCTTCCTTCCTTCCTTCCTTCCTTTTAAATGTTTACTCATTTTTGAGAGAGAGAGTGAGCAGGGGAGGGGCAGAAAGAGAAGGGCATAGAGGATCTGAAGCAGGTTCTGCCCTGAGAGAAGAGAACCTGAGGCGGCTTGAACTCATGAATCCTGAGATCATGACCTGAGCCAAAGTCAGATGCTTAACTGACTGAGCCACCCAGGCACCCTCTGTGGCCATCTTTAGAAACTACAAACTGCCACAGAGACTATGGGTGACATTATAGCCTTGTAAAAACATATATCTTTCTGATGTTTTCAAGGAGAATATGTTGCTTTAATATCAAACAAATTACATTAAAGAGACTGATAAAAAAGACTTTGACAATAAGGTAAAAACAGAGAGGGAGGCAAACCACATGAGACTCCAAAATACAGAGAACAAACTGAGGGTTGCTGGTGGGGTGTTGGTTGGGGGAGGGGCCAAATGGGTGATGGGCATTAAGGAGGGCAGTTGTTGGGATGCACACTGGGTGTTATATGTAAGTGATGAATCACTAAATTCTCCTCCTGAAACCGTTACCACACTATATGTTAACTAACTTGGATTTAAATAAAGTTTAAAAAAAAAAAGGACTTTGCATGAAATCTTGGAACCAAAGCCTTGGCCAATATGTAGTATGTTTCTCTGCCCTAATCTCCTAGGCGCTCTGATCACTGATTATGACAGAATTAAGCCTGTTAAACACAGAACAAAGCACTGACAATTGGACTGGCCAAATCACAAACAAATTGGTTTCTTCTCAACTCTTCTTGATATTACAGACCAGCAGCAATTAAAAAGCTCAGGATTTTCTAAGTAAAAGAGGTAGAGAAAACCTCCTTGAAGCAATTGCTGGTCCTTTCTGTTCAGCCAGACTGTGTAATTGCAAAGCCTGGCGTTGGGCTTGAACAGCAATATCCTAGCTGCAGGGCATGGTGGCAGATGGAGTATGGCGTCTAATAAGCTCCAACTCCCCATTGCAGGCTGGCCACATAAGGAGAGCAGTAATAACACTCCCAGAATGAAAACATCCATCAAAGCCTGACAAACCTCTTGACATAGATTTTCTTTATGTTACTAAAGGAGCTAGTTAAATGTGATGAAACTGCTAATAAAAATTCTTTGGTGGTCCTAATGAAACAGCTTTGTACACCCAATCTCCTTCCTTGTTAGGTGAAAGGGAAAGCTGCATTAGAATTTTTGGTGGCTAACATTGATTGTGGTCTGGGGAAACTAAAGGTAACCGGATCAAAGCAACTCCACTCACTGGCCTTTTGAAGTTAGAGACAACCCAACGATGAGTTGTTTTCATGGTAGTCTTCACCACGGAAAGACTGACTTTGCCATCATAGTCAAAGAGCAGATGTTTGGGGAGAGCAGAGGATGAGAGGGTGGGATCAGCTTTTCCCTTGATGGGCCTAATACGTTGTTGTCTCTTTCATCGAACATGGTCCCTCAGGCCACTGAGGTATTTCCTCTGGACTCAGCAGAATAGAGAGTGATGTGTTCCTTGCTGGTGTCAACATTGGCTGCAAAGGAATTTGACAGTAAGGTACTTCAATTGCACCATAGTGCCTTGGTCATTTTTAGGTTGTGTCCCCCTGTCATCTGACCTGCACTGACCATAAAACATCTGGAGTGATAGGGCGTTGCATTTGCCCACCCAGATTACTTCCTCTTTTCCAGTGTCCATTGCTAGAACCCTTGGTTCTGTTGGCTTCCTTGCTTCCCTGCCATTCTTCGACCAAACTAGGAGTCCTGAGGTTTCCTATCCCCCTATGCTCCCCACAGCCATCTTTTCTGAGATCTGGCTACTTCACTGGTCACAGTCAAGAAGCAGGGTCTACGCTGACGCTATTCCCAGGACCCAAAACAGACCTTTCCACTTCCTAGTCTGGGGGCATTCCTCGTCCTTTTTCTTCTTTATTTCCAGAGCTGTTTTCTTCCTTGGCCCATCTAGTGTTGTGTCTTTCATGGATGTGGACCTTTACACAACCCAGGGAAGGCCGTGACATCAGCCTGCCTCTGCTTCCAGGAGGGGGATACAGAGACAAAAACCTACAAATCAACTTCTCCAAAACATAACCTTCAATATTGATGGTTCCAGTGTGTCATGCTGATTTTTCAGATGAGGAAACCAAGGCCTAGGGAGATGAAGGGATTTGGGTAAAATCCCACTGTTAAGAAGCAGAGTGAGACCTGTGTTCTGTAAGTTGAAGCCCGGAATGTCTGAATACCTCTCCAGTCAGAACTATCAAGATAGGTTCATCCAGTACTATTCAAGTAGGCAATGCACTTCTGAATATTGGTTGTCAGCACAGCCACCAACTTCTAATGTTCCCTGGAAAGAGCCATGGGCTTAGAGTCAGATCACTGGGGAATTCTGGCCTTCAAGCTGCCATGGTTGTGTGATCTAAGACTAGTTATTTAACCTCCTTTGATCTCACATTTTCAAAATCTAACATACTTGCTCAGTCAACCTCGCAAGATGATGGTGAGGATTGGAAGAAAGTACAGGAAGCCTTTAGTAAGGTAGAAGCACCAGATAGGTAAAGCATAAACAATTGTGATTGCTATGGTCTGCCTTCACTTGCCTCAAACTCCAAGATATCATATTCTTCATCTCTTCCAGTCCTGAAAGCCTCCACAGACAGAGTCATGGCATCACAATAGGGGTATTAGAGGCATTTAGTTGCTTATTAAATGTGTGTGTGTGTGTGTGTGTGTGTGTGTGTGTGTGTGTGTGTGTGAGACCTGGGCCTGTCTCTTGCCTCATTGGGATTTGACACTCCTACACAGAAGTCTGGGATTCCATCATGTTGACAGAAGTCACTGAACAATTAACCTGTATCATTAATAGTTTGTAACCAACCTCCTGGCTTTGCTGATGTGTGGCCCTGGGCGTCTCAATTAACCATTGTTCCTCCCTAGTCTATTATGAAAGGGTTGACTATGCTCTGTGACAGTTCTATCCTGGAGGAAGAAGTTCTGGGGATTGAAAATAAGACTCCTCTCACATCTGTTTGCAAACACAGCCCCAACCCTTGCTCAAGATCTGTAGGTCTTAGGTGCCAAGTAGAGCAGAATGGTTCTTTTGTAGTGCTGTTACCATCTGCATAATGGGAATCCTTGTTTAGGTAACTGGTTGTCTCCCTTAACAGACTGAGTTGCCAGGGGTCAGTTGCCCTCTGTTCTTTATGATATCACCAGCACCATCTAGCAAGGTATTGTGTGTATTGTAATTACCCAATAACGCTTGTTTAAATTGAATTTTACTACTGATTTGTCTCCTCCAGAAAGAATGAGTAGTAGACTTGTTCGGAGCTACTGTTATTAATATAGCAAGTTTATTTTGTAGATAAAATGGTTGTTTAACTGCAGAGGGTGGATACAAGGAATGCACTTTATGTTACGTAGTATTATATGAAATATTATGCCACGGTAGAGAAAACCATGGCGTGCCACATTGACTCTAAAATTATTTTGGAGGTTGCCTTGGAAATAGGCTTATTATCGGTCTCAGAACTTAAGAGGGTCATGAAATCAGAATGTAGGTGTGTGGGGTATGAGGGGAGTACTTAAAAGTCAGTGTTTCTAGGTCCTCCCCCAGAGATCAGTACTCATTGTGTTTGAGGTGAGGCCCAGGAATCTATTTAACAAACAACCCCAGTTGTTGAGGTAAAGGTGGTCCTCAGAAGGCAGTTTGAGAACACAGATATTTTATCCTAATTCATGAATAAAAAACTGTTTTAAGATATCTGTTTAAGATATCCGTGGCATTGGGATTTCTAAAGTATTGGAAAGTTGTACGACTCAAAATCTCAGAGAAGGGTAAAAACCTTAGACTTCAACTGAGGAATTCTGGGTAAGATAAAAATGGAAAGCTAATGTTCCAGTTCCCTACTACTACATAGAAAGTGACCCAGGTTGTAGCTTAAAATAACCATTTTATTTAGCTTTTGATTTTTGGGGTTGGGAGTTTGGGAAAGACTTGGTGGGGCTGTATGAGTCTGACCTGCAGGCCACCAGCTGTGCCTCTGGAGAATCCCTTTCCAAGATGGCCTTTCCAATCATATGTCTGCTGCCAACAGTGCTCTTTGGCCTCTTTTTCTTTCCACATCCTCGTAGGCCTCTCCATATGGCTCAGTTACTCAGAGCAAGTTAGTGTCAGTGTAATTGTACTTTTGCGTGGCAGCTAACTTTAAAGAGGTGGGGACTGGAAGGCACTGCCTCAGTTAAAGGCTATGTGCATACTTGGCAGAACGTCACTTCTGTCCTGTTGTTCCTGGAGCCTGCCCAGATTCAAGCACATAGGGAAATAGACTCTGCCACCTGATAGGGCATTGCAAGGTTTCACTGCAAAAAGAGCATCTGGAATGAGGGATATTCGGGAAACTGTATTTGGAAAATAAGATTTGCCACATGTAACTCACTGGGGTTTAAGCCGATGAAAGGTCTTCCTCTACCTAGGAAGAGAGTCATATAATATGCATAATTTAGAAACAAGTGCATTTGTTGATAATGAAAATGTTGCAGGTAGAATTTCACAGCACATGCTTAATAATTTCCATGCTTACAGAATGTTTGTTTCTTTGCATATTTTCATGGCATTTTTGAGAAAAGTGAACAACTCATTTTCTCATTTGCTTTTCTGTTTGTCCTGTACGTCTTGTTCAAGAGTGAGTCTCCACATAAGATGCGCCTCCAACTTATTGCATGGCCTTGGAATGTTCACACGTACCTCACAGGTCAGGCTTAAATTTATATATCCTCTGACTTCCCTTGAGTCTTAAAAAATTCATACGCTCATGTCTTTGTTCCTCAGTGGTATTTACTATCTTCCAATAATACTTTAAAATCTAATTTCATTGTTCCATTGGATGTGGTTCTTCCATTTTGATTTCTGCTTTTTCACTCTTTTGCAATTGGGGCTATCATATCAGTGACACTAACTAGTGGTTTTATTACACTAGAGCGTAAAAGAATTGCATTTCCTCTACATTTATAAATGTCGTATCCACATTCAGGCTGTGCATAGATTTCACTGAAATGCCTTGAACTTGTTAGTTGATCCACAAATAGCTCCTCTGTATATTTATGGTAATACTTTATGCTGAACAACAATTTCACACTTAAAACCGTCCCTCCTGGTTTGTCTGTTTTAAATGTCATCTGCTCATATTTATAAATGTGGAATGAGCTCACTTAAATTGGATTTCTTGGGTCCAAGACACTTCTGATTTTCCTAATGACCAAATAACCAAAAAGCAGAACAGATTAAGAAGAAAAAAGAAATCTTGGGCATATACAATTTTCAGGCAGTCAGGGTTTGTTTAAAGCTGCTTTGTTCGGCAGGAATGGTTAATAAAAGAAACATTTCCCCAAAGAATTGTTGTGGTCTTTAATTAAACTCCTTTCCCATAGGTTTATAATGTAGGGTTGAACAATATTTGGTCAGTTTCTCTGCTTGGCTTTCTTAGTCACAGGCTGGACTTTATTGGATCTTGGGTCCTAAGGGAACATTAGGAGCTGAGAGAGGCAGGCCGCGTCAAATGAAAAGTTAATTGTGTTTAAGCCATCTTGGAAACCAGCCTCCAGTGTGCCTTAGCTGAGAGCCGTGCTCAACTATCAGGTGCCTGGCTGTCAAGCTGAGTCCACGGCCAACACTTTACCTGACCCAGAGAAAGTGCAGCCCCAGAAAGGCTAGTGACAGCAGAAAAGGCCAATCCAGGGCCTCACCCTTCAGCTGTCATGGGCCCAGGGACAGTGGACGGTGAGGTGATTCATTCTGCCGGTGGCGCTGGAAGTGTGGGTTTGCTCTGAGGAAGGAATGCAGTGGGACAGCAGTTCCTACCCATAGTTCATTAAGACTCAGGGCTGTCTTGTGGAAAAGCTGTGATAAATTGCTCTAAATTATCTGGAAGCTAAGCACTCTGGGAGTTGTTGAAGTATTTTGTCTGGCTCTCTTCCTGTCCTTGAGTTGAGAATCGCTCTCTCAGAGCAGACACTGGCGGTGTGTGTCTGGCCTATCTAAAGCGGGTCAGTTTTAAAAAGAAATGCCCCCTTGTCTGCACCGATGGAGGGCCATGTCCCTTTCCCCCTCTCCACCCCTGGCACATCCCTGGACACACCTCATTGGGAAGGAAAACACAGGGGTCTTCTGGGGGCTCTGTGAATACTTTGTTTCTTCCCCTAGCTGGTGGTTCTATACCTGCTCATTTTATGATTATTTATTCACTAGCCCACATCTTACTTACATTAGTGTATAAATTAACTTCAAACATGAAATTACTAGTAGATGACCATTTTTCATCCTACAGAAATGGCACTCTTACAAGGCTCAGTATATTTTACAAAAGGAAATTATAAAATAAGGTAGTATAAATACCATCAAATAGATCAGTAGTCATGAGGTGTATTCAAAGAGGCATTTCCTTCCTCCCTTCCTCCCTCCCTCCCTCCCTCCCTCCCTCCCTCTCTCTCTCCCTCCATTTGTTTGTTTGTTTGTTTCTTTCTTTCTTTCTAATGTTGATTTTTTTGAGAGAGAGAGAGAGAGAGAGAGAGAGAAGTGTAGAGAGAGAGAGGGGGAGACACAGAATCCAAGGCAGGCTCCAGACTCTGAGCTGTCAGCACAGAGCCCGATGCGGGGCCCAAACTCATGAACCATGAGATCATGACCTGAACCAAAGTTGGATGCTTAACCGACTGAGCTCCTCAGGTGCCCCTATTATTTTCTTTCTTTATTTAAATGTTATTTACTTACTTCATTTTTTTGTTTATTTACTTATTTAGAGAGAAAGAGCTTGAGTTCTGGAAAGCAATAGACAGGAAGTCAGAGAATCCCAAGCAGGCTCCATACTGTCAGCACGGAGTCTGATGCAGGGCTGGAACTCACAAACCGTGAGATCATGATCTGAGATAAAATTAAGGGTCAGACCCTTAACCGACTGAGCCACCCAGATGCCCCCAGAAAGAAGCATTTCTATAATCTCTGTTGGATGATAAATGTAGTAGCTGCCCCACTGAATAAGGGTCTTCATTTTCTTTTGCTTTGAGAGACCATGCAATGTGGTGGTTAGTGCTTGGCCTCCATGGGCGGACATGCTTGGGTATGATCCTCTGCTTGGCAAAGTACCAACTGGCTGGCATTGGGGAACGCTCTGGACCCCAGTATTTTCATCTGAAAATTGGGCAAATAATAGTACCTCCTGGCTGGGATTGCTGAGCAGATTACATTAGATGCTATCTACCTTGCCAGATGCATGTCCCACAACATCCCTTTGGAATTCAGTGCTCTGCATGCTCTGGACTTCTTTTTACTTTGGGTGTTTGGGGATTCTTTTTGTCACCGAGTCTCTGCATGTGCTATTTTCCTACTATCCAGAATGTTCTCCTGTGCTGTTACCTATGTGGTTCCCTACTTGCTTGAGATCTCAGCTCATTTCTTGTGTTCTTAGCTTCTCTTGAGCATCTCTGACTAGGTCATAATTGTTGTCTTTTACTCTCTAATGGAACCCTGTAACTTTCTGTTGTAATACTGACCATAGCTGCGATTTCAGAGTAAGGTATGTATGTTTTGATCCATCTGTCCCCCTCATTTGACTGTGAACTCCTTACGGGCAGGAAACAGGATGTGTTTTGCTCCTTGTTGTCCACTGGAGGACCTGCCTCATTGTTGGTCCTCTGGAAATATTTAATGAATGAAGTAGTTTGCATTTGAGAAGTTCTTCCATTTTAAGGCTTTGGGGAGAGTCTCTGTATTTCCGTTTACAAAAATCAAATGGGAAAGCATGTACATAAGCAGTGTGTATATGTTTTTGCGTGATAATAATTGATAAATCATCAGTTTAAAAAAACTCAGCATTTTTGTGCAATGTAGTGGGTAGGCAGTAAAGTACAAGGTTTAATAGCTGAGATGCTGACAGAAATCTAGGCTCAAGCTTAGTTCATTGTTTGATCTTAGATTTTGGAAAAGTTGCTTTTCTGAAACTCCTTTTCTGTGTCTGTACACTGGATATTTAAAATAGTACCTAGGTAGGGTGCCTGGGTGGCTCAGTTGGTTAAGCGTCTGACTTTGGCTCAGGTCATAATCTCATGGTCTGTGAGTTCAAGCCCTGCATCAGGCTCTGTGCTAACAGCTCAGAGCCTGCCTGGAGACTGCTTCCTTCCTATTCTGTGTCTCCCTCTCTGTCTGCCTGTTGCCTGCTTGCACTCTGTCTCTATCTCTCACAAAAATAAATAAAGATTAAAAAAAATTTTTTTTTAATAAAAATAGTACCTAGGAGCACCTGGGTGGCTCAGTCAGTTAAGCATCTGACTCTTGATTTTGGCTCAGGTAATGATCTCATGGTTTGTGAGTTTGAGCCCTGCATTGGGTTCAGTGCTGACGGTGTGGAGCCTGCTTGGGATTCTCTCCCCCTCTCTCTGCCCCTCCCCCACTCTGCCTCTTGGTCACTCTCAAAATAAATAACTAAAAAAAAAAATTAAAAAAATAGTACCTAAATGCTATGAGTTGAATTATGCCCCTTTAAAATTCATGTATGGAAATCTTCACACCCAGTACCTTGGAGTGTTATTTGGAGACAGGGTCTTTCCAGAGTTAATCAAGTTAAAGTGAGACCATCAGAGTGGGCTCTAATCCAATATGACTGGTGTCCTCCTAGGAAGGGGGAATTTGGATGTAGGAACACACAGAGAGGGAAGATGAGCCAAGAGATAAAGAGAGAAGACAGCTGTGTATAGGCCAAGCTGAGAGGCCTGAAACAGATCCTACTCTTAAAGTCTTCAGAAGGAACCATCCCTGTTGACCCCTTGATTTTGGACTGAAGGACTCTAGAATGGTGGAGACCGAAATTTTTTGTTATTTAAGCCACCTAGTCTTTGGTACTTTGTTTCGGCATCCATCACAAACAAACCCACTCAGTCAGTTTAATATACCGTGAGACCATATATTAATGCAAAAATACCAGTCACTTACAGTAGAGAACATTTATTTTTCTTGCCCATGGGCCCGTGAGTTGCTTGCAATTCACCCAGACTGGAGGCCAGTTGGGTTCAGATCTACTCCTTGTGTGCCTGCATTATTCTACTCCTTGTGAGCCCGTACTCTGTAGGGCATGTTCTCTTGGAAGAAGGCAGAAGGAGAGCCCAACACAAGTGATGCAAACCCCCTGAAAGCCTCTCATGGCCTCATGCCTGGTAGTAAAGCAGGTCCCCTGGCCAAGCCTACTTCCCATAGGCAGAAGCATATACTCTCCTGTAGTGGGAAGTATTGAGAGTCACATGGAAAAGGGGGAGAGTGACAACAACCCAATTGATCGCAATGTCTACACATGGCAGAGTTGTCTGCACTAAAGCAGATTTTGCATGGGATGCTTTGAGCACAGTGCTGGACGCCCAGGTGGTGCTCAGTAAAATGGTTGTTGCTATTGTCGTTTTTATTTTTTAACAAATTCTAGTGTTCATCTTCAGTGGTAAGTCTACATGAATTTGGGCCTTTCAAACTAGTAGAACTAGCCGAATAAATTGTATTAATATTTGCTTAAGTAAAAGTCTCTGTAGGCTGCATTATCGCAGCTGTGATTAATTCTTTTAAATTCTTTCAAATTGCATGTCTGCTTCAGTGGATTGGAACATAGATATGATTTCAAGCTTATGTTTCTCGTTAGGACATTGAAGCCACAATTAAATCTGCTTTTTCTTCTTCTTTGAAAAAAATCAAAGGCTCTTAAAATGGATTGTTGTGAAAGGGCACATAAATAGGTTTTAATCAATAGTTGAATTCTCCAAAGCATCATCAAGACAAAGTGGTAAATGTTCTGATTAAATTTGTGATTGGTTAAGCTAGAAATCCATACAGTTGCATGTCACACAGTATTTAATAAATGGCGTGTAGAGTATCCTAATTGTACCCATTTATCACTTCCCTCTGTTTCTAGATGCATAAAGTTATCAAAATCAGGAAACTCAAACATTTCTATTTCCATTTCCTTGGTTGGGCTTTGTTCTCTGTCTTTCTTGGTGTATTGGGTCTGGTTTTGAGCTAAATATTTCTGACACAACCTTCATGACTCATTTACATTTAAATAGTAACAGGAAGTCTCTTTGCCAAGAAGGCGATTGGAATCAAATTTTACACCAGATCTTTTTTTTTTAAAGATGTTATTATTGATTTTTTTTTTTGTACATCAAAGTGCTTTTCCGCTTTTTATTTTTTTCGAAATCTAAGTATTATAGGCAGTGTACAAGTTTTTCATTTTTCATCTTGGGTGCTTATTATTGCTTCTGATGGTCATAATTTATACCAGTTGCTATAATGTTAAAAATTAGAAATGAACTTCTGAGGTGTTCATTGCCTCTGCTATTGAGATTTCATTAAAAGGAGTTTGAAGTATAATGCATGCCGTTGAACTTGTTGTCACATGTTGAATGAGATCTAGTTATAGGAAAGTGAGGATATAATTATATAAAAGGTGATGAAATCAAATAGATTCCTAATCAGCAAATGGAGGTGTGATTTATAAACATCCACATGATGAGAAGATTTAATGGGACTTGAAGCAAATTAAAGATGATCAAGGATAAACCTTTCTGGCTGAGAAAACCAGCGTCTTCAGTGGAGGATAAGAGAACAGAAACTCCCAGGCATCCCAGTGGATTTCACCTAGCACACTACCTCATATTCCTAGGAATGTTTTTAAGAAGGCATTAGAATCACAAGAAGGCTTCCCAGCTTGTAAACCAACATCAGCCACAGCAGTGCACTTAGACATTGTTATTCTAGATGTCAGTGGGAAGAAGAAATTCATTGTGTGTGGAGTTCTTGTCACAATGCTCCTGAACTGGATTTAAGAAAAGCCTCAGGAGGCGTCTGGGTGTCTCAGTTGACTGTCTGACTCTTGATTTTGGCTCAGGTCATGATCCCAAGGTTGTGGCCTTGAGCCCTATGTTGGGGTCCATGCCAGATGTGGTGCCTGCTTAAAATTCAATCTCTCTCTCTTCCTCTCTCTCTCTCTCCCCCTCCCTCCCTCTCCCCCCTCCCTTTGGTCCTCTCCCCCACTCATGCGCGCTCTCTCTCTCTCTGTAAAAATAATAAAATAAAAAAGAGCCTAAAATTTATTGAATAGTAAGTTT
This sequence comes from Panthera leo, assembly GCF_018350215.1. Lineage (NCBI taxonomy): Eukaryota > Metazoa > Chordata > Mammalia > Carnivora > Felidae > Panthera > Panthera leo. Next base: position 40,116,818 of record NC_056680.1, read on the forward strand.
TATTGAGCATTTGCTCTGTACCAGGAGTTGAGAGCCTTACATATATTAGTTCATTTTATTCCTACCAAAAGTTTTTTGAGGTTGGTCACATTATTCCCATTTTTATAAGGTAAAACTGAGGCCTAAGGAGAATGGGCAATGGATCAAGTGGTAAATCTGGGAGTAATGCCTTGGCAGCCAGCCTTGAGTGCCCACAGTCTTAATTAACACATTTGTATTCAAAATCTCTTGTCTGTCCCTCCTTTGGCATCTCCTTCTTTCCCTCAGCTATTTGTGTAGACCCCTGTACCCAGTGCTCTGTGTAGGCACTGGGGATAAGGTATGTTTACAGCAGAAAAACTGCCTGTCTTCAAGGAGCTGATAGTTTACTCAGGAAACGAGTACTCATATAAACATATAATGTAATTGCACATTAAACATAAAGCTGAATAAGGAGCTTAATTGCACGTTAAACATAAAGCTGAATAAGGAGCTACAAAGCTGGGAGAAGAAATGTTGCTTTAGAGATGTTGATGTTTGAGAGATTTTCAACAAAGCATATCAAGGTGTTGTAACATTCACTGAGTCGCTTACTGGAAAGTGAGTAACGTGCTTACCCGAGTAGGGTACCGTCATGACCCAAATGTAGTGTGCAAATGACTTGTGTTTATGATGTGGTGGGGTAGGTGAGGAAGACAGTAGAGAGGGAACAGTCAGTTAGGAGTGACTAGGTTTGAATAGGGTTCTTTCTTTCTGTTTGAGTCACACTGACATTCCTTCCATCCTTACCTCCTGCCACCAGCTCCTTGTAGGGCTTTTGCCACACTCTTCCCTCTGCCCTCCTTTCCACACCCCTTCACCTGGAATTTGTAATCTTTCTGATTTCTGCTCATTTATCACATTCTCATAAAAGCCTTCCTTGCACAAGGCCTGAGCAAGGCCATGTTCTTTTTTATTAATTCTCCTAGAATGGTGTTCTTTTCTTTAGAGCCTACATCTCTGGCTGAGGATACATTTATTGGTGGGTTGTGTGAGTGCTGTCTTCCTGGCCTGTTGAACTATAGGCTCTTTGTGGACAGGGTCCATGTCTGTTTTAGCTCATTCATCATTTATCCCCAGAACTTACCAGAATATAGAGCTTGTTAAATCTTCTGCAGTTTATTAATAATGCATGAATATTGACAATTTGATATATCCTTCAACGTGGGTGTAAGTCAACTTTAAATTTTACTTTAGGAGTAGTTAACATTTGGATTAATTAGGGACCCATATTCCAGGGCTGCCATCAAATATCACTGTCTGTGAATTAACATAAGGGATGTTAGAAATAAGTGTTATTGGTGAAATAAATGGTGTTAAAGATATCCATTGGTTAGAATCTATCCTTGCACAAATGGGATTGTTAAAGAAAAAATGATTTATGACATTTGCTAAAGATGGTCAGGCAGACTTTATTCATGACCATCCCGATAGGTGTAGGGAACACTGCAGTGGGATTTTACAGTGGGGGAGAGAGATGGGACTCAACTCCAAATACAGCACTGGCAGCAAGTGGGGCTTGAGAGCAAAAGGAGCAGGAAGATGCTCAGTGATGGAAGATCACTAAGAGGGTACATGTGTGTAAGAGGGTTTACTGGCTAAACCGACCTAACAGGATGGTTCCTGAAGGTAGGCCAGGTGATCAGACATCACCTGGGGGACAGTGAGAGATGAAGAAACTGATGAGATATTGAGAAGTATCATTTGTCAGAGGTCAAAGTGGGGTTCTGATTAAACTGACTTAGCACGGTTCTTGCTAAAACCGGATTTTACAAGGATGTGCGCAGGTGAACCTAGGAGAAAGTTCCGGAGCTTGACTAAAGTTTAGTCAAAGAAAGAATCTTTGCCAGCATTTAGGAATAAGATTACGATTAAAACTCTGAAGGGTCCTAGTTTCTGTACTCTAGGGAAGACTCTGTTGCCTAAATTGATTAAATGAGAGGTGAACCTCCTTTGAGAACACTGTGGTATTTCCCTCAGGGGGAAACTTCGATGTAAACTGCTCTATAAAGCACCTAAAACCTAAAAACCTGAGAACAGAGACTTTGCTTGGCTTAGGCCCAGGTGGTTAGATTCTCTGGGACCTGCTTGCTCATAACTGTGTGTAGCTTGAGATTTGCTTACTTGTGACATACTGCCCAGGTAGGAAGAGGGGGTTGGGGAGAGATACAGGTCTAAATCCCCTCTAAACACTGGAGGTTCTCCAGATTCAGGAAAAGAGCTTGGCAACCATTAATGTCCAGATTGGCTTTGGTCATCTTACAACAAGAGAGCAATAGACAATTGTTGAATGAAAGAGGCGGTGGTGGGTTAGAGAATACCAAGATAGAGTCAGCTCTTCTTGATGACTGATTTATGTGGATGTGAGGGAAGAGGTGAGGATGACTGATGTGTTGGTCCTGGGAGCAGGTGTGGGTTGGCTGAAGGAGCTTATGACTCCTTCTTGTAAACTGGGCTGGTCCCTGACCCTATTAGGAAGCAGACAATGTTGGTCTTTGGTAAACTCTCACCTCTGTTTCACTGTGTCCGTTGTGAAATACTTCCCACCCAGTGCTCTGCCAAGTAACATCCTGTGCTGATGTACTGTGACTGAAAGTCTCACGGCCTTTGTTTTCCAGAAAAGGCACTTTGGAGTCATCTGTTTATCTAACGTGTATGGTGATGGTTATGGCTGGAAATCCCACGGTACTCCAGCCCGTGTAAATTGTGCTTTTTAGAAAACCTTTTATTTTGAACTCATTTTAGGTTTACTGAAAGTGGCCAAAGTAATCTAGATAATTCTCTTATATCTCTTTTTTTACTTGCCCTAATCATAACATCTTATACAACCATGGTGCAGTTATCTGCAGTAAGAAATTGATGTTGGCACAGTATTCTGAACTAAAACTACAGGCCTTATTTGAAATGCACCAGTTTTTCCTCTAATGTACCCCCCTCCCCAATTTTTTTCTTCTGTCACAGAATCCCCGTCAGGATCTCACATTGTGTTTCACTGTTAATTCTCTTTACTTTCCTCCGGTCTGGGACAGTTTCTCCATCATAGCTTGTCTTTATGACCTTGACACTTTTGAAGAGTACTGGTCAGTTATTTCAAAAACAGCCCTGAGTTTGGGTTTGTCCAATGCTTTCTCATGATTGGACTGAGATGATGCATTTTTGGCATGAATTTCACAAAAATAGTGTGTCTTTCTCAGTGACTTATAGGAAGGAGTTCATGATATTGGTATGTCTTATTATAGGTGATGTTTTCTTTGATCACAACTTAGTAAATTCACATTTGCTATGTTTCTTCTGTGTAAAGTAACTATCTTTCCCTTTGTAGTTGATAAGCAAATCTGTGATTTTAAGCCTGGAAGCAAGCCAAATGAGGGCAATGAAATTTGGGGCAGGAAAACCTGTTTCCCTCCTCCCAACCTCCATTGAAAAAAAGTATTCATTTGAACACTGTGTTTCGTCCTGGAAAACCTAAGCAGAATAGTCCATGTAGGTAAAATAAAACTATCTTTTGGCTGCTTCAGTTGGAATTTTTAAAGATTAAAATAGTGATAATTCCTTTCCCCATGCTGCTGTGATTGTAAAACCTATCTTTGGTCATTTTACTTTCTTGATTAAAAATGTTTGTGGGTTCCGACTGATGGTAGGATAATGTCCTAACTTCCCAATGTGCTCCCCAGGACCCTCTACAATAGGACAGCAGCCTACATCTCCGCTTTCTTTCTTTGTCTCTTGTCTGCCCTCCTCTCTCATGAATCCCATGCGTCAGCCATGTTAAACCAACACCTGTGCCCTGGGTCTCTGTTTTTGCTTATGCTGTTCTCTCAGGCAAGACACCCCTTCTCTTCTCACCTCTACCTTTTAAAAACCCTTGTTCTCTGTGGATACATTTAATGATCTCATCGGTAATTAAGCTATTTTGTCTCAGCTCCAAACTCTCTCTGCTCTGCTTTGTGATGCTGAGGCTGGGCCACTACAAACCACATTTCTGCTTGTGCCAACTGCTTCCTGGAAGGCTGTGCCAGGATGAGGGACTAGAGGATCCTGGAAGATGTTTTGTTCCTTCAAGCATCACTCCAGTAATGCTTCTTCGCCCCGTCATGGCACTTCCTTCCCGTAGCAGCTCTGGAATATTCATCTGCTGTTTCCCCAGCATCAGCAGAACCGGCCACATTCTGCCTGCCAGACACCAGAGCTAGCAGGCCAGTGGCCTCTTCTCAGAGGTCTGGGTCCTGTCCCAATGGGAGTCACTCCTCTAAGCTCAGGAGCTAACAGCACCAGCCTGGTGGCACCATCTTCTCAAACATCTGAGTTTCAGTTCTGCAGAGAATATTCTGTAAGATTTTGAGTGCTAATAATTCCAGCCTCTTCCCTTGGTTCCTGTATTTGTAGGAGTGGTAATTCTCTATGTGATAGCTTAGTGTTATCTTTCTGTTTTCTATCAAGTTAACAATCTTATCCCTAGCTAACACTTATTTTTATTAAATTCTATTTCAGACAAACAAAGCTCTGGTGTGGTCCCTATCTCCAGCCTTGATCCTGAGTGATGAGGGAGTTGGTACCAGGAGCATTGCTAGGAACCTGGTTCTCTAAGATGGGTTTGGGGATTTGCTCCTGGGATCCTCAGACGTGAGCACAGTGTTCAGTCTCGCCAATGGAAAATGCACTGCTGGTAATCATGGCATCTCATAGCTTCATGATTAATCAGATTTGTGGTGAAGCACATACTGAGGTAAGGATGGAGGGGGCCAAGTGACTTCTGCCCTTGACTCTTATGGCAGTAACAATGGGCGTTCGTACAGCGGTGTGAGGTGGATTTTCACTAGTACACGGGGGCTCTTGCAGAAATGGAGTGACAAGCTCAGGTTTTTAAGCTCTCAACTCACATCCATGGACAGAGAACCAGAGAGCTTCTCTAGCAACCTTAAAAGACTTCCTTACTGAAGCCACAGACGGGGATGATGATGGTGGTGACACCATCATCATCATTTGTTTCCCTGGTTTCAGAGAAAGAGAGAGAACGTGAACAAACCCAGTTTGGTTCAGAAGTCTTCCCAAGTCCGTTTGGCCATAGCCAGGCAGGAATGCCCCAGGTGCAACATGGCTGCTGGCCGTGGGAGGCTTCCCCACAGGGGAGCACAGAGCCGATACACCAACAGCTGTCTTTTGACTGGCTCTGCATGGGAGTTCAGAGCCTGGCTTAGGGTGGAAACCCAGTGCTTGGTCACCTTGGAGGTGGGCAGAAGACAAGAAGAATTCTTTCCTACCTCAATCTCTATAACAGAGTCTGACCTTTAAACTGAGAGGGCCTCTGGCAATTTTCTGAAGTTGTTTCCTTGAGGGACTTTTGAGATTCAGGCCACCAGATCGGCTGCTCTGTGCCTTGGTAATCGAACAAGACTCAAAGTTGGAGAGGGGGACATTTTTCCCTTTTCTGCTTGGAACTTACTTGTGGCTTTAGGGCAGCAGGGACTGAGGGAGCTCAGTGCTTTGTGGCACCTTGAGGGTCTTGGTCTTTGAGAGTCCTAAGGAGACGACCCCGTAGGCTGAGCAACAGCCTCCCTGAGAAGGGTTCAGGGCTGCTGTGGCAGGAGTAGGGGGCGTGGTGGGCCTTCTCCATCCTGGGGACGCCAGCCAGGGCACCAGAACAGAAAGATACATCAAAAGGATTCCCCTAAATAGCGAGAGCTTTTGAAGTGGGGGTTACAGGACCAGTGTAATTCAGATATAAATGTAATTTCATTTGTACTCATGCTGCTGAGGCTGGGGATTGCTCAGGTTACATTAAAACCTGCCTAAACAACTTTTTTTTTCCTCCCTTTTTAAACAGCATTGCTATTCTGCACCATTAGCCTGTGGAAGGTTCTCCTCTTTCTGAAGACTTAGACATTTGAAACTGAGGCCAAGAGAATGACAAAGAAAGCTTTGGACATTAAGGCCCTTGTTTCCTTACGTGTTTTTTTTTCTTTTTTTAAGTTTCAGTGACACTTTTTCAGGGTTTCTAGAAGAATAAAGCTGACTGGCAAGGGGCTTCTGAGAGTATCAACTCCCTAAAGGCATTTTGGGGTTGGTTGTTAGCAGACTTGGCCAAGCACACATTGAAATAACTCATTACTCGTTCTACCTGTTGTTTTAAAAAGGCAGCATTGAAACTCTTTGAATATTTTGCTGTGGGGTTTTTGGCAGAACATATTTCAAATGGGGGGGTGATAAACAGTGGGAAAAAGCAAATGAATTTCCTGTGAAGGGTGGCTAGTTAGGACACATGTGTATGTTGCTTGTGGATGTAAATTAGAATATTTGGAGACCCTGTGGTCTTATTTCTGAAGCTCTTTACTTATTATTCATGGTTTCATTATAGCTCCTTTTATTCGCATGCACATCTAAGGGTGGGGTAGGGGAGGGGGCAGGTGCTGGGCTTGGCCTTAAAAAACAAACAAACATAAAACTCGCCATATATTTTAGAGTTATAGGTGCATGCATTTTTTTCCTCCCATCAAATCTTGCTTTACCATTTTAGCCGCGTAAATGGTTGTCATAGTGACATTTGCTTCCAGCCTCTATGGCTTTGGTACAGAGCAGAGGGCTCCGGTAGTATCGGGTGACCATAAATTCAGCTCTAACTGTCCCCTTAGCTCTCTGAAACTAATCATAAACGAGGTCTGTCATGAACTGCTCCTGCTCTCATAGAGCAAGTGAAAATTACATTGAAATTAGGCTACAACAGCCCCTTTGTCTGAGTTTTTCAGAAGGTAGTGGTGTTCATTTTTAAGGAAAAGTTTGCTCTTTCAGCATTTTAAAGGGCATTTAGCCAGTAAAAGTCATGGGGTGTGTGATCCAGCAATAAAGTAGGATGTTTAATTCCTTTGAACAATCTCTATATGTCTTAGGTATGGAGCTGTCTCTTAAAAGTGGTGAGTTGGTCCATAACTTTTATCCTATTTTCTTTTTTAAAGTTTATTTCTGTGTGTGTGTGTGTGTTTCTTGTTGTTGTTGTTTTTTAGCAATCTCTACACCCAACGTGGGGCTCAAACTCATGACCCTGAGATCAAGAGTTGCACGCTCCTCTGAATGAGCCAACAAGGTGCCCCAAAAGTATAACTTTTTCTTCAAGCTGACTTGAAATTCGCCTCTTTGGTAATATTTTGCTAATGTTATTTTGTAAAGTTTTTGTGTATATTACGATCCAGTATCATCTCTAAGGATATTTCCTTAAGGATTGTTTTTTAATCGAAAGGTAGAACTATAATCCAGAGGCAAAAACTTGGGGAGAATCTCAGCATTTGAATGTTATAAGTTAGTTATTGCTAAGACTGGAAGGCCACAGAGATGGAGATACTCACTGCCAGGGCATGGACAAACCAGTTCCTTTTCTGAGTTCAGGATGGGGGTCTGTGAAGGATCAGGTATTTGGCACCAGCCCTTCTTAGGGGTCCTGTGGCTCTCTAGCTGTGGCCAGTCTAATATCCATCAGAGGATGGTAGTCAGCTGGAAAAAAACATTGAAAAAAACAAAACAGGGGCACCTGGGTGGCTCAGTCGGTTAAGCGGCCGACTTTAGCTCAGGTCATGATCTCGAGGTCTGTGAGTTCGAGCCCCACGTCGGGCTCTGTGCTGACAGCTCAGAGCCTGGAGCCTGTTTCAGATTCTGTGTCTCCCTCGCTCTCTGACCCTCCCCCGTTCATGCTCTGTCTCTCTCTGTCTCAAAAATAAATGTTTAAAAAAAAATTAAAAACAAAACAAAAAAACAAGAGGGCAAAGATGACCCAGCATAATAATTCATTTGGGATGCTTTGGGATGCAAGAAAGAAAATGGCACCCAAGAGTGGCTTATTCAGTTTGGATTTATTTTTCTTCTCATAATAAGACATTGAGAGGTAGGGAATTCCAGAGTTGGTCCTCTGCTGGTTCACAATGCCATCTCTGGATGATTGCCTCTGCAACTATCTTACACCTCCCCTCCTGGTTTAAACAGGGGCTGCTGCCCGCCCCACCCCCCCACCCAGCAAGTTCACATCCTAAGTCAGCACCATCCAGAGATGGAAGGAGGGAGAAGATGAACATGCCTTACTTGCTTATCCATCTCCCCCGTTCTCTTTCCCTTTCTCTTTTTGAATTCCAGATCCTCCCCCCACCACCCCCACGGCCCCCCGGCAATGTCCACTTACATAATTCATTGCTAGAACTGTATCACACCGTCACCCTAGCTGCAAGAAGGGCTGGGGAAGTGAGTATCTGGCATTTTCAGTATTGGGGTGACGTGGAATCTGCCGATAGAGTAGAAGAAAGAAGTGAGCTCTTGCCATGTTGGCCACCAAGAGTGTCAGCCCTAAAGTTTTGGAAATGAAAAGATTGAATGACATTGCTTTATCCCTCCAGTTTTGTTTATGAGGAAACTGGCACCAGAGAAGCTTGGTGTCAGATCCGAGATCTGAGTCTAGATCTTCTGACTCACGACGTAGAATTTGAGGTTGATGGTGACTAACATCTGAGTTGCATGTTCCAGCTGGCACAGCGAGGGCTTTGTTTAGCATGTATTAGTTTGCTTAATTTTTGCCTTTAGCACTGGGGGTGGGGGGTAGCCTTCAGGCTTCTCAGAGCAGAGGGCACATATGCTGTAGCTTCCCACTTGTGCTGAAAAGTAGCAAATCATTTCTTCCTAATTAAAGATCAAACATGATTTCAGATGGTCCCCTTCCTAAGATGTCATGGGAGACGTTCCTCTTATCTGTCACTGGTACTGATCATGTTGTCATTTTTGGCAACTAATTCCTGGAATGAATAATAAAATTATAATAATCTTGCACCAGAGGGAGGACGACCAATTTGTAAAGTCCATTAAGAACCGAGCAAAGGATTGTCCTCTAATGAGATGGAGCGCATCAGGAAGACGTACATCAAGCCTCTCTGTCACAGATACACAAAGGGACCTGGAGGGAGGGGCTACTGTAATGCTGGCAGACAGGGTGGGTTGTCTTGGATGCACATTTACATATCGTCATTGATCAGCTGCCTGAGAAGAGGATGACAAGCAGAACACCAGGGTTCTCCATTGTGAGGCTCAGGGTGTGTTTATGCCACCATTGATTCATTCCCCATGGGGTAAGGAGCATTACTCACCATTTCCTCATGTGCCAGAAAGAGAAATGGAATCAACGAGCATATCATCTCCTTGTTGGAAAATGACAGCTCCCTTATTATAAATCCCTGATAAATTGATGGAAGAGCTGTTCAAACTTTGTAGATAAAAATGTTTTCTGGGATTAATGGGAAGTTATTCCTAGAAATGACTTACAGTTCAGGAACCGACCTTAGTGCCGAGCTATTGGTTTTCGGTTTTGTTTTCCTTCAGATGTCACAAACCCCTCAAAGCAGCTGAGTGTAGTTGGCCAACGTTTTCCATCCAGCCCATCCCTGTACCCTATCACTTCCCTCATTTCCTGTTGCCAGACATTTAAAGATTTAGAGAAGCTAAATGATCCCTGCCTTTTGGAGGAATCTTCTTCCTTTTGAGAATCCTTTATGAGTGAACTCAAAATGTGAAAATCTACCTGTGACCTCTGGGGAGACATAACTGCTCCCTTGTAGGACAGAAGCCAAAATACTGTTTGTTATTGTGTCTGACAGGATTAAAAAAAAAAAAAACTTTATTCAGTAGCTATCTTAGCATTTTTGTTTTCAGTGTGCTTGTAAACCAGGATATTGAGCCACTTGACTGTCACTTTGGGAAGGGATTATGCCAACAATGGCTTATTTTCTAAAACATCAGGATTCTTCTCCATTGTGGCATCTAATGGTCATTGAGGGACTGTCACTTGGTATTTGTATTAATGTTGATACTCTTATTGAGTGAGTGCTTTTATAAGTAGGACTGGATCTTTTGTCCAGCACCAGGAGCATGTGGGCACTTAATAAGTGCCAATCAATACCTTTTGCTGATAGTGGAATGTAGACCTGTCCACTTCCCAGATGGCTCCATGGGGATAGATGCATTTATAGCTTGTGCTTTATTCTAAGGAATCTATGAAGGGCTGCCTACTATATTGCCTTTGTTTGAACCGTGCTGGGTGTGACAATTACTCAAGCAACGGCACTTCTGTCTGCTGGTTGCTGGAGAGCTAGAACTATACTTTTCCTTTCACTTGATTTGCTTGGGGTAAATTAGAATTTACTCCCAAGAGTGGTCTGGGTAAGGATGGGAATGTTACTTCTAAGCCTGGCAGCCTTCTAAATTGCCTTAAGCCCATACTTCCACATCCTCCTTTGATTTTTAAGAAGTTGGAGGATGAGGGTTGAAGTTTTTGTTTTTGTTTTTGTTTGTTTCTTTTGCCATTCCACACTTCCCCTAACTTTTCCAAAGCAGGTGGAATTCTGATTACTACTATCTTCTTGCTGTTTGCACACAAATTGATTCATTTCACCTCCTCTTTCACCCTCCAAAGTCCTGCTACCAGATAGATGTTGACTATAAGAACATTTTCCAGAATTTGAGGATAATGGATGGGGAGAAGAGCATAGGGAACACATTAAATTTAAAAATTAGACAGCACTTGTTTTTTTAAACACTGCCTTGGTTTTCCTCACCATGAGGATTCCTTAATGGTCTTGCCTCCTCAGATTCTGGACCCCTGAAATGCTGTCTTGCTCTCCTCTTTGCTTAATAGGTCAACAGATACGATGGAGCATGTGCTATGCACTGGGCGCAAGACTCTGTATTTGGATACAGAGCAGTAAATGCAAACAGACACCAGCCCTGATGTGATGGGGCTTTTAGTCTACAATGAAGGGGCAGAGAAAGGAGGAGAGATTAAACACACAACACACACACACACACACTCTCTCTCTCTCTCTCTCTCTCTCTCGCACAACTGTGATAAGCCTGAGAAGGAGAACAGGGTTCTGTGAACAAGATTAATATCTTCCCTGCTTCTTTACTATTTTTGCAAGCCTCCTTCTTTTTCAGGTCACCTTGGAAATTCCCACTGCCTCCCTCCTTCCCTCACTTCTTTCTTTTTACCTTCCATTGACTCTCTTTGTTTGGATGGTCTCATTTCCGATCTGTCCCAGGTTTGAGGTCCTCACTTCTGTTACCCAAAGAGGTCATCAAGGTACTTCTTTAAAGAGAGTACTGTCTGCCCCCATAGGAAATAGGCCATTGCTCTTCTATGGGAAGACATTTGGGATTTCGTTATATTTTAAATTGCATTTACTTCTTTCCTGAAATACTGTCTCAATGTTGTGTTTTAAAGTATGAGATTCCAAAGTGAGGGAGGAAAGTTGTATGATCCCTGGGAGAATAATAATTTATACACATCTCATGGCAATATAGATATTTTCTTCTTTTTTGAGATATAATTGATATATAATACCATATTAGTTACAGGTTTTCAGCATAATGATTCAATATTTGTATTTATTGCAAAATGATTACCTCAATAAATCTACTTCACATCCTTTGCTACACAGTTAAGATTTGTGTGCACGCATACACAATGCCTATAATTTCTTTTATTTCTTATTATTGTCCCTCCCTTCCTTCTCTCTCCTTACTTTCCACATTCACTAGGTGGTGACATCTGACACCCATCAGTTTTACACATGTATGTGACAACCAACACTGTTCTAGTACTTGTTCTATTCCAGGCTCTGTTCTGAGAACTCATTACAAATCAAGGTGCTTTTTTAATTGAAATACGCTTGACAAACAATGTTACATTGCTGCAGGTGCAGAACAACCGTATGTTACGTTCTGCTCACAATAAGTGTAGCTACCATCTGTCACCATGCAACGCTAACACCATTGACTCCCTGTGCTGTACCTTTCATCCTCATGACTACTCATTCCATAACTGGAAGCCTCTATCCCCTACTCTTCTTCACCCATTTTGGCCATCTCCCCACCCACCTCACCTCTGGCAACCACCAGTTTGTTTTTGGTATTTATGAGTCTGTTTCTACTTTGTTTTATTTATTTGTTTCTTGATTCCACATATAAGTGATATCAGCTAGTATTTGTCTTTCTCTGACTTATTTCACTTAGCATAATCCCCTCTGGGTCTGTCCCTGCTGTTTGCAAATGGCAAGGTCTCATTCTTTATGGATGAGTAATATTCCATTGCATGTATATACCACATCTTCCTTTTCCATTCATCTATTGATGGACAGTTAAGTTGCTTTCCATTTCTCAGCTCTTATATGCTCTTAATTGGTTCCAGGAGAAGATTTCATTTGGATAGGGGTATGATTTGGTTATTTTCCTCTCTGAAACCCTGCAGAGCAGCCCCAGGCTCAGAAGCTCCAACATCTCGTTAGAGTTATAGAACTTTGTTGTGTTTCATTATACTATCTTATTTTTAAGGTTGTCTTCTGCCTTTAGCAACTGATTCAGTTTCTTTTGAAAAATAACATTTTTAACATATATAATATACAACTATATAAGGGTTGGTGACCTGGATATAGCAAAATCATGTGTTTAGTTGGATCCATTAATGTTATGATATCCTGCTACCAAATGTGTCACCAGACAGTGGAGCAGGAAAGGTGATGTGGCATAGGGCAGATGGAAAGAGGACACTGGGTTAGTCAGAAGACCTGTATGAATCTGGGTTTTGCCACATCTCATCCACATGGCCTTGGGCAAATCTGTCTTCTCTTTCAGCCTTAATTTTCTCTCCTTCCAAATACTGTTGAAAACCAGACTGCTGTAACGATTAAATGAGAAAAAGCTTGAGAAAATGTTTGGCATGGCATCTGGCAAGTAGTGGTGTAGAAATATTTTTGTTTTTAAGTGGGAGCTGCAACATTTTATTGAATTAACAATTGACTATTGAAGTAAAAAGACATCATTATGAAAAGCTGCTCTGTTCCAGGCGCTGAGTTGTCAGTAATGACCAGGACAGCCTGGGCCCCATGCTCACAGAGCTTCCATTGGGAAAGACAGACAAGACACATTTACCAAGATTCCTGGAATTAGGGCTCTGATCAATGTGAGGGAGAGAGGGAGCATTTGACAAGCAGGTCTCACATTTACTCGGGAATAAAAAAAGGTTTACTGGAACCACGGTGATAAGACATGGCTTAAACTGAGACCTCCCCTACAGCACCCTAGCTGTAGGTGCCAGCTAGGCAAAGAGGAGAGGGAGAGAATAACAGTCTAGACGTTACACACATCTCCCCGAGAACCTGACACTGACCGTTGGACACAGAGCAGATAAACTCATCCAACAAGCAAGCTCGGTTTATGGCACCCATAAAAGGGTTTCATCTATCCCAGTTCTCAAGGCAGTCCCTTTATAGTGGTGATCTTTCTTCCTGTTTTATATTACAACTGAAGCTGTTCCTTTTCCAAATTGCCTGGCAGCCAGAGGAGTTTTATGCATACTTGGGTCTCTAGAAACAAGCCATTGTTCCAAGTCCTTGATTTCTCCATCTCCACTGGCCTATTACACACCATTCCCTCATCTCCCTCACTTCATTGTCCTTAATATGAGACTTTGATTCTGTGATCGCCGTTTCTCTATTTTTCCTGAGAATCTTCTTGGATGAGGACAGGAAGATCAGATTAAATGCTGTATTAGATAGCATCTCCCTCTATATTTTTGGCTCACTTTGAAAGGAAGGTCTATGTCACCATTCACCATGTTGTGCTGTGTAAAGAGAAGAACATGTCAGAAGCCAGATGTGAATTAGGATGGGGGTCGTGGCAGTATTGAAATGTTCCTATTCATTGGCTTTTTAAGAAGTCACTTTTCATGTAAAGGTAACTTGACGAGTAAGGGATGGTTTCATTAGCTTCCTGCTTCTCAGTTGTTTATTATTCCCAGCCAGTGACTCTTTGGTTATACAAAATTTCATTTCTACTTTCATTGCTCTAGAAATAGTTGCAGTTTTGCCTAGTCTAATTTCATCCCTTGCTGGCATACTAAGCATGAGCTACCCCATGAGTTTCTTGAATAATTCTTGTCCCCAATCACCCTTGGATTAGTTTATGAAACACCTGCTTTGTAAAATGCTCTTCTGCCTGGAACACTGAGCACCCCCTCCCCATTCACCTGGACTGCTCCTTTTACTCCTTCTGGTCTCAGCCAACACATAACCTCGGGGAAGCTCTCTATGAAAGTACAAGATGTGCCTAGAGCTCCTTTCCTCCTCCTGATATGTCTTTATAATTCTATCAGGGTACTTAATTGCAACTGATTGTATTTGCTGGATTACTTGTCAGTCTGCCCCTCACTGTACTGAGGTTGGGGGGGAGCCACCATGTTCACAGTTTTATTCCCTTTGTCTAGCAAAATCCCTACACCTAGTGAATGTTCAGTAAATATTTACATGAATGACGGGTGCCTGGGTGGCCCAGTTGGTTGAGCATCCGACTTTGGCTTGGGTCATGATCTCACAGTTCGTGGACTGGAGTCCTGCATTGGGGTCTGTGCTGACGGCTTAGAGCCTGGGGCCTGCTTTGGATTCTGTGTCTCCCTCTCTCTCTATCCCTCCCCTACTTATGCTCTCTCTCTCTGTCTCACAAAAATAAGGCAACATAAAAAATGATTTAAAAAAAAATAAAAACAAGTAGAAAAGTAATAGTTACATGAATGAAGGAATGAATGAATGAAGTAATGAGCTGAGTTATGTCAGTGTTATTATGTGAGATTGGTTTTGAATTCAAAATCATTGAAAGTCAGTGTATTTCCCAGTCTTTTGATACGTTTGTTTATTTTCAGTAAAGATCTATCCCTCTTAAAGATATGCTAAAGATACAATAGTAGCTTGGGTCACAGGTCATCTCTAGGACAATCCTTTATTTATTTATTTATTTATTTATTTATTCATTCATTCATTCATTCATTTATTATTTTTTAATGTTTATTTTTGAGAGAGAGTGAGAGAGAGAGAGAGAGAGAGAGGGAGAGAGAGAGAGAGAGAGAGAGGTTGCAAGTGGGAGAGGAGCAGAGAGAGAGAGAGGGAGACACAGAATCTGAAGCAGGTTCCAGGATCCGAGCTGTCAGCACAGGGCCTGATGGAGGGCTCGAACTCAAGGGCTGCGAGATTATGACCTGAGCTGAAGTTGGACGCTTAACCAATTCAGTCATCTAGGCACCCCTCCCTCTCTCTCTCTTATTTTCTTTCTTTCTTGCTTTCTTGCTTTCTTGCTTTCTTTCTTTCTTTCTTTCTCTCTCTCTCTCTCTCTCTTTCTTTCTTCCCTCTCTCTCTATCCCTCCTTCCTTCCTTCCCTCCCTCCCTCTCTTTCCTTCCTTCCTTCCTTCCTCCCTCCCTCCCCTCCCTCCCTCCCTCTTCCTTCCTTCCTTCCTTCCTTCCTTCCTTCCTTCCTTCCTTCCTTCCTTCCTTCCTTTCTTTCTTTCTTTCTTTCTTTCTTTCTTTCTTTCTTTCTTTCTTTCTAATATTTACTTATTTCTGAGGGACGGAGGGAGAGAGCACACAAGCCCAGGAGGGGGCAGAGAGAGAGGGAGCCAGTGGATGTGGGGCAGGCTCTGCGCTGACAGCAGAGAGTAACCCAGGTGCTCCCAGGGCAATCCTTTTAGATTGGTATCTTCATTCCCATTTTATACAACTGACTTATCTCAAAGTAGTACTTCAGGAGCTGTTTTCTAATAGAAAGACTCCCACCAGTTAGTTCAGTGGCTGAGGCTAGAATATTGAGGGTAGAATAAAATAATTCAAATCGTGAATTGCTTCTGGCCAAGTGACTTATCTCTTGAATTTTCATCTGTAAAATGGGGATATTCATTCTCATTCAACTTCATAGAGTCGGTGTGATTAAATGTTGTATATTAGATCCTTAGAGCAGTGGCCTTTGTTAGCAGCTTGTGTTAAGCAGTAAATACAAAGTTCAAATTAATTTTAGGGTCACCTGGGTGGCTCAGTCTGTTGAGCGTCCTACCCTTGATTTTGGCTCAGGTCATGATCTCATGGTTTGTGAGATGGAGCCCCACATCAGGCTCTGCGCTGAGTGTGGAGCCTGCTTGGGATTCTTTTTCTCTTCTCTCTGCATCTCCCCCTGCTTGCCTGGGCTCTCTCTCTAAATAAATAAATATTAAAAAAATTAATTTTAACATATATAATGCAATATTGGGCACTGGTTGAATACTCAGTAAATAACACCTGCTCTGGTAATGCTCACTCCTATTTGTTTATGAATACGCTTCTATGCTTGCCTCTTCCTGAGGCATCAGGGAAAATGAAAGCATATTCCAAACTTCTGGGAGTGACAGCAAGTGCAGCAGTGCTAGCCACACCTCTGCCATCTTGAGAACCCCTTGTCAAAGGATATTTCAAGCATCGCTCACATCGGTCTCCCCTTTGCCACCATGTCTTTTGCTTTCGCTCGTGGCAACTCCAGTGACAAAACTTCACCTTGTAACAGGGAGGATGGTGACAGGTGGCAAATGACTGTGAAGAAAAACTCTTGGGTAGAGGTTGAAGATGAACACGTGCTTTACAAATTTCCCTGGAGGCTCTCATCAGCGAGTTTCAGCCAACTGACATTATTCATGATCTAGCGTGAAAAATTGGTACTGAGGCCACTTTCAGCTTTGAAGTTAATGTGAGATTTTTTATTTTCTTCTGTGCATTTAAGATATTGGACTACGCTGGGGATGTTGTTGAACTAGGGGGCTAGCCTCATTCACCCCTGGAGCAGTGTTCCCTGCCAATTAGATTGTTGTGGATAATTAAATACTGTTGACATCTTCTTGGAAATCATCTTGAGACTTAATAATCTGGTTTTATGCTGGAACTGGTTTATGCTTAAAATCTGGTTTTTCATGGAACTGGGCTCACATTAGCATTTGATTCTTCTGTTCAGTATGCTTTTCTGCCTGGAAATAGAAGGAGTATACCTGGAATGTCTTCTCTACCTCTGGAGATGAGTGTATACCTAGGATATCTGGGATGTTACCAGAATTGGATTCACAGTAAATCTGGAGTTGATGTAGCTTAATTAGAACAATGACAGTCACGGGTGTGAAAGGAAGAAGAATATTATTTTAGAGTACGTATTTGTACACATACCTACATACGAACACGTGTGTGTTCTGACATATATAATATACGTTTAGTGCTTTAAAACAGTTGTCACTTGCCAAGATCTATAAATGACATAGAGGAACGCCTTTCAACTTATAAATTATGCTTGGGATTGATAGTAATGTGAATGTGATCAGCCATTTTTACCTGTCCCATTCTGCTCCAATTGATGGATCAGTCTATCATGACATCACCCACGAGACATTCATAGCCTTGCAAATCATTCTATCACTACATGCTATGTGTTATTTTCAGCAGCTTGATTTTAAAATTGAATTATTGGCAGGACTTCCAGGTATGGCTGAGTAAGGAGGTCAGCAAATGCTTTCCCCAAAATACATCAGTGAAGTGGGACAAAATTGACAAAAGCGACCATTTCAGCATTATGAAAATTAGCCAATGGCATAAAACAAGCTGAGGAGCATTTATGCTTGAAAAATTGCCAGAACTTGGGCACTATTGGGTGTCTCTGGGGTGTTCTGGTCTGGAGCTGCTCTCCTATTCCCAGCTCAGGTGGGGTAGATTTTGCTGAAGGCGTCTTGGATGAATTTGGTGTAGGGATATTATTAATGAAAGTGACAATCTTGGTGACCAGGAAGCAGAAAGGGCCAATGGCTCTACTAGAGTGGGTTTTGAATCATGTTTTGGGTAAGCATGTTCCTGGCTGGGGCTATGCAGATGCATAGCTGACACCAGAGAGAACCTAAGCTATTTATACACCCCTGACCAACCCTAAAACTTTTCACATAGCCACAGAATACATTAAAGTGCCTAGCAATAAGCAAAAGCTGGGACAGATTTGAGAGTAGCCTGTTCTTTTTTTAAAAATTTCTTTCATGTTTATTTAGTTTTGAGAGAGAGAGACAGAGACAGTGTGGAGTGGGGGAAAGGACAGAGACAGAAGGAGATACAGAATCTGAACCAGGCTACAGGCTCTGGGCTGTCAGCACAGAGCTCCAAATGGGGCTTGACTTTAAGGACTGAGAGATCATGACCTGAGCAGAAGTCAGATGCTTAACCAAGTGAGCCACCCAGGAGCCCCAAGAATAGCCTGGCTCAAAGTTGAGCCATTGAAAGTTTCTGAATAAATAGAACCAGGAAAATAGAAACAACAGCCATTAGAGGTGAAAATCAGAATCTAGAGTTGCTACAATATATTATCTGCAATTTTCAGTGTTCAACCAAAAATATGAGACAGAGAAACAGAAAAATCTGACTTAAAAT
The DNA here is from genome assembly GCF_018350215.1 of Panthera leo. Lineage (NCBI taxonomy): Eukaryota > Metazoa > Chordata > Mammalia > Carnivora > Felidae > Panthera > Panthera leo. The sequence continues at coordinate 40,135,096 of NC_056680.1, forward strand.
TGGAAGAAGCCATAATTAATAGGACTGTCTCTGAATGCCCCCAGATGTTGAATTTATCAAAGATTTCAAAATGGCTATTATAAACATATTCAAAGAACTATAGGAAACCATACTTAAAGAATTAAAGGATGGTCTGGGGTGGTATATTAAAGGATGGTGTGTATATACACACATACACACACACATGCACACACACATATATATTCCTCAATATATAGTCTTATATAGTCCTTATAGTCTCAATAAGGAGATAGAAATTATGAAAAAAAAAACCATGGAAATTCTCAAGTTGAATGTGTATATACACACACACACACACACATATATACACACACACGTATATACGTGTATATATATATGTGTGTGTGTGTGTGTATATATATATGTATGTGTATATATATATATATATATATATATATATATATATATATTCCTATTATATATTTCTTATAAAGGCACCTGGGTGGCTCAGTCGGTTGAGTGTCTGACTTTGGTTCAGATCATGATCTCAGGGTTCGTGGGTTTGAGCCTCGGGTCTGGCTCTGTGTTGACAGCTCAGAGCCTGGAGCCTGCTTCAGATTCTGTGTCTCCCTCTCTCTGCTCCTCCCCTTCCCATGCTCTGTCTCTCTCTCTCTCAAAAATAATAAAATATGCATTCCATATATATATATATATTAATTGGTGTAGATGATTATGGAGGCCAAGAATCTCATGATTTGCCATCTGTAAGCTGGAACACTAGGAAGCTGGTTGTGTCATTCAGTCGAAGTCTGAAGGAAGGCCTGAGAACGGGGGCTAGGGATGCTGATGGTTTCAGTGCTGATCCCAGTTTGAATGCCTAAGAACCATGAGTACTGACCATTGATGGTAGGAGAAGATGGATTGTCTGTCTCAAACAGAGCAAATTTACCATTCCTGTGCCTTTTTATTCTATTTGGACCGTGCAGGGATTGAATGATGCTCCCCCACTAATCCAAATGCTACTCTTGTCCAGAAATACTCTCACAGATACACCCAGAAATAATGTGTTACTAGCTATCTGGGCATCCCTTAGCCCACTCAAGTGGATACATAAAACGAAGCATCACAGGAAGTATGACAATAATGAATTAACAGCTAGACTCTCAATAAGGAGATAGAAATTATGAGAAAAAAACACACATGGAGAATCTCAAGTTGAATACAATAACTGAAAGGAATAATTCACTAAAGGGATTCAGGGTAGCTGAGGAAAGCACCAGTGAACATGAAGATAGATCAATGGAAACAGTCTATTTAGAGGGAATAAAAAGGAATACAAATAAGAATAGAGCCTCAGAGAACATGGGATATCAATTATACCAGCATAAATATAATGGGAGTTTCAAAAGAAGACAAAGAAGGGTATGGAAAAGCTCTTTGAAGAAGCAGTGGCTGGAAACTTGCCACATTTGATGCAAAACAGACACCTACCAAGGTCAACATATCCCAAGTCAGATAAAGTCAAAGAGATTATCATTTAGACACATTATGGCCAAAGTCTTGAAAGTAAAAGCCAGAGAAATTCTTGAGAGTGGTTAAGAGAAAAATGGCTTATTTCAGAAGGGGAAAAGATATTCCAAGGTAAGTAAAGGTTGAGAAAATGGGTTGCTGGTAGACCTAAAAAGAAATACTCAAGAAATCCTTTAGGCAAAAAGGACAGGACACGACATAGAACTTGAATCTCCGGAAGAAATAACAAGCAACAGAAGTGATAAACTCTATAAGAAACTCTATAAATATATTTTTCTGATACCCTCTCTAATCTTTTTGAAAGACAAAGTGGTAATTACAGCATTGTATTATATATATAATACATACACATTCACAGAAGCGAAAGGGTAGGGAATTGAGCATGCTGACGCACTTTCTTTATATCATCAGAATTACATTAGTATTAATCTGAAGTAGGTTGCAATGAATTAAGACATATGTTTTAATTAAAATGTTACATTAAAAAGTAGTTATTTAATGCAAGAGAAGCCAATCGAGAAGAAAGAAACACAGGAACAACAACAACAAAGAAACAGAAAAAAATAAAGTGGAAAATGTAAATTCAACCACATCAGTCATTTCATTAAGTAAAAATGATCTAAATATCTTAATCAAAAGGCAGAGATTGTCAAACTAGATTTTTTTAAAAAGCCAGACAGTCTCTTACCTACAACATAAAGAGCATGATCCATAAAAGAAAAAAACCTATAAATTTGTTTAATCAACTTGAAAAACTTTTGTGCTTCAGAGGACATCATTAAGAAAATGGAAAGACACAGACTGGAAGAAAACATTTACAAATTATGTATCTAGTTAAGAGTCCTTCAAAGTATATTGGAAAAACTCTTATAATTCAGTAAGAACCCACTTTTTAAAAATAGGCAAAAGATTTGGATAGATATTTCACCAGAAAACATGTAGATGGCTAGCAAATATACAAAAAAGATGTTCACCATCATTAATCCTTAAAGAAAATCAAATGAAAACTGGCATGCCGTACTGCTATACATCCACTAGAATGGCTATAATCAAAAAGATAAACAGTACCAGATGTTGGCAGTGTGTGGAGAAACTTAACTATTATGTTGTCCTGAAAGGAGTATAAAATGATACACCCTATTGGGAAAACAGTTTAGCAGTGTCTTAAAAAGTTAAAAAGAACTTGCCATGTGACCTAGCAATTTTACTTCTAGAGACCTACACCAAAGAAATGAAAACATGGGTTCCCACAAAGACAGGTACATGCAATAGCAGTTTTTATAACAGTCCCAAAATGGAAACAGTCTCAAGGTCCATTAACTGGTAAGTGGACTAAAAAAATGTGGTATATCTATGCAATGGAATCCCGTTCAGAAATAAAAAGGAACTCATACATGTTTAACATGGACAATTCTTGAAAACATTATAAGTGAAAGAAGCCAGATGCAAAATCATACATGTTGTGTGATTCCATTTATAGGAAGTTCCCAGAAGAGGCAAATGTAATAGAGATGGAAACCAGAACACTGGTTGCCCAGGGCTGGGGAAGCAAGTGAGGATTAAATAAAAGTGGACATGGTGGAATTTGGGGGGGGGGGGGAATGGCTAAGATTTATGAAATGCAAATTATACCAGAAAGCTGTTTTAAAAAGCATTAATTCATGAAATATTGAAAAACAATAGAAAGTTTTATTGAACAATTCAGATAAGTTATGCCAGGATTTGGACTTCTGAACAAATGACCTTCGCCTCTAAGGTCAAATATGAGAAGAACTGTTTGAAATGAGTATTTGTAATAATACACACTTGTACTTTGCACTTAGGGTTTACACATACCCAGAACTATACTGTGAAGCCCTTGCTCCTGTTTTCCCAGTGAATGAATAGGGACCTTTAAGGATAAACACTGTTGCATGCCAACTTGCTCAGGTTTTTTTATAATGCTACTTTATGGACACGTTTTCAAAATATATTCATATATAGCTTTACTTTAGTACATTTTAGCATACAGATACATTCTTCCCTCTAGTTGGCATGCTATATCATATGCTCTCATCCAACAGTGTTTAGCAGGCAGCAGTGTATGATTGTTGCTAATGAGTGTCACTGCGTGTATCCTACAGTAAGATCTTTTGGCCACTGAGTGTTTCCCCATGTTATTTTGAGTTGAGTGCGTTCTGCAACATGTGTTGTCAATTTATCTGCAGTCTCTCCTTCTACCATTGTTATGTAGAGTACAAGAAGAGTCACAGCTCATAATGATACCATAGACACACAAGTGATAGTAAGGGCCTGCTCCAGAGAGTCAGTGTAAGAGCCCCTAGTTTGATGTAGGTGTAAGATGTATATGTAGTAAATGTGGCTGATGCACTTGTAGGCAAATGCTTGAGGAAATGCAGTTAACATCAGCAGGCGGGAGGGGACGGTAGGGTCCTTTGACTTTGTGATGGACACACCTTGCTAGCTGAGATGAGTGACCAACATTTGCCTAACAGATTGTGAAGGATAAAAGCCCAAGGTTGTCACATCTTCAAGGACCGAAGAGAATGGAAGTCATCACGTGATTGAGGAATTTGTCAGGGCAAGGATTTTCTAGAACACATCCTTACAGCACAGATTTAGGTAGTGTTCCTATATTCTGACAAAGACTTCCAACTCCCACCTCCCACTTCTGCTTCGTGGCTGAGGGGTGGCATAATATGCTTATATTTTATTTATTTAAAATTTTTTTAACATTTATTTATATTTTTGAGACAGAGAGAGACAGAGAATGAACAGGGGAAGGGCAGAGAGAGAGGGAGACACAGAATCTGAAACAGGCTCTAGGCTCTGAGCTGTCAGCACAGAGCCCGACGCGGGACTCAAACTCACAGACCGCGAGATCATGACCTGAGTGGAAGTTGGACGCCCAACCGACTGAGCCACCCAGCGCCCCAGTATGCTTATATTTTAAAAAGATAAGCATCTCGTCTTTCTATCTTCAGTGATACTACCCTAGCTTTATTGTATCAAGTCTTGTATTCCAATCCAAGGGCATACCACACTGCAGTTCGAGCGATATTTTTGAATGAATGTTTGGAAAGTGTCACTTGACTACTTTAAACCTATTAAAGGCTAGCCATTACCTTCATGATTAATATGGATTACAATGCCCTACCTGTCCATTCTGTCTCATCCTTCACAGTCTCTGTCCCCCTCCTCCCCTATCCTAACCTTTATATACATGGTTCCTCTTCTTTGGACCATTTCATTACCTCAGCCATCCCACTGCTCAAATACCCCCTCCCCCCACCCCATCATTTTCTTTCTTTTTTTTTTAAGCTCATTTATTAATTTTGAGGAGGGGAGGGGCAGAGGGAGAGGGAGAGAGAGAATCCCAAGCAGGCTATGTGATGATGAGGCAGGGCTCTTTCCCACAGACCTTGAGATCATGACCTGAGATGAAATTAAGAGTCTGATGTTCAACTGATTGAGCCACCCAGGCACCCCTCTTCCTCATTTTCAAGTCTCTGTTTACATGTCTGAGAGACTCCCCTCTCCTTCAAGTGCTTCAGGGTGGTTTATGTGCTTCTTGCATGTGCTCCTTTAATATTTCCTAAATCCTGTTTTTTTGTATTTACCACATTTAGGGCAGACACTACTAATTACCTCCCCAAATCATTCTTTCTTCCTTATTAGCAGGACCCTGGTTTTTCTCAGAGTAACCTTGTGTCCAGTGAAAAATACTTGCCTTCCCAGACTCCCTGGCAGCTGTATGTGGTCATGTGACCTCATTAAAACCAATAAAGTGTAAGGGGATGTCCACTGGGTAGAATTTCCAGATAATCATTTCCATTTAAAATAGGCTAACTTAACTGGTCTATACATTGTTTTACCCTGGTCTTTCACTCTGCCTCTTCTGTTTGGCATTCAGAATTGAGCCTTGGGGAGCAGCAGAGATCTTGTGAGAGCACAAATGAGGCAAAACATTAAAGATGGCAGAGCAGGAGAATGGAAGTTGTCTGTGGCCTTTGTCACACAGGGAACAGCCTTGCATGTCTGGGGCTGCTGACTCTTGTATTTATTTCTGCATGAAAACATACCTGGTTAAGTCAAATCCCTCTTAGATTAAATTGTAATATGCAGCTGAACTCATTCCTAAGTGATAGCATCGTTTTTTGTTTGTTTGTTTTTAGTTGGCTATTTGCTTAACTGACTTTATTTTAATGACTCATTTGCACAGAATTCTGTCCTCATCACTTCTGTATTCCCTGTGATTGTAGTGCTACTTGGCACAGAGTGGGTGTTTAGAAGTGTGTTGAATAAATAATTGGGTCAGTGAATGAGTCGAGGTGAAAATGTGTGGATTTTCTCATGATTTGTATTTAGTCTTCTGGGGTATATATGGAGGTGGGTGTCAATATTCCATTAGAATTGTTGGCCTATGCTGTAGAACTGGATTTCTCAGCCTTGGCACAATAGCCATTTGGGTCAGATAATTTTCCATGTGGGGAATGTTAAATAGCCCTCTTGGTCTCTATCCACTAGATCCGTATAGCACCCAAACCTTCCAGGTGGGGCAAACACTACTGTATCCCGATGTTGCTAGATGTCCTATGCAGGACAAAATAGCCTGGTTGAGAACCACTTCTTCAGAGCAGGGTTTCTGATGTTGAGTTGTATGAACTACTGGATAGGACGTACATGTTTGAACTCTTAAATAACATGCAAAATTTGTTACGTGTATGTTCATTGCTTTGGGGAGAGTGCCTACAACTGTTACACATCCTCAAGAGAGCCATTGGTCCAGGAAAAGAACCACTCCTCTAGAATTTTCAAGCTGTTTTTAAAATTTTCGCCATGTTTTCCTTGAGCCTCCGGTATACTGTTGAACTTAATAACTAGAGAGGCTCAGACCACTGCTTAATAACATGTGAGTTCTAATCAGATGTTCAAGTCCAGTAAACTAGTATTGTTAAGAGGCTTACAAAACAAGCCATTTGAAATAGTTTGGAGATCCATGAGGTCCACAAAACAAGCCATTTGAAACATTTTGGCGAGCAGTTGTAAATAGGGAAATTGAGGACAGTATTTTCATGCCTTCTAACATAATGGTCAACCCACTTAACAGAGGAGAATCAAATTGCAGTTCTTAAACTCGAAGTGCAGGAGTAATTAGATGAAAAGGAAGAGAAACTCTCATAAACAGATTACTTAAAAATAGTCTCAGGTGAATATATACCAGCAGGAAAATTTAAATTATAAAAAAGAAATAAGATGGATGTAAGCATGACTGAACTGAATTTAATGGTTGATGTTCTCACTTACTTAATCACATAATGCCACTACTTGGGACTCTATTACTGAAGCAAATCATTTGTTGCATCCAAAGGGAGCTATAATAATGCAAAATGTGCCATGAAATACCCAATTAAATTATTTTAACACATTGATGATTGTGGGCTTGTACACGTGTCCTAGTCTTCCCTCTGCCTGACAGTCTGGAGGGTATGATATGTACTTAATACCTGGTTTTATTTCTCCACTCTGGCCTGTGTGTGTGTGTGTGTACATGTGGATTCACCACTCTGCTGTAGCCATGAAAATGTTTGAGTACAGCACAGTCAGGAACATAAAGAATAAAAATAATCTGTAAATAAGACAGTCACCTCCTAGAGCATTCCTAGGGGAGGTTGGGAATGTGACATACCAGGAACTTGGAAATGAGGTTTCCTAAACTTTATACTATGGCAGAAGCTTATTGTGGTGAATCTGCCAGGGGCATGTACCTTGCTAACTGATAAAATAGAGTTGTCTGTTGGAAACACACGCTTCACTTGTTTGCTTTGCTTTTGGGAAGGGGAAGGGAGAGAATGTGGCAAACTACCCTTTTCCATGTAAAGTTTTTTCATAAATGTAACTTCTAATGTTATTTTTGACTATAAGGAGTAGATGAACCATTTATAGTTTAGCTGTTTGTAGTACATTGTGAGTATTAACGTTACATGCTTTCATTATAGGACAATACAAAAAAGAAAGGAATTTTCTATAATATTACTACCAAAAGACAACCACTCAATATTTTCCTTTTCCTGTGTTTCAAGTCTAAAAAATCTTTTTTTTTTTTTTTTTTTTTTTTTTAAGAACTGTTCTCATTAACAGAGAAAACTGTGCAAATAGCCTGTAATGCTTGGGCAGAGATAGAAATTGTTCATTTTTATATATAAATATTTTGAGTTTCTTTCCTCCAAAGCCTTGTACCCATACCGATACATAGAGGGAATGTGGTCCACCGAATTCTCTGTCATTTCTATCTCAATAGATCCACGATGCACAGAAAGCTTTATTGTTTTTGTACAAAAAGGTATGTTCTGGGGGATGGGATGAGAAGGGAGCTCTAGAAAAGTGCAGAAAAGAGAATTGTATCATCCTGAGCCTACCCTCCTGATGTAACTGAAGTCAAGGTGGAAGGATACTTAGAAACGTAAATGTCCATCTTTTCAGTTTTAAATGAATGGGAACCTACTAACTATTGTAGAGAGCCAGCTTTTCATCTACACTGTGCTTTTGGGTAAATTATAAAAGTTACCCCCCTTCTTGGTGGATGCAGTTCCAATTTATTCACTCACGTTTGTGGAGGGCTCCAATGTAGGCAGCAACCCTTGATTTTTTCACTCAGCAGTATGTGGAAAACACATATTATCACATGTAGATGCACCACCACCACCACCACCACATCAACGTCCCCCTATGAGAGGGAACACTAAATACAGTGTTGACTGCATTCCAGGCACTGTTCTGAGAGTTTTAGAAGTGTCATCCTTTTTAACCCTTAAACAACTGTAGTAGGTACTATTATTTTTTCCATTTTATGTTATTTATTTTTTTAATGTTTATTCAGACAGAGATAGAGCATGAGCAGGGGAGGAGCAGAGAGAGAGGGAAGGAGGGACCGATGGACAGAGGGAGGGAGAATCCCAAGCAGGCTCTAGGCTCTGAGCTGTAAGCACAGAGCCCAACACCGTGCTTGAACTCAAGCACCATGAGATCATGACCTGAGCTGAAGTCAGACACTTAACAGACCGAGCCACCCAGGTGCCCCTTCATTTTACAGATGAGAAAACAGAGGCCTAGAGACATTAGGTTGCTTGTCCAGTGTCCTCCACCTAGCGACTGGCAGGGGTGGGATTTGAAAGTCTACTCCCAGACTTTGTACTCTTACTCACTCTGCCATTCTAACTAATCTCTAGTCAGTAATTTCTTCTCTTGGTTTCTATTAAAATAATGTTCTGTGAACATTTTCATCTGACTGTTTCCTTAGGATAATTTTCTATTTAGTTTTTATTTAACACACTATTAAAGAACACTAAGTGCTGACACTACTCTAAATGTTTTGCAAAAATTAACTCCTTAATATTCCTATCAAGAGATTGCAGATGAGGCAGAGAGGGATTAACTATAACAAATGCCAGAGCTGAGCTTCCAACCCAGGCAATCTGGACCCAGAGCCTGTTTCCTTAACCATTAAGTCATGTAGCCTCTTCCTCTCTTGAGGAATCAGGAAAGCATCATGCACCGTATACCCATATTTGGGTATAGAACTAGCAAATTGCACTGAAGAAAGAGTGTCTCATTGGGTGATTAGCATGTTAGGGGATTTTGTTCTAGCTAGTTCTTTCTATGCATATGAAAATATAATTTAGTTTATACTCTATATCCAAACTTACCTGGTTACTAATTTCTTTATTAAAAATAACTTAGGGGGTGCCTGAGTGGCTTAGTCGGTTAACTGTCTGACTTTAGCTCAGGTCATGATCTCATTGGTGGGTTGGAGCCCTGCGTCGGGCTCTGTGCTGACAGCTCAGAGCCTGGAGCCTGCTTCTGATTCTGTCTCCCCATATCTCTGCTCCTCCCCTGTGTTTTCTCTCTCTCTGTCTCTCTCTCTCAAAAATAAATAAACCTTAAAAGAATTTTTTTTAAGTCTTATGGTGACAAATTCTCTTAGTTTTCTTTCATTTAAAAATGTTTTTAGGGGTACCTGGGTGACTCAGTTGGTTAAGCAACTGACTTCGGCTCAGGTCATGATTTCAGGGTCTGTGGGTTCAAGCCCCATCTTGTGTTCTGTGCTCACAGCTCAGAGCCTGGTGTCTGCTTTGGATTCCGTGTCTCCCCTTCTCTCTGCCCCTCCCCCAGTCATGTTCTCTCTCTCTCTCTCTCTCTCTCTCTCTCTCTGTGTCTCTCTCTCTTTCAAAAATACATAAACATTAAAAAATAAAAATGTTTTTATTTTGAATTTATTCTGAAAGATATTTTAGCATGTTAACTTTTATTTTTAAAAGTAATATCTACACTCAGCATGGGGCTTGAACATGACCCTGAGATCAAGGGTCTCACTCTCTTCTGACTCAGCCAGGAAGGTGTTCCTAAAGGACATTTGAGTTAAATACAGAATTCTCTTGACAGGGTTTTTTTCAGGATTTTACAGATGCTCCATTGTCTTCTGGTCTCCATAGTTCTTGATAAGTCTGTGATGATTTAAATGTTTGTTCCCTTGTATGTAATGTATTGTTTTTCTCTGGCTGCTTTTAAGATTTTGTGTTCATTTTTGGCTCTCAGTGCTTTGACTGTTAAGGGCTAAGCATTGTTTTCTTTCTGTTTATCCTACTTGAGGTTTGCTTAGTTTTGTAAATCTATAAATGTATGATTGTAACAAAATTAAGGAAATTCTGGATGTTATATATTCAAGTTTTTTTTTTCTTCCCATTTCTCTTTCTCTTCCTTCCAGGACTGCAGTTATCTATAAACTAGTCCATATGGTATCAAATAAAAGTTCTGTGAGGCTCTGTATATTTTTCATAATCCTTTTTCTCTATTTGCTTTAGATTTGATCATTTCTTTTTTTTTAATGCTTATTTTTGAGAGACAGAGACATGGCATGAGCGGGGGAGGGGCAGAGAGAGAGAGAGGGAGACACAGAATCTGAAGCAGGCTCCAGGCTCTGAGCTGTCAGCAAACAGCCTGACGTGAGACTCGAACTCAAGAGCTGTGAGATCATGACCTAAGCCAAAGTTGGACACGTAGCCGACCGAGCCACCCAGGTGTCCCTGATCATTTCTTTTGATCTACTTATAATTTCACTAACTCTTTCCTCTGTCATCTCCATTCTTCCAGTAGACCTATCCATTGACGTTTAAATTTCACATATCTTAATTTTCAACTTGAAAATTTTCATTAGTCTTTTTTTTTTTTTTAGTTTCCATATCTCTCTTTATTCATTCTGAGAAAAATATGTTATTTAATTTATTGAACATGGAATACCTGTTTCACATTCCAGTGTCTGGGTTGTCTGAGGATTGTCCTCTATTTATTGTCTCTACTCTGGCTACTGGGTCCCACTGTCTGGTTCCTTATATAGTGAGTAATTTTGGATTATATCCTGGGTGTTGTGATGTTACCTTGTAGAAACTCTGGATTCCATTATATTCTTTTGAAGAGTCTTGGTATTTTTGTTTGACCAGGCAATTAACTGGGTTGAACTTGAATGGTAAACTCTCACTTTTGGGCAGCAGGTCAAATCTCAGTTCAGTTCTTTTATCTTCAGCTGGAGTGCTTTGCAATAGGCTCTGTGCATGTTTGGTTCAGGCCAGCCAGACATGTAGACAGAGGCTATTTGTGGAAACTGGACTTCTCTCTCTTGGGCTTTCTCCTCTCTAGCCTTCTCTCATTATTTTCCAGGTCTTGTGCTAGTTCCAAACCCTGTCCTTCTGTTTTCTGGGTCAGAAGGATTGGTATTTATCTTCTGGAGTTTGAGCTGCCTCATGTGCTAACTTCAGCCTGTCTTTAGGCTGAAAGCTGTAGAGACAAGTAACTGATTTTATGTCTTCCGAGTTTTGACTACCCTCAAGAATGTCTGCTTTTGTTCATGCTTCAGTACCTTTGTGTGTGTGTGTGTGTGTGTGTGTGTGTGTGTGTGTGTGTGTGTGTGTTGTCCAGAGTTTATAGCTATTATGTGCTGGACCCCTGAGTTCCATAAACACCTCTTTATACCAGAAGCTGGGTTTTTCTGCATTCTAAAAATGTTACATATTTTATTTACATTTCAGCAGTTAAATCTCAAAGGCACTTACGCCCACCTGCAACTTCCATAGCACTTTCTTGGAGTCACATTTATTACATAGGTTATTGAACACCAATTGGCAAAGTTACTTAATGTTTCGTTTCCATGCAAGTGTGGGAGCCCCTGTGATCCCAGCACATAAGCCTGGTACATAGTACCATCTCCTAAAATATTTGAATAAATAAACAAATACAGCCAGGAGATGAAGAGGATTTAAACCACAGCAAAGGTACCCACAGTTGAGAGCATAGGGGTGCATTAAAGAGAAATGTTACAGAGAGCTTTGAGGAATTTGCTTATTGGCTAGATGGGTGGGGGTGTGAGGACCATGGAGGGAGGTAGCAAAGTCTTCAGGATTCTGGCTGGAGCTACTTGGTGGGTGGTTAGAGAGGGCAGGGGAAGGCAGCTTTGCTTTGAATAGGACTGGATTTCCGAGCGTTGAGAAAAATGACTCTTTAGTCTCGCCAGGTTGCTGGTCACTCCTAATTTTTGATTAGCGTTACGCTGCCCTTAGCCCACCTTGACTGGAACTGAGATTAAAGGGGCAGTAACCATCTTTCTAATTCTGAGGTCCTGATCAGGTGCAGCTGGCTCTTCTGTGAGAGAAACAAGTGAGTCTGGAATCCAGGGCATCTAATAAGGAAGGGTGTTTCTCTATGATAAGAGGCTGAGTGTTGAAATTTAATCCTCCAAACCCCTGCTTCCCCAGGACTCCATTAAATTGTTCCTATTAGCGTGATGGCTCCAAGATACCAAAAGAGCAGGGGAAATATTAGAAAGCCCGAGAATGAGGGGAGAGATATTGGAAGCTGTGCTTCAGTCATGATTTAGGAGTCTCACTAAATTCGTAAGTGCAAATGTCTGACAGCCTCGGAACCTGAAATCTTTCATCTTCCTGGTGGAATATGAGTTAGCTTGTGCAGTAAAATGAAAACCGGTGGTGAGCGCTGCAGTAAAGTTCATGTTCCCTTAGTAGCAGGGTCGGGATGAGAGCATAATTGCACGTAGAAATGCTGCCTTGGGCCTCCTTTCCTGTAAGTGGCCACGATAAAGACAGCATTTATTACCTGATTCCAGGGCAACCTGCCCCATCCAAACTTTTCTTATTAGCACCTTTGATTTCATCTAGAGTCACAGGCTTTCAGCTAACCCTTAAGTGGAGAGCAGTTGTTCTTATTAGCCCCCGTCAAGGCATTTAGCACCAGAAATGCATCTCCTGATGGAGTCCCCCTGCAATTAAGAAAAACAGGTTTCCAAGGGGGGCAAACTTACAGAGTGCTGTGACTTTCAGCAGGGTTTCTGTTGCTATTTATGTTTGGAGGCAGGTCTCACCAGGATGCCTGGTTCTCAGCCACCCTCATAGGCCAGGCACCAGGGGACTGATTGCCTCATCATCAGGGGGAGTTTTATGCTCTTCCTGTCATGCAGTGAGGGGTGGAGCCTAGGGGATGCTGGGTGAAGAAGGAAGCCTAGCAGTTGGCCGGTGACTAGAGGAATGCAGCCTTGAGCGTGTGCATAGTATTTTGCACAACAGAACACCACTGCTAAGCATCACACATGCATCTTTTCATAGATAATGATGTCCAGATCCCAGCCTAGAGCATTGAAATTAGGATCCCATGGGGTGGCCCCGGCATATTGGTTTATAAGCTTCCCAGGTGACACTCATGTCCTGCCTGGGTTGAAAACCACTGTTCTGTGGGAAGTGGGGGTGAAGGACCTGACCTCAGTCTGGGCTTAGCAGAGGATTGCCATCCACATCCTTTGTCCCCACTTCTGGCCCCGATAACTGCAGGCCTCTTCCCTTCCACACAAATAGATGTCTGTCCTTAGATGGTACTGGTGGTGGACTGTCAGTTGGGCTGGATGCTGGAATGAGTGTCGTCTGAAGCCACGGGCTCAAGCATTGGATAGATGGCTGAGCTTGGGGATGGGGGTGGGGCAGGGGAGATGTGGGGTGGAAAGCTTAAAGTAGACACAGAATTAATTTTTGGCTGTGCAACCTTCCAGAAGTTACTTAGCCTGTCTGAATCTATTCCCCTGCTTGTAAAATGCATTATGGAAAAGCAACACCTTGCTAGGTGACGTTAGTCAGCCGTCTTGCAGATCTGGGGCTTGATTTCCTCCTGGGGAGTGTGAGTGGCTCACTGGAAATTCACTACTACTCTGGGAAAAGCCATTCCGGGCACACATTCTGGGGATGAAAACTTGATGTTTTATTTTTGTAAATGGGCAGCAGCATTAGCATTATTGTTTAATTCTGTAATCCTCTGCAATAGTGTTACCTCTTAGGTCAGAGTTACTGGTTTTCCCCAGTACTAGGAATTCTGGCTTTGGCATATTTTCATGTTTTTAAAATGTTATCTTTTAGGCCAGAGGTTTCAAACATCACAGGCCTCAGAATCATCTGAAAAGGCTGATTAAAAGAGATTGCCAGGCCCCACCCCTCGAGAGTTTGATTCAGCAGGTCTGGGGTGGGGTGCAAGAATCTGCATATCTAATGAGTTCCCAGGTGATGCTGATACTTTGGGCTCAGAGACTGCACTTGAAGAACCACTGTGTAGACTTTTTCTACAGAGTGTTACAGCATTTCCTGGAGTGTAGTGGTTCTTACTCTTAGCTACATCTTAGAATTACCTGAGGAACTTTTAAAAATACTGATCCCTGGGCTCACCATATGGCACCCAAATTGGTCTCTGTGGGTGGGGCCAGGGTAAAACCATTTTATTTATTTTTTAAAGGTTTATTTACTTATTTTTGAGAGAGAGAGAGAGAGAGAGAGAGAGAGAGAGAGAATGCACAAGTTGGGGAGGGAGGGAGAGAGAGAGAAAATCTGAAGCAGGCTCTGAGCTGTCAGGCCAGAGCCTGATGTGGGGCTTGAACCCATGAACCATGAGATCATGACTTAAGCCGAAATTAAGAGTCAGACACTTAATTGACTGAGCCACCCAGGCCTCCCTGGGTATCATTATTTTAAAAATCTTTTGTGGGGGCGCCTGGGTGGCTCAGTCGGTTAAGCGCCCGACTTCGGCTCAGGTCATGATCTCGCGGTCTGTGAGTTTGAGTCCCGCGTCGGGCTCTGGGCTGACAGCTCAGAGCCTGGAGCCTGTTTCAGATTCTGTGTCTCCCTCTCTCTCTGCCCCTCTCCTATTCACGCTTTGTCTCTCTCTGTCTCAAAAATAAATAAACGTTAAAAAAAAAATTAAAAAAATCTTTTGTGGGGGATTCAAATGTGCAGCAAGACCCTCTCTGATTCTTAACAAGGCCACCATCTTTTCCACTGGTGGTGCATTACTAAAATAGACCCCTTCCTACCACTCATCCTCCTCCCCATTTACAAAAAGTTCTCCTATTTGCTGTCTACCATTTGCATAACTCTGATCAGATTTTAATATCTTGTTTATTTAATTACTTGTGTATCATCTGCCAGTCAGTTACAAATCATCCTCCTGAGGTCAGGGACCTTGTCTAACTTGGTCTCTGCTGTTCCAGGTGCCTGCCAGGTAGAAGGCACACAGATAGATACATTGAATAAATGAATAAATAAATGAACCCTACAAATTATGGGGTATAGGTACCTACTCTCTTCTGTTACTATTACTGCAAGGTACCAGCAACCCCAGACAAATCCCAAAATAGAGGCTTCTAGATCACTGGGCTACATTTGGCCACATTGGAGGCCATGTGCCAATAATTTCTTCTCTTGAGCTGGTTGACTTCTCATTCACCGTCCATCACAGTTTAGGTCAGACAATGGTGGGAGGGACGAGAGAAGACCAGCACCCGCATTGCATTTCTCCAGGAAATGTGACAGGGATGATTAAGTGGCCCTGGAGTCCTTTACACCATTCCCTTACAGAGGGGTGGGGCTGTGGGAGTGTCAGTAATCGATAATTGCCCATTTTACATGGAAGTTTTATAGGCTAGTCTCAAGAGTAATTGTTTCTGAAAGAGTAGTAAAATTAGGCAAGGAGGCCATCTGAAATGATGGCTTGTGAGGGGCGGCTGCACAGACAGGCTATTAGCATCCTGGAGGTCAGACCTGTCTCGGAGTGAAGGGCATCATGTGTCCAGAACGAGGCATCCTAGCTTGAAGTGTAATCTTCCAGAGAGTTTAAATGGCAAGTGGAAGGTTCAGCTTCTTGAGGTAGAAAAGGCAGGGATGTGCTCTGGACCAGTGAGGTGAGTTAAGAAGGGTCAGGTAGAAAATCTGGTGATCAGAAGCAAGCAAGCTCTCTTTCAAAAGTCGTTTTCTTCGTCAAGCAGGAAGAAGTTTACCATAATCAATACAACTCCCTAATCTCTTTGCAATTGCAATATTTTCTCCTCTTCATACACAGTGGTGCATCGAGCCCATTTCTACGTGAAACTAAAGGTGAAAAACAGTTGAGCATCTCAGATAATTATCCTTGCATTTCAGAATTGTTGGCAGGATTGTCCCCAGTGTAGCTACCCTTACTTACAAGGTCAGTGAGAAGGTGTTGGGCCCATATATTTATTTATCATTTAAAACATTTTATTAGTATAGTAAAATATTCGTAATTAGGACATCAGACTTGTGTTTTCTGTTGTGTGGTGGTATAATGTCTCTCATTCAGACACATTTAGGTTAAAAAGTTAAAGTGATTTCAAAGGAGACTATTAAGGAACTCTCAGGATAAAATAAGAAGAGAGAATTGAGAAGTCCTGAGAACCACGACCAGGGCGCCCAGGCCTAAGCAAATGATTAAGCAAATGTTTTCTTTGTTTAATGCATGGAATTGTGAGAAGAATTGTTTTTGCTCAATATCTTGAGCATAAAAATTTGAAGAGAGGAGCAAGATTAACCAGTGCTTGGACCACCTGTTTATTCTCTGATGAGCTGGAGGGTTCCCACATGGGCCCATTGGGCAGAAGAGGAAGGTGAGGAGATGCTACTTAACCACCTGGATTAGCCAAGCCACTGTTGGCTTTCTGATGTATGGAAGAGCACTGCTGCCATCGGATGATGTCCACATCCTCAGAAACCCTACCCTCGCTGTAGATGCACAGAACTCCTCAATCTTGTCTAGCAGCCCTTGACCCCAGCAGGGGACAAAGTTGGGCGAGGCTTAGCAAACTTGGATCTGTTTCTAACTCAGTAACTAGAGAGGCAACAATTTGTACTTGCTGGCCACCCTACAACCCCAACAGTTGCCTGTCTTGTGGGAATGCACCAATTCAAAGAATTTAGCAGGGGAGTATTTTTAGATGGTTAACATGTGGGTCTTCCACTGTCAACAACTGCTAGTAG
Source organism: Panthera leo (assembly GCF_018350215.1). Classification (NCBI taxonomy): domain Eukaryota; kingdom Metazoa; phylum Chordata; class Mammalia; order Carnivora; family Felidae; genus Panthera; species Panthera leo. The sequence continues at coordinate 40,151,955 of NC_056680.1, forward strand.
TTTTGAACACAGTACACGTTGACAACTGCTCTTAGCCCTTTGCGCATGTTCATTTTGCTATAAGGGAAAAGAAACTTGGGCAGGAATTCCTAAAATAGGCACTTCTTTATTGTACATACATACTGTCCAATATGGTAGCCACTAGCCACTGGGGCCATTTACATCGAATTGAATTAAAAATAAATAGAACTTAAAATTTACTTTAAATGTAAAATCTGAAGTTCAGCGTACAGTTCTCCTTTGTACTAGCCACATTCTATATGCTTAATAGCATCATGGGGCTCTTAATACTGTATATTATATTTGATAGCACAGATATAGAACACTCAGAGCAGGAAATTCTTTGGACAGTGTTGTATGAGTGAATCCCTTCTGAAACTTTGGACCAAATCAGTCTGTTCTCAGGGAGGATCATCCTGTCCTAGGAGGTTCGGGGGTATGTGTTTGTAGACAGGCATTCAGCAGCTTTTCAATTCCTAGCTATTTATTAGTATACTTGCATCACCCCAGGATGTGCCTCTTGTCGGCATATCTACTCCACCTGAGGTTGATTGGCTTCTCCACATGAGCGTTTGTATATTTTGGGTTTTCTAATTCAAAGGAATTCTTGCCATTTCTGGAGAGAGGCGATAGACAATCAAAAAGGAAAAGTCACAAATAAATCCATTCTTAAGACTTTCGCCCACCGATGGTATCTGCTTTAAAGGCAGTGAAATAGTCCATGGGCAACACTTGCTCTCTCTAGTAAAGAATAGGTTTAAAAGAATTTTAAAAATGTGATTTAGAGGTGGAAGAAAATTTATTTTCAAATTTTTCTAGGAAGAGTCAGGACATTGAGCCGCCAGAACTGACTCTTGCAAAACTCTGGGTGTTTTTTGTTGAATGGATCTTGTCTCTTGGAGCTCAGATTCATTGCTTCCCTTTGACTGATGGCAGAAAAAACATCGATTGAGCCTCTGCTAAGAAAACAAGTATCTCCACTCGATTCAAGAAAATACAATGTGTCACACACTTAGTGAAAATCAATAATGCAGGAAAATTTACGGGCTGCTATTCCAGTCTCAGTTCCTCTAATTGTTAGAGCTGGCAAAGTCACTGGTTTTTGAGGTTGAACATTTGGGCAGTAGGTACCCATCACTAGCTCTCTGGTAGACCAGGAATGAGCCCCACTGTGTTGTTTCCTGTGAAAATGAAATGGGAGACAAGTGGAGAAAGCCAACTCTAAAACAGATTGGAAGCATTTGTGCTGAGAGCTCCTGGGACTTTGGGTTTTGTGATGCAAAAGGGAAAGATGACAAAGTGCGTGGAACAGGGTTTCTCAAAATAAGAATCCTCACCTTGTTCGCTTCACCCACAGAAGTTGTCTACCAGATTCTGATTAGGGTTTGAGTTTATGACCCTACTTTCAGGAAACCTAGGCATTGCTTATAAATAGACCTTATTTCAGGGCTCCTGGGTGGTTCAGTGGGTTAAGCATCCCACTCTTGGTTTTGGCTCAGGTCATGATCTCATGGTTTGGGAGATTGAGCCCCATGTTGTTGCATTCTGCACTGACAACGCAGAGCCTACTTGGGATTCTCTCTCTCAGCTCCTCCCCTGCTTGTGCTCTCTGTCTCAAATAAACATTAAACAAAAATAGACCCAATTTGAATAGAGAAGAAAAGGAAGAATCTAGAGGAACCATGGAATGGAGGAGTTGACTGTTCTGGTCAGAATTGGGGGCAAAAGTCTGGTTACCATGCTCTCTTCCTTCCCGAGCCACTAATAGAAGGAATTTAGAAACAGGGTTGGAGAATTGTAGAATGCAGCGCAGGAGACAGCTGGAGGATGTGGGTACAGAAGGACGGATGAGAAGCTGTAACTGAGTATTGAACTCTGGCCGGCAATATGGTGAATTACAGCCCAGTCCTTGAATGATGGCTAGAAGCCATCAAGTGTCTCGATTTTACTAAGTTGTCATTCACATGTTATATTAGCTGAAACTGTAAATACTGCTTCCCTCTCAGAAGGGAAATTGGCTCTCCATGCTATGTGACCGCCTCCCTGGTATTGATTTTGTGTGGGTGGGCAGTGATTCATGGGACACCCCTCCCCTTTTATTTCTAGCTCTGGATTTTCAAGGGTCTCGTGTGAATTGCGCTAGTTTAGCAGCAGCCTGGTGTGCCACCTCATTGTGTTTGCAAATGATTGCTCCAGATTTGGGGAAGAGGGGAAGGCTGCTGAGGGAATCACTAAATACAAAGGGAAAGAAGACATGGAGGAAGAGGATCTTTGTAAATCTGTCAGGGATCGAAAGAAAAGCTTCTGAGGGTGGCGCTCTTCCCCTTTAACTCCCTGGCATCCCTGCGGAAAAAGAGAGGGGAGAGTAAAAAGTAGACTGTTGCTATTTCTCTGTTCTGTTAACAGTTTTCCAAGCCACTCTGTCTTGTTTTTGCTGAAAAATTTGCCCAGAGCTCTGCTCCAGAGAAAGGAAGAATTAAGTGTTTATGAAGACATTAGGCTGAGTGGTTCTCAGTGAGACAGAGCTAAGTTTGTCCATCATTAGATCCTGAGGTGCTTAGGGTGCTTCTCTGACTCTGTTCTCAGTTGGGATTTGGGATGTGAGGCTGACTTCTGCTGACGATCACTTTTCTTTCCGAAGCTGCCTTGGAGCTTCAATTCCGCTGCTTTTCACAACCTCCCCGCGAACTTGGCCGATGTCCAGGGGCGATGCTTATAAGTATATTGAAATCTGGAGGTGTTTTTCCATGAGTGATGCCTTGACCTTGATCTTTGACCTAGGAATCCATAGCCTTATTCTTGTTCGATTTTTGCTGTAATTCCATTCTGTTCTATTCGTTCTGTCTCCTTGATTTTAGGCAACTTACTTAGGCAGTTCTCATTTGAGGTGGGATATAATAGAAACAATATATAATAGTAACAGTCACTGCTATTGTTATACTTTTAGTAATATGTTACATGTTAATTTTCTTAATATATTACATGTTAATTACTGTATTTTTTTTAATCGCTGTTGATATGATAGTTATTTTGTCACTGCTAACGGTTACTGAACTCTTACTATAAGCCAAATGTATGCCAAGCCCTTTTCATGTGTTACCTCATTTATTTTTTTTAAAGCTTTTATTTATTTGTTTTGAGAGAGAGCAGCAGAGAGAGGGAAAGAGATAGAATCCCAAGTAGGCTCTGCACTGTCAGCACGGAGCCTGAGGTGGGGCTCAAACTCATGAACTGTGAGATCATGACCTGAGCAGAAATCAACAGTCTGACACTTAACTTACTGAGCCGCCCGGGTGTCCCATGTATTATATCATTTAATCCTCACTGAACCCTATAGGTAAGTTTATCATTTTTCCCATTTTACAGACGGGGCAACTGGGGCTTTCAGAGTTTAAGGGAACTGCCCTAGGACACCTAACAAGGTAATGGCAGAGCTAGGCATTCTCCTTCTGTGGGTTTCATTTGTCACCCCTGTAAACACTGCTCTGTGATCTGGTGTGGCATGACAGGTGCCTCCAGGCCCAGGTGTCTGGCCTTTCTTCAAGCTTCTGTTCTCAGGATGTTGCAGAAGCCAGTTTTAGCCTCCAGGAAGATGTCATTTTCCAGTGAACTGATGATTGCCCTAAGCCCCATTAGTTGGCTGGCGCTCTGGGTTTCAGGGTGGCTGTTTAATGGATCGTGGAGCAGTTCACTTCTGGGTCACCCCTTCCTTGCTGACCCTTATGGGTGCATCCTTAGATAGGGTCTGGGGCTCTGTCCGGTGGTGGGTGCCTTCTGCAGGGTATGGCCCCGGGGGGAGTGCAGCGAATCCGATCTGTAGATTAGCAGGATCTCTGCCCCCAGTGCCGGCTGCCTCCTCTAAGTAATGTGTGAGGAAGTGTGCAGGGAGCCATGTGATGATGAATTATGGCTGGCGCTGGGGCTGGGAAGTGGGCAAAATCGACCCCGTCTTGTCTTTGTTCTCATTGACAAGAATAACAACAAATCCCAGTTGCTGAAGGTGGAATTTTCCACTGTCATCCCATGAAATCGAAAGGGTCTGAGTTTGTCTTACTCATTCTGCTCTGGGGTACCTGAACCAGCCCCCCCCCCCCCCCATGCTAGTTTGGGCAGTCACGTGCTGGTGTATATTTTGAGAGCACAAAGAAGCAAACATCTGTAATTTGTTGTGTAACACCTGCTTGGAAATTTACAACAGTATTGTCCTTCTAGCCCATACTGGGGGCCCTCAGTGGGTCCAAAGCTCTGCCCAGTGAACTTCACCCTGGAGAACAAGATTACGGGAGGCTACATTTCCTGGTCACAGTGGGTTGCCTGGGACAGTTACAGTACGCACCTATTGTCCTGGAATAATTATTAATTTCCCTTTCACTCTCAAAAGTATCAGGCTGAAATATAAATTGTGTACTTGTTTTATGACCCAGTAAAGAATGAAGGTGCTAGAGTCCACAGCCTGAGTGTATACATCGTGGGTTTTCCAAGTCATAGCCCTGTGATCTTGGACAGTTAGCTTTCTGAGTTTCAATTTCCTCATCTTAAAATGGGAAGAATAATGGCAACTGTTTGTAAGGGTAGTTCTGGGGATTAAACAAGATCATATATGCAAAGGGCTTAGGATGAGGAGCTTACATGTTAAGCACTCAGTGAAAATTGAGTCCCTGTGTAGTGAGTGTACACACTGTGGAGTACAAGAAATGAAAACTGGCTTGTTTTCTACACCCCAGTCACAGTTCTGGCTTGGACCCTTGCTTTTCTGAGGCTGGCAACACTTAACAGTCTGTGAGCCTCTGCTCGAATTTTAGCTCTGCCAATTAATACCTGTGCTACCTATGCAGGTTACTTTCTTCTTTCTCATTCACTGTCCTCCTCTGTAAGTCAGAGTGATGGTTATAGCTTAAAGTTTGCGATTCTGGAGTCTGGAGCCAAGTATCTGCTTTGACAGGTTGGCTCATCTACCCCATTGCTTTCTGACCTTGTGGACTTCCTTGGCTCTTTATCACTATTTCCCATTTGTAAAATGGGGATAGAATTTACCCTGTAGTGTGTTGTGAGGATCAGAAATGTGGGCACGTGTAAGCCTCTGAACTGTGCCCCACACATAGTGAGCATCAATGAATCAGTGTTACTTTTCAGGGAAATAGGAAGAGATTTAAGTGACTATTCATGATCCCGCCATCCAGAGATAGCCACTGTTAATATTTCAGTGTATTTTCTTTCATTCATGTTCGTATATGTAACTTTTAACATACTGTAATGACATACAGATATGTTGTTATCTTTTTTTCTTATTCTTTGGTCAGTCATTTCCTCTGTGTTACTGGTTTTTACAAATTCAACTTTTATTAGTAGCCTTATATTCCATCATGTGGTGAAATCTATTTTTTATTCTGATATTATGTATTTAAATGATTTCTAACTTTGCTCTGATAAGTAATTGTTCAGCAAATATTGCTGAATGAAAAATGCATACAGTTTGGGACCACATCTTTGGTTACTTCCTTTGGATAGAGTCCTTTGTGCAGAAAGACTGGGGCAACAAATACGACTCTTGAAATAGATTGTTGGGTTATGCTCTATAAATGTACCAAATTTACCTTCTTAGCCTCAAGTATAACACTGCTCATTTCATCACACCTTCACCAGCATTTGATGCCCTTATTTTTTCCTACTTACTAACTTTTGGAAGTAACCTACTCTGTGCTGTCCCATCACACTTTCTGCAGTGATGGAAATGTTCTCTTTCAGTGCTAATACTATAGCCACTAATTACATAGGGTTATTGAGCTCTTGAAATGGGTCTAGAGCTACCAAGGAAATGAATGTTTAATTGAATTTTGTTTATTTTAAAAATCATTTTTGCTAAGTAAATTATTTTTTATTTCGAAATTTTTTCCTATTTTTAAGAAATTTAATTCGAATGTAGTTAAGATACACTGTTACGTTAGTTTCAGGTGTACAATATGGCGATTCAGCAATTCTGTACATTACTCAGTGCTCTTCAGGGTAAGCATATGCTTAATCCCCTGTACCTACTTCATCCCTCCCCCCACCCACCTTCCCTCTGGTAACCACCATCTGTTTGTTCTCTATAGTTCAGAGTCTCTGTTTTGGTCTCTCTTTTTCTCCTTTATTCATTTGTCTTGTTTCTTAAATCCCACATGTGAGTGAAATCCTATGGAATTTGTCTTTCTCTGACGGACCTATTTCGTTTAGCATTAGACTCTTCAGGTCCATCCGCATTGTTGCAAGGTTACTTTGAATTTAAGTAGCCACATGTGGCTAGTGGCCAGGGTATTGGGCAGAGGCACCTTGCACTCTGTTTATGGTGAATGCAGCAGGACAGCACGGTGCGTTGTCGTCCGGGAGCTCACCTAGCACTCTTTCTGGTCCCCACCAGAGGCAGGACGAAGTGGTAGCATAACTGCCAGTGATAATTTGGGCAAACAGTCCTATTTTTTCTCCTCTCGCCACTCTGTAGCATTCCCAGAAGGCCAGCAGCCCCGAGAGCTAGTGCTGCCTCTTCCATTGGAGGACATCTAAGTTGTGTGCACAGTCAGGGCCATTTTCTTTCATCCAGTGTCCAGGGTGAGATGTTAAGCCCAGAAGAGCCGTCTCTGTCCGTGGCTTCACCACCTGTCTCATGTTGGTTTGGAAGGTGGCGACTTGATTCTCCGCTTGCCTCTGCTTCCTCAATTGTAGATCCCGACCGTAGCTCAGAGTCCAGGGTTTTAGTTTCTCATTCCTCACATTCGAGGCTTGTGATGTCTTTTGTTGCTGTTTCTCCTGGTCATGTGACAAGTAATGCAGTGTGGTTTGCTGCAGGCCTGAGCCCAGTACCTCTGTGATGGAGAGCCAGCCGGCCTCTGTGAAGTGTGACTCCATCTGCTCAGCCCTGACCAGTGGGGCCGGAGCCAAACAAGGCCAAAGCGCCCAAGGAAGCAGGTGCCAAATGGCTCTTGGCAGCCATGGAGATGCCCTATGGCCTCCTCCTGACCACATCAGAAGAGAAATTAATGTCGCACCATATAATCAAGTTGCTTAATTCTTGGCAAGCTCAAGCTATAGATAATCTCATTTGTAAATAAATGGAATCATTTCAAAACCCTAACAGAAATAGGCAGTAAGACATGGTAAAAGGTTTTGAAGTCTGCTTTTCAGTGACACTTGTTTCCCATTGTGTTCGGGGGAGAGTTACATGCTCCCCTGTGGTCTGACTTTGCCTTTTATTTTTTTAATCAACTTCTAATTCCACAATTTGAAGGAGTGGCCAGGAATTTCCACATGTCAACTATCGTGTATGAATTCTTTCTAAGGCCAGTTCTTTTCAGAACTGCTGTGACAGTGATAAGGGACAGCCCTCTTAGATTGTGCCTGTGTGTTTGCTGAGTGGCTCTGTGCTAAATACTTCTCGTGGATTACTTCATTTGATCCTTACAACGTCCTCCTAGAGCCTGTGACATTTGTACTCTGATTTTCAGGTGCAGAGATTGAAGGGTGAAAAGGTAAGTTTCCTAATGTTAAGCATTTAGTAGGTGATAAAGTGGGGATTGTAGTCTAAGCGTATGGACTCCAGGGGCTATACTCCTACCCTCTGTGCTAGTCATATTTAGCACAATGAACATATGTATGTGTCAGACACTGTGCTAGACTCTTGATGTAGATTCTTCTTCTTTTCTTAAATTCTCACAACAGCCTTATAAGCTGTGGGTACTACTCTTATTCGCAATTGACAGATGAGCGAAAGGGGGGTTAGGACTTTAGGGGTAGTAACCAAGGTGATGTAGCAAGGAATGTGATGAAACCAGGACGGACCATAGGTTGACCCATCCAGAGCTTAAATTCTTAGCTTCCAGGTTGTTTTCCTTCCCTGCCAGCTAGAAGATTTATTTGGAGGTGGTCAAAGTGTTAGTACTGAGAGATGGTCAACCAATAAATAACATAGTCTATGCTTTTAAATTAAACAAACTGTGAATTGGGGCAGTGCCACAGGTCTGCGGTGATGCCATGGGACACATGTAGTGGTAGAGATCACTGCTTCCCAAAGTAGTAGCCATAGTGAAGCCTGCCTGCCTGCCTTCCTCCCTCCTTCCCTCTCTTTTCAAATTTGCAACTCATTGTGGTCCTACTGTGCATGGAAAATGATGGACCTTGTGGCACACACAGTCGACTAAGGTGTTGGCAAGACCCCACATTCAGAGACAAGGCCATAAACCTGTGCTTAGGTATCAGCCATGTCAATCTGCTGTAAGACTTTCTACATGCTTTCTCTTGATTTCTGTACATATCTCATTGTAGACTGGTAACAAATAGTCCACAGATCAGTGCTGGCCATGGACCGCACTTTGACAGTCATTACCAAAAAAGAGATGTCAGGCTCATAATTCAGGGAACACTTACTCTAGCTCCTGCTTCTAGCTTGCTGTGTGGCCCTAGGAAAGTTGCCTAATCTCTCTGAGTTTAGCTTCTTCATTTAGTGGGTATATTTGGAGCAGGTAAATACCAGACCCCTGCCAGTTCCAAGCCACTATGACTCCATGGTGATCTTAAGGGTGTTCTGCACTAGAGAGGCCAGTGGCCAGGAGCAAAAGAACAACATGCATTTAGAATATGCTGAAAATGGTCTGTTTCTTGACGGAGCCTGGCACTGGCGACTCATGAGCTTAATAAAAGACTCTTGTGATTTATAGTCTGTGGCATCCCTGTGTGAGACAGATGAATTTCAAGGGTACTGGAGTAGGTCGAGGCTGCTGAAAATCAAAGCATGCCCGGTGTGCCAAAGCGAGTTGTGTGTGGTAAATCTTTTGAGCTTAATTACAGTGATGGTTACAATAACAGGAAATATAATGAGGTTTTTAAAGTACACTCCCATTGTTGGTTGTTAAATGTGGTTTCTTTCAATTTCAGGAAGGTGGAGTTGGAGTCCTGGGTTTCTGTATCAAAAGCATTTGAGCAAGTGATTCAAGGAGCTCCACTTAGATCGTAGCTTCAGAGAGATCCCTTTATTCTGTGATTTTAAGTGCCTGCCACCTGTAGTGTGGTCTGTGGCCCAGCAGCCTCAGCATCTCCTGGGAGCTCATTAGAAATTCAGAGTCTCAGGTCCCACCCCAGAGTAAACGAATGAGAATGTGCATTTTAACAAGATTCCTGAGTGAACCATATGCATTAGGGTGTGAGAAGTACAACCTGATGTCACTGGAATTGCTCTTGGAAAGGGGAAAATGGAAGACTGAGTCATTCATTAAGTAACACTCTAGATGGTTGTATGGCAGGCTGTGTTCTGGACACTGGACTGGGGTTTGAAGGCAACAGATTTGGCCCCCTTCTGGTAGAAGTAGGACCATGCAGTCATGTATGTGACACTGGACTCCGTGTTGTGACAGAGCACATGAATGGCACCAGAGGCACACGGGAGGGGCACCTTGCCTACCCATGGAGGTCGATGAAGTCTTCCTGGACCTATGGCTTTTAAGCCAAGACACAACTGTGTGATCAGAAAGAATGGGAAAGTACAGTTTCTAGTGGAGGCTATGGGCATAGGGACTTTCTGTTCTGGAAAGACTTGAAGGCAGATTTATAGTTAGCTCCTGATTCCCTTAGATAGGTGGCTGGCAAACTATGGCCCACGGAGCTTAATCTAGCCTACTATTTATTTTTGTAAATAAAGTTTTATTGGAACAGAGCCGTGATCATTTGTTTGCATATTGTCTGTGGCTACCTTCATGATAAACAGCAGAGTTGAGTGGTTGCAACAGAGACTTTTATGGTCCACAGCGTGAAAAAAATCCTTACTGTCTGCATACAAAGTTTGCAGACTCCTTTCCTGGAGCAGTGGTTCTCGGAGTGTGCATTCCAGCTTGGCTGCATCCACATCATCTGGGGATGTTTTAGACTTGAAACTTCTCAGGCCCCACTGCAGACCCACTGAATTAAACTTTCTAGGGTGAGGCCTAGTGATGTGTGATGAACAAGCCTGTGATGCACATAAAGTTTGAGACACACTTCCCTGGATCCAACTCCTCTATGCTTTGGAGACTTCACATAGTCCCACCTTCTCCCTGGACTGGGAGATCCTTGCATACCTGACTTGTTCTTAAGACCCCAGCTCAGAAAAGACATGCCTTGAGCACCCCGTGTGAAGGTGACTCCTTGGACAGTCTGTCTCATCTCATCTTCTAGTTTTCACGGCACATACTCTCTTTCCCCCACTTACTACCCCTCCCCTGCTGCTTTTTTTTTTCTGCCTGCAAAGTCATTTATTTTCTGTTTGCTTCGGTTCCTCACCTATAAAGTGAAGATGATAATGAACTGGCTTTGGTTTGGGACCAGCATGTCTTGAGCTCTAAACAGAATTTATTTTCACTGGTCCCCTTGGCCTTTGTTCCACTAACTGGACCAACTGGATGTTGGAGCTGACAGACTTAAAGATAATCTGCTATGATCTGCTTGTTTATAGGGCAAAGGAGCCCCCATCTGCTCTGTTGATGTAGAATGCTTACTGAATGCTTCATGTGTCTTAATCTCTTTGGTCCTCACAACCCTCCTCCTTGTCCCGAAGTTTAGGTGAAATACCTATGGCTCAGAGAGTTTCACTCACTTGGCTTACCGCCATACATCTGGAAAATGACAGAATGATGGCCCATCCCCCAAGGTTTGTGTTTTTGACCGATGGCTGAAACTTGACCTAAGGCATCACAAGTGAACAGGATTTCTATCTGTGGTGGCTCCTTTTCAGGTCATATTCTTCTGTAAGGGTAGGATCTCACCTCCCAACATCAGCGTAAAGCGCACAGACACTATTGCAACTGTCTACTGGTGTGGCAGTGGTGGCCTTCTCTTCACCACGGATGCACGTATCAGCAAAATCTTGCTGGAGTACATGCCACACAGACATATGAGGCTCATACCCCTTGTATGCTTTGCTTCTTTCATTACTTTTGAAATTGTTGACACTGAACTTGGTATTGCTGGAATACCGTTTAGCAGCCAATTAGCTTAAGATTCGGGTGGAGGGGATGGGGGAGGGGAGAGAACACACTATGTGGGAAAGTGAATTGTTAGGGTTACTAACAAAGGTAAGGCCAGTAAAATATCCACTTACCCGTGGATCCCCTAAGATGCCTGTGGAAAAATATTAATATGTGATGACGAATTGCTAGCAAAAACAAATAATTTCTTAGACTGTATATTTTAAGGGTGAGGCCTTTTTGAAATAATAAAGGTATGAGATGGATGGTTACATAAAGCCAGGTCCTCCTTGTTCAAAGATTTAAACAGTAATAAGGGATGCTGGCTTTCCCAGGCAGTTCAGCTCAGGATTTTGTAATTACTTTCATCTTGATAACATCGTAGGCTGGGGTATTTTTATTGCTTGCGAAGAAGAACTGCCCTCAAGATATCTAAGAGAAACCAGTCAAAGGCACGTTTATAAAGGTATTGACCTTAAGATAATAATAAAGTGTGTGGTTGAAGGAGTGTGAAGGCATATTGGGTTCATGCAGGATTCTCAGGGAAGGGGGTTGTCACTGGGGAACAGAAGGATGGAAGAAGAATTAGAAAACTGGAACCTAGCAAATGATTGAAATGCATTTGGATTCTTTTATTTTTTTTGTCCTGACTTGGAGAGGCCAGAAGTATTTATAGAACATGGATGACCATGGTGCCCGGGGCTCAAGTGGCTTTCCTTGAGGCAGCTTCAGTGTTTGGGAAAGTGCAGGGGAAAAAAAAAGAAAAAGGGATTTTAAATAAAAATACTAGTTTAGGGCTGAAGTCTTAGCTGGTCAAGAAAAGTTCTATAACCAGAGCTTTTCACTGGTGCTTCCGTCCTCAGACCTGAAGTACAGCCTTATGTTAGACAATCACTCTGGGACAAGTACACCTCTTTCCTCCCTCTCTGAAAAAAAATATCATGAAAATCAAGCAGGCTCTGGTTCTTAAGTGTAGACCTGAGCCTCGGTTGTGAGATTCAAGGAAGGAAAGAAGCTTAGAGCACTCAAGGTATCTCTCAAATTCTTGCTCCTAGGTCACAGTGCAAGATGGCAGGTGAATTAATTAATATCTATCTATCTATCTATCTTTCTTTCTTTCTTTCTTTCTTCCAGAAAAAAAATAATTTTCTTTCTTTCTTTCTTACTGAGATATATTTAACATTGAACAGTGTATAAGTTTCAGGTGTACAACATAACAGTTCTGTCTGTCTAATGAAATGATCATCACACCAGGTTTAGTTAACATCGATTACCTCACAGTACAATTTTTTGTGTGATAAAAACTTTTAAGATTTAGTGTCTTAGCAAGTATCAAACAATACCATGTTGTTAACCACAGTCACCATGCTGTATGTTATATCTCAGAACTTATTTATCTTCCAATTAGAAGTCCATACCTTTTGACCCCCTTCACCTAACCCCCGCCTCAGGCTCCAGTCCATTCTCTGTTTCTGTGAGTTACTTGTGCTGTTTAGTTTTGTTTTGTGTGTGTGTGTGTCTGTGTCTGTGTGTCTTTTTAGATGCCACTTCAAAGTGAGCTCATGCAGTATTTGTTTTTCTCTTTCCGACTTATTTCACTAGGTATGTTTCTTTCTTTAGGTAACTCTGGTTTATTTCTTGTAGATGACTGAAGTCTGTGTTTATTACACTGGCCTCAGCAGGAAAGAGTACCACAACTGATGAAAATTGTCTGCCGTGCACATGAAAGAGGAGTGTGGTTTCATGTGTACCAAGCAGTGGACGTCACCATACTAATGTGGAGCTATGATGCTGTCCCAGAAAAGCACTATGCTATGCAAATCTTACATACGTGGGGCAATAGTCACGTTCTTTCCTCAAATATTTTAGAGCAGTTTTAGCTTCACAGCAAAATGGAGAAGAGGGTATGGAGGTTTTCCATATATCCCCTGCCCTCATAAACACAGAGCCTCATCCCCCACCAGTATATTTGTTATAATCAATGAAATTGTATTGATACTCCAATTGCATCCAAAGTCCATAGTTGATATTAGGTTTCATTCATATTCTGTGGGCTTGGACAGGTGTATAATGACATATGTCCTTCCATATATCCATTATAGTATCATACAGAGTATTTGCACTGCCCCCAAAATCCTCTTTGCTTTTCCTGTGCATCTTTTCCCTACCAATTCCTGACAATAATCGCTATTTCTACTGTCTCCATATAGTTTTCTAGAATGTCATATAGTTGGAATCACACAGTTTTTGTAGCTTTCTTCACATTGAATAACCACATTCTTAACAAGTCACTTCGACAGGTTTCATAGCCAAATAGGTTTAATTTATTTTATTTTTTTAACGTTTATTTATTTTTGAGACAGAGCATGAACGGGGGAGGGTCAGAGAGAGGGAGACACAGAATCTGAAACAGGCTCCAGGCTCCGAGCTGTCAGCACAGAGCCCGACGCGGGGCTCGAACCCACGGACCGCGAGATCATGACCTGAGCCGAAGTCGGCCGCTTAACCGACTGAGCCACCCAGGTGCCCCAGCCAAATAGGTTTAATTACTTAGGTTCTGCAGGTGGGTATGTGTCGTATTCTGAAGGCTAAAGCAAGAGTTGGGAAACTTTTTCTAGAAAGGGACAGATAGTAAATATTTTAGGTTTTGTGGGTCAAGAGACAAAATAAAGAACCATTTAAAATGTAACTGTTAAAAAATCTAAAAATTGTTCTTCGTTCATGGGCTGTACAAAAACAGGTGGAGTGCCAAATTTGGCCCATAGGCTACAGCTTGCAGACCTTCAATAAAGTGGATTTAGAGAAAGACTTGACCACGTAGACAGGGCATTTCCTTCTCAGTTTCCCACAGACCATGTGCCTCCCATAAACTGGCTGCTTCCTTTATTTACATTGGCTGTCTGAATTTAGGTGATTAAGTTTGCAACTCCTGGGCTATAGGAATGAGCTCTAAGGCATGAAATTATTTTTCCAATATTTATGTGTCATGTCTTCCAGAGTTGGTGTCATTATCAGTTATGAGGGAAACTAAGAGGGGCATTTGAGGGTGGAGAAGCATTAGGAACTAAGAGAACAAGGGCCAGTCGGCTCTGGTAGACAGTGCTCTTTGGTTGGAGTAATTCATTAGAACAAAGGCCAGTCCTGACTTGGCCATTTATAAGCCGTGTGACTGTGGACCAGCCATCTTTCTGGATCTCAGTGTTCTCATCCATATAATGGGGATACTGCTATCGGCCTACCAACTGAATAGGCTTGTCATAAGACTCAGATCATATTCTTTTATTATGTGAATCTGTTGGAAAGTATAGTGTTTAGTATTTTTGGATCCTGGAAGATTGAATGAAGGTGAATTTGAAGTGTGGTTTGATGGGCTGGAGAACCATATCCTGAGAGACCCAAACTGGAGAGCACCCCTGCACTCCTGAATGAGTTAGTTTTAGAAATGAGAGAAGGAAATGTCACTATCAGGCAGATTATTCTTGAGTAGCTGTTACTGTGTAAAACCTGACAAATGGGAAATATCCATCTAGAGACTTAATTAGCGCAAGAAAAGCTCTCCTTGGTCTAGGTCTGGCCCTCAGCCATGTGGCCTCAAACGTGGGCCGTCCACACTTTCATGACTGTGACTGTCTTTCAGGGAAGGATTCAGTCTGGTCAGGTTTGCATGGCTGATGCCCCAGAACCAGACTAATAATGAATTCATTTCTAGTGAAAACTGTAGTTGCTAAAGGGATCAAAATGCTCATGCTTGGATGATCAGCTATGTCTCTCCCTCTTGGCAGATCTATGCGGGAAGACAAGTCTTACCAAGAAGGCTGCTGGGGAGAGGGGGATCAGTGCTCAGCAGGCGAATGAAGTGAGTCCACAGGCCCAAGGCGGGGATAACCTGTTTCTATTATATACCAAGTGTCCCTGGATGGCTTTGCCCTGGAGACTAGAAAATTCAGTATTTTTCTTCAAGTGTTCTAAGTTATATGTGTGTGTTTGTGTCTCTGTGTGTGTATGTGTGTATAAATATGTGTGTGTGGGCCTGTCTACATATAGCACAGCATTTGGAAAATACAGAAAAGCACAAAAAAAAAAAAAAAAGAAAGCAGAAATCATCTGTAATTTGATTACTCACTTACAACCTCAGTTGATATTTAATGGAAAGTTCTTTTCTATGTATACACACGTCTAAGAAAATGTCACATACTGTACTAATCAGGGTTTTCAAGAGAAACAGAACCAATAGTATATACACATGTGTATATGTGCATACATATGCACATATATGTCAAGATATATAGAGCCACGGGAGCTTGAGTCCCACTGCCAGCAGACTTGTAAAACCCAAGAAGAGCCCGTGCTTCAGTTCTTGTCTGGAACCAGGAAGAGACTAATATCCCAGCTGAAGTTAGGCAGGCAGGCAGGCATTCCTTACTCTCAGAAGGTCTGCCTTTTTGTTCTATTTAAGCCTCCAGTGCCTTGGATGGAGCCACCCACTTTGGGGAGGGTTATTTGCTTTACTCTGTCAACTGATTCAAGTGTAATCTCACCAGAAGACACCCTCATGACACGCTTAGAATAATCTTTAACCACATATCTGGGCACCCCATAGCCCAGTCAAGTTCACATATAAAATTAACCATCACACATACTGCTTTAGAAATGTCCTTTTTGATATATTAGGAATGTTTCCCTATTTCATTATATAACCTTTCAAAACAACGTCTAAATTATACCATATGTTAATAATCTCTCCATTATTGGACATCGACATTGTCATTCCTAGGTCTTGACGTAGTTAATGAAAATCCTTTCTGTCCTCCTAAGACAGCTCTAGTTTTGTTGTGTGAAACCCCTTTATGTAGATCTGATGTTTGGTGCCTCCTTCTTTGTGGCCAGTATTTCCTACTCCTTCCCTAAAACTTAGTGCAGTTCCTGGCATAGAGTAGGTATATGCCCCTGCGTTTCTTGCCTAAAATTATCCCCCCACCACCATTATTATGTCCTATACATTCATAGCATTTACCTCTATCTAAAATATTCTTGTTTATTTGTTACTTACTTACACATCCTCTCAACCAGAATGGAAACTCTATAAGCACAGAAACCATTATCTCTCATACACTTAGAACATAGACAGGCACAGAGCAGGTGCTCAATGACTATCAAAGAAAAGAAAAAATACTATGTGAGCAACTACTCTTTTAAAATAGCTAAATTTCCAGAATCTAATTTGTCATTCCAGGAGAGAAAGGTATATGATTCTCTTGTATAGTGAAAAATAACAAACAAACATAAACCCGATTTTGATTAGCTTTTGCCACAATTAGACCATGAAAGCTTGATCAGTGGTCTGTTTTTAGGCATTGACATGCATTCCTGATGGCATTCTCTCAAATAAGATTTCAGAAGCATGTCCTATGCGGGCTTCTTTCCTACTCTTTTTTAGCTTGGCATTTCTGTCCTTGAAGCCTTCCCAACCCCGGGAAAGGGCTGTCACTGAAACCATGGCAGGCAGTATTTGGAACACCTGTGAGTCGATTCCACATAAGGCATGGATCTTGCTAGCCCCGCCTTCTGGGGCTTGTACTGTAGAAGGTTGCTGGGAGGCAGTGGCAGAAGAGGGAAGGAGATGTATGCCTGGTTCAGAAAGACCTTATTGGCCTTTTCCCCTTTGTCCTCTTGATTCCAATAAGTATGAACCTTCTTTCTTCTCATAGACCAAAAGGCAGCATGTAGAATACCACTGTTGGTCAGGCATGGCTGGGCCATCGTGGCACAGGAGCCCTTCACTTGGGCATGGTATCTGCCAATTGAGTGGGTTCTGTCGTACAATGAACATTACCGATTAGGTCTTTTGGTCTTCTCTGATTTTGAGTTGACTTCTATTCTCATGGATTAGGGCATTAAACCGTACTGGGGTCAGCAAGCTTTTTCTGGTAAAGGCTCAGACATAAGATAAGTTTGGTTTTGTAACTACTCAGCTTTCTTACTGCACCATGAAAGCATCTCTACACAATACATTTTGAATGGCATAGCTGTGCTCCAATAAAACTATATTTATAGAAACAGGTGG
Source organism: Panthera leo (assembly GCF_018350215.1). NCBI lineage: Eukaryota > Metazoa > Chordata > Mammalia > Carnivora > Felidae > Panthera > Panthera leo. The sequence goes on from NC_056680.1 coordinate 40,168,983, forward strand.
TGGGCTGGATTTGGCCCGTGGGCTGTGGTTTGCGTACCTCTGCACTAAAGCATTGTGATTACAGATGTGGGTTCTGGAATCAAACACACCTGGCTTCACCCCTTTCTGGCTGTGTGACCTTGGGGAGAACAGCTCACTACATTGGACTGTCTCCTTATTCAAGTTCAGCCAATCAAGGAGTTCTGGTAAGAAAGCTGCTCTCTCCAGGGACTCCATGTTAGCATTATTTTTTCTCAAAGAAATTACACCAGGAAAAGTTTACATTTTACTCAGACTGTCTTCAGTGGGCAAGGAAAAAACCCATTCTGTGGCAGAAAATTAGACCCTCCTTTAACTTGGCAGCCTGTGATTCTGTGGCCACCCGAGGCACTGAGCAGCATAAGGCATCAGAAAGGAAACTGATCCATAAAGAGCCTTTGCTTTTAAAGTCCTGGAATAAACCAGACCATAACTGGCATCCTTTACAACTGTTAACTCGGATTTTTTTCCTCAAGAAAGTAAAAATAGGTTTCTGAAATCACATTTCCCTCTGCTTCCTGTACAAATGTACTCAGAATAGACAAAAGAGTCCCAACGTGCCTGCGAAACCACCTCCATGTGGTCCAGCCGACACCACCTCCCGTAAAGCCTCTCATGGCAGTGGCTGCTCAGCAAAATCCAGGGGGGTTGCTTAATGAGGGGTGAAGACAATATGGACTCAGGGATGCGGCCAGTTGCTTCTTCACAGTTGGTAGGCAGTGTTGCAGGTGCATTCTCTTAATGAGGGTTAATTTGTCTCATATTTTAATCTGACAGAATCTGGCCATGTTGTTGTGTATTCCTCGGAGGTGACTTGGTTGTTCTTGGTTGGCATAAAGAGAGAGAGTGGAGTATAATTTGGGGTCTGTTCGAATGATAAAGCAGCAAGCCGGAATTGGTAAGAAATCCTGCATTTCTGGTGCCTGGAGTAACAATTACATGGAGGAAGAACATTTTCGCACAACCAGCCAAGACGAAGGAGGGCTAAACTATGTTTTTGGAAGACTCCAGTTCGCAGTGGCTCACTATACCGTGAACTGAATCAGCATCCGTACCAGAGTGGTTACTTCGCGCTGTGTGTGTGATTTCGCCTCCAGGGCATTTAATGGTTCTTACTCCAAGAGTGAGCACAGATTCTTTCCATCCTTAATTGGAGGCAAAAATGTTTTTGGAAAGAAAAAAAACCTGTTTTCACTGGAAAAAAGAAGTCATAAAAATAGTAGGTACTTATTGAAAAAGTTAAAATAAGTGAGTGAAATTGATCCACCCTCACTTTAATCTCAGTCATAGATTATCACATGTAAGTACTGTTAAATGTGTTTTAGATTTTGAGTGCAAGACATCCGGAAGCCTCCATGTATATATCCATGGTATTTGGGAGAGGTCTTTAATTTGCACGTGACGCAAAACAAACTCAACCTACCGCTAAGTCACAAGTGAAACAGCTATGTTACTGTGAAGTCAGAGAGCAGATCTGAGTTCTTGACTGGATCTCGGGGTTCATTGGGAGCCTTCTCTTCTTCCTGTTGCTCTCTCCTTCTCCATCATCCAGTTCTTCTCTCTTCTTTCCAATCCTCTGCAGACAGCTCTCCTTCCCTTGGTGGGAAAGATGCTAACCTACATCCTCTCACTGTCTTAGCTGCTATCCTAGTTCAGCAGCTCTCATGGACAGAACTTCTTTATCCAGGGACCTATGAAGGACATTGACTAGATCTGTTGGGGCTAATCTCTGTGGACAGGGTGGGCAGTGATGGGACAGACCAGGGTCACCTCCGTGTCTTTCACCAGGTGGAGGGATAGTTGTCGTTAGGGCCTCTGAAGCACAGGACCACATGAACTCCAAGGAGAGGAAGTTTCTGATTCCAGAAAAAGGGGAGAAAGAATGCCAGTTAAAAACCGCAGCACAGGTGCTCCTGGGTGGCTCAGTTGGTTACGCGTCCAACTCTCGATTTCGGCTCAGGTCATGATGTAACAGTTTGTGGGTTCAAGCCCCACACCAGATTCTCTGCTGACAGTTCAGAGCCTGCTTGGGATTCTCTCTGCTCTTCCTGTTCCTCCTCCGTGCATGTGCTCGGGTGCTCTCTTTCTCTCTCAAAATAAGTAAACTTTGAAAAAAAATTCCATAAAACACACACACACACACACATACACACACAGTGCACCTCCCCACAGTGCACCTGTGACACACACACATGCACATCTTAATTTACATAAAGAGGAATAGAGTTTTTGCTGTTCCATAGCTTTGTTTTTTCCCTGGTGCATACCTTTGTGTGTGTCCCTGTGTGTCCTTACAGCTTTTGTCTTCTTTTTACATGTTTATTTATTTATTCTGAGAGAGAGAGCAAGAGAGCACAAGCGAGCGTGAGCAGGGGAAGAGCAGAGGGAGAGGGAGAGAGAGAATCCCAAGCAGGTTCCACACTTATCGCAGAGCCCAGCATAGGGGCTTTTGATTGGAGGTAGGAGGGGATTCTGGACCCTGGGAGCAGAGTGCTCCTTTGGGGTGGGGGTGGGGGCTCCTATGTAGAATGTGGACAGACACAAAGGTGGGTGGAGATAACCAAATACATGGGAGTTTCCGGGGACGTGTTGGATCTCAGTGCTTCATTAGAGAAAGAGATGGAAAACTCTACTGCCACTTGGGGATTTGGTTCCACCTGTGCCAGTTTCCATAAGAGCCCTGAGTGCCCCCCGCAATTTCTGCCCATGTCCTTCTGCCTCTCCGCCTCCCCATTTGTGCATGCTGCTTTGATCGCACACTTGTTAATATCTGAACAAAGCCCAGCCCCTTCCTGGGTTTCCACAAAGCGATTGGTGAGCATAACTTTTTTTTTGAAAATTTAAGGAGTTTGTGGAAAGGAATAATGTGGCGGTTCGCGTGCCTCTTATGATCACTTTCTGGCACCAACATGATTTTTTCTTCATTCCTGATGGCCTTTATTTCTGGCATGAGAAGAAATTCTTCTGTATGCCTCCTACAGGATAGTTCTGTATGACATTTCTGAGTTCTCACCTTATAACCCCAAGCACTTTGCAAGAGGTCAAATAATTATTTATCTGCTGAAACAGTGTAGGGGGAAGAACACATGTGTTGGAATCAGGCAGGCTTGGTTTCAAATTCCTGTCCTTTTGTTTACTGACTGTGTAACTTTGGGTCAGTTACAAAACCTTCCCAGACGGGGTTTCCTCAGCTGTAAGATAGCAGTAGTAATGCCCCACTCAAAGCATTTCTGTGAGCATGAAATGGACAATCTATCACATAAAACAGTGCCCGGAGCCTTGTAGGGCTGGGGGGTAGTGAGTGGGTACCTCTATGAGAGATGGGGCTGAACAAGTGAGCAGAGGCTACATTATGGAACCTTATACCTGTACACTCAGTTTTTGGCTTGAGGTTTAATCTAGTTGGGAGCCACTAAAGTTATATGAATAGAGGTAGGTCATAGCAAGTTAATTCTGGGAGCATGGAGGAAGATGGGTGGTCCAGGCAGGCCCAGGCAGATGCTGATGAACTCTGGTGCTCAGACAACAGCAGATCTGAGCCATGTCGTGAACTGGCGTCAACAGAATTTGAGACATTATTAGATCCTACCTTGCAGTTGCCTTCCATTCATGGCTTTCCCTCTGCATTTATTTTTGTAATTTCTGGTATTTATTCATTATGCGTATTGTGTATGTAACCATTTATTGTAATTATTTTTCCAATGGCAATCAAGAGGACATCTCTGCAAGGTGTGTAGTCTTTATAGGCTCTGGTTCCCAAGCATGAGGGCTACTTATTCACTGTGCTGCCCTAGAGAACTCTCACCCAGCACACTGGGCACCTTAATTACTATGAAACGAGCCATTATTTTTGCACTGTTCTCCGTGGAAGCCTGAATTGAGAGGTAGGGATCGTAAGGGTCTTTGATAGACTGGAAGGGAAAGAATCTGTCTTCCTAGCAAAATGGTAAACACTTCTCTACACATGGTAGTTATCCCTTGGCATGAGTATCATCCAGAATATATATCCCAAAAGGACCCTATCCCCAGCCACCCGCATTTCACAGGGTGTTTAGGCTCTTCTGACACCTACCGTATGGGGTGGGATCATCAAGGAGATGCAGTAGGGCTGTTTGCAGAAAAGGAGATCAGACAATGCCACAAGAAACTGTGCATTCAAAGCACAAAGCTGTTGGTAATAAATTTCCCTTTTGACAAAGGCACAGGGGCTTCAGAATTTCCCGGAATCTCAGGTGTGCAAGTTAAAGTTACCTCTAGGCTGTTTCACCTACGTTGCATGATTGGAACTTCTTTGATAAATCCAAGTCTCTGAAGGCTTGGCAACCAGAAAGGCTGATCTTTCATAAGGTTAAGCAGTCCTCAAATGACTTCCCTGGCATGAGAGGCACTAATCTGGCTTTCCCCCACCTCCACCCCAGCCATGTCAGTAATGCCTCCTGCCTTGTTCCACTCTGGAGTTTATTTACTGTGGGGTAGCACGAAATCCCCAATTTCTGTTTATGTCTGACATGCCTCATGTCTGTCAGGCTCATCGCTCCTTAATTATGAAACATTTAGGCGGACCTTTGAAATGGAAGCCAAATCTTATTAAAGACTTAATCATGGGTTTTTAAGTCATATAATTGTTTGTGGTCTCTCTATCTTAGTCCCTTTTAAGCAAAGTAAATTCGGTGTCTACATTTCTATAAGGTCATTGAGCTAGAAGAGGCGGGATCCAGTAGAAGTCTATGCAAATTGCACAAAAACGTGTGTACGTGGTGCATGCATATGTGGGGAGAACAGACTCTTGTTGCGTATACTGCCTGTTCAATTAATCTTTCTAGATGCGTGTCCTCATTAATGAGTCTTGCATCATGTTGTCTCCCTGGCGTGGCCATGGAGAAGTGAGGCTTGCAAGCCAGGCTGGGTCTGCAGAATGATGGTTTTGTTTTTTTTTTTTTTTTTTTCACAGCCTGAACACCTTAGTGCTACCTATGAGCTTAGTGTGGGGGTCTCTGTCTACATTTGTCTTATAGTAGGATCCAGGAGCCTTCAAATCTCACTCCCAGAGGAATGTGAGTCTCATCTCTTGATGAAACCAAGAACATTTTTTCTGAGTTAGATAACGTTCGAGTTAGATAATGTTGAGGTCTGCCTAAGGGCTTAAATGTGAGGAAATGAGAAAACGTAAAAAAAAAAAACAAAAAAACTGTGGTTTATTGAACAAAGCTGCTCATCTTGAGTTCAACCAAGGCTCAAATAAAATGGGTAAAACAGTGAAATGAGGCCTTTTGCTTAGTCTTATTTCATATTTTGCATGCTGTACTCAGAACTTTCTGTTGTCCATTTGCGGAGTAATGGGCAAGTTACCCCCTGTTATCCTTGTCTATACTTTACAGCCCTTGAAAAATCAAGCTGCCCTTTATTCTGACTGTTTTTCATCAAATACAAATGCTTACAAATGCGCCAAGGCACAAGGTCAGAAATCAATTCCGTCTTCCTAAAATTACTTACATGTGGGAGATGGCTGCTCCAGGGAGCCTAGTTCAATATCTCATATTTTACTTGTAGAGATTAGTTGTTTAGCTTCCTAATATATGGAACATGCTACGGGATATATTCTCTGATTTTCTTTTAAAGCAAAGAATTCAAAAGTCCCTGGTGAAGGAGACCAGACAGTGTGAGACCAGAGGAGGGAGACCGGTGTCCAGTCTCAGTTTGCACATAGCACCGAGCAGCTGGATCCTGAGTGCTGCTGGGTCGTTCCTCTGGCCCTTTGAGCATCTGAGGACGGTGTTTTGTCGTTAGTGCCTAGGAGTCTTTACCTTCAAATGATAGTAGTACAGTGCTTTGGTGGTATCGCTGGCCTTCAAAGCAGGCAGAGTTTTCTTCTCATGGATAAACTAAAACATTTGTCATAAAGATTCTTCTCCCCATTAATGGTTGTTTCCAATATGCTCACCCATTGTGAGCTGTGCTGCAAGTGATTTGATCTTAATAATTAACATATCAAGACCATCTGGTTGTAAATTATTTTTAAAAGGAAATTAATGATTTCAAGCTCATCTCTATAATAACATCCACCTCACCTGAATCCCAGTAATTGTATTGAGTAGAACAAAAGGAGTAGAATTATATTCATTAAAACTTAAATGTATCCCTCCATCTTTCCAGCTGTCTATCCATTCGTTCATCTCTACACCCACCCATCATCTGTCATCTCCTCATCCATCCATCATCTGTCCATCTATCCATCCATTTACTGCTTACTGAGCACCTGCTCTGTGTGCTAGGCACTGAGGTGGGAGTCCAGACAAGTGGTAGACAAGGCAGACAGGGTTCTAACCTCATGAAGCTTATAGTTTATTGGGAGAGATAGGAAAAAAAAAAACGGTGAACAAATCGGGGCTCCTGGGTGGCTCATTCGGTTAAATATCTGACTTTGGCTCAGGTCATGATCTCACGGTTTGTAAGTTCAAGCCCTGTGTCGGACTCTGTGCTAACAGCTCAGAGCCTGGAGCCTGTCTCCTTCTCTCCCTGGCCCTCCCCCACTCGTGCTCTGTTTCTCTCTCTCTCTCAAAAATAAAATAACATTAAAAATGTATAAAAATAGGTGAACAAATTATTAACAAACAAGAAATAATCTTTAAAAAGATAGCAAGAGCAATGTCAGATAGTGGTAACTGGCATGAAAGAAGTGAAATGGATAGTGTGGGACAGAGCCTCCTGTACATTTTGTTTTTTGGGGAGCGAGGGGTGGGGGGAGAGACATGCACAGGAGAGGGGCAGAGGAAGAAAGAGAGTCTTAAGCAGGCTCCATGCTCAGTGTGGAGCCTGATGTGGGAGTCATTCCCACAACCTTGGGATCTTGACCTGAGCCAAAACCGAGAGTCAACATTCAATTCACTGAGCCCCCCAGGTGCACCTTGGGAAGTCAACTTTTGAGGTGAAAGCTAAACATTAGAAAGACTGTGTCATGGGGTGCCTGGGTGGTTAAGTATCTAACTTAGGCTCAGGTCATGATCTTGCGGTTTGTGAATTCGAGCCCTGCGTCAGGCTCTGTGCTGACAGCTTGGAGCCTGGAGCCTGATTCAGATTCTGTGTCTCACTGCCTCTCTGCTCCTTCCTTTCTCAATCTCTCTCTCTCTCTCTCTGTCTCTCTCTCTCTCTCTCTCTCTCTCAAAAATAAATAAAACATTAAAAAAAAAAGACTGTGCTATGCAGAGATCTGGAGAAGAATATTAGCAGAAGAGTGAATGGCTAGTGCAGAAGCCCTTATGTAGGAATGAAGAAAAGCTGTATGTGGGAATGTGGTGGATTTGAAGAACAGAAAGGAGGCTCATAGGTGATGACAAGAGAGTCAGCATAGGTATGTATTCAAAGAGGATGGACTTGGAGCTGCCTGAACTGGAATCCCAGTTGCCTTACTTATTAGCTGTGTGATCTTGGATAAGTTCCTTAACCTGTCTGTGCCTTTCCTCCTCTGTAAAGTGGGAGATAATGATAGCCCCGCCCCGCCCCCCACTATGTTTGTTGCTAACTAAATGAGCTGATACTTGTGAAGCACTTGAATAGTGCCTGGCACATGGCAAGCACTATCTAAGTATTTGCTAACTAACACAAGTTTTTATATTAAGTTGAGGAATTGCATGAGATCTATTTTACCTGTACTTAATAATGACGGTAATTCATTGACACAAATCTTAAAATATCATGGCTTTTGACTATAGAGAGGGAAAAGTGAATTGTTGACCTAGTCTGTATCCTCATCGTAGAGAAAAGAGAGAATTGCATGCAGATTCTATTTAAATTATTTATGACACAATATACATGACTATGTTTTTGTTACGAAACATTCACAGAATGCTTCCAAGGCTACATTTTGCACTCTTCTTACCCTTAATTCTAGGTCCCTCCCTGGAGGTCACTATCAGGCTCTGCTGACATTTATCTATATTTTCATATGCTTAAGCGACACATATGAAAATACATAGTTTTGTTTTTAAAGATAGATGGAGAACATGTTATTTCTTTCAAGTTGTGTTAAGATATATGTACAGTTCACCATCTTAACCACGTTGAAGTGCCTAGTTCTCTGGCAGTAAGCACGTTCTTGCCGCTGTGTTAGAGTATCTTGTTCTTAAACTTCTTTGTTGTTTTCACTTTTAATTTTAATTTTCTTTTTACTTAACAGCATGTCTTAGAGACTTTTCTTCAGTATATTTTTTGTAGCTTTTCTCATTCCTCTTGACCTCATCTTGGCATTTCACGGTGTTGTAAATAGTTCTTTGAATCATTTCTATATTAGTGGACATTAAATCACTTCCAACTTTCTGCTGTTGTACAGAAACTGACGCTTTAAAATATTTTCTTTCTTCACTGCTGAATAATAAAACACAAGCCAGAGCCATATTGGCTACAAGCACAACTTTTCAGTGTTTTGTCGTTGCTTGTAAAGCAGAATTATCCCTTCCATTTTGGCAGAAAGACATCTTTAAATCAGAGAGCAAGTAATGGGCAACTGCTCTGTGATCATCATCTAAGGTTCCAAACTGGTCTAAATGGAGCTTTAGCTTAATGAATTACGCAGGCGAGGTACCTTCTAAATAAAGCTCCGCCAGAGAGAATTGCAATCTGCTTTGTCTCCTGTTGTCCTTCCTTCATAATTTGAGGGGTGCTCAGATGTGACCTGTTAAATAACAGCGATGTGATTTGTAATCAGACACCTGTCCAGCTCGTCCATGGGGGTCCCGCCACATATGGGGCAGAGCAGGTGGCCTCTGCAAGGCTGAGCAGCCCTTTAGTGCCTGAGAGCCTGAGAGAGAGTGAGGTACCCCAAGAGGTTCTGGCTACTCAGTTCGGGCCCTGGAAACCCTCAGCACCCACGGATCAGTAGAGGTTCTCCAGCACTGTTGTACGAGCAGACTTTGGAGTGAAGTGAGGGGGGTCGGGTGTGGTTGTCAGAGAAGCATGGTGAGGACTGTTGGAAAGGACGTACGTATTACAGGTGAATTTAAATAGTGAGGTTTGTTTTTCTTCTTCATTCTGTGCATTATATCTCCAGCACTTTTTTTCTTATAAATGGAGGTGTGCACCCTTTTACCACCTGCACCCATTTCACCACACCCCCCCCCCCCGGCCCCTGACAAACACCAGTCTGTTCTCTGTACCTGTGATGGGTTTTGTTTTTTAGATCTCATATGTAACTGAGATCATACGGTATTTGTCTTTCTGTGTGACTTACTTGACTTAGCATAATGCCCTCAATGTCCATCCATGTTGCAAATGGCAGGATTTCCTTTTTTTTTTTTAATGGCTCAACAGTATTCCATTGTAAATATATACCACATTTCTTTTTTTTTTTTTTTAACGTTTATTTATTTTTGAGACAGAGAGAGACAGAGCATGAACGGGGGAGGGTCAGAGAGAGGGAGACACAGAATCTGAAACAGGCTCCAGGCTCTGAGCTGTCAGCACAGAGCCTGTGGCGGGGCTCGAACTCACGGACCGTGAGATCATGACCTGAGCCGAAGTCGGCCGCTTAACCGACTGAGCCACCCAGGCGCCCCAATACCACATTTCCTTTATCCATTGGTCTCTGGGTAGGCACTTAGGTTGTTTCCATGTCTTGGCTATTGTAATCAATGCTGCGATGAACATGAGGGCGCAGGTGGCTCTTTGGGACAGTGCTTTTGTTTGTTTCCTTTGGATAGATATCCAGCAGTAGAAATGCTAGACAATAGGGATTTCTAGTTTTGGTTTTTTGAAGACACTGCATAGTATTTTCCATAGTAGCTACACCAAAATAAAAAGACAAGACAAGACAGAAAGAAGGAAGAAAGGAAGAAAGAGAAAGAAAGAAAGAAGAAGAAAAGAAAAAAGCAAGAGTTTGAACAGATGCTTTTGTTCACATTCTACAACAGATTCAGAGATGCCCCTTGTCCATATCAAGTATTATTGTTCCCTATTGTTGTTACCACTTCCTCGAGTGGCTTTGTGGAGATGAGAGGTTGTTGGACGGGCTTCCAGTCTGTCTCAAAATCCACAGTGACACTTTTCCCTGTGTCCCTGCTTATTTGTTTGCAAGTAATCTCTCTGCCACCTTTTTCTAATGAGGCAGGTTCATGGTCCCTATTTCCACAAACTAGGCCCTCTCTTCTACCTCCTCAGATTGGCGGATCGTCCTAATAACAGTTCAGTTTGACATAGTAGAATTTAATATAGAAACATTTACTTTTTTAGAAAAGTCAGGAATGTTTCTGTCTGACACCAAAGTTTGGTCAGAATAGTAAAGAATGGGACTGTCTGGGCATCCGAAATTGTCAGGAAAGACAGGGTTTATATACAGTCAGGTGCACGAAGTATCTCATAAGTCCTATAAGCAAAACAAACCAATGATGACAATTTAAAAAAAGCCTAAAATGATCCTATCCAAAGGAACCATCCAAAATAGACCTTCTTAAGAAGATCTGGAAATGGGGTCTGGCTGAGGATGCTGTTTGATACTTTGAGTGGGAGTGTGCACACTGTGGTGTGCTAGGGATTCCACGTGGCCCTAAAGACAGGAGGAGCAGAAGCGTCGGGTACTCAAGTGGTTCCTTTGTTACCTGCAGACCATTACTGTCTCCAGTGATCATTTGTGTTATTTATTGGGGGCGTGTTCCATGTATTTTGTAACCACTTCCAGACTGTCTAAAGGAGGGTGTTAACAGTTCAGGGACTCCCAGATTTGCTTTCATGCAGGAATGTCAAGTATTAATTGCCGAGGTTTCCTGGTCAGTGTTTGCAACATGGGACATGCCAATATCCTGTCAGTGTCTCTTTCTAGGTCTTGTGAAGAGACTGGTGTTGTGATGCTGCTACTAAAAAGTGGCCTCATAGCTTACTTAAATATGGTTAATGGGTTTGTTCCTAATGAGACTTGATGTTTACTGAGTGTTGACAAATGTACCAGGCCTCCTGATGAGTTCTTCTCATGCATTAGGTCATTTAACATTTATAGCAACTGTCAGATATAGGTGATATTATCAAATTTTAGAGGCTTGGAAGGGTTAACTTGCTCAATGTCATATAACAGGTATCCCTCCCAAGAAATCACTTTTTGTGTTTTAAATGTTTATTTATTTTGAGAGAACGAGAGCAAGTGGGCAAGGGGCATAGGGGGACAGAATCCCAAGCAGGCTCTGAGCTGTCAGCACAGAGCCCGATGCAGGGATCGAACGCATAAACCATGAGATGACCTGAGCCAAAATCAGGAGTCAACTGCTTAACCCACTGAGCCACCCAGATGCCCCCTCCAGAGCAATCACTCTTGATCAGAGGCAGCAAACTATGGTGTACAGGCCAAATCCAGCCTATTTTTGTATATGACTCATGATCTAAGAATAGTTTTTATATTTTAAAAATGGTTTTTTGAAAATCAAAAGAAGAATGACATTTTGTAATAGGTGACAATTATTTGGAATTCAAATGTGGGTGTCTGTATGCAAAATTTTATTTTACAAAGCCTCCATCATTCCTAAGGCATCGTCTAAGACTACTTTGGCCCTACAACAGCAAGGTTGAATAGTTGCGAGAGCACTTGCAAAGCCTCAGATATTTACAGTTTGGCCATTTATTTAAAACGCCTGCCCACCTCTGTTCCTAATCATTGCACAGGTACCTGACTGTTAATCATCACTAATAATAATGGCCAACATTTCCACTACATCTGCTGTGCACCAGGCACTGTTCTGGGTGCTTATATTTACTCATTAATGGCCCTTTGCAACAGATGTCATCTTTACTCCTTTTCTGTAAGAGGAAACTGAGGTGTCAAGAGGCATTGTTGCAGGCACTTGATATCTATGAACACAACCCTGTCAACAGTCACTGACATGGCCTGCATTTGACAGATGAGGAAAATATAGGACAGAGAGGACCAGTGACCTTCCCTCAGTTACACAGGAAACCAGAGGCAGACATGTTCCTAAATCCCACTCTTGAGACCATCCCAGGGCTACAACATTTTTACAGAGGGGCTGTCGCCACATGTCCAACAGGTCAGGGTGTGGCTCTCAGTGAATCTACCAGCCTGCTTCAGCCTGGTCACATCCTTAGAGAGCCGCCCCCTCCCCCCCCCCCCCCCCCCGCCCCTCCACACCCCCCACTCCCATCCATCCCTGCGAACCGAGCCTCAGTAATGATCTCATTTACATCTGGGAAGGAGGAGAAGATTTAGTTCAAAACCAAGCAGGCAGAGACGTATTCCATTTACGTGTCTTTTAAGCCGCGTGCTAAAGCGGGTCTTGGTAATACCTTCTCTCCCTGGAACCAGAGGATTCAAATCCCGGTAGGCCGGCAGCAGGCCCTTCTCCTTTCATGTCAGATAAGTGGAGGCTCGCAAGGCATCAGTGGGAATAGTTCTGATGGTCTCGCAAGGTGAGCGCCTTTCCTTTCCCTTTGAAGGCGTTGCTTTTCAGGAGTTACTGTGGAGTCCCTGTTTGAATAAATTTAGATGGTATTTCTTGAAAGATCTGGTGCTCACACTATGGATGCATAAGTAGGACATCTGTTTTGGAAGCGTGAGAGGAGAAAGGTACTCTTTATATCCTTACCACGGCTTCCCTGCGAGATTTCTTTCCATTTCCTGTGAAACTGCTTTGCCTGCCTGCTCCCTCCTCTCCTCACACACACATACTTTGCATCAGTCACCAGAAAGTGCTCAATAAGCACCTCGTGCCAAAAGCAACTTCAATTTTTGTGATTTGTATTTACTCCTATAAATATTCATCTCCATTTAAAAATTGGACAGACAGAATTCCACAGACATCTGAAACTGCTGTAAGAAAACTGTTACGTGTGTATAGACAGGCCGCAGGCTCCAGGGCAGAAAGACACATGCATTTAAAATAGAAGACAAAATATTTAAAAACCCATGCTAAGTCAAGGGCAGAGTATGCAATCCTATAATTTCTGTTGACCTCCATTGCCTTGTGAGCGTAAGGGGAAAGGCTAATTCATAGTAGGTGGCTGGGGGCAGTCTGGGAATGCTCCCTGATGGAGGGAGGGTTAGAAATCGGGTTTGAAATGAGAATAAGATGTATAGAAGAGCATTGGGGATGGATTTGCAACAGGGAATGGGCAACGTTATTCAAGAGGTAAAAAGAAAATAAACATACTTGATTTCCTTAGCATGACCCATTAGAGCATTAAGGGTTGATACACTCCAGCACATAGGCCAAACCTGACTGTCTGCCTACTCTGGTAAATAAAGTTTTCTTGGGGCACCGACACCCCCATTGGTTGACATATTATGTTGCCTTTGCCCTAGAGTGGCAGAGCTGAGTAGTGTGTCAGTAGTACAACAGAGACCTAAAGGCCCTCGGAAGCCTAGAATATGGAGTCTCTGATCCCTTTGTAAAGAAGGATTGCCCTCCACTCTGCATGGATAAAGATATACCAGGTGAAGGGAAGGAAAGGGGCGGGGTGGGGGCAGGGGGAAGGAAGGTTTAGAAGAAGATTAAGAACAAAAAGAAAGGTAAGTGGGGAGAGGCAGAGGCAAAAACTTCCTAGGTTTCATTTGTGCGGATGTGAACCCCCTTCTCAGTTCACTCTTTCTCCCTTTCAACCACATATGGCGTAACTGTTATTCACAGTCCTTGACAGCTCTACTCCCTGTGGGACTGTGGAATCACAGTGTCATTCCTTTTGGCGAAAGGAGCCCTATGATAACAGCTTGCCCTGAAGAGTTAAGTGTCATAGAAAATTTGAAAGTATAAATTCACAACTCCAGAGAGCTGTAGGATGCATGGCTGATAGCCACATGAGACCCGAAGGCCAGTGCACCAACATCCTGCTTGAGGAGTTCTACACGGAATATGACAGGCAACCAGACAGCTCACCACGGTGAACGTGGCACTTCCCCAACTTTTAGAGGGTTTTCTCTGGTGTGACAAGTTTGGTCAGGTAAATTAGGGAAACACTGGGTTGCAGATAATTAAACATACTTAGTTGGAGCAGGACTTCTCAGAACCTTTAATAAGTCTCATGAAGCTCTGGGAGCAAATATATTTCATATGAGCTTTACCCTCCCCCTGCTTTTTTTTTTTTTTTTAACTGATAAATCATGGTGCTTATGGAGCCCGTTTTGGGATGTTGTGGCCTACGCACTATTTTAAGGTCAATGTATTTATATACATTTAAAGCTAGACAGAGTCTTAAAAGTCATGTAGCCACATGCCCTCCTAATATTATGCATCTTCTTCCCAGGAAATTTTATAAAATCAAATTTAGGCCTGAACGTCTGTGCTACTGGCTTTAATGTTGCTCTTGGAAATTTGTTTTTGGTGTTTGGGTTTAGGGATTTTGTAATTGCAATATCTAATCAAATTCCAGTCTCATATTCTACACTCCTATTGGCCTCTGAATTCTCTCCTTCCCAAGGGGGTAATGGTGAAAAGGGGGTGGAAATAATAAAACTTTGTAATTGGACACTTAAAGGTCAGTCACTGGAAAAAATGAACCAGCACATTGCATCAATGGTTGTGGATGATGAGTTTCTGGTTTTTTAAAAAAAAAGTCCTGTATTTCAAATACAGCCTAGAATCAGCCCTAATTGCCTGAACTGTGGGTTTCCAAATGAGTGTTTGGAAATTGGCAATCAGCGCGAGTCCACATCTGCTGTGATAAACTCCTGACTCTGCTGTGTCCTCGATCACGTGAAGAAGCCTTCCTTCTTTGCCCAGTAATACTGTCACTTCTTGTGGATTTTGCTTCCTCGGTGACATGCTCTGCAAAAAGGGGGGGGCTACCCCCACAGGCTTGGGGAAGTGTGCTGGGGTTTACTCAGAGCTCTAGGATAAACCTGATATATTTTCTTGAAGTCTTAAATAACTTTTTATTAAAGTATAAGACACACACACACACACACACACACACACAAGAACACACACGTCCTGATGGTCCAACCCAGGTTTTCAACATAGGAACATACCCCCATAACCGGCACCCCTGAAGTATTCATTTCAGTCCCATGCTTTATATTAAAGCAAGTATAGATAAATTACCAGATAATACACCTTCTGTTTAAAAATAAAATATAAGACCTCAATTAACTTTCAGAACACTTCAGGAATTACTATATTTTTTTTCTTCTTGGAAAAGCGGCCTGCTTCTCTAAGTGAAGAAATGTATTCTTTTTTGTCATTAGTTGCTGTTTGAGGACAAAGTGCAAGAAAAATGACTAGGCAGAAAGAAGAGGTAACCGGTATCCCCCTGAGTCCTTATGCTGTGTTAGACATTGGACATGCATCCCCCTACGTGTTCCTAAGAAGCCTGTGGATAAGTACACAGTACACTTCAAGCAGCTGGAGCTTCCAGATACTGTCTGGGAGTTACAGAGCTAACATCCCAGATCCATCTGACCTGAACATCTATTCTCTTAATTGCTCTGTTCAATTGCCTCCGTGACATTTCTCTGTTTCCTTTTGTTTGGGGCAAATGATCTCACAAAAGAATATTAGTGTTATTTTTTTTTAATGAATCGAATATCCTGACACCCTTTTGTACTGCTCTGAAAGTATAAAATTTATTTTTTAGGTTGGAGATACACATCAATGGTCTTGCTGCGTAGCCCTCTGTCAGTTTTAGAGGCAAAGCAATCCAAGTTGAATTTGGAATGAATTACCTTCAAATGGCCATGCTTTGCAATGTACTACTGTAATCTGGGATATTGCAAGGCAGCTTAATGTGCTGGGTGATGACACGTATGACCATTATGTGGCTCTCCCTCATTGAATGCGTTGGGCGCAACCCAAGTCATAAATCTGCCAGCAGACAAAACATAAAATTTACATGCAAGATCAAATCTCCCCTGTTCTGATTTTTACACAAGGGTCACCAGTGGGTAGTAAATTAAGATTCAGAATAAAAGTTACCTGCAGGTGCTAAATCACTAGAGCATGTCAGGATCATAGAATTTTCTTTTGTTAATAATGCTGCTGTTTGTTATCAGAGCCTGTGCTTACATGAACCCTGGGTCACTGTTTGTATAAGGAAAGGTGCCCTTTGTCCCTCAGAGATTTTGGATTTCTTTTGTCGAATGTAGTGACATTGTTTTCCCAAGCAGCAGGATATCTGGTACCAAGATCTGGGTTTGAAAGCTAAACATAGGCAAGTAGACATGCTTGGATGATCTGTCATAATAATAAATCTCGTGTTGCCAAGAAATTACACATATATTTTAATTTCATTAGCTTTCAAGAAATATTTATTGAGCACCTGCTGCCAGATACTGTTGTAGGCACTGAGTGTGCAAATATGAATAAGACAATTCCATTGAGAAATGATCAATCAGGAAGGATCAGTGTAAGAAAAAGAAATCACCCTAAGTATTTTAAGCAGGTGGAGATTTAATGCCGGAAATCTGATGCTTAGAAAATCCCAGGAAGTGTCAAAGGAGTGATTGTCTGAGTACCTCTGAGGCCCAGTCCGGTCAGCTGAAAGGAGGTAACCACGAATCCATTGTCATCAGCACTGCTCTTGACATCTCCTCTTGACATTCAGAGAGTGGAGACTGCATACCAAATGCTGTTGTACAAAAACCCTACCTTTCTGAGCTCTTTATAACAAAGGCAGGGAGATGACCTCTGCCTTGCTTCTGCCTTCCCGAAGTTACATGAGTGCAGTGAGCATGCAGACTCAAATTTATATCCAGCTGCAAAGGAGGCTGGCACAAGTCATCCCATACTCTCCTAGTGGAAGACGAAGGGAATGGAGATCAGGAGAATCGGTCTGTAATATTCCCCACTGGAAATATGGTGGGGCACAGGCGCAAAAATGCATAACTTCAAAGTAATATGTGAAGTAGAGTCACTGTCCTCTGCACTGAGTGGTGTGGGAATAGAGAGGACCTACTAGCCTGGGGGATCTAAGAAGGATTCTTGGTGGGAGATGCATCCACATTGAAGCTCAGAAGGTCAGGAGGAGTAACCCAGGTGGAGAAGCCATGAGAAAAGTGGAGGGGGTATGCATATGCCTGCATGCACGTGTGTCCATGTGTGCATACGTACCTACAAGCCACAAACATTTCAGAATTAACAGTAGCCTGTAAGTGGCTATCACCGTGTGTCCATGTGTGCATACGTACCTACAAGCCACAAACATTTCAGAATTAACAGTAGCCTGTAAGTGGCTATCACCAGGACATGGTGGGGGGGGGCGGGGGGGAAGGACTGGAGACAGATATAAATAACACCAAATTTAAAAAGGACTGTTTGCCATACCAAAGAATATGGCCACTCCATAAAATGATGGAGCATATTATGTATATTTATGGATTTTGCCTATTTTCATTCATTCTCCGTACTTTTAACAGTATCCCTTAATTCCTCTGGGGAACTTATTCTGCCCAAAAGCAGTGAGTATGGTTCACTTGAGACTGACCCCACCTTCTGACTGCAGTTAGAAGACACGTGACCCAGGCCTGCCCATGAAGGTATGATGTATTCCTGGCCATGGGATAGGAGATTTGAGTCAAGCTAATCAAAGACAAAAAGCATCAGACTTCAGACTCTGATTGCATTTACTAATAAATATGAGCATTCAAGGTTTGTTTTACGTTGCTAGGGTTCCTAAGTGGAACACATAAGCTTGGAGATGCTGAGGGTTCCCCAAGAGGCTCCTTGGGAATGATACTGCCAAGGAGGAAAACATAGCCCGGGGATGGAGAAGATTAAGTGATAATAATTTCCCTTGGATCCACGAGCTGTTGGCCGTGCTTATAGCTAGCCCAACAACCCCAGTCTCCTCAGTCACACAGGCCAGTAATCTCCCCTCTCTCGTTCAAGTCAGTGTGAATTAGATTTGTGCCATTTGTGATGGAAGAAGTCTTGAAGATTATGTGGGGCCATTGAAAGGTCTTAAGACATGTATCAGTATGATCAGATGGAATGAGTGTGTATAAAACACAAAGCAGGGAGAGGAGTGAGGAGTGTGAAGGCTTATACCCGTATCCCAAGGAAATATGGCGTGAGCTGGGCTTGGCAGTCGTGGAAGGCACAGATTTGTGAAATGGTTGGGAGGTGAAGTCAGTAGTATTATGACTGCTAGTTTTATCTGGGCTAATGGCCATGTGTGATAGCCTCGCCACTTGAACAAGTCATGTTACTAAGTAGTAACTTGTAGGAAGTACACAGAGGTGATTTGTGCAAACCCTAGGTCTTGTCTTTATTTATTTTTTTTAAATGTTTGTTTTTGATGGGGGAGGGGCACAGGGAGAGGGAGAGAGAATCACAAGCAGGCTCTGTGCTGTCTGTGCTGAGCCTGATGCGGGGCTGGATCCCGCGAACTGTGAGATCATGACCTGAGCAGAAATCATGAGTTGGATGCTTAACTGACTGAGCCACCTAGCACCCCACTCCCTAGGCCTTGTCTTTAAAACCAAGCTCCTGTCCTCTTCTTTGCCTCTCCTCCTTATCCTCCTCTCCTCCCCACTGATGGCCTGAAATATGGACATGGTGATTGTAAGGCAAGCTTAGACATGCTGATGAGACCAATGCTTTAGGAAGGCCAGGGATGCAAGAACCTGGATTCTGATGAATTTGTAGAGCAAAACAACCTATGTTCTTGCACCACTAACCACTTTCTCCTTTGACCAAAAGGAAGGAAGATTTTATCTTGTTTAAGCCAACATTTCTTAGTCTTTCATGGCAGCTGGCTCATTGCCAGGATTAACATGACAGCCTTTTAAATTTGGAGAGTGAGGATGAGGAATGGTCCAGGGGGAATGATGGCTGGGCAGATTTGTGTTTCAGAAAGATGGCTCTGATGGAGAATGGATTTATTTGGTGAGTGTCACCATCTGGTGTCATGGAGGCCAGTGCACTGGTCTGAAGGGGAGAGAAGAGTGTTTGGGACTAGGGTAGTGGTAGATGGGATGGAAGGAGATAAATGGATGGACTAGAAATATATTTAGGAGCTAGAACCCACAGGACAGGATGACTGATTGAAGATGGGATTGAGGGGAAAGAAAGAAACAAATTGCCTTAGGCCATTGGGTGGAAGATGGCACCATTTACTGAATTTGGGACCACAGGAGTAGGACAGATTTGAAGGGAGAGAGAATGAAGATATGTTGGGTCACATTGATTTTGAGGTATGACATCCAAAAGGGGATGTCCAATAGGCTTTAGGATATAGGCGCATAAAGCTTAAAAGGGAATGTGGGACTAGGGGTATAGACCTGATAAATAGCCATTGAATTGATGAGTACTGATGGAATTGCCCCAGAAGGGGACAAGGTCTAGAGCAGCATCTTGAGGGTGTAGCATTTAGGAGAAGGAAGAGAAGTGTGCAGAGTAGAGAAGGAGTTGTCAGAGAGATGGTGGGAAGGTCAGCGTAGTAAATGTGGGTTGTGAGAGGAGGGTGTGGGTGAGAAATAGTTTGCTGCTGGGAGGCCAAAAGAGAATGGTTCTGGAAAGTGTCCATTGGATTAGGTAACAAATGGGTTGATGACCTTGACAAGAGTGATTACAGGGGAGAGGTGGGAGCAGAAACCACCTGGGAGTGGTTTGGGAAGTGAGAAGGAGGAAGATATGGAAGAGAAAACATAGACCTCTCCTTCTAGAACTTGGTTATAAATGGGAAATAAAGGATCAAGTGTTGGCTGGAGGATGACATTATATCCGAGGTGAAAGTATATCTGAGTTTTTTCTTCCCTATTTCTAACTCCTATAAACCTGTGGATTGGTGGGTAGGTATGCATAAAGGATGTAACATTTTCCTGAAAACACCTAGGAGTTGCTTATGTTAATATTTTAGCCAGATAAAACGTTGTAAAGATCTCTGAACCAGCCAACTGGTCCATAGTGTGCATAACAGACTCACTCTGCTTTCAGCCAACCAAGTGGCATTTATTGAGCAACTGCTGTGCACTCAGCACCATGCTAAATGCTCCAAGGGAGACAGAAGGCATGGATGCTGTGATTTCTGTTCTGTAGGAGTTTAAAGTGATAACACCTTGTGAAGGCACAGCATTTAAAAATTACAAAGTCCTCTTGAGTACATTTCGTTAATATGAGCCAGTAGCCACACACCTACAGGAATGGAATTCTGGGTATCCAGAGGATGCCAGAAGTGGTCTCCACATCACAGAACCTGGACCTCCGAGTGGAGAGTTGATGGGAAGCAGAGCTCTTGATCCCCACTCCTATCTCCACGATTGCCAGGAGTTCCCTAAGGACATACAGTACATGCAGAGGATGATTGGTGTGCTGGCAGAGATGCACATCAAGGGACAGGGGCTGATAGTTCAGGGTCCTAGAAGGGGGCAGAGCTGGGTTTGAGTCACAAAGAACCCAGGAGTCTGCATTTCACCTTCTCCTGCTTGTCATCATCCCTGAACTGAGCTTTTGTAGCTGGAGGGGTCCTTTGCCTTGCAAGGGATAGTCTCTTCCTTGGGTGATGTTAGCAGGAGAAGAGAGGAATGGATGGCTGGGGTAAGTTAGTGTGAGAAGAGTGTAAGGAACATAGAATATACAGCCAGGTCCCATGATGCCAGATCCCATGATAACAAAACCACTAATAGTTGCTGAGAGCTTATTACATTCCAGGTACTGTGGTAAGAGCTGTTCATCCATCACTTACTTTCTTTCTTTCTTTCTTTCTTTCTTTCTTTCTTTCTTTCTTTCTTTCTTAATTTAGTTTGTGAATAGATAATAGACTCACAGTTCAGAAAAAGCATCAGTGGTTACTCCTGTCCAGTAGACAAAAATGCTATTAATGATTTTTTAAAATAATTTTTAACATTTTTTATGAGACAGCACAAGCAGGGGATGATCACAGAGAGAGAGAGAGAGAGAGAGAGAGAGAGAGAGAGGCACAGAATCCAAAGCAGGCTCCAGGCTCTGAGCTGTCAGCACAGAGCCTGACACGGGGCTCGAACCCACCAGCCATGAGATCATGACCTGAGCTGAAGTCAGACGCTTAACCAACTGAGCCACCCAGGTGCCTCTTATTTATTTATTTTTTACAAAGAAAAAGGTGATGAATGGTTTTTGTATACCCTTGCAGATTATCTTTACCCTTATCTCTTTGTTTTTTATTTACTTATTTTTAAACATTTTATGTTTACGTAATCTCAATACCCAAAGTGGGGCTCAGTCTTAAAGAGTTGAGAGATCAAGAGTTTCACGCTCTACTGACTGAGCCAGCCAGGCGCCCCTGTTTCGTTATTTTTTAAAACACAAATGGAAGCATTCTCTACCCTTGTTCCGTACTCAGCATTTTCACTGAACAATATAACTTGTGGTTCTTCCCAGGTCAGAACATAAAAGAACCCATTTTTTTGTTTGCTTTTTTTGGGGGGGAAAGACAGCCGTGTATCCCATCCCTTGTTTAGGTTGATATAATTTATTTAGTCATCTGTAAAAAGCCATTGAAATTTGTTTCCATTTGTTTGCAAATACAAGCAATGCCACAATGAAAAACCTTGCATAGAAGTCATTTTCCCTCATAGCTGTATCTGTAGGATAAACTTCTAGAAGTATAAGTGCCATGTCAAGGGGTATGTGCCTTTGTGACTTTTTTAGATAATGCCAACAAGCCCTGCATGTTGGTTACATCTGTTTATACGGCTTGCAGCCATGTTCCACAGAGCACAATGGGCTACCCGACCTTTGCATTGCTGCCAATAAAGTATGTAAAAACTGGCATCTTGGTATAGTGGTGGTGGACATTTCTCATAGCGTGAATGAGTATCTTTTTGTCTATTTGGTCATTTGCATTTTGCATTTATGTTTTCTTCTGTTTTCAGGGTTGTCTCTTTAACTTCCATTTCTAGAAGTTCTTATTTATGAGAGAGGTTAGCGTTTTGCCCATGATTCTCTCCAGCTTGTCAGTTAGTCTTTCCTTTTACATAAGTAGTTTTGCCATGCTAATTGAAAAAATTTTTTATATAAATGAATGTATCAATCTTTTGTATTTTATGCTGTTATCAAAAGGGTGTCTCCCACTATGATGCTATGAAAACACACCCCTGTTCTTTTCTCCAGGACTAGTTTAGCTCTATTTTCTTTTTGTTTTAAGTTTTTTAGTGTTTATTTATTTTTGAGAGAGAGAGTGTGTGAGTCAGGGTGGGGCAGAGAGAGAGAGAGAGAGAGAGAGAGAGAAAGGGAGACACAGAATCCAAAGCAGACTCCAGGCTGTGAGCTGTCAGCACAGAGCCCGACACAGGGCTTGAACCCATGAGCCGTGAGATCATGACCTGAGCTGAAGTTGGACACTCAAACCAACTGAGCCACTGAGGTGCCCCACTTTAGCTCTGTTTTCATAATTCCCTCTTTGATCCATCACTGTTTATTCTGGTGTATGATTAAGGTATGTGTACGTCTTTCTATATTTGTGATGGCTACCCTGTTGTCCCAACACCATTTATTAAAACCCTTCTTTTCTTACTGATGTGAAATACTTCATTTATTTTACACCATTATTTCATCTAATTCTCGTGATACCCTTTGAGGTTAAAATTTGTCTACCATTATACAGATGAGGAAACTGAGACTCAGAGAGGTTAAACATCTAGAAGTGGTGTTGCCGAGATTTAAGTCTAAGCCTGCTCTAATGGCTCTATTATTTCTCTTGACAGAAATCCCAGAAGATGCCCTGTTGGGAACTTGTGTCTTCTCCTCAACACCAGTACCCTCATGTTATTGGGGTTCAGCTCTGGTCTGTCTCTGCTCCTACTCTCCTAGTCACTGTCTACTGACATCCCCTCTCTGCAGCTTTTGGGCTCAAGTGTTTTAAAAGCGAGAATGATGAGGTCAGTCTGCAGGCATCCACTGGAGTGTTCTTGCTGGGTGAGACTCCTAGGCCCTGGGCACCTGGCTGTTTACAGATCCACTGCCCATTCCATGTGACCTGTAGCCACAG
The DNA here is from genome assembly GCF_018350215.1 of Panthera leo. Taxonomy (NCBI): domain Eukaryota; kingdom Metazoa; phylum Chordata; class Mammalia; order Carnivora; family Felidae; genus Panthera; species Panthera leo. Next base: position 40,191,888 of record NC_056680.1, read on the forward strand.
TCAGGCAGAAGTGCCAGTCTGTGTGGCATCAGCTACCCACCAAGGAGGAGTGCCCTTCATTCTGAGGCTTCGTAGAGGGTGGGGCGCTTTGCTCCACTGTCTAGGGATATGGGCAACGTTCCTCATTCTTGGTGTGAATGATGTTTTGTGTCCTCTGTATAGATTAGGACTTCTTGGCTGAAATGACAGAAATCCAACTTGAGCTCACTTGAAGGGGAAGTTTATTTTCTCCTCTAATAAAACCATGAAAAAAAAGCTGTGGTCTTACTGGGCTGGGGATGCCAGGATTCAAGAACATCAAAATCATTAAGCGTTTGTCTGTCTGCCTTCTCTCCCTTGTTGCTCTTTTTCCTTCTATGACACGGTAATTGCGAAAGAGGCAGCCAAGGGCTTACAACATTGTAGGTCACAAGATCTCAGGGAAAGATTCTGATTGACCAGTCTTGGGTCATAGATCTTTCCTGAAATGATCAGTGTGGCTAAGAAAGGGAGGCATGGGACCTTGGATTGGCCCAGCCTGGCAAGGAGACCACCACCAGGGTAAGGGTGGGTGGGTAGTGACTTTGGAAATTGCACCAAATCATGTGGTTGGAGTGGAGAAAAACAGAGGGGTGACTTGTACCAAAGGCCAAAGAGAGAGCAGAACAACAGATTGACTCCTTTGTCTTCTGCCCTTTGGTTCAGAGCCAAGTCAAAGTACTTTGCCTGGTGCCACCTGATTGTGGCACCAAACACTGCCTCCTTCTCCCCTTTGTATTTTTAGGAAGTGACTCATCCTGTCTGGACGTCCCTGTGAATTTTAAATCAACCATCCTCTTCTTGAATTTGCGCCTACTGATCAGTTTGTCTCACATACATTCATTTGCATATTTATTCTCTCATCCAACAAGCTTTAATTGAATTCTCTGTGCTGGTGGGTCTGATCCATTACCAATATTGTGGGATTAGAGAGTCAAGATTTATAAATGTTCAGTGCTGCAACAGAAACCCCCTGGAACTAGCTCAAACAGAGTGGCAGGGTTTGGTTACGGTACATTGGGAACCAAAATTTCAGGAAGAGGCCAGAAGCTTAGAGGCTTAGAAAACACTCATGAGTTCTCCTGTGTCTCTCGTGTCTGCTTCTGCCCATGGACCTTCCTTATAGGTTTCAGCTGACTGACTGTCGCCCTGGCCACATGTGCCCTCCTGCGCCCGTCTTTCAAGCTTATGAATTTTAGTTGTGGACACTTACTGAGACCAGTTATATCAGTCGGCTAGGACTGCTGGAATGAAGTACCACAAAGTGGATGGCTTAAACAACAGAAATGGACTGTCTGACAGTTCGGGAGGCTAGAAGTCCAAAATTGTGGGTTTCCTTGGAGAGCTGTGAAGGAGAATGTCATTCCTCTCTCCTAGCTTCTGGTGCTTTGCTGGCAACTTTTGCATTCTTGGCATGTAGAAGCATCACCCGACCTCTGTTTTCATCGTAACGTGGTGTTCTTTCTGTGTGTGAGGTGTCTGTCTAAATGTCCCTTTTTTACAAGGACATAGTCATATTAGTGCTCACCCTTGTGACCTCATTTTAATTAATTGCATCTGTTGTGATCCCATTTGCAAATAAGATCACATTCTGAGGTCAACTTCAACATATGAATTTTTGGGGGGATATGATTAAGCCCATGACACCACTTGATTTCCTTTTCTTGTCTAAATTCTAAGCCTCTGGAAGGATGCTGACTGGCCCATTTTGAGTCAGATGGCAGATGTCTACTCCCAATCAAATCACCATGGAGGTTTAACTGTGGAGGTAGATGGAGCCTACCCCTGTGGATTGGGGAGCTTTCCAGAAACCACAGAAAGGGTCTATTAGCTTTGCACATTGACCTCTCCCATCCACTTGTAAACTGCTAATGCCCATCAGTGGTCATTCGTTATTGGCAGACATCTTGGCAATGAATAAGCAGAGCTGTTCGGACGTATCTCTATCTGGTAACTAGAATTAGGCTTAACCTGGCCAAACTGGGACCCAGTCACATTCCGTGAGCTTTGTTTTTTCTGGCTAAATGTGCTTTGTTTACCCAAATATCTTTTCTCCTTTCTTATTTTCCCTAAGAAAGGAATACACTTTGATTTGGATTGTAAGTGTTCATTTGAAAAAAAAAAAAAAGAAAAGTGGAGGGGCACCTGGATGGCTCCCTAGGCTTAGGTTATGATCTCATGGTTTGTGGGTTCGAGCCCTGCATTAGGGTCTGTGCTGACAGCTCAGAGCCTGGAGCCTGCTTTGAGTTCTTTGTTTCCGTCTTTCTCTGCCCCTCCCCCACTCGTGTTCTTTCTCTCTGTTTCTCTCTTTCAAAAATAAAATAAACATTAAAAAAAGAAAAAAAGAAAAAAGAAAAGTGGATAACACAAAATACAAAGAAAAAAGTATGAAGCACCCTCAATCCCACCTGCCTGAAATAAACACTGTTAACAGTTTGATGCACTTACTTCCAGAATGTTGTCATGTATCAGTAATTGTATACACATGCAAATACATGCATACACATGCAAATACATGCATACATATGTTAATAGGATCACATTGTATGTAGCATTATGGCTTTTTTTTACTAAAATGTTATTAATAGCATTCCATATAGTCTGTGTGGATGGATGTCAACTTTATAAAATAGCTACATAGCATTTCATAATGTATTTATCCATTCTACTAATGGATATTTTAGGTTATTTTCTTTTTTTTTTTCTTTTTTTTCTTTTTTTTAGAGAGAATAAGTTGGGGGAGAGGGGAGGAGAGAGAGGGAGAGAGAAAGAATCTTAAGCAGGCTGCATGCTCAGCACAGGGCCTGATGCAGGGCTGGATCCCACGACCCTGAGATCATGACCTGAGCTGAAATCAAGAGTCAGATGCTCAGCCAAGCCGGTGCTTCTCAGTTGTTTGTTTGTTTGTTTGTTTTTAATACGGGTATGTTAGTGATTTTTCTTATCCATGCATCTTGTTGAATTCCTAGAAGGAGCGTTGCCAGGTCATATTGTGCACTGTGCTGCAGAGGAAGAAATGGTAGGAGAGTATGAACAGCTGCCAGGTCATTCCATCCCTCTCCCCAACCTTTCTTAAAACACACACAGACACTTAGAGAAAATCTGCTTTTGAGTAGCATTCAGGAGATGAGAGAATGCCAGTTGCCCGGTAGGGGTTCTCTCGGTAGGGGTTCGTATCAGGATGCTCATGTTAGTGGCCCAATCTTCTTTGCTCTCGTATATCAATTTACAGCCTCCAGCCTTGTAGTCCAGCAGCCACAGGCACAGACCAGTGATCAGGCTCCTACCCTTCAGAGCAAATGTGGATGAGGTTTCCTGTTCTGTTTACAATGTCACTGTAGATTTCTTTTCTTCCCGTGTCTTTCTGTGTAGGTTGCGATCTTGTTTGTAAGATGGCCTGCTGCTTGCTGAGCCCAAACTGGGTGCCTAGCAGAGCAGGTAGTGGGTAGGCTGTGGCCCCAGAGGCTGGAGGAGGGTGGGTTTTATTTCAACCGGAGCAGGCAGGGAGTTTTGGCCTTTAAAGCCACCCACAAACCAACAAAAACAGCAACTAGAGATAAATTAAGTGGCCCTTTGCTCTCTAGGAAAATGCCTTGGCGTCCCTGATTTTAAAGGTCTCTGCATTAAACAGAGGGATTGATGAATGGCATTTTATTTAAGCCAGTCTTATTCATTATGTCCACAAAGTCTGCTTTCAAATCACTTCCATATGACAGGTGATAAAAATCAGGCAGTTGTGATGTCTGGGTTGAAAGTCCCCTGTAGGTCTTTGTTTTCTGGGATATTTGTAGATCCCTAAATCTTAGCTTATTTGTTGCTAGGTTTTTGGAATTTGTTGAAGAACTCTGCAAGGGGGCGGGGTTTGGGAAGATTGCATGTGTGTGCACGTGTGTGTGTGTGTGTGTGTGTGATGCATACCCACAGGCACAACTCACCTGGGTATCCTATTAGGGCATCGTCAAGGGAATTTAACCTGGTTGCAATTGGACCGCTTCTTAAAAGCTTCCTGCAAAAATATGTTCTTAAAAATGTCCCCACACTCCTTGTACGCCGTCATTCATCCCAAGTGTATTGCAGTTACTAACAGGCTTTGTTTCATGACAACCATTCATCAACCCATGGGCCACAGTGACCGTGAGGCAGCAGAATGATGGAGAATGAAGGCCAACAGAGAGCAGGGTCCACGAGGCCGTGAGTCCCCTGGTGTGAGAGGGAAAAGGAGGTACCACCACAATTTTAAGAAAACCTGTGTTACAGGATGTGAAGTTAGAGACATAGGTTAAGGGAGCCCAGAAAGGTTTTTAAAAGTGCATAGCCCAGGTGTGCTTGGAGAGAGATTAGACTATGCTTATAATAATTTATGAGGTAAATTTTACATACCCAGAGCTTGCCATGCATCAGGCACCAGTGCTCAATGCTTTATACACATCATTTCATGAAATACTCCTAAAAACCTTTGGTGCCTTCATTACTATTCCCATTCTACAGACAGGAAAGCAGAGTCTGGGAGAAGCTAGATCATTTGCCTGGGATCACACTGCTAATGCACATCAGAGCTGTGATTTCAATCCTGTCCTTTTAAGCACCCACCTGGGCTCCTAGCCAGCCTTTATGGCCCCATAAGTTCATGTGCAATTTTTGGTTTTGGTGACAATGCCTTCCTGAGCAGTAAATTAAAGCAAGGTGTGTATTATGTCATCAGCAATATACTTCATTTCAACGCTGGAAAGATGGTTCTTGCCTTCCTGGATGTGATGCTAACAATCATTATTTATAATAATTGTTTGAGTTCATTGAGCATGGCCTGGGGGTCAGTTTTGCACTAAGAGCTTGACATGTATTATCTCATTTAATCCTATCCGATAGTCCTATGAAAGAGATACTATGATGATCCCTGCGTTTTCCAAAACATTTGCCTGTTTCCACCTGTTTTGTTTTGATCCCTCTCCTGCATTTATAGTTAGTAATTAGAAGTTTCATGAGGGTAGGCACCATTTCTGCTGCTTCACTGATATGTTGCTGATATCTAACCCAGAGCTTAGCCGATGTTGAGCGTCCAGAAAGTCAGTGCTGAATCCAAAAATGAAGCAGTAGGCTTGAGAGGCAGTCAGTGAAGCCTGGAGATGTTGGGTAACTAGCCTGAGACCTCAGATCTTTGTTAAGAGTCTTTGTTAGCATCCAGGGGGCTTGGGAGCACTTTGATAATCTTACCTCCTCCAAGTGGGAGTTAAGAACTTCACTTGGTGGGGCACCTGTGTGACTCAGTTGGTTAAGTGTCTGACTCTTGATTTTGGCTCAGGTCATGATCTCATGGTTGTGACCTCTGTGCTGAGCATGGAGCCTGCTTAAGATTCTCTCTACCTCGCTCTCTGTCCCTTCGCCACTTACTCTCCCTCCCCCCTTGCCCACCTTTATAAATAGGGGTGTCTAGGTGGCTCAGTCAGTTAAGCATCCAACTTTGGCTCAGGTCATGTTATCATGGTTTGTGGGTTCGAGCCCCACAGTGGTCTCTGTGCTGACAATTCAGAGCCTGGAGCCTGCTTCAGATCCTTTGTCTCCGTCTTTCTCTGCCCCTCCTCCATTCGTGCTCTGTCTCTGTCTCTCAAAAATAAATAAATGTTAAAATTGTTTTTAAAGTAAGTAAATAAATAAACATTAAAAAAAGAACTTGTTGACTCCATGAGGTCTAATGTGAATAGTTGGAATAAAGAGAAATCAGAATATTAGGAAGATTTTTAAAGGGTAGACATTTGACCCAGCTTAGGAGTTGGGACAAGCTGCTTTTTAAAATTGTTTTGTGTCCACATTGGGAAATATCAATACAAAGACTGCACAAACTTGTTGCAAGAAGGGCCCTAGTTTCCCTGGCACTTCTTGCTCTGAAGTTAGTGTTTCTATGAAACCATTTAAAATCCTGCCCTGTGGCTCCGTAGGCTAGAGCACTGTGCCCCAGGCACATCTTTCTCTGAAACCAGCAGGAGAAACCTCAAGGAAGGAATTTTTAACAAAAAGCTATCGGGTTAGAACAACATGGATCCCAGAGGCTGTTCCCTCTCCATTGCCAAGGCTTGAGCTGTTCCCTTGCTTCTGGACGGGGGTTGTGGAGACCAAGAAGATACCTCATCTGAGCTTCAGAAAATATATTGCCAACTTGCAAACAGATGCCGGGTTCCTTTTTCCTTTTACATGTTAGTAGCTATTTCTTCCTTAACTATGAGAAGCCCTCACTGAGTCCTTTCTCTGATCAGACACTGTGCTCAGGAAGGGTTTGCCAGCGAGGGCACTAATGATTTGTGGCTGGAAAATTCTGTGTTCTAGGGGGCTGTCGTGAGCCCTGTAGAATCTTTAGCAGCATAATGGACCTCTGCTCACTAGATGCCAGTAGCACCCCCTTCCCATTTGTGGCAACTGAAAATGACACAAGACATTGCTACGTGTCCCTTGGGAGGCAAAATCACCCTAGCTGAGAACCACTGTGTTAAGTGATTTGCATACATTATAGGATTTAATCCTCCACAACCTACCAACTATTACTCCCCATTTTGCAGGGCTGGAGCCTGAGGCATAAGGTTGTTAAATGTTGCACCCGATGTCTCATTGCTGGGGAGTGTGCACCCAGAGCTGAGGTTTTTAACTGCACTGCTCTGTGACGCTGAGAATTACACTGGCATCTTACTAGAAAGCCATGTTGCCTACCTCAGCTGAGCAATTTCTGTTCTATTTCTGTTCCTTTATCTGTTTAACACATATTTTTGGAGAATTTCCGATGTGCCAGGTCCCGTTCTTGATGTCGGATGGGAGACTGCCGTGAATGAAATCCTATAAATCCCTGCCCTGTGGGATTTAGAAAGTACAAATAGGCAGCGTCTCATTGCCTGAGCTCTCAGGACAAGTGAAGAGGCAGTGTGGCCACATTATCACACAGGTGACGGCCTATGTTGACAGTTTGCTTTTCTTCCTAGTATTATTGTTAGTTTTACTAATACTGATCTGTGTGTAAGAGCTTTACTCCAGCCAAGCTTTGACTTCCTGGTCACTGAAATTTAGCTTTTAAAAATAAACTCTGTTTAGTGGCTTTGGTAGAAATTGAAGTAAAACTCAGGAACGGAAAGCATATGTATTTTTAATGCAATATTGCAAAATAGCTGCTCAGCATTTTTCAAGTCTAATCAGTTAAATTTTTTCTCACTTACTCTCCCTTCTTGGGTAAGTGATGTGGTTTTGATGTTCTTGCAAGTCATTGAATAATAAAGCATGGATTTAGTCCATTTTAACTCCCTCTTAATGGGCTAGAGTTGACGTTGTGATTTTTTTTCAAAAAGGAGAATTTTGTTTCATTTTGGGTTCACTGTAGATTTTTGCCGTACGAGTACACACATGTTTCTAACACTTATGGAAGTCTTTTGATAAATAGCACCATAAACGCGGGCAATTTTCTACATCTTGTTTGTCGGCTTTTGAAATTTACAAGGTTTCTTTTTAATACAATTGTCTATGCCAGCTAACAGGCGGTTTTACAGTCTGCGTATTTATCATTAGGATAAAAAAAAAACCCCTACTTTAGATTCTTTATTCTCGCAGGAACATAAATAATTCCAAATAACCAGCAATAGATCGGCCACAATCTGATTTGGTAGCTCTGGGGAAATACCTCCTATTTTGCTAACTGTTAAGCCCCTTTCTACCACCATACATTTGAGTTTTAAAAGGTCTGGGCAAATTCTAAAATGTGTGCTATCAATACGACTTAGGTATGTCAAATACAAGAATGTCAAAATGCAGTTGTAAAGCAGTCATTGCATGATTGAAGTTCCTCTGAACCCTTTTCACACTTTTTATGTTAGGCTACTTTAGGGGAGGATCAGAGAACCTTGATGAGAGAGGGCAGGTTTTCAGGCTCCATTTGAGACCGTCACAGGTCACAAATGCATAGAATTGTTGAAAATTGAGTTATGTTTCTGTTCTGTTGGGACAAGCATTCAGACATTTGTCATCCTTTTAAGACAATAAGACCAAATCGGTTTTTCCCTCAAATGCCTAAATTCACCTGTTAGGATAATTTTTAACAGTTATTTTTAAAATAAACTTTGTCTCCTACTCTATTTACATATAAGTAACTGCTGCCAATGTGTTACAAAACATAACACATGTATGTGTAGCTGGAGATATATTATATATACATATATGTGTGTGTGTGTGTGTGTATTACATAGAAATATGTGTTATACAGGGATATATCTTATATGTGTAAACAATTATATTTTTCTCATTTGCTATTAGTTCTTACATATTTCTCACAAATGACTTTATCAGACTTTTTCAACTGTATACTATTTCAACAGGTAAAAGGAAAATGATAGAGACTTAATCAAGATTTACTTTGTTTTTTTCACATTAAAAAATACTCTGAAGGGAAAGGTTCAGGGCTGATACGGTGGTACCAGAAAGTCCTTAGGGAACCTGACTGTTTCTAGCTATTTGTTCTCTTTCCTTGGAATGTGGCCATTGACTCATGGTCCAAAATGGTTGCTGGGATACCAGGCATCACAGCCAGTTTCCTGGCAACAGGATGGAGGAAGGAGAGAAGTCTCTGTTCCCATTCTTTTAAGAGACTTTATGGGAGTCTCACATAGTATTTCTATTTCCATCTTACTGTCTGGAACCTAATTACACAGTCATATCTCCCTGCAAGGTGGGGGTGGTGGTGGTATAATCTGACAGTTGGTTAGCTATGTACACAGCTGATAATCAGGATTCTGTCACTGAGAAAGTTGGACAGCAAGGCACATCCTTCTTCTAGGGCAGGGAAACTTAAGCTTGCTAAGTAAGGGTAACTCAGACCCTTCCTGTTTAAGACAGTTGCTTTCAGGTTAACTCTCTTTTGTGTCAATGCCGATTCCCTCCTCTGTTCTTCATTCTCTTCTCCTTGGGTGGCATCTGGTTAAGAAGAAGGTTAGTAACCTCAGAGGGGGACAGCTGGGTGGAAGGAGACACCTCTTATTTTTGCTGACCCATGGGCCTGAATGGGTTCTGCTGTGGTGTGGCAGCCAAGGCCCAGGATGTCAAGCTGGCAGTCACTGCCCCATGGCTGGTCTGGTTCCATCTCTGGGGTTTGCACTGGGTCTCCACTGCTGCTGACTACAGACTTGATTATGCCTTCCATTCAGGAGGTCTCTCCCTGGCCTCTCCTGATCCGCTAGCCCTCTGGAAACTTGTTGGCCTAGCGTGTTCCAGAGAAGGGAACTGAGGCAGGACCCCAGGCCCATATTTTTTACCTTATTTATCTTCATCCCACCCTAAATGCTTGTCTCAGAGTGTGCGATCTCCCCACAGTTCTATGGGATGCAGAATGCTGGCACAAAAGTTTCTGCCACCTCCTTCTTTCAAGGTCCAGTCCTTTGGGTGGAGGCAGGAGAAAAGCAGGGCATCTGTGGCCTCAAGTCTTTGTCCTGCTTTTCTTCCTTCTTCTGTTCATGTGTCTCCCTACTCTGTGGACTTCACTGTTCTGGGGTAAATTGCCTTTTCCTTCCCCAAGAGACTTTATGGCTAAGCCTTAGTCACCAAAGAACTGCAGAGGAAATAAAAAGAAAAAAAATTTATCATAAGCAGAAATACTTTGTAAAATGTCCTTTCGATATGTGCTAAGACTGTCTGTTTTCTAAATAAGTCAAAAACAGCATCACATTATCCTGCATTCATAAGTGTTTGTGTGTCTTTATTGTAGAGGTTGTAAAAATCAGCTTTAATTCTCCCCTGGTCCAATTAACAAGAACATCAAATTAACAAAAATCCTGGTCACATGTTTATAATACTGTTAGTATTTGGTAAGATTAGAATATACCCTGTTTTAGCGAATACTGAGTGATTTGGATTAAAAAAAAGACGCTATTTTTTACTACGATCAGTGTTTCTCGTTCCTGGCACGTGTTTCTTGAGTAAACGAATGAGTAAATGAATAAGCTATGGCTATATCTGAAATCAAGACTACATAAGGGAAAAAAGAACAATAAGAATTCAGAATCCTCTGGATTGGGCTTTTATTTTAACCTTAGATATCCTTTCCCCTTTGGCATTTTGATTGTCTTAATTCAAACTCAGATGCCCCTTGGCACATTTTTTTATCTTGCTCAGAGGCAATATGAAATTTACGCCGTCTGTCTTTGGCAGTAATTGCTTTAGGGAAGTATCATCAACACACTCCTCCACCACATATCAGCTTATCCCTGTCGAAATGCATGGCACCCACATTAAGAACATGTTTTATTCTGCCTCCCTTTCTCAGTGACACTGAGAAAGAAGCATCGTTACAGACCGAGAGGGAGAGCCACTGTTTCTAAAGCAATAAACATTTTCCCTATCTTCTTCCTCTTTCATGTTGCTGGCTATTAATTGTAAACTTTCGTGATATCACAAACAGTAAAAAGGGCAATAAAATTGTTCCTGTGAATTGTGGGGCTTTGGGCCTGTGGCATTTATTTGTTTGGAAATTTATTTATTGCTTAAAATATTTTTTTTTCTTTGGAGATCTAATAAGTCTGCTTGAGAGACCCAGGGTAGCCACTTTTTTTTTTTATAAGGTGACCAAATATTAATCTAAAGATTAATAAAGTTCTGCCGGTTTCCTGGGGCTATACAAGGTACTATGATTTTTGGTTATACTTATCTTTTTTTTTTTCTTTGAGAGAGGAAAATGCCTTTTGATTTCAGGAGGGCCTTATTGAACTGTAACTGGAAGTTTGAGGCTTTGTAATTTATCTGTCAAAGAGAAACAACCATCTCTGTATTCCTGGTATAATATTTGTTGGATGTGTTATTTGTGGAGAACATTTGCTTTGGAAGGAGAAGGCTGGTTTTGCACTCCCCTTAGTGTGCTCTTGGAATGATTCCTCTGGGTCAACTTGGATCCTTTGAGGAATTTATACCTATCCAGTCCCCTAAGTCCTAAACCTTTTAAAGCAAAATGTAAATGGATATGAGTCTGAGTCTGAGAGTACGCCTAAGGTTTATAGGAGGCTGTCTGCTTCACCCATACTTCCCGCAATCCCCGGTCCCCATCCCTGGTCTGATGCAAACTAAGCTAATTGTTTAGGTCTTTGTTTATTTTTACTAATGGTTAAAGTAGTGCAGAAATACACACATATGCACAAAATAAAATAATACAGAAATATAAAAAAGTGTACGGTGCGAGTATCTGGGTAAACCAGTCTTAGAAATAACTATTACTTGATGTGTATAAAATTACATGGATTTAAATTTTTTTAAGTTTATTTATTTTGAGAGAGACCGAGTGAGCCGGGGAGGGGCAAAGAGAGAGGTAAAGAGAGAATCCCAAGCAGGCTCTGCACTGTCAGGGCAGACGCCGATGTGGGGCTCAAACTCACAAACTGTGAGATCATGATCTGAGCCCAAACCAAGAGTTGCACACTTAACCAACTGAGCCACCCAGGAGCCCCATATTACATGGATTTTTTAAAAATGTGGAAAATTTAGACCGTATGGAAACTATGTGGTTTAGGAAATGGGGCAGAGCAGAGATGTGGTCATTATGGAGATCATTGATTCCCGCTCATACCCACCACCTGTCTGAATGGGTGATGTCACCAATCTCTGGTGAGATAAGAAGATAAGAATAATGCAGGTTCTGCCATTCCTAGTTTTATGGTGTTAAATTATCATTGTCACAATGATAAGAGATGTTAATTAATATTTCCTTAATTCCTCTCTTAGAGTTGTAGACTGGTGATTCTTCAGAGTATTTGTTACCCCTCCAAAGAGAAGAACCATATATCCCCTCCTACTCTGGCCCCCAAGACATCAAGCTCCACCGTACGACTTGCTTTAGCTGTTTCATTAGCCAAGTGTATCATTTCCTACCAGAATTTTTAAGAGACAGTGTATGTTCCTCCATTATCTCTCCCTTCTTCTGTAAGGTAAGACCTATTCCATCTGCCTTGGTCTCAGAGTGAAGATAACACCGAGTAGAGTGGCAGGAAACTCATATTGGCCATGTTACATGGGAGAGGAATTAAAGGCAGGTTGTTCTAAGCGACTGAGATCTGAGGCTGCTTGTTATATAGCATGACGTTACCTAAGCACTTGGCAAAATTAAATATGGCCAACCCTCTCAGGCTTCATCAGGTATTTAAAATTGGGTGAGTTTATGAAATTCAAGCATTAAGACTCCATGCTATATACAAAAATAAAGTGGTAAGTAGCAATTTTGAATACACCTGTAAGTCTGTGCTGTCCTGTAGGGTAGTCACCTGCCACACGTGGCTATTGAGTACTTGAAATGCGGCCACTCTGAATTAAGATGTAGTATAAATGTGAAACACACACCAGAGTTCAAAGACTTAATACAAAAGAATGTGGGGGCACCTGGGTGGCTCAGTCGGTTGAGCGTCCGACTTCCACTCAGGTATGATCTCACCGTCTGTGAGTTTGAGCCCCGCATCCGGCTCTGTGCTGATGGCTCAGAGCCTGGAGCCTGCTTCCGATTCTGTGTCTCCCTCTCTCTCTGCCCCTTCCCTGCTCATGCTCTGTCTCTCTCTGTCTCAAAAATAAATAAAAACATTAAGAAAAAAAAATTAAAAAAAATACAAAAGAATGTGAAATACCTCAATAATTTTTATATTCATTCCATGTTGAAATGATAATGTTCCAAATTGATTGGGTTACCATAGATAGAACAGTAGCATTAATTTTGTGTGGTGCTTTTTACTTTTTTAATGTGGCTACTAAAAGTTTTTAGATGACATATGTGGCTCACATTAGATTTTTATTAGGCTTGCTGTAAGCTATGTTAGCTCTGGCAGTGTTTACCAGTGACACCTTGTAGAAGTAGCTTCCTGTCTTACACTCACACCTCATCTGTAAGGCAGGGAGAATAATATTGGCCTGCTAGGGATATTATGAGGGCTAAGTAAGATTGCAAACATAAATCGTGCATCCCATACGGTAAATGCTCTTCTTCTTTCTTCTGCCCTTCACAGTGATTTTTTAGAAGCTTCTCTTTGCATTATAATTTGTTCAATATTTTCTGCTCGGGGGGGGGGGGGCAGTTAATTTCATAACTTCCAAATGCCGCTGAAATTTAGAACCTTGGAGTCATGGGTAAGATGAACTGTTTGGGCCACACTTTTGCCCTGAATAACCTAAGTGAGGGAATCTCATTTTGCTTCTGTACTTTGGCTTCTCTGGAGGGTAGAGAATTGTCTTGGATTCCTGTTCACCCTGATTTCATTATTCACGTCTTTAGAAAATGCAAATGGCCAATGCACTCTAATGTATTATGTTAGGATGTTCATCTTGAAATCATTCATCTTTATTGATTCTTTTGACAAAATACATTTGGGGGTGCATAAGGCAAATTCCCTGTGGACTACAAATTAATTTCCTTCATGAATCTACTCAAAGATGCCAGGTTAGTTTATTTTTCCTGATGACTGATCCATGAGGCACATTGAGTCACTTGATAAATGTGTGTCTTATCACTCTAAAATATTTTTATGTAAAGACTTCCTTCTACTTTAGTTAGCTATTCAAATTAATTTATCTGTATTTATTTTACAAATGTTTGGAATCCTCTTGAGAATTCTTTGCCTATGTGTATAGCAATCTGCAAAGTTTTAAAGCATCATTTATAACATATACGTATTGATCCAGCAGCCTCAGATTGTGGGGTTGCTCAGTGTTGTGATGAGCCAATTATGAAGCTGCGAGCTTTATGCTCTATGGCCCTTATGTCAGACATCACCCTGTTTTGTGGTTCTCACAGTACTTTTTTTCCAATGCCCCCGCCCTTGGTTTTTTTTCCAATTTTTTATTTAAATTCTAGTTAGTTAATATGCAGTGCAATATTGGTTTCAGGAATAGAATTCAGTGATTCATCAATTACATACAACACCCAGTGCTCATCATAACAAGTGCCCTCCTTAGCACTCATGACGCGTCTAGCCCATCTCCCACCCGCCTCCATCCATCAACCTTCAGTGTGTTCTCTGTCATTAGGAGTCTCTTATGGTTTGTTTCCCTCTCTTTGTCTCTCTCTTTTCCCTTCCCTTATGTTCATCTGTTTTGTTTCTTAATGTCCACACATGAGTGAAATCAGGTGGTATTTGTGTTTCTCTGGTTTATTTCACTTGGCATAACACATTCTGTCTCCATCCACATCATTGCAAATGGCAAGACTTCATTCTTTTTGATGGCTGGGTAATATTCCATTGCAAAATATCCCACATCTTCTTCATCCATTCATTAGTTGACAAACATTTGAGCTCTCTCCATAGTTTGGCTGTTTTTGATAATGCTGCTATAAACATCAGGGTGCATGTGTCCCTTCGCATCTGTATTTTTGTATCCTTTGGGTAAATACCTAGCACCTCACAGTACTTTTTCTCCTTATTTCCATCAGTAAGGCTTAAGTTAAAGCCTAAAGTGGAGGTTGGATATAGCCTTCATGGGAAGCAGATAAAAGCTCCAGGGTATAGGCATTATGACTAAAACCTCCACCACCATCAGCACCCCATGTTGCTGGGCTCTAATATATACAAGGCACTATTTGAGCCTTCTGTATATGAGCATTTCTTGAGTTTCTAATTTCCCATAAGCCCTGTTAGCCTGTCTCATTATTTGAGACATCCTTTTCTCCAGAACGGCCCCTGGGATTCTGGGCCTCCTTAAGCAACTTTATTATTTAATTTCAGGTTCAGCTACAAATGAAGGATGACCCAAAATAACAATGACTTAAGAAGACTGAAATTTATTTCTCCCCTATGTAAACAGAGACCTGAGGTGTAGGCATCTAGGACTGCTGGTGTAGTCTAAATCCCCAGGGGCTCAGCTTCCTTTCGTCCTGCTGCTCTGTAGTTGTCTACCTTAGGGTCCAAAATAGCTGATTGAACTTCAGCCATCCTGGTCACATGCTGATCAACAGAAAAGAAAAAGGTAAGGAAGGGTCTCCCTATAGCCTTTTCCGTTCAAATCAGCTTTCTATTTATTTTTTACTTTTTTTAAGTTTAGTTATTTTGAGAGAGAGCGAGCGCACTTTTACAGGCAGGGGAAGGGCAGAGAGAGAGAAAGAGAGAGAGAGTCCCAAGCAGGCTCCGCACTGTCAGTGTGCAGCTCCATGCAGGGCTTGATCCCATGAACCATGAAATCATGACCTGAGTCCGCAACTTAGCCGACTCAGCCACCCAGGTTCCCCTAAATCAGCTTTTTAGAAGTTACTCATAACACTTCTGCTTACATGAGATTAGCCAACATTTACTTACTCACTTGGCTGTATAAAGCTGCCAAACAGCCTGGGAGATACTGTCTTGATTGGGGACAGCCCTGCCTACTGCCATAACTTAGAGGTCCTCTTAGTGAAAAAGAAGGGGAGAGAAGATATTGAGGTGAAGAACAAGTATTCTCTTGTGTACCATCTTTCATTTACTAGTCCTTAAATAGATAGAGGCTTTTGTGGTTCTCATTCTATAATACTTGGTTTCTTTGCTCCCAATCAAATGAGTAGTAGTTTCATTTTTCAGATAAGTAATTGAAGTTCAGAAAGTTTGCCTCTCTGTTAAGCCAAAGTCATAACAGTAATGCTAGTTATTATTACTCTGGACATTTTATGTGCATTACTGCCATTAATTTTAGTCCCTCCACAACCCAATGAGTAGTCTCTACTGTATCCACTTTTATATAAGGAAATATTGGCTAACTTGTCCAAGGTCGCAGACTAGACAGAAGGAAGAACTGATAATAGCACATCAGCAATCTGCTTCAAACTTTTTGGATTATTTTCCGTTTTCTGTTGCTGTGGTAACAAGTTACCACAAATTCAAGGGCTGGAAACTACACCCGTTTGTGGTCTTGCATTTCCGTAGGTCGGAAAGCCTATGGGCCATTTCCTGAAATGTAGGGAGAAAATCTCCCTGTTTTAAGACTGGCAGATCAGTAAACTGATGAGTCACATTAATTCCATGTGCAAAATCCCTTTTGCCATGTGATGTAACATTCACAAATTCAGGGGACTGGGGTATGGAATCTCCAGGAAGCCATTATTGGGCTTACCAGAGACTGTGCCCCGTGGTAAGACATACCTTTTACATTGCAACCCAGGACACACATGTGCTGCAGAGAGTTGGAATGAGTTTCACCAAACAATACTTAGCTATTCAATTCTACTACTGCACTTTTAAATGCTGGGCTTGACCCAGCAAATTGATTTCATGACCCACAACTTGAAAAACACTGTCTAAACTTCTCTCTACTGCTGTCATCTCAGTCTTGTCATCTTCTTCTCTTGTCTGGATTTTAGGAGCAGGTACCTCTCAGGTACAATTTATGGTTCTCGACTCTCCCCCTTTAAGAGAACCCACCAACCCAGCACCCTTTGCCCTCATTACTCATGGTCTCCCGGATATCTGTATTCCCCATGATTACCAAGCTAAGAACCCTGATGGGCATTTCAAAGAGTGTCACTGAGTGAGGTGGTCCTTGCTTTTCATAACCAAGGCTTGGGCGAGATGGTCACTTCCAAGATGGCAGACGGGGTTTACTTGGATCTACTGGTGATGGCTAAGACTGGGGTGCTGTAAAAAGCATCTTGACATCTCCTGAAGGACCAGTGGAGGGCGCTGGTATCGATGAGGGCTGACTGCTGTGGACACAGGAGCAGAGAGAGATGCCCCAAGGACCAGGCATTTGCTATCTCTGCAGTTTGTTGAGATCTGTCCCGCTGCCCTTACAGTTAGCAAAACCAAAGTCAGCATCCCTTGAAAAGCAAAACTGAGAGGAACGGTGGGAAACTTTAAGCAGCACTAGATCTGAATTTTAAGAAGAGGAAGGTCTCCTGTGTTTGTGTGGAGAACAAGATAAGTAAGGTCTAGCAGTTTGTGGGAGGCTGAGAAAAAATGATTTTTGTAATTTGGGAGCACGGAACAGGGAAGGATACAAATCACCTTCTTAGGCTAAAAGAATTCTTAGCTCATTAAAGCCCATTGCTGCTTTTATAACTAATTTCAGCATCATAAACCTGTACTTTATCATTTTGAGAAGTCTTCATATTTTCCTTGGTGGTCTGTCTGTTGCCTCAGACCAGAGATCAGAAGCTCAAATACCCACAAGAAAGACATTTGGAGGCAACATCTTGACCTGGTTCAGAGACCTGCTCTGGAGTCTGGCTGCCTGGGTTTAAACCCCAGCCTTGCCACTGACAATGAACTTGATTTTCAGCAAATTGCTTTACCTCTCGGGGCCTCAGTTTATTTTTATGACGTCGACAACTGGGGGCGCCGCAAACTGGGTAGCATTTGCAGACTGATGGCCTGTGGATAATGTCTCCTGCTTTGTAGGGGCCTTTAGAGTAATAAATCAGATAATGTGTGAAGAACATGAGGCATGTCGTCAGTGACTGATAAATGGCAGTTACTAGTATTGCTTAGAATCAATGGCTCTTACTTGTACCATTACTTAGCTATGTTGTAATTATTTGTTTCTATGTTTCTTTCCCCCAGAGAAGGCAGATCACAGGCCGACTTCAACTTCTGGAGGCTGAATGTCTATCACATTCTATGCCTCGATCCTTCTTCCCCACAGTCTCCTCTCCCTATGGCGGCCACATGGATCTTTACATCCGCATCAGATCCTGCTCCCTCTGGTCAAGCTTGCTGATGGTTCCAGTGGCCTACGGGCTGCTCCGTGATCTCTTCTCCCTCCCTGTACCACTCTGACCCCATCACCTGTCTCACCTCATTCTATGCCAGCACATGGGCTCCTTGTGATTCTCCCAACGTGCCAAATGTGTTCCTACTTTAGCTGTTGCAATATCTAGTTCCACTTTCTAGAACACTCTACACATAGAGATCTTCATGGCTGTGTTTTCACTTTATCCAGAACTTTGCTCAAATACCACTTTCTCATAGGGCCTCTCAAAATCACGTTTTGTAAAAAAGGAACCCCTCACCCCACAATCACTCTGTCCTGTTGCTCTGTGGTATTTTTTCCTAAGCATTTTGTCATATCCAGATATGTTGTATTTTGCTTATTAGTTTTTTGGTCTGTTTTTACCCATTTAAAATGAAAGCCCCATTACAGAAAGGACTTGGTTAGTTTTGTTTATAGCTGTATCCACTGTGCCCCAAACTCTGCCCAGTACGTAGTAGGGCATCGATAATATTTATTGATTTAATGATTAAATCAAATGTGAACAGATTTTAATTGAGGGCCTACTATGTGTCAGGCACCGTATCAGACTCCAGCATATGCAAATCGAACAAGATTGGATATGTCCCTATCATCTTGAATTTTGTAATTGAATTTTGTCCCTATCATCTTGAATTTTGTGGTTGATGGAGACATGCAAGTACATAATTTCCCAATTCTGAACTTGAAGACCTTATGATAAAGTAAGTCGAGATGGCTCTGGGGAGATATTGGAAAGTCCTATTTAATCTAGGGTCTTCCAGAGGAAGGGGTATTTAATCTATACCTAAAAGGATCAGTAGGACTTGAGCTAAGGATGGGGCATTTTGCGGGGTGGGGAAGAGTGTGTCTGGTTGAACTGGAAATTCACCCCATCACTGGAGACTTTTGTGGTGACCTAGGTGTTGGATACCACAGAAGTTTTACAAATGATAGTAGCCACACCTTGGGGGTACAGCATCTCTATGCAGTAAGGATTTAGAGGCAAAAAATTGATTGGAATAAGGATTGCTCTGAAGGAGTATTTGCCCAAGATGTTTGTACTTAGATCTTACTTTATTTTCACTGGGGACTTAGGGGGTCTGAGGAGATGAATTAAGCGGCATATTCACTCCTGGCCCCTTGTTAGTACCCCAGCCATGGATGCTTCTCATAGAGGCTGTCTGGCAGACCTGACCGTGTATAATTTTCTGGACGAGGTCAAATTGTGGCCTCCAGCTTGTCCTCTTTCCTGGCTCACTTGACGTAAGAGAAGTTGACCCCATGTCATGAAGGCCCTCATACAGCCTGTAGAGAGGCCCATAGTGGGAGGAACTGAGGTCTCCTGCTGATATCCAGCACCATGGGAGTGGACCCTCCAGTCTCAGTCAAGCCTTCAGATGACTAGAGACCTAGTCCACATCTTGAGTGAAACTTCTTGAGAGGCCGTGAGCCAGAAGCACCCAGCTAAGGTGGTCTCGAACTCCTCACCCACAGAAACTGTAAGGCAACACGTACTTGTTTTAAGCTGCCAAGTTTTAGGGTCATTTGATTCACAGGAAGAGATAACTGACCGAGAATTGTGCTCTGAGGATTGTTATTTCTCTCCTGTAGTAACAAACACTTTGCTCAGCTCTTATCCCAACTTTCACACATGTTCTTTTTTTCTGTTTTTCTTCTCTGTGTTATGGATCTTTATTGACCCCACTGAGTAGATAAAGAAGTTGAGAAAAAATTTCTTAACAGATCTGTAAAAAGTCCATTGCAAAACCGGGAATGGTCACATTGGTGACTTTGTACCCTTGCACATTTTTACTGTCGGTTTGGCTCTTGCTATGGGCAAGGCATCTCGTTGTGGATACGGTGAACACATTATCTTATTTAACCCTTTCCTCTTTCCCTTGAAGTTGTTACTATTATTTCTCCCTATTTTCAGAGGAGAGACCTGAGGGTCAGCAAGGCTAAGGAATCTTACTAAAATCACACAGCTCATCAGTGGCAATGCTACTCTCTCACCAACTCCACTTTTAACTATGCTCTGAGGAGCTGTCTGCATTTTGGGGACAGAGGCAGGGAGACGAGAGAGAGGTCCCAGTGATGACGGTGTAACCCAGGACTTCTCAAAGTTTAATGTGCATGCAAATCACCTATACATGAGCCCAGGAATATGCATTTCCTTCTTTCTTTCTTTCTTTCTTTCTTTCTTTCTTTCTTTCCTTCCTTCCTTCCTCCCTCCCTCCCTCCCTCCCTCCCTCCCTCCCTCCCTCCTCCTCCTTCCTTCCTTCCTTCCTTCCTTCCTTTTCTTTCTTTCTTTCTTTCTTTCTTTCTTTCTTTCTTTCTTTCTTTCTTTCTTTCTTTCTTTCACTTATTTTGGGGAGAGCCAAAACAGAGGGAGGGTCAAAGAGAGGGGGACAGAGGATCTGAACTGGGCTCTGTGTTGACAGGCTGACAGCAGCAAGCCTGAGGTGTGACTCGAACTCAGAAACCAAGAGATCAAGACCTGAGCTAAAGTCCGACGCTTAACCAACTGAGCCCCCTAGGTGCCTGGCACATTTCTAACCAGCCTCCAGGCCGGTCCAGTGCGGCAAGCCCCAAACCACACTCAGATGAGCATGGGTGTGTAGAAACTTGAAACGTGAGACAAAATGACCAAAGGGACCCTGTGCACCCCCAGCAACCTTGTGCCTTGTCACAAAACTTTGGAGATCAGATTTCTTGGAATAGTAAGTGCTGACAGCGCTGTAAAAGGAAGGGCGCTCAGGAGCTTTGCCTCGTTTTTCGAAGCAGTTAGCCGGCTAATTTGGTTTAATCGTTGCAGGGAAACGCAAACAGAAAGGAGAGAGCACACAGCCCTCATCCACAGCATTATGTTTCGGCCTTCCAGACCTCTGGACTCCAGGCTTTCACCAATACTGCATGAAGGATTTATATGTGGAATAAATATTCTTAAATCTTTATAAGGTGCCTAAAATATTTATGGTTGTTTTAGTTTGGTTTGCATGCCATATTGCGCTCTTACATTAAGCAGTTTTTACACCATCAAGCTTTTCCATTAATCATTTCGGCCTGTTCCCAGCAATCTTAACCGAGGGGAGATCTATTACATTCAGCGACCAGAGCCAAATGATCTAATTTCTCCTTTGGCTGTTTCATCGAATGGTTCATAAACCTATGGCTATTATTGTATTAGGAAGACACATTGTGGTCCTCGAGTGTCATGTTGACATGTTTACGTTTCTTTTTCTTAAGAGAAATCATGATTAAAATGGAATATTCTTTCACAGGAGGACGTTTTATAACAATTTCGGCCTGATGGAATTAAAATAGGGGAACATTTCGTCTCCCACAAATGCTGAATTGGTTGAATCAATGTCTCTGAAAGATGAAAATAATCTTGCTCCTCTCTTCTTAGGACATGGAACTATTTCAGAGGAGCTTTAAAGGAGAGAGAGATTTGCTGAGTGAGAATATTATCCCAGGAGTACAAAAAATGGTGGTGGTATTTTTTAGGGGACTTGGGGCTTGGAATGGGGCGGTCCTCATGGTGTTACTCCTCTCCTGTTGACTGAGTGTGTACACATTCTTGAGAAATAATATTCTGAATGTCTCAAAGTCCATCCTGACCCTTGAGAAGATGACAGATACCATTTTGAACACAGCTGGCTCTCGAACAACATGGGTTTGAACAGCAGGAATCCACTTTCATGCAGATAGTTCTTGATAAATACACTACAGTGTCCTTAGGGTATTCTCCATAACATTTTCTTTTCTCTAGCTTACTTGATTTTAAGAATACAATATGTAATATAACAAACAGAATATGTGTTAATCGACTGTTTAGTTATTAGTAAGGCTTCCGGTCAACACCAAGCTCTCAGTAGTTAAGTTTGGGGAGAGACAAATGTTACATGTGGATTTTCTACTGTGTGGGGGTCAGCCCTCCTAACCCCTGAGATGTTCAAGGATTAGTTATAATGTTGATGACTAGAAAAAGAGCAAAATTGAGTCAAATAAGTTTGGTTTCCATTATTTTTTGGAGTGTGTGTGTGTTCCTTTTGGACTGGAGGAAAAATGGTCATAATCACCCTTGCACCTAAGCCATATTTACACTTTTCTATGTAGTGACTAATGTTAAGAACAAATGGTCAGCCTCACTTCTTTTTTTTTTTTTTTTTAATTTTTTAAAATGTTTATATACTTTTGAGAGAAAGAGAATGTGAGAGCAGGGCAGGGGCAGAGACAGAGGGAGACACAGAATCCAAAACAGGCTCTAGGCTCTGAGCTGTCATCACAGAGCCAGACGTGGGGCTCAAACCCATGAGCTATGAGATCATGACCTGAGCTGAAGTCGGATGCTTAACCCACTGAGCCACACAGGCACCCCCTCACTTCTTTAATCATGGGACAGTTTGTCTGTTAGGAGAAAGCAAAGCCCCCAGTCTATTTAAGTTAAAAAATTACCTTAACATATTAAACTTAACTATGATAACATATCCTAAATTTTCATGCTCTGGAAGGAAATAGGTTACTCTGAGTTTCACCAGTAAGAGAACTGGAGATAAGATCTAATTAAGTTCAGAAGTCATTTTTGGAAACAATCACTTTGATTCACCGACTCATTACTAGCAGTATGTTGACTCATACACAGCGCTGCCATATTCCTTTGAAAACCACACATCCATCAGTATTTTTCACAAACATCCCTGTTTGCTTTTGGCTGTCATTTTGCATTATTATTGACAGATATGAACTGCCCACACCACTATCTGCTACCTAAACATGATTAATTTGCCATGGTATCCAAAACTAGACATGGCATTTGGGGTGGGCAATTTACATGTAATCAAAACAAGCCCAAATCAAGTCCATTGGGCTGAACCCCAGACCCTGGAGACTCTCCCACATCCGTCCATTGTCACGGCTGCTTTTGTGAATGCAAGTTGTAAGATTCAGTGTGTCTGTTGGTTTGCTGACAACTACAATTTTTAAAATAATATTTGCTGGAGTAGTCTGCTGGTGAGGAGAGCTCACAAAGGGCCAAAATTCAGTATTCTTGACCAGGATTCAAAACCTAACCTAAGTTTTGTTTGCAGGTTGACAGCCCAAAATGGTTGGTTAAAAATAGATGAATGCAGATGGCTGTATGCAAGAAAGTCACAGCTGTTCAACCTGGTAAGATTCACATGTACATGTTCTCGGCCAAGGTATCTAAAGATTTAAGCAAAAAGGCACAATAGGGGGTGTCCTTGTTCTGATATAATTACCCCTTACCTCTGCCCTTCCTTGCTCCTCTCCTCACTCCAGCATTATGAGGCATGAAACATGGCCAGGCTCCCTAAATCCCACAGGGCCATGATTATTTCATGATAACAATGCTCCCTGGAGTGGTCTTATTGGTATTATAAAAAGTGTTTATTGTAGAGAAAGGCTATATTTTTGGTGCTGGCAGCAAAGGCTATTGAGAGGCAAGCACAGCTGTGGTTATGGTTTGAATTGATTAATCTCATGCTTTAGACATCTCATTAGCCAATCAAAGTAATCTGAAAATAAGAAGGAAATTGGTAGAGAGGAGCAGAACACATTCAGAATGAGGCCCTTCCTTGTTTCCTGCTGCAAACAGCAGTGAAGCTTCTCCTGAGTTCTCTTTGCTCCCACTGCAGGGGAAAACGATTCATTGCACACCCTGCCCTCTCACAGTCAAATCCAGTGATCTGATTGGCTCTCTCAGTATTTTCTAAGCCATGAAGTGCCTCAGTTTTATCCTCAGAGACAAGATTAGGAGGTAAACATTGGAGACAGCCAAAAATCAAATGACGATCGCCACAAATATGAGGATATTGGCAACACGATGGTTGGGAGTGAGGGGTAACATCCACATGGCACACTTGTCCAGTCAGCACCCCCAGAATCACTACTCAGGGTGTAGTCCTTGGTGTAGGCTGCAGTGAGAAGTCCAGCTGCACATCCCTAACACAGACATCAAAATGAGTCTCGTTCATGGAGGGAGAGCAGATACTGCCGGACACGCCAAAACAGGCACATTGTGGGCACAGATCGGCAATTAGGGATGAGCCTGGGGGCCCCTACAGTGAACAGAGGAGGTAGAAGTGATTGGTTCTTTTAGGCACAGGCATTACTGAGAAAACCCCGTTAGATCCATCTGTCTTTAAAATGTAGCCTTTATCCCTTGCCTCAGTAGCGAAAACATCATTATATGCCATTAGTGGAGAGATGGTGAGCATTTTGTCAGGAACTGTTTATTTGGCATCTTTTATGTGCGTTCTGGGTGCAGAAGGGTGAGGTTCACAAGTGAGCGAGGTCTGGACTTTGTCCTTGAGCCAGCGTGCTTACAATCCAGAGCATTGATAGATAATTCCTAACCCACTGAATGCTGTGGACCCTTTCAGTCATCTGGTGAAGTTTTAGTTTCTGAATCATATTCTCAGAATATGTTTTAAAATTATTAAATAGCTATCATAGGGTCACAAGAGAGGCCAGTAGTACTGACAATTATCAAAATATTTTTAAAAATAAATCTGCGGTATAGTAGTAACATGCGGTTCCTTATTGCTGCATTAAATAACCACAATTAGTAGTGGGTCTACCAAATTAGGAATTGGTATAAAAATAATTTGATGTATCTATAATAAGTATGACATGTGAAAGTATTTGCCATTTTTATGAATGGCAAAGTCACAGGTACTTGTTTCCTTTCTTTGTAGTTGAAGGGTATGTCTAATTTCAAGTAGATGTCTTTGAAAATAGGGGTGTGGATTTTTTTCCCATCTCAGTTCAGGGTGGCATTGGCTATTTAAAACTTGCCTTAAGAAGTCCGTGGGACCACATATATGTTTAAAATGCCTTATAATTCTCTTTTTGATTTCTCTCCCTATAGCACAGGTTAAAGCTGAGGTCAAGGGGAAGAGATAGAATGTTATCTGCTGGAGTCTCTAGTCACTGGGATCTCCACCCTGGGGATTGAGAAAGAGGCATGGTAGGTCTGGGATCCTCCCTCCAACCGAATCCTTTATTGGTCTGTCTTGAAGCTTTCCCTACTGTGTGAGCTGGCACATGGCGCTCCTCTGGCACTCCTCTGGCGGAGCTGCAGGTACCAAGCCCAGATGCTGCCCCTCCCCACTCCCATGCCCAGGGCAGAAGATGTGCTCCCACGGACCTTTGTAAGAAGAGTTTGTCAGGGGAGCCTACGTGGCTCAGTGGGTTGAGCGTCCTCCTCTTGATTTCGCCTCAGGTCGTGATCCCAGGGTTGTGGGATCAAGCCCCATGATGGACTCCACTCTGGTCATGGAGCATGCTTGGAATTCTCTCTGTCTTTCTCTCTCCTCCAACTCCTCTCCCCTGTTCACAAGCTTTCTCTAAAATATTAAAGTAAAATAAAATAAGTTTCAAATAGACACTGCCAATTCATGGATATTCTGCAATCAAATGTACTTGCCATTTCAGCCCTAAGTGTGAAAATGCCCCTGACAGTATTGTGTTTAAGGATGACAGTGTATAAGATTCTAAAGTGAATACCTAGTTCCAGGTATGCTGAGTTCATGAGCAATGAATGTTGCTTGGTCTTACTGTGGTTTCCTCCGTCCTTGGTACTTTTGTACAACCTAATGAATTCAGCTTGCTCTGAGCGGAGGTGCTTGGTATGATTGTGCAGGTTGTGACCAAGTGTGTGAGGTCTGAGGGAAGGTGGGGCTGGATTTCCCAACCGGTGCAGAACTGAGTTCACCTTCTTGGGGCTTTTTATACCTCTTAATTTTATCCAAAGTACTTTATATGCTAGTAGGAATTTTAGGTCTTGATCTACATTCTTCCTTAATTTTTAAAAAAGTGTGTATTTTTCTAGCTCTCTCTTTCTCCTCTGCCTGAGCTAAATAAAGACCCCCTCTTTGGTCATTAAGGGAATTAGAAGCTCCCAAGGTGTAGGAGGAAGCCACTTAAACCTTCCTTTTAAAACTCTACTTTGTCCTATTTACAAAGATTCAGTGTATCTTATATTCATGTTCACCCAAACTTGAGTCATTTCTATTCTATGTGTTTTCTTCTCGTATTCCCATGCTAACTATGTTTTTATTTAATATTTTTATTAACTTTTTTTTAAGTTTATTTGAGAGAGAGACAGAGCACAAGTAGGGGAGGGGCAGAGAGAAGGCAGAGTCCCAGTTAGGCTCCACATTGTCAGTACAGACCCTGATGTGGGGATCCAACTCACAAAATGTGAGATCATGACCTGAGCTGAGATCAAGAGTTAGACACTTTACTGACTATGTCACCCAGCTGCCCCTTTATTTAAAATCTTTAAGGGGCGCCTGGGTGGCTCAGTCCGTTGAACATCCGACTTCTGCTCAGGTCATGATCTCACAGTTTATGAGCTCGAGCCCCGGGTCGGGCTCTGTGCTGACAGCTCGGTGCCTGGGGCCTGCTTTGGATTCTTTGTCTCCCTCTTTCTCTGCCCCTCCCCCGCTCATGCTCTGTCTGTCTCTCTCTGTCAAAAATAAATAAACATTAAAAATTTTTTTTAATTCATCTTAAAACCTCAGCATACACAATAAGAAAACTCCAATTTGAAATTATTAATGAAAAATAGGAATTAATTGCCATAAAGAGAGGTAACTGTGAGAGTGCCCCATGCTAAGAAAATCAAATGTTAATGTTCAATTCTACTTAAATACTATTGTCTGAAGACCCTCAGCTCAAGGCCTACCATCTGTTAGAGCAAAGAATTATAAGCATTATAGAAGTTTTAAGGACCCATTTGTACCAATTTGAGACTTTTTCTTGAGAAGAACAGGAAGAAAGTTGAAGAGGGAATAGCTGTGTGTGTGTGTGTGTGTGTGTGTGTGTGTGTGTGTGTGTGTGTTGGTTTTATGTGAGTATAGTTGACATACAATGCTACATTAGTGTCAGGTACGAAACATAGTGATTCACCATCTCTATATGTTATGCTGTGCTCACCGCAAGTATAGCTACCCTCTCTTACCATACAGTGTTATTATAATATCATTGGCTACTCTCCGTATGCTTTTATTATCTATCTATATATATGTATTCAAAGCAAATGTATATATACATAGTCATATATATATGTGTGTATATATATATATATATATATATATATATATATATATATGATAGATTTTTTATTCTTGTAACTTATTCAGTAACTCGAAGACTGTGTCTCCTTCTCCACTTCATACATTTTGTCCATCCGTTGCCCATTCTTCCCTCTGGTAGCCATCACTTTGTTCTCTGTTTTTATGGGTCTGATTCTTTTCTTTGTTTATTCATTTATTTTGTGTTTTAGATTCCACATATGAGTGAAATCTTACAGTATTTGTCTCAGCCTGACTTATTGCACTTACCATAATACCCTCTAGGTTTATCCATGTTGTCACAAATGGCAATTAGCTCATCCTTTTTTAAGGATGTACTATATTCAATTGTCTATGTATATATGCACATATATGTGTATACCACATACCACATCTTCTTTATCCATCCATCTGTAGATGGACAGTTGGGTTACTTCTGTATCTTGGCTGTTGTAAATAATGCTGCAATAAACAGGGGCACATATATCTTTTTGAATTATTGTTTTCATTACGTTTCCGCAGGGGTGCGTGAGGGTTCCTTTTTCTCCACATCCTCACCAACAGTTTTTTTTTTTTCTTCATTTTAGCTATTCTGGTAGGTGAAAGTGATAGTTTATTGTGGTTTTCATTTGCATTTCCTTGATGATTAGTAATGTTGAGCATCTTTTCATGTGTCTGTCGGCCTTTAGTATGCCTTCTTTGGAAAAAAGCTATTGACTTCCTCTGTCCATTTTTAATCTGATTGTTTTCTCGTGTTCAGCTGAGTTATATAAGTTTTTTATATATTTTGAATATTAACCCTTTATCAGATATACTATTTGCAAATATATTCTCCCTATTCGCTAGGTTGCTTTTTGTTTTGTTGATGGTTTCCTTCACTGTGCAAAACATTGTATTTTGGTGTAGTCCCAATAGTTTATTTTTGCTTTGGTTTCTCTTGCCTGAGGAGACGTATCTAGAAAAATGTTGCTATGGCTGGTGTCAAAACTTACTGCCTGTGTTCTCTTTTAGGATTTTTCTGATTTCAGGTCTCATATTTAAGTTGTTAACCTGTTTTGAGTTTACTTTTGTGTATGATGTTAAAAGGTGGTCCAGTTTTATTCTTTTGCAGGTATCTATTTTCCTTAGCATCCTTTATTGAAAAGATTGTCTTTCTCCATTCTGTATTCTTGTCTCCTTTATCATAGATTAACTGACCATATAACTGTGGGTTTATTTCTAGGCTCTCTTCTCTCTTCTGTTGATCTGTGTGTTTACTTTTGTGCCTGTATCATACTGTTTTGATGACTACAGCTTTGTATTATGTCTTGAAATCTGGAACTGTTATACCTCCAGCTTTGTTCTTTCTCAAGATAGAAGCTTCTCAAGCTCTTTGGGGTCTTTTGTGGTTTCATACAAATTTTAGTATTATTTGTTGTAGTTCTTTGAAAAATGCTGTTGGTATTTTGATAGGGATTGCATTAAATTTGTAGATTTAATTTGTAGATTTAATTTGTAGGTTTATTCTGCCTTGGGTAGAATAGACATTTTAACAGTCTTAATTCTTCTAATCCATGAGTATGGAATATGTTTCCATTTGTTTCTGTCACCTTCATTTTCTTTCATCAGTGTTTTGTTGTTTTCAGAGTACAAATCTTTCACCTCCTTGGTTAAGGTATTTTATTGTCTTTGCTGCAATTTTAAATGGGATTATTTTCTTAATTTTCTCTCTGCTACATTATTATTAGTGTATAGAAATGCTATTAGTTTCTGGGTATTCATTTTGTATCCTGCAACTTAACTGAATTAATTTATAACTTCTCATAGTTTTTTGGTGGAATCTTTAGGGTTTTCTGTATATAGAATCATGCCATCTGCAAGTGGTAACAGTTTAACTTTTTCCTTACCAATGGATATGGATACTGCTCATTTCTTTTTCTTGTCTGATGGCTGTGACTAGGCTGTGACTAGTACTGTGTTGAATAAAAGTGGTGAAAGTGTCTTGTCTTGCTCTTGATCTTAGAGGAAAAGCTCTCAGTTTTTCACCATTGAGTATGATGTTGGCTTTGGCATTTTCATATATGCCCTTGTTATGTTAAGGTATTGACTCTTCTTTCAGTCTTTGGTAGAATTTATCTGTGAATCTGTCTGGGCCTAAACTTTTATTTTTGGGTAATTTTTTGATGACAGATCTAATTTTGTGACTAGTAATTTTGTTACTTGTAATTGGTCTTTTCAGATTTTTTGTTTCTTCCTGACTAATTTTAGAAGATCGTTTGAGTCTAGGAATTTATGCATTTCTTCTTGGTTGTCCAGTTTGTTGGCATATACTTTTATATCATATTCGGTTATAATCTTTTTTATTTCTGTAGTGTCGGTTGTTACTTATCTTTTGCTTCTAATTTTATTTGGGTCCTTTCTCTTTTTATTTTTTTTGATGAATCTAAGGGTGTTTATCAATTTTGTTTACCTTTTCAAAGAACCAGCTCTTGGTTTTATTGATTATATATACATTTATATATATATATATATATATATATATATATATATATATATATATATATATATATATATATATATATATATATATATACACACACACACATATATATATATTTATATATAAATGTATATATATGTGTATATATATAAATGTATATATTATCTAATATGTAAATTTAGTCTCGAAGTCATTTATTTCTGTTCTTATGTTTATTATTTCCTTCTACTCGCGTTGGTCTCTATTCTTCTTTTTCTAGTCCTTTTAGTTGTAAGGTTAAGTGTTCATTTCAGCTTTTTCTGGTTTCTTGAGTAGGCTTGTATTGCTATATATTTCCCTCTTAGAATTGCCTTTGCTATATCCCAAAGATTTTGGACCATTGTGCTTTTATTTTCATTTGTCTCCGTGTACTCTTTGATCTCTTCAGTGACTCTTTGGTTATTCAGTAGCATATTGTTTAGCCTCTGTGTCTTGTGTTTTTTCCAGTTTTGCCCTTGCGATTTCTTTCTAGTTTCATACTGTTGTGGTTGGAAAAGATGGACAGTATGATTTCATTCATCTTAAATTTATTGAGACTTTTGTGGCCTAACGTGCTCTCCTCTGGAGAATTTTCCATGTGCACTTGAAAAGAAAGTGTTTCTCTCTTTTCTGTTCTGTTGTTCTTGGATGAAATGTCCTGTATATATCTGGTCAAATGCGTCATTTAAAGGCACTGTTTGTTTACTCATTTTCTGCCTGGTTGATATGTCCATTGATGTAATTGACATGTTAAAGTCCCTTAACATATTACCTTTATGTTTCTTAGTATTTGCTTTATATATTTAGATGCCCCAATGTTGGGTGCATAGATATTTATGCATGGATATTTATAATTGTTATATCCTCTTGTTGGATTGGTCTCTTTATCATTATGTAATGCCCTTTTTTTTTGTATTTTGTTAATCTTTGTTTTAAAGTACATTCTGTCTGAAGTAAGTGTTGCTAACCCGGCTTTTTTTTTTTCACTCTCATTTGTATGGTAGATGTTTTTCCAACTCTTTGCTTTCATTCTGTGTGTCTTTAGGTGTTAGGTGAGTCTCTTATAGGCAGCATATAGATGGGTCTTGTTTTTTAGCTGTCACTCTATGCTCTTTGAATAGACCAATTAGGCCATTTACATGTAAAGTAATTATTAATAGGTATGTACTTACTGCCATTTTGTTAATTTTTTTTTCTTTTCTTTTCTTTTTTCTTTTTTGTAGTTCTCCTCTGTTATTTTGTTGCTCTTTTTGTGACCAGTGAGTTTCTGTAAAGTTATGTTTGGTTTTCTTTTTATTTTTTGGATGTCTATTAGAGGTTTTGGGTTTGTGATTTTAATGAGGTTCATATATAATATCCGAAGTGTATAGCAATCTGTATTAAATTGCTAGTCACTTAAGCTCAAACACATCCTAAAATAACTTTTTTTTTACTCTCTCTCCCACATTTGATGTATATGCTCTCATACTTTCCATCTTTTTATTTATAATTTTCTTACATCTAATTATGGCCATTTCTTTTCCATTTAAAGAAATTCCTTTAACATTTCTTGTAAGGCTGGCTTAGTGGTAATAAATTACTTTATCTTTTGCTTGTGAAATTCTTTATCTCTATTTCACATCTTAATGGTAGCCTTGTTGGGTGGAGTATTCTTGGTTGTGGGTTTTTTCCTTTCAGCACTTTGAATATATCACACTATTGCCTTCTGGCTTGCCACATTTTTGCTGAAAAAATCAGCTGGTAGCTTTGTAGGGTTTCACTTGTACATAAGTTTTTGCTTGTCTCTTGCTGTTTTTAAAATTTTCTCTTTATCTCTGTCTTCGACATTTTAATTATTATGTGTCATACTGTGGACCTCCTTGGGTTCATTTTGTTTGGAATGTTCTGTGCTTCTTGAACCTGGATGTCTATTAATATCCCTTGATTAGGGTTTTCAGCTATTATTTCTTCAAATAAGTTTTCTCCTTTTTCTCTAACTTTTTCTTCTGGGACCCCTGTAATGTGAATGTTTGTTCACTTGATGTTGTTCAAATGCTGTTCACTTACCTCATTTTTAAAATTATTTTTTCTTTTTCCTGTTCAATGTGGGTGCTATTACTCTGTTTTAAAGATTGTTGATAGGTTCTTCTGCATCTTCTAACCTGTTGATTTCCTCTAGTGTATTTTTCATTTTAACCATTGTATTCTTCAATTCTCATTGGTTCCTTTAAATATTTTCTCTCTCTTTGTTGAAGATCTCATTGAATTCTTCAATTATTCTGTGTAGCCCAGTGAGCATCATTATGATCATTCCTTTAAATCTGCAGGCACATTGCTTATCTCCATTTCATTTAGTTTTTTTTCCTGAGATTTTGTTTTATTCTTTGTTTTGGAGCATATCCCTGTGTCTCCCCACTTTGTTTGACTTTGTTTGTTTGTGTCTATAGATAGGTGGAACAGCTACTTCTCTTAAACTTGAGGGAATGGTCTTGTGAATGGTCATCTCTTATGTATACTGTGTGTGCTTAGTGACTTTCGTTGGCTGGATGGAGCTGTGGCTGTTGTGGGCTGGAGGTCCTGGGGCTCTCCACATATTGGGCACCATGGCAGGACAACTAAAGCTGAAGTAGGCACAGGTTGGTGCAGTCCTTGGTGCTCTCCATGCAGTAGGTACCCTGGTGGGACAGCTAAAGCTGAAGTGTGTACATGCTTGGGTGTGCTAAGGTTCTACATGCACAGGACACCTTGGTAGGATAGCTGAGGCTTAAGTGGATGTGAGCCCAGGTATCTTGGGGCTCTCCATGCAGAGAGTGCCCTAGCAGTGTGGCTGCAGCTGAGGCAGGGTGAAGTTTGGGAAGTGCCAGTGTTTTCTGTCCAGTGGCACCCTGCTGGGACAACTAAAGCTGAAGTGAGTGTAGGCCAGGGTGTTCCACGGTTTCGGGATGCTCTGCTCAGAGGGTTCCCTGGCAGGACAGGTGAAGCTGAAGTAGCTATAAACTTGGGTGTTCCAGGAATCTCCACACAGAGGGTGCCCTAGAGGGGCAGCTGTGGCTCGATATAGGCTGGGAGCTCCCGGGCTGTTCCGCATAGAGGTCACACTGGTAGGACACCTAAAGCTCAGGTGGGCATGGGCTGGTATGATCTCTTTGCCCTCTGTGCAAAGTGTGCCCTGGCAGAACAGCTGAGGCTGAAGTGGGTGCAAGCTGAGAAATCCTGGGGTGCTCATTGCAAGGAGTGCTCTGGCCAGGTGACTGGAGCCAAGGCTGGTGTGAGCAGGGGGTTCTTGGGGTCTCTGTGCAGGTTGGCTGGAACCACAGCATGAGCTAGGGATTCCCATGGGGCTTTGTGCAAGGGTCACCTTGGCAGGAGACTGGATCCAAGGTATGTGTCAGCCAGGAGGCACCAGGGTTCTCTGCTCCAGGAGTGCCCTAGTAAGCCTTCTGAAGCTGAGGAGGTATGAGCCCGGAATGTTCTGGTTGCTTTGCACCTGCATCACCTTGGCATGAAGGCTTGGAGCTGTAGTGAACACTAACCAGGGGAGTCCCAGTGTGTACCACTCTGTGGCTGCCTTGGTGGGATGGCTGGGGCTGGTGTGGGCTAGGGACCCAGGGCTCACTGAACCAGTAGGTCAGTTACGGAGCCTGAACCCTTACCGGTCTGTACTTTCAAGGTGGAGAGGGAGCATAGCCCACGTCGGCTCCTTCCTCCCAGAGAGAATTCCAGCAGCTTTTGGCAGAGTTCTAGGAGTGGCTCTCTTACAGGCTCGTTGACTCTGAAACTTCAGCTTTTGTTCTGTGCCCCAGTACATGCAAGCAGCAAGCTGGCTGTGGTATCTGGACACTGTTGTGGTCTGCACTTGGAGGGTGGAGAAGGAGCATAAACCATGTTGCTCGCCAGTCCCTCTGACCCTGAGGGAGTTCCACCAGCACCTCTGCCACTTGTCACAGTTCTAGCGTTGTCTCTTTTCTATGCCGGTTGCTCTTTTATTATTTATTTTGTTTTATTTTATTTTAATGTTTATTCATTTTTGAGAGAGAATGAGAAAGGCAGAGTGCAAGCGGGAGAGGGGCAGATACAGAGGGAAACACAGAATTCGAAGCAGGCTCCAGGCTTGAGCACAGAGCCTAACCTGGGGCTCGAACTCACAAACTGTAAGATGATGACCTGAGCCGAAGTCAGATGCTTAAGCCACTGAGCCACCCAGGCACCTCATCGGTTGCTCTTTTAAACCACAGCCTTTTTTCTGTCCCCAAGGACAGAGGAATCCACCCCTGGTCCCTCAGTATTGTTCTTCTCTACTGCAGTTTGCAATGTGGAGTGTGGGGGTTCCCTTTGTCTCCCCTTCTCTCTTATTGTTCTCTTCTGTCGTTCTTTCTCTCTCTTGTTATGCAGATGCTATTCAGTTAGCCCTCAGTTCTTCCTTCAGGAGGATTTATTCTTAAGGTAGGTTTATTCTAGTGTAATCTCTGGAGGAGGTAAGTTCAGGGTCTTCCTATGTTGCCGTCTTGGACTAGAACCTCTTCTGTGTTTTTTAATTTAATATTATTTGATGCCATATCTATAGGGACCACATTCCACACAGTGACAAATGGTACCTTAATGCAATCTACCTTGTCCAATAAAGGAAATCAGTTGGAGGAGGTATCTGCTTCCATGGAATTAAAGAAAGAATAGTCTCATTTTACA
Organism: Panthera leo; assembly: GCF_018350215.1. Classification (NCBI taxonomy): domain Eukaryota; kingdom Metazoa; phylum Chordata; class Mammalia; order Carnivora; family Felidae; genus Panthera; species Panthera leo. The sequence goes on from NC_056680.1 coordinate 40,225,842, forward strand.
AGATGTAGAAAAATGGTTTATGCCAGCCAGCTCATTTCCAACTAAATGTGGATTAGCACTTTGTAGATTTTGTCACCTCAATCCAGTTGTTATTTCCAGAGCTTAATTTGAGTGGGTCTTGAAAAGGCAGCTGGCATGATTGGGGGTGGGGATGTTCTTTACCAAGGCAGACCTTCACCATGTCTAATCTCCATGTGTGTTCTTGGGAGCAAGCTAGCTCACAGTCCACCCCATAGGTACCGTATATCAGCTTCCAAGTCTCCTAGGACTTGCAAACAGCATGACATATAATTCCGATACTGTATGGGACATGTTTCATGGCTTTGTCACCACAGTCTCCCTAGGAGAATTTAAACATGAAGGTAAAGGATCTATACACTGAAAACTGTAAGATATTGATGAAAGAAATTGAAGAAGACACAAATAAATGGAAAGATACACTATGTTCTTGGATCTTAAGAATTAGTGTTGTGTTAAAATGTCTATACTACCCAAAGGCATTTATAGATTCAGTGAGGTTTCTATCAGAGTTTTAAAAATTCATTTTCTCAAAAAATTTCATTTTTCACAGAAATAGAAAAAGCAATTTTAAAATTAATGTAAAACACAAAAGACCCTCAATAGCCCAAGCAGTCCTGAGAAAAAAGAGCAAAGCTGGAAGCTTCACACTTCCTGATTTCAAACTATACTACAAAGTTGTAGTAATCAAAACAGTATGGTATCAGTGTAAAAAACTGGCACATAGACCAATGGAACAGAATCGAGCCTAGAAATAAACCAAATCAAATTCTTAGAATTACAACACACTCTAGCTCCATCCATGTCATAGCAAATGACAAGGTTTCATTCTTTTTAATGAAATCAAAAGATTTATTCATAATTTCATAGACATTTGGGTTCTTTCCATATTTTGGCTGTCGTTGATAATCCTGTAAACATCAGGGTGCATGTATCCTTTTGGATCAATATTTTTGTATCCTTTGAGTCAGTAAAATAAATCACTCAGAGAAAGACAAATACCATATGACTTCACTCATGTGCAATTTAAGAAACAAAACAGATGAACATATAGGAAGAGGGGAAAAAGGGGGAAAATAAAACATAAGAGACTCTTAATGATGAAGAGACTGAGGTTGATGGAGGGAAGTGGGTGGGGATGGGTTAATCAGGGGATGGGCATTAAGGAGGCCACCTGTGATGAGTACCAAGTGCTATATGTAAGCGATGAATCACTGAATTCTACTTCTGAAACCAATATTAAACTGAAACCAGGTTAACTACCTAGAATTTAAATAAAAATTGAAAAAAATTTTAAATGAACTCTTGGGACTATATCTAAAAAAAGAAATGGTGTTTAAAGACTTTTGTAATGAAACGTGAGGTGTCCTGATGGTACGAGAAACAGCTCTTCAAGTAAACCAGAAATGAGATGATGGATTCAGGTGACGATATTGTCCGTTATTCTGAGTCAGGCAATGTGATACCCTTTGACTTCCTTTCTTCTATTTGATCATTCTGACAACTCCATTGGGCAGGTATTGTTACTCCCATTTTCCAGATGGGAAACCTGAGTGTTGATAGGTTTAGTAATTTGATCAAAGTCATATCGGTCCATTCTTCGTCACTAAGGAGCTGTGATTTTTAGAAGGCTGTGCCACTTTCTTTTCCCTGTCTTCCTCATTTCTAGAATCACGAACTTTGACCAGTAGTTTTGAGCTTGAAACTCAACCACAAACTGGGTGTTTTAAAATGGAAGATATGTATTCTTTCACAATTCTGGAGTCTAGAATCCCAAAATCAAGGTGTCCTCAGGAGCCACATGCCCTCCAAAGTTTCTGGGGGACAGCCCTTCCTTGTTTCTTTTCACTTCTGGTGGCTCCAGACCATCTTTGGCATGTGACTGCATCCCTCCATTGTGTGCCTCCAGCTTCATGTGGCCTTTTTGTCTTCTGTATCTTCTCTTTTATAAGGATGCTTACTGGATTTAGGGCCCACCTGGATTAATCTATGATGATCTTACCTTGAGACCATTAACTCTAAATGGCTTTTATGATGTTTAAGTATGTTCCTTCTATCCCGACTTTGTTGAGGGTTTTTGTTAAGAAAGGATGCTGAATTTTGTCAAATGCTTTTTCTGCATCAATTGACAGGATCATATGGTTCTTATCTTTTCTTTTATTAATGTGATGTATCACATTGATTGATTTGCAAATATTGAACCAGCCCTGCAGCCCATGAATGAATCCCACTTCATTATGGTGAATAATTATTTTTATATGCTGTTGAATTCGATTTGCTAGTATCTTGTTGAGAATTTCTGCATCCGTATTCATCAGGGATATTGGCCTGTAGTTCTCTTTTTTTGCTGGGTCTCTGTCTGGTTTGGGAATCAAAGCAATGCTGGCTTCATAGAATGAGTCTGGAAGTTTTCCTTCCCTTTCTATTTTTTGGAACAGCTTGAGAAGGATAGGTATTATCTCTGCTTTAAATGTCTGGTAGAATTCCCCAGGGAAGCCATCTGGTCCTCGACTCTTATTTGTTGGGAGATTTTTGATAACTGATTCAATTTCTTCCCTGGTTATGGGTCTGTTCAAATTTTCTGTTTCTTCCTGTTTGAGTTTTGGAAGTGTGTGGGTGCTTAGGAATTTGTCCGTTTCTTCCAGGTTGTCCATTTTGTTGGCATATAATTTTTCATAGTATTCCCTGATAATTGCTTGTAGTTCTAAGGGATTGGTTGTAATAATTCCATTTTCATTCATGATTTTATCTATTTGGGTCCTCTCCCTTTTCTTTTTGAGAAGCCTGGCTAGAAGTGTATCAATTTTGTTTATTTTTTCAAAAAACCAACTCTTGGTTTTATTGATATGCTCTACAGTTTTTTTAGATTCTATATTGTTTATTTCTGCTCTGATCTTTATTATTTCTCTTCTTTTGCTGGGTTTGGGGTGTCTTTGCTGTTATGCTTCTCTTTCCTTTAGGTTTGCTGTTAGATTTTCTATTTGGGATTTTTCTTGTTTCTTGAGATAGGCCTGGATTACAGTGTATTTTCCTCTCAGGACTGCCTTGGCTGCATCCCAAAGCATTTGGATTGTTGTATTTTCATTTTCATTTGTTTCCATATATTTTTTAATTTCTTCTCTAATTGCCTGGTTGACCCACTCATTTTCTAGTATGGTGTTGTTTAACCTCCATGCTTTTGGAGGTTTTCCAGACTTTTCCTCTGGTTGATTTCAAGCTTCATAGCATTGTGGTCTGAAAGTGTGCATGGTATGATCTCACCTCTTTTATACTTATGAAGTCCTGTTTTGTGACCCAGTATGTGATCTATCTTGGAGAATGTTCCATGTGCACTCGAGAAGAAAGTATATTCTGTTGCTTTGGGATGCAGAGTTCCAAATATATCGCTCAGTCCGTCTGATCCAATGTATCATTAAGGGCCCTTATTTCTTTATTGATTCTGTGTCTAGATGATCTATCCATTGTTGTAAGTGGAATATTAAAGTCCCCTGCAATTACCGCATTCTTATCAATCAGGTTGCTTATGTTTGTGATTAATTTTTTTATATATTGGGGGCTCCCGTATTCAGTGCATAGACATTTATAATTGCTAGCTCTTCCTGATGGGTAGACCCTGTAATTGTTATATAAAGCCCACAGCTAATATCATCCTCAATGGGGAAAAACTGAGAGCTTTCCCCCTGAGATCAGGAACACGACAGGGATGTCCACTTTCACTGCTGTTGTTTAACATAGTGTGGGAAGTTCTAGCATCAGCAATCAGACAACAAAAGGAAATCAAAGGCATCAAAATTTCAAAGATGAAGTCAAGCTTTCACTTTTTGCAGATGACATGATACTATACATGGAAAACCCGATAGACTCCACCAAAAGTCTGCTAGAACTCCTACATGAATTCAGCAAAGTCGCAGGATACAAAATCAGTGTACAGAAATCAGTTGCATTCTTATACACTAATAATGAAGCAACAGAAAGACAAATAAACTGATCCCTTTCACAATTGCACCAAGAATCATAAAATACCTAGGAATAAATCTAACCAAAGATGTAAAAGGTCTGTATTGCTGAAAACTATAGAAAGCTTATGAAGGAAGTTGAAGAAGATACAAAGAAATGGAAAAACATTCCGTGCTCCTGGATTGGAAGAATCAATATTGTCAAAATGTCAATAGTACCCAAAGCTATCTACACATTCAGTGCAATCCCAATCAAAATTGCACCAGCATTCTTCTCAAAACTAGAAGAAGCAATCCTAAAATTTGTATGGAACCACAAAAGACCCCAAATAGCCAAAGTAATATGGAAGAAGATGACCAAAGCAGGAGGCATCACTATCCCAGACTTTAGCCTCTACTACAAAGCTGTAATCATCAAGACAGCATGGTATTGGCACAAAAACAGACACATAGACCAGTAGAATAGAATAGAGACTTCAGAATTGGACCCACAAACGTATGGCCAACTCATCTTTGACAAAGCAGGAAAGAATATCCAATGGAAAAAAGACAGTCTCTTTAACAAACGGTGCTGGGAGAACTGGACAGCAACGTGTAGAAGAATGAAACTAGACCACTTTCTTACACCATTCACAAAAATAAACTCAAAATGGATAAAGGACCTGAATGTGAGACAGGAAACCATCAAAATCCTAGAGGAGAAAGTAGGAAAACACCTCTCTGACCTCAGCCACAGCAATTTCTTACTTGACACATCTCCAAAGGCAAGGGAATTAAAAGCAAACATGAACTATCGGGACCTCATGAAGATAAAAAGCTTCTGCACTGCAAAGGAAACAACAAAACTAAAAGGCACCTGACAAAATGGGAAAAGATATTTGCAAATGACATATCAGACAAAGGGCTAGTATCTAAAATCTACAAAGAACTCACCAAACTCCACACCCGAAAAACAATTAATCCAGTGAAGAAATGAGCAGAAAACATGAATAGATACTTCTCTAAAGAAGACATCCAGATGGCCAACAGGTACATGAAAAGATGCTCAATGTCACCCCTCATCAGGGAAATACAAATCAAAACCACACTGAGATACCACCTCACGCCAGTCAGAGTGGCCAAAATGAACAAATCAGGAGACTATAGATGCTGACGAGGATGTGGAAAAACAGGAACCCTCTTGCGCTGTTGGTGGGAATGCAAACTGGTGCAGCCACTCTGGAAAACAGTGTGGAGGTTCCTCAAAAATTAAAACTATATCTACCCTATGACCCAGCAACAGCAGTGCTAGGAATTTACCCAAGGGATACAGGAGTGCCGATGCATAGGGGCATCTGTACCCCAATGTTTATAGCAGCACTCTCAACAATAACCAAATTATGGAAAGAGCCTAAATGTCCATCCACTGATGAATGGATAAAGAAGTTGTGGTTTATATATACAATGGACTACTACTTGGCAATGAGAAAGAATGAAATATGGCCATTTGTAGCAACATGAATGGAACTGGAGAGTGTTAAGTGAAATAAGTCATACAGAGAAAGACAGGTAACCATATGTTTTCACTCTTATGTGGATCCTGAGAAACTTAACAGAAGACCATGGGGGAGGGGAAGGGGGAAAAAAAGTTACAGAGAAGAAAGGAGGCAAACCATGAGAGACTCTTAAAAACTGAGGATAAAGTGAGGGTTGATGAGCGGTGGGAGGGAGGGTGGGCATTGAGGAGGGCACCTGTTGGTTTGAGCACTGGGTGTTGTATGGAAACCAATTTGACAATAAATTTCATAATAAATAAATAAGTAAGTAAGTAAATAAGAGACCCTTAACTCTAACTTCAAAGATTCTTTCCAAATAAGGTCACATTCACAGGTTTGGGGGTTAGGACATGGACATAACTTTCAGGGGCTACCATTCCATCCCTACACTGTGCCTCTGTTACCCAATCAGAGAAGGAAGAAACTGAAGAACACTGTGATGCTTCTAGCCAGTCCTGAAATAGTGCAACTCCCTTCTCTGTGTTAAGACAGTGGCATTGAAAAAGGTGAGGAAGAAATAAGACATCATGACGGAGGAAAGAGAGCTGTTTCATTCATGGCTTTCAGAGTCACCTGGTTTCCCTGACGGCACTGTAGTGCCAGTCTCACGGTCGAGTCACCCGCCTACACACCTGCCTTCCGTGCCCATGGCACACAGGTTTCTTAGAAAAGCTACCCTCGAACTGCCTTAATAGGCAGCGCACCCCACATCTTCAGAATTCTCCCCAGGTCTTCAGCCGTTTCCCAATGGGCTGCCCCCTCTAAAACAAACGAAGTTATCATTCAGGAAGGGCCTCCTGATATCCTCAGATTTGCATACCCAGATGAGGCTGCAAAGCCATTTATCTCTCGAGAGCAGCCTGCTGTGGTCCCTTTTATTTTTTTATGGGATTGTCCTTAAATGGGTGATTAGTTTGGGGTGATTTATAAATGCTTCAAGCTTGGCAATTTCCTCCTTAATGAGTGGACAGATTTGTGTCTGGCTTTAAGCAGCCTTGGTTTTTGTTGTTTGAGCATGTTCGCCTCCCCCACCCCTCTCCCCCGCAGCCCCCACTCGGAGTTGGCTTCAGCCTCAGTCAGCTTGATCTTTCACCACAGTCTCCCAGCATTTAAAATCTGCCCGTCTTTGGCCATTTATTTTTTTGGAAAGGCAGAAAATGAGACACACATGGCTTCTTCTTCTCGTTCCCCTCTCATTCAGGCACAAGAGGGAATTGCACTGACCTTGGCTCTGTTATTTATCCTTGCTGGGCCTTGGTTTACTCATTGGAAGGCAGAAAAATGACAGAATCTTGTTCTGTCTTAGGGGTTGTTTGAGAATGGAATTAGCTAACGTTAGGAAACTGCTTAGCGCCCTTCTCTGTTCCTGGTTAGCCCTTGATGAATGTTACCTGCTGTTTTTCCTGTTTTGATGATATGGCACGAGGCAAGCATGAAAAGTGAGGACCCTTTGAGCTTGATGCTCCTAAACCCCATTTTATCTACTTACCATTACTCATTCTTGGCCTCTGTACAGTGAGGCTTATCTGTGGTGATTCCAGCTTTCTCCCTCACTGTGATGATACACCCTCACTTGCTCGGTTACTGCATTATATTTTGCTTTGTTCTATTTTTAATTTAATTTTTAGGCTTGCTGAAGTAATAAATGTACAGCAGAAGTCACCTTCCCCTTCCTGGGGCTCCCTTTCTGGAGGCAAAATTACTTTCATCTTTTTTAGCTATTTTCCGCAATTGGCTACTTCTACATTTTTAAGAAATAAAGTTACATTGTTGTTTCTTGACTTAGGTTTTTTAGACTATTTACAGTCTTCCTAAAATGGAAGATGATAGATTCAATTTTTATATACTCTCCCACACAGACACAAACCCTCACATAAGCTTCCCTTTTCCTCATTTTTCCATTGCTGTTACATCATAATTTGGGGTCACATTCCTATTGTGTACTCTTATTATTTTCATTATGTAGACATTGTTGACTGCTGAGCCGTGCAGTGAATGATACAGTTAACTCTTCCTGTCCTCTACAACCTGGATAATTGCTTTCATTACTTATTTTAATTTGCTTAGCTTTCTGGGTACTTGTCACGAATTTTTTTTCTCAACTACTCTGGTAAAACATTAAGACCATTTTTAATATAGACCAACACATCAGATAAACCATCAGTTTTATTTCCTGAGAATCACTATTCTGTACCAACCCGACCTGGTTGTCCCATGAGCCAGCTGCATGATTATCTTCCAGGGACTCCCTTTCCTCTTGTGATTGGTGTTCTCTTTCCTGGACCTGATGGAAATTATTCTTGGTTTACTCACTCATTTCAGTGTCCCAAATCCTCTAGCATCCTGGTGAGACAAGATGTCTGGAACACCAACAATATGAATGCTAGACATTGGGGGAAAAGACGTTTTATTGTTATTACTTTTGATTAACACTTTATTTGGGTGTGTAATTCTGGGTTGGAAGTAATTCTCAGAAAATTCGAGGCCTTGCTCTGTTGCCTTTCAGCTTTCAAGTTTGTTGTTGAGAAGTCTAATGCTGATTTTTTTTAAATTTAATTTTTCTTTTTTTTTGAGAGAGAGAGAGAGCAAGCCAGGGAGAGAGAGAATCCCAAGCAGCCTCTGCACTGTGAGCGCAGAGCCCAGCACGAGGTTCCATCTCATGAACTGTGAGATCATGACCTGAGCAGAAACCAAGAGTCAGATGGTTAACCAACTGAGCCACCCAGGTGCCCCCTAATGCCGATTTTTTATCTTTTATGGGTGACATGCATGTGTTTATATGTATATATGCATATATATGCCTCTCAGAAAGTCCTTAGGTATGTAGGTATATGTGTACATACTTGTGTGTGTGTTTTAGGAAGTCCTCTGCCTTCTTAGTCCATCGTGCTCTAAAACTGTCCTAATGATTAAAGTGGACTTTTAGCTGCTTGGTCTGGGGATCCATGAGCTTTTTCATTCTAAAAATTCATTTTCTGTTGCTCTTGAATATTTTCTAGTTTTATGCATTGGTAGATCCCCTTCCCTTCTTTCCTTTTTCCTATTTACTCCTTCTGGGCCTCCCATTTTGGACTCTTTAGACTGAGCCTCTAATTTTATTGAATCTCTTCTACTTCCTGTATATTTTATCTTTTATTATACTTCCCAAGAGATTCTTCTCAACTGTTTCTTCCACTTCTTGAACTATTATTTTTCTATTATAAGTTTCTAGATAGTCTTTGTTATTCTGAAAATGTTTCCTTTTATAGAATTCTGGTTTTGTTTCCTGGATATGATATATATATGTGTGTGTGTGTATATATATATATACATATATATGTATATATATATATGTACATATGTAGACATAGGTATATATATACATATATATGTACACATATATACATATATACATATATATGTATATACATATATGTATACATACATATACATACATATACATATATATATTATATACATATATATATATATATATATATATATATATATATATATATATATATATTATCTCTGTAAGTATGGTGATTAGGGTATTTGGAAATTTAATTCCATTTCATGTACTATATATTTTTTCCTACTTTACCCCAATCTATTTGTTTTGGTACTAAGCTTTCATTTTTGAAGATTTATCCACGAATCTGGTTGTCGTTGATTGCTCATTCATATTTTAAGAAGTAGGGAAGAAGCTGATTGAAAGTGGAGTGGGTATACTTGTGTATGTGTTTGAAGTAAGTGTGCATGTTGAGATGAGTGTGCAGCATTTCATATTTGTCTCTGTGTGTGTGTATGTATGTTTGGCTTATGTATGTTTGGGATATATGTGTATATGTGTCTTTGGGATATATGTGGGGGAGGAGTACCTATTTGTATATTTTTAGAGTACATGTATGCAGAGTATCTGGAGTGTGTGACTCTTGTGTGGGTATGCCTGTGTGTTTGGAGTGTGTGTTTCGTGGGAAGAGATTGGTGGCTTAACTGTAAGGTAAGCAGGTGGATTCCAACTGTTTTGTCTTGATAATCCTTAAATGTCTACCCCTGGAGATTTTTTTTCTCTTGTATCATTCAGTTTCTCAACTTGGGAATCCTTCAGTCTTCTACCTTGGGAAGTATAGACTCAGCTCCCAAGATGATTCTAGGAGCCACAGGGGGCTCATGATTGGTGTGCACACGTTTACTGCATCCCCCTTTTCTGTTCATGGCCTCATCTGACTCTTTGCTGTGCCTTGAGTTTTCATGATGGGAAAGCATGTCTGGTTTGGTATTTCCAGATAAAAGGATCCCCTTGACGCTAGAGGTCAGGATGGGTCCTAGCCTAGCACTGAGGTGTTGGGGATGGTCCCCTGGAAATCTAACTGTCCTTTTCACAAACTTTGAGCTAATTCTCCTCTTTTCGGCCTCACCCTCTGCACCTCCCTTTTGAGACCACTAGTACCTCAGCTCCCAAGTCCCTTGTGAGATTCAGCATTACAGACTGGCATCCTTGTTGCCTCCCTCCCCACCCGTACAACCGTTTCTGTGTTGAGAAAAAAAATGGTGTTTGTTGTTTTCTTTCAACTATTGGCATCTTATCTTCTGTTCTCTTTGTCCTTGTGAGTTTATAGCTTTTTGTACCTTTATAGTATCTTACTGAGATTTTGGAAGGAACAGAAATAACTGCATGAGTTCAATCACTGCTTTCCAAAAGTCTCACTCGTTGCGAACTTACCATGAGGTCCTTACATCTCCAAGGAATGTGACAGAAAGTGGGGGTGACATACATTTCTAGATGGATATATATAAATAGATATTTTTGCAAGGCTCTGTGCATTATGGTGGCCTGTACAAATGTGTTTCTTTCGACGTACATTTTCTGAGCATCTACCATATGGCCAGACATTGTTTTAAAAGGGGACGGGGGGAATGCAGAGGCTAGCAGACATCTCTGCTTTGAAGAAAATCACATTCTAGACAGTGGTAGGAGACAAAATACAAACACTGTCGGGTGGTTTTAAGTACTATGTGGAGAATAAAATATGTGAGTGCTGGAAAGTTACCAGAGGACTAGTTTACGTTGGGTAGTCAGGGCAGGCCTCCGTGGAAAGAAGATATTTAAACTGTTCTCTGACTGGGGCGCCTGGGTAGCTCAGTTGGTTAAGCATCCAACTTTAGCTCAGGTCATGATCTCACAGCTCATGCGTTCGAGCCCCATGTCGGGCTCTGTGGTGACAGCTCAGAGCCTGGAGCCTGCTTCAGATTCTTTGTCTCCCTCTCTCTCTGCCTCTTCCCCATTCTCTCTCTCTCTCTCTCTCTCTCTGTCTCTCAAAAACTAAACAAACGTTAAAAAAAAATTTTTAAACCGATTTCTGATTGACCAGAAGGAGCCAGCAGTACCAAGGCCAGGGGCAAGGGCAACATGGACACTGGCAGTAGCTGGAGCAAAGGCTCTTCGGTGGAAACTGATGGCATGAAGAAGCATAAAGAAGGATGGCTGGTTGGGACTCAGCAAGTTTTCGTTGGCGGGGGTAGAGGAGGGGATGTAGCATGATTTGACTGCAGCTTTTGTAAGCTCACTCTGGCTACTCGTTCTGGAGCAGAAAGGAAGGTAGGGGCCAGGATGGAATCCACAAGGTCTGTTGGAAACTGTTTCAGTAACTCAGAGAGAGGTGCTGATGGCTTGGCCAGATGGCAGGGATAGGGCTAAGTTGTTTTGGCAGCCCAGAATGCAGGACTTACAGTTGGACTGGATATGGAAAGAGAATAATCAAGAATAATGTTGGCATTTTTGGTTTCTTTGGGAGAATCTGAGGAGCAAGTTTACAGAAAAGAGCAATTTTGATGGTTCTCGAATATGAATTTTAAAAAATCTTGGTATTACAGTATAAGCTATATACAGAAAAGCCCAACCATTCTCAGTTTTTACCAAGTGAACACATTCACATAAACACCATGCAGATCAAGACAGAGAGCATTACCAACCCCCAGGTTATGTTAATTTTGAGACTGGGGTGTCTTCCATAGCCAAGTGGGGTATTAACTGTCTGGAGGTAAAAGTTGGGAGCCATTGGCCTATAAATGGTATTTACAATTGTGGGACTCGATGAAACGAAGAGCCCAGGTTTTCTGCTGAACCCAGAACCCAGAACCCAGGTTTTCTGCTGTTGCACCATGGGTAGTGTGGATAGTTGGATTGAGAGTCCAGGGGCAGGATCACACTAGACCCCTGGGTAGCAGCTGTTAGGTAGGCGAGACCAGAGACCATGGTGGGCTGGAAATCAAGAGAGGGTTTTGAGAAGAGCACGACCAGATACACTGAAAGGTGCTGAGAGACTTGGAATAACGAGGTCCGAGAAGGTTCTCTGGCCCCGTTAGCGTGAGTGTCCCTAGTGATGCTGAGGCATGGCTTCACTTGTGGGACAGCTGTCCAACTGAATCACTGAAGAAGGAAACTAGTTGTGAGGAAGTTGAGCCAGCAGTATGACACAGAAAGAGACTATCCAGTGAGAAGGGGACCACTGGAATGTTCTGGTGTGTATAGGGGGTTCTGGGACTAAGTGAGATTTTTTTCAAGACTGAGAAATGTTTTCCAAGTATGTTTACTCTTGGTAATGATCCAGTAACAGGCTGAGAGTGAGGTGGGAAGGAACGGGTCTGAGCTCTAAAGAAAGGCAAGCCTCCAGAGTACACATTTATTTTAAGCAATAACATTTTCCTGTTAGAACAGAAATTGTGAGCTGAGAGGGGGTTCTATATGCAGGTCAGCTGATGGGCACAGTGGTAGGGTTCTCATCTTACTGTTTCCATTTTCTTCCTGAAGTATCAGCAAGGGCTTTGGGTCAGAGGAGAGAAGGAGATGTGCAGACAATGGTGCAGACAGGAGAGAAGTGGAGGGTGGGGACGGAAGAGAAGGTAGGAAAGAGCCATAGAGACCCTTGGAAAGAAAACACACCAGAGAGGTGCAATCAGCTTGGAAGTTCTCGGTGTCCTCCTGAGACCTGCATGTAGGAATCTCTAGTGAGACCAGCCGGCATAGTGGTAGCTTTCTTTCCTGTACCCATGTTCAAGTGCTTGGGTGCCCCATTGGAGTAGGCAGGGGGAATATCATCAACAACATCACTTAGTACTGGCAACAACCCCACCAGGGGTGAGGTAAGCTGCCCGGGGACACAGCTCATCTGTCATGGAGCAGGACTCCCTTCTGACTCTACAAGCAGTGCCATTCTGTCCTGTAGAATTGCTGTCACAGAGTGAAGACGGAAGGCAACCTAAGCGTCAGAACAGGGACTTCCTCAAGTGTGGTGCTTTATGGTTTTTCTTCTGAGAAGAGTCCCTCTTTTTTTCCAGCAGGAAGTAAAACTACAGGGTGCCTGGGTGGCTCAGTTGATTGAGCATCCGACTCTTGATTTCAGCTCAGGTCGTGATCCTAGAGTTGTGGGATTGAGCTCCATGTCAGTTTCCATGCTGAGCATGGAACCTGCTTAAGATTTTCTCTATCTCTTCGTCTGCCCCTTCCCCCCTCCCTCTCCCTCTGTCTCCAAAAGAAAGTGGCGGGGGGGGAGTAAAACCAAGAAGAAAAGATGTGGGAAGACAAACTCATTTCCAGCTCCTTGCAGGTCTAATTGTCAAAGACGGTCATGTTTAGTTTGCTTCCATTTGCACAGGATCAGTTTGCCAAGCACATCTTAACATGATTTGTGAATTATTCCACATGCTGTGTCATCTGTCTTTGTTACCTTCTCGACTGACAGGGACAGTAATGAGTTCAGTCTATCAGGATAGTGGGGAACTCTGGTCCCCAAGTCACATACGCTCAGCCTGCTTCTGCTTTCAGCCAAAGCCACGAGGGCTGTTGTGTGGGAGTGCAAGTGCAGCTTGAACCATGTGCTCCGCCTTGAGCGTGCCCATCTCTACGTTGTGCCCCAGGGCCTTGCTGTGAGGGCTCATTCACCTGGCATGCATGGTACCCAGAAGCATTTATATGCATGCACAGACACAGGTGTGTGTATGTGTGTGTTATTGCCCCTGAGGCCAACCTGAAACCAAGGGGAGTTGGGATGTCCTGGCCCTGCCACCTTTCTAGACACTTCTGGGAGGCATGCCATTTGCTCAGGAGGTCCCAGGAGCGTGGAGCCCCTGGTGCTCACAGAAGTACCCATGACAGTTGCCTCTTACATTGACTTTCTCTCCCCCCCTACCTCCCCCGCCTTGCTCTTCCTGCCCTTTCTCCTATTTTCTGAGATTTCTTTCCAGATGAACCCCTATCCCGAAGTCCCTGTCCCAGGTTCTTCTTTCAAGAAAACTTCAGATACAGACTTGGGCAATGATTCTTTTAGAGTTACTCTCACAAAAATGAAAACATTTCAGGATGGTGTAGGTGAATTTGACAAGGGACAGGGTGGGTAGAAAGAAAAATATAAGCTGCTGTAGAGAAAGGGGTTAAGAGCTTGGGCTTTGGAGTCTGATAGACATGGGACCCTGAGGACTCTGCCCCATGTAGGTTAGACATTAGACAAGTGACATAAACTCTCTGAGCCTCCCTCTTCACATCTTTAAAATGGGCATGATGGGGGGGGGCACCTGGGTGGCTTATTCGGTTAAGCTTCTGACTTCAACTCAGGTCATGATCTTGTGGTCTGTGGGTTCGAGCCCCGTGTCGGGCTCTGTGCTGACAGCTCAGAGCTTGGAGCCTACTTCAGATTCTGTGTCTCCCTCTCTCTCTGCCCCTCCCCCTCTCATGCTCTGTCTCTCTCTGTCTCAAAAATAAAATAAAAACTAAAAGAAACAATTTTTAAATGGGCATGATGGGTAAGGGTTTCCCAACAGAGATGCACATAGAAGCGTGGAGTTCTTGTTAGATATGCAGATTCCCGGCTCCCATCTCACGGAGGTGGAGTGGCTCGGTCAGTCTCTTCCACTTGTAGCCCCAGCATTTCTCCTGCAGGCTGTGTGCCCACCACGCCCTGAACAACGCTGTCCTGGAATCGTGTTAGATGGGGTAGAGCCCTGTGCATGGGGAGAAGGGGAAGAATTTCCTATATCACCTACCAAAGCCCTGCTAAATGCTCGTGGTGAGGTTGATAGGGAAGGTTTATCATCATTGTTCTTAAGGCGCCACCTTCAATTACTGCACCATGCCCATCACCTGCAACCTTCTTTCTCCAGAAAAGAAACAGGAATCGGAAGAGTAGGTGGTGTCTGTGGCAACCACCCAAGGAGGGAACAGATAACTGGGTGACCCTGGGCAGTCAGTTCCCAGGCTCCAGTTCCTGCGGGGCAGACAAGGATGTCTGTCAGCTCTTACACAAGGAGAAGAAGCCCCCACCGCTGCTTGCCGTGGGTTCCTGAGGGTCTCCAGAAGGGGGTGCCCCGTGTGTTCGTCACCAGCCCAAGAGGGGCACCAGCTCTCTCGCCGAGATGTGCTGGGAGTTGATCTTAGCACAATGTTTATCTCCTCATGTAAACCAATCTAGCTGGTTAGAAAAACAAGTTTTATTGCATTCTTAGTGCACTTAGCTGGCTGGTCTCCTATAAAACCATCTGTCTGATGATAGAAATAACTTATCAGTATAAACGCTGGATAAATTGGATTAAGAAATCACCGTGTGCTGAGGAAGTGGACAGAATACATTTAGAAATGGAAGAGAGGATACCAAAAAAAAAAAAAAAAAAAAAAAAAAAAAAACCCAACCAGGGAGTGAGAATGGAGTGGTGGCTGAGCCCAGCTGTAAGTCCCAATTCCTCTACTTGACTAGCTGTGTGACTGAGGGCAGGTTACTTGACTTCTCTGTGCCTCAGCTTACACATAAAAAGGAGAATTCAGTGAGAGAATATATGTATTAATAGTCCTTGCAGCCATGTCTGCAAATACTAAGAGTTCAGTAATGTCAAGTTATGGGAAAATTGTGGACATGTTGAGGTATGTGCTCTGCAGGGCTGGGACCGGGGTGAGTAGTGTGAGGGATGCCAAAAAGCTCAGTAATCAAGGTAAATAGTCCTTTCATGTAGTGTTTTTAAACCTCAAAATCCATGATGAACAAGTACCAATTAAAAAAAAATTTTTTTAACGTTTATTCATTTTTGAGAGAACAGAGAGTGAGTGGGGGAGGGGCAGAGAGAGAGGGAAACACAGAATCTGAAGCAGGCTCCGGGCTCTGAGCCATCAGCACAGAGCCCAATGTGGGGGTTGAAGCCACAAACCAAGAGATCATGACCTGAGCCCAAGTCGGACACTCAACCAACTGAGCCACCTAGGCGCCTCCCAAAATTTTAAATAAAAACATGATGTGACCCTACAATTGTACTACCCTGCCTCACTTACCTTATGCTAATCCTGGCCCTGGACTTCCAATAAAACTTTATTTACAAAAACAGGTGACCAGCACAAGGGCTGTAGTTTGCTGCTTTTAATTTTTATTTAATTTTTTTAAGTTTATTCAGTTATTTTGAGAGAGAGAGAGAGAGAGAGAGAGAGAGAGAGAGAGAGAGAGAGAGAGACAGAGCAAGCAGGAGAAGGGCAGAGAGAGGGAGAGAGAGAATCCCAAGCAGTCTTCGTGCTGTCACTGTGGAGCCTGATCCAGGGCTTGAACTCATGACTATGAGATCATGACCTGAGCCCAAAAGAAGAGATGGACACTTAACTTAAGCCACCCAGGTGCCCCTGATGCTTTTAATTTTTAAAAAGGATTGCACTAAAATGTTATTTACCCTTACTACTGTTTTTTGGCACCCCCTTATATTTTGTACCCCAGGTGCATGTCTCACCTGTCTCACCCTAGTCCCCATCCTGGATATTCTCTCTGTGACTCTCAGAGAAATTCTAGATCATAGAGTCATGCTATGAGCTCTCTGAGGCTCTCAGAGGCAAACCAGAGTTTCCCATTTAGCCAGAAGATAGGAACTATTAATCGAGTACATGCATGTGACACTTTGTGGGGAGTGGCAGGCTGCAGGGATGGCTCTGAGGTCACCTTAAGGCAAAACTCCCAGTCTAGAAAGAGAAAGATCTGCTTTCACACATTCTCTTTGCACCCACAAAGTCTATTTTTGAAGTTAAGTGCAGGGGGCGGGGGGGGGGGGGGGGGGGAGGGACAAGCAGAGGCCAGGAGAAAGCTGGATGAAAAACTCCAGGACCAAGAGTTTCTGCCTTTTTCTTTGTTGTTTTAACCTTCTCGGTGCTCTTCCAAAGGAAGCATTTGTCAGTGCTGCTATCAACTTTAGTGCCTGGTGTTTATAGCTCTGGATTTAATAGGAAGGACATAAACATATACTTTTCATCCATTTTCACTGTTGTGCTCCCAGCTCAGACAACAGTTAGGATTATCATAACCCTTTGGAGGGAGCTATTACGGGGCCCGTGGTTTATTCCTTTCCTACCAGGGCCATAAAGACTGTGCCTCGGTGTTCAGAGACACACCATTAATGCCTCCCGGTCGTTATCCGAGGCCCCCACCCCACCCCATTTGTTAGGATTAATCCCCTTTTCAAGGCTTAAAGTCAACCAGTTTTTACCTCTCCCCTGACAGTTGCTCAGACATTGCAGGGCCTGTGTATAAGACTTAGGCTGTGGACTAACCTTTCCTGAGGGCAAATAAGTTAGGGCTTGGAATTTTTGCTCATTGGGCCCTTTGGCTAGAGCGGGGGCACTTCTGTGTCATTTAGACCCAGAATGCTGCCGACACAGCCACTCACTCCAGAGAGCCAGGGAGAAAATGAGCTTTCTTGCAGACTTAGCCACCAGCAGCCAGTGTGATCTGAGCCAGGCCAGTTAACCAGCCTGGGCCTCCTGCCAGTGGGTGGAAAATTCGGTCAAAGGTGGGTTGTTACCAGCCTGGGAAGACTGTATGTCTAGGAGAAAGGCAATGCTGCCGGGGGGCAGTGATCTGAATGCCCCATCACAATTCGCAAGCCAGGGGACCATGACAACAGATTGTCTAGCTTTGCAGAGGATCTAGCAAGGGACAGAGTCCTTCCACTGTTAGGACTCTGAGCAAAGTATATATGAAATGTCTCAAATGAAAAAGGAGAACACAGACACAAACACAGACACAGACATAGTGCGCATACACACAGATGCACCAAGCAGCCATCCTTTCTTAATGAGGAAATTCTGACACAGCACAAAGAAAAGGTTGGTTTTTTATTATTTCCATACTGATCTTTGACTTGCTGGGGAGTTGTTTCTTTGAATGGAAGTGAGTTTTGTGACATCCGGGAGGACAAAAAAACTATTCAGTAGTTTTTTTGTTTTTTGTTTTTTTAACATTCAATTTATTAAAACTATAATCTTCCCTCACACTTTTTAATTCCAGTTTCTAAATCTCATGATCCTATTTATAAGTCTCGTATTTTAGCAATCTCATTAAAGGAGATTTTGTTTATTATTTAAGCTCATTTATTAAACTTAGTTAATTAAGCCTTTTTAAACATTTTAAACTTAATTTCTGAGCTAACTATATTTAGCTTCCTTTTTAAAAACTTCATTGTATTGTATGCATTTTCAAAACTTTCCAATTAGTCACCCAGTTCCTATAACTCTAATAAATTAAACTTACCTAAATATGGTTTTAAGATCTCTTAAGTGTTTCAGTACTGTTTTAAAAATAGATCAGAGCAGTTGCAAGCTTATGTTAATCAAGTGTCTGTTTCAGACAGGAATTTGTAAGAGTGATTGATTAACTCCCTCAAACTTATTTCTCACAAAAAATTTACGCAAGAAAGTAAGCAAAGATTTTCCAATGTAAAAAAATTATATGGGTTTATTGCTTACAGACCTTCCTTTACTTCTAAATCTTTATTTAAAAGATGCTTACCTGGGAAACATATATCGTTTCACAAATTCAGGTTCCTAAAATTCCCCAGCGATCAGAGATACCAGCTGGAATGTGGATTAGACTCATGTCATGTCCCTGATGGGCACAGTCCACACCAGGGTCTCCGTAACTCAGTCTACTGATCCCACAGATCCACTCAGACTGTGTTGGATTTTGTGCTTCTCTGACCTTTTAAAATATTTGAATTTGGTAGAACTCTGCACTTGGAATCATACATATTTTTATTGATACTAAAATTAATATCTTAGCGGCTTCTATATTTCACAAGGCTGTATTTGACTCATGAATACTGTTATGAACTGAATTCTGTGTCCCCCCCCCCAAGTCTTTTACACATTTCATTTATTTGTATAAATGAAAAAAAGATATGTTGAAATCCTCTCAGTACCTCAAAACATGACATTATTTGGAGAGATGGTCTTTACAGAGGTAATTAAAATGTGATTATCAGGGTGGGCTCTTATCCTTTAGGACTAGTGTCCTTATCAGTGGGGAAGCTTGGACACAGAGACAGACCTATACAGTGGGAGGATAATGTGAAGATGGTCCTGTGACGTTGGAGTCGGGACTGAGTGATGCACCGACAAGCCAAGGGGCGCCCGAGCCCTTCAGCAGCTGGGAGACAGGCGTGGAACAGATCCTGTCGTAG
Source organism: Panthera leo (assembly GCF_018350215.1). Taxonomy (NCBI): domain Eukaryota; kingdom Metazoa; phylum Chordata; class Mammalia; order Carnivora; family Felidae; genus Panthera; species Panthera leo. The sequence goes on from NC_056680.1 coordinate 40,244,806, forward strand.
CACCTGCCCCAGGGAGCGTGGCCCTGCCAACATCTTGATTTCAAACTTTTGGCCTCCCAAACTATAAGAGAACGATCTTCTGTGGCTTTAAGCCACTCCATTTGTATTGTTGTGTATTGTTGTGGCCGTCCTAGGAAATTAATCTACCTACTGAGGCTATCACTCCTATGACCCTTTGTTTCTGCCACTTGGAAGGATTTACCACAGCTTCAGAGTAAGTTGACTCCATTTTGTTTTTAAAAATGACATTCTGGGGTGTCTCAGTCAGGCATCTGCGTCTCATTTTCGACTCAGGTCATCATCTCACCGTTCATGAGTTCGAGCCCCTTGTCAGGCTCTGTGTTGGAAGCGTGGAGCCTGCTTGGGCTCCAATAAATAAATAAATTTTAAAGAAAAGTTTAAATGAATAAACTTTAAGAAATTACTAAAATAAGAGAAAATAAAAAATAAATAAAAATCTCCTTCTACCTCACCCTGCCCTTCGTTCTTCTTGTTGCTGTCTCCCAGCAACAATACTATCCCCGTTGGATAAATACTGTCCCCATTGGATAAGTATTGTCCCCCTTCGAAGAAGCAGTGTCCACTCTGACTCTTCATGACTGACCTCCCTTATGGACTTGTGAGTGCTCTTTCCAGTCTGACGTTGTCTTGTTCAGATCCTTGTTCATTGTTTATTTGTTCTCTCCTCTCCCATCCCACCAGGATGTTAGTTCCAGGAGGCTAAGGACCTCACCTGAATTGATGCCTGCCTATATCTCTGGTATCTAGAACAGTTGCTTGGTACATAATAGGCATCTGATGAATATTTATCCTTTGCTGAGCTTAGAGCAAGTTCAAGATAATAAAATAGTTCCCCGCCAGTAGTTACTCGATACTTTAAGTTCTTCTTCTCCTTTCTCCATCTCCTTGGAAGATATCAGTGGAAAACCCAACTCCTCTCCCTCTCTTTCCTCTCTCCCAGCTCTCCCTTTCTTCCTCTTCCCTTCCTCTTTTCTAGTGTCCCTCTTTTTATTCTCCTTCCATGACAAGAAGCATCTTCCATATCCTAGGCACTGTGCCAGGTATTGGCAGGTCCTTATGCAGCTTAGATTTATTGGGGTGACAGACATTAAATTAATTGTTAGCATTTTAATTAATGTTAGGAAGGAAAATCCCAAGATGGTGTGTGTGCTTATGATGCGGGACCTTCCTTAGTCTGGAGGGTGTGTGTGGATGGCAAAGCTTCCTTGAGAAGATGACATCTTAGCTGCAGACTAAAAGTAGAGGAGCAGTTACCAGGGAAAGAGATGAGGAAGAAGATTCTAGAAAATGGAACAACATCTGCAAAGGTCCTGAGTGGCAAAGAATGCTGTGGAAGAGATGAAAGTAGGCATGTGTGGTTGAAACATGGGTAAGGCTGAAGAGGGAAGTTGAAGGAGTCATGTTAAGGATGTGGGGGCTTTTCATAAGAGCAGTGGAAGCATGGGGTTTAGGCTGAGTGAGGTACATGACCAAATTTGTGTTTAAATTTTTTTTAATGTTTATTTATTTTTGACAGAACATGAGCGGGGGAGGGGCAGAGAGAGAGGGAGACACAGAATCCGAAGCAGGCTCCAGGCCCTGTGTTGTCAGCACAGAGCCCGACGCGGGGCTCGAACTCACGGACCGTGAGATCATGACCTGAGCCAAAGTCGGACGCCCAACCGACTGTGCCACCCAGACACCCCCCAAATTTGTGTTTAAAAGAGATTATTTTGACTGCCTCAAGGAGGAAGCATGCACAGGATGTGCAAAATTGAATTTGGGAGGCCAGTTAAAAGACTACAGCAGTGGCCTTGCTGAAAAATCCTGGTGGCTTGGACACTGTGTAGCCTCCGTTTTAACAGACAGCCATTTGTGTAGATGACATTTTCTAGGTTGTCAAGTGAATGGATCTCCTAACACATTCTATACAGCCAGGCAGTATAACAGTTGGCACAGCCTTCTTGGAAGGGGTGTCTCTCAAAATGGAAAAAGATTTTGTGGGGCATCTGTGTGGCTCAGTCAGTGAGCATCTGACTCATGATTTCAGCTCAGTTCATGATTCCAGGGTCATGGGATCAGGCCCTTCATCAGGCTCCATGCTGAGCAAGGAGCCTGCTTAAGATTCTCTCTTTCTCCCTCCTCTGCCCTTCTCCCTTGCCGATGCTCTCTCTCTCTAATTAAAAAAAAATTTTTTTTTTTTGCAGTACCACTTGTGGAATTGTTAAAGAATGAAAGAATGGAACAGAAGTGCAAAGATGAGTCTAGTGAGTTTACTGCAGTGCTGGTTATGATAGCCAAACATTGGATGGCCCTTCCCATCTTCCCATGGTATGACTGAACATGTGTGTAGCCATGTGATGGTACACTCTATACTTCTGAGCATTGATGCAGATATTCGTTCGTTGACTTGGGAGAGTGCACTATCATTTTTTAGGGCAAAAACAAGGTTACAAGAGTTAGAATCCTATTTCTTTGAACAGACAAGTGTGCTCTGGCTTTTCAACAAACATAGGAACATTTCTTCCGGTATTTTCTTAGGCAAGAAACTATATGCTTGCTCTTATTCAGGCATGAAAAAAAGAAAGGACTGGTTGGGGGATGGTGTAGTAGGTGTCTTGCTGCGACACAGAGCTGAGGCAAAGTGACCTCGTGAGGTCACTCTCACTCATGCCATTGGTTTTAGGACTATCCTTGCAGGCTACAGGAAATCCTAAACACGTTTTGTTGTTTGTTTAAAGTGGTGCTCTCAATTTCATGAGTACTCAGCAAAGAATGCTGGCTCTGGAATGAGCCTTGAGAGTGTACCCCACTCTGTATGGGACTTTAATAGGCTGTCGACCCTTGCTGAAGGTTGACATCCTCATTAATGCAAAGGCACATATTTCAGAGGGTTTTCTAAGTGCTAGCTGAGATTCAGAAGTTTAGCTCAATGCCTGGTTGCTCACTAAACACTGAGAAATTGTTATTGCTGTTCTCTCAGTACGTACCTGCTCCCAGACACCTGAAAGGTTCCAGTTTTAATTGACTTCTGTTGGAGACCACATTCAAGAAAGGATGGTGGGGACATAAAAACACTGGGTATAAGTATGAGGCCTGGCTTTTTCAAACTCTGAGCTTTCCATGAATCCTTTTAGCACCACTCAGCCCTACTGGACTAAGTTGCTTTAACTATAAAAATAGAAGGCTAGGTTGAGCAAGCTTCCATGTCTATAAATCTGTGACTGCATGGCCTAAGGCACTGATAAAACTTATGTGACTTTCTTGTTGAGACTTCCAGGTAGAGACCATTATCTGTGTGCCCTTGGCTGGAAGGGATCTTTAGTGAACTAATAACAAAGAATTCTGTTTCTATTTGCTTTCTGACCCTGTTGCACCAGCTGATAGGCCTGCATAATGCTGTTATCAAGAATTTATGGTCACCTCCTTGCCTCACTCTTATCAGCAAAGCTAATCACATTTTAAGCTTTTTGAGTTTTTCTCCTTCAAATAATTGCTTGGCTTTACTGTCTAGCAAATCTTTAAATGGTGGTCTGATTCTTTGGTGTGGGAGAACTGGAAGATGGTTCTGGTAAACTCCAGTGATTTCTGCCTCAAGGAGGGACCTATTAAGAGAAAATGGCAGTGACACACTTTTTCTTTCTTTGCAAGGTGCTGTGGGCCTTGGCTCTGGCTGGCTCAATATTGGCTGACTTATTGATTTCTCTTCTGTGGGTGTCTCTAAAATTATCCATAATTCAAAGTTTATTACCAGCATTTCCCAATTACGTTTCTTAGTGAGTTGTTCTCAGAGATGTGATTGACTGGGTATTGTGAAAAGAAATACAAGAAGAAAAAAAAAAGATTGCAATGAAATAAAACTGGAGTCTTTGTAGGTTTTCTTTCTTTCTTTTTTTGGAGACTCATAAAGTCCCTTGTCATATCAAAGTCACTAAAACGTCCTGTAGTCAAGAAACCATTTCTACCTTGTTTAATCCACTTCTGTGAATAATGCTTTGTGTGTGTGTGAATAACAATTAGTGTTATAACAATTCTATACCCAAGCATCTTGGTGAATATTCGGAAAATAATCTAGACTGTGCTGTTGATCCCTTGAACAGAGTTGAACCCTAAGTGTAGCTTCTGTTTATAAGAACTCTTGAAAAACGTTTGACCTTGGCCACGAATTACCTCGCTAAGGGGTGACTTGACCTCGCTAAGGGGTGACTGCACGAGTTCTCTTTGTGGATGTTCACTGGCTCTCCCTCCTTCTGTACCACACTGAGTGTATCCTTTGGGGTTCTGTGAGATGTCTGCTTTCCCAGATTCTTGGGCCTTTGTGTAGCTGAGTTAGGCTTCCAGGATCAGAGATGAGGGGAACATCACATCCTCTTGCTCCAGCCCCATACCTGTCTAGCAGCTCTGGCATAGGCCGGAAGGTAAGTGGCCCTTCTGGCTTCTGAAATCCAAGTTCTCCCATGCCTTCTTGCTCTTCTCTTATTGGGAATCCGGGCTGCCTGCTTCCTGTCTGGAGACTTGACATTCCCAGTCTTCACCTCATCTTCTTCCCACATGCTGATTGGAGTGGTGCCTGTGCTTGCCTCTTTGGAGACTGGCTCTGATTTTAGTTTTGAAATGGGCACTCAAAAAACAAGGCACTGGTGCACTTGGGTGGCCTACTCAGTTAAGTGTCTGATTCTTGATTTCAGCTCAGGTCATGGTCTTATGGTTCATGAAATCAAACCCCACATTGGGCTCTGCACTGATAGCATGGAGCCTGCTTGTGATTTTCTCTCTCTCTCTCTCTCTGTCTCTCTGTCTCTCTGTCTCTCTGTCTCTCTCTCTCCCCCCCTCCTTTCCCCACCTCTCAAATAAGTAAAAACTTACCAGGTAGTGATCCCATTTGAGAGAAACCAGGGATAGAAAGCATCCCCCTAAAGAGAAACCCCAGTAAACATTTTGCCGCTGTTGTGTGCTTGAGTGGGTTAGCTCACTAGCGTCAATATGACACAGTACTAGAAATGGAGTGGCCTAAACAATGGATATTTATTCTTCGTTGTTTTAGGCTAGATGTTCAGAGATCAGGACGTGGGCACATTTGGTTCCTTCTGAGAGCTGTGGGAGACAATGTGTTCCATGCCCCTTGCCTAGCTTCTGGTGGTTTGCTGGCCATCTTTGGCATTCTTTGACTTGTAGAAGTGGCCTTTGATCTCTGCCTCCATCTACACACAGCCTTCTTTTTGCCTTTGTGTTGGACTCCAGATTTCCCCTTTGTATAAGGACATGGGTCAGATTAGGTGACAGCCCACCCTATGACCTCATTTTAACTTGATTACCCCTATAAAGGCTCTAAATAAAGTCACATCTTGAGGTGCTGGGGGTTAGGACTTCAACCTATGAATTTGAGGGGGACCCAGTTCAACTCACACATTGAGCATTAGGCAGCACCAGAATGATGATCATACCATGGCCTCCTCCACCCTGATGGAAAGCTGGATAGACATTAGCTTGCCAAGACCCATGGGAAGCTGTGGTTTCCCCAGCAGTAGGAACATCAGACATTTTGGATCTATCCTTTGTTTAATGCTTATAGAACATCAAGCAAGTTTGTATAAATTATCTCATTAAATCCTTATAAAACCACCCCACGTCCCTTAGATTCCTGCCAAACTCATCCCGGTGCCTCCCTCCTCCTTTGGGATTTCTAATCATTTACTTCTGTTTTCCCACTCAAGCCCTGCAGGTCTCCTTGCTGTTCCTGCATATCTGGCATTTCCCCATCCTGTGTGCCCCACCACCCATTCCAACTCCCAGCTTCCTCCCTCCCTCCCCGTTCTCATCTTTCTTCAAATGGCACACATCAGTGAGGCTTTTGTTTACCATCCTGTTTAAAATAACAATACCTTTGGGGTGCCTGGTTGGCTCAGTCCCTTAGGCATCTGACTGTGGCTCAGGTCAAGATCTCATGGTTAGGTTTGTGGGCTTGAGACCTGCATTGGGCTCTGTCCTGACAGCTTGGAGCCTGGAGGCTATTTTGCATTCTGTGTCTCCTCTCTCTCTGCCCCTCCCCTGCTTACTCTCTCTCTTTCTCAAAAAAATGAATAAACATTAAAAATTTTTTTAAATAACAGTATCTTAGAAACCCCAGAACACCTTACCCTTTCCTTGCTTTATTTTTCTCTGTAGCACTTATCATTGAATACATTCTATGATTTTCTTCTTTGTTGTTTATTGTCAGTCTGTCTGTTTTAGAAGGTAAGCTCCCAGAGGGCAAAGATTTGTTTTCTGTTTTGTTCATTGCGGTAGCTCTAGCCCATCACATAACATTTAGCGCATAGTAAGAGTTAAGAATATGTCTTTAGGGGTGCCTGGGTGGCTCGGTCGGTTAAGCGTCCGACTTCGGCTCAGGTCATGATCTCGCGGTCCGTGAGTTCGAGCCCCGCGTCAGGCTCTGTGCTGACAGCTCAGAGCCTGGAGCCTGTTTCAGATTCTGTGTCTCCCTCTCTCTCTGCCCCTCCCCTGTTCATGCGCTGCCTCTCTCTGTCTCAAAAGTAAATAAACGTTAAAAAAAAAAAAAAAAAAAAGAATATGTCTTTAGTGAATGGATGAGTGATTGGAGTAAGTGTTACTACCCCACTTTACAGAAAAGAAAATAAATTCAGAGTGCTGAAAACCAAGAACAGAGCTAGAAGGCAGGGCCACAAATTAAAATCCACACTCTTAGAGATATGCAACTGAAAATCACACTGAGGTATCACCTCATCCCGTTGAGATGGCAACTATCAACCAAACAGAAAATAACAAGTGTTGGGGAAGATGTGGAGAGATTGGGACCCTCCAACACCGGGATGGGCTTTTAAGATTGTACAACCGCCATGGAAGATAGTGTTCCTCAAATAATTTAGACTGTAACTTCCGTATGACCCAGTAATTCCACTTCGAGATATATATCCGAAAGAACCGGAAGCACAAGCTCCAAGAGATACTTGCATGCATACACTTGTTCACAGCTGCACTGTTCACAGGAACCAAGAGGAAACAATTCCATTGTCTGCTGACAGGTAAATGGATTAAGAAAATGTGGTGTATACGTAAAATGAAATATTGTTCACCCTTAAAAAGGAAGGAAATTCTGACCTATCCTAGAATGTGGATGAATGTGGAAGACATTATATTGAGTGAAATAAGATAGTCACAAAAAGACAAATACTGTAGGATTCCATTTATGTGAGGTACTCAAAATAGAGACCGAAAGTAGAAGGGTGGTTTTGAGGCCCCGGGTGCGATGGGGAAGTTCTTATTTAATGCATTTAGAGTTTCAGTGTTACACATGAAACAAGTTCTGGATATCTGTTTCACAGCAATGTGAACGTACCTGACACTGGTCTGCATACTTCAAAATGGTTAAGATGGTAAAAAAATAATGATGACAGTTATTGTTTATATAACATTGTATTTAAAAAAAAATCTATTCACTGGAATAAAATGAGGGAGAGTTTCATTGCAGAAAATGGCAACTCATAAATGTGGAAGGAATGTAAAAACATAGAGCCCAAACCATCCATCCTCTGTAGCCTCTTGGAGTGTTACCTCTTGGGTGTGCCTTCTTGGTGCTGGCGAATATCAAATGGTAATGACCTCAGCAAGAGCCGCCTGTGTTCACAATGAGAAGATACTGGTTCTGAACCTCACCATGAAACCAGATAGTGCCGTCTAAGACTCATAGAGTGCCTTTCCCTTCACAGAGAAGAATCCCTTAATCAAGAGGAATCCAATATTGGGGAGGTAGGCAGAGACCACATAGAAAAATGAAGGGCAGTTAAAAAAAAAAATTAAAAAAAAAAAACAAAAGGGGGCGCCTGGGTGGCTCAGTCGGTTAAGCGGCCGACTTCGGCTCAGGTCATGATCTCACAGTCCGTGAGTTCGAGCCCCGCGTCGGGCTCTGTGCTGACAGCTCAGAGCCTGGAGCCTGTTTCAGATTCTGTGTCTCCCTCTCTCTCTGCCCCTCCCCCGTTCATGCTCTGTCTCTCTCTGTCTCAAAAATAAATAAACGTTAAAAAAAAAATTAAAAAAAAAAAAAATGAAGGGCAAATGCATTTGCTACATCTCTAGTAGAGGCACTTCTACATCAGAGCCAGACCACACCCTAGAGTAATGGTATGATTGGGGTGTTGAGGGAGTTTCTCTGAGCAGTTAGGGCAGGAAGTACAGAAGAGTTTGCGCTGGGCAAAAGTCAAAAATAGGGCCTGAAGAAATGTTTATAAATACTACACACCCAGGAAGTTGTTTTCCAACCAGGGATTAAAAGATGGGCAGCTTGGAGAGGGAAGAAATGGCTTCTCAGGGAATCTAGGGGACACTGGTGTGCTTGACAATGGCTGGGATGCAGGCACTGGAGGCATGTCTAGAGACACCTCAGGTCTTAGCCAGAACCAGAGCCTCCACCCCCAACCGGGACCTGTGCCCGTGCAGGCGTAGTTATGGCCACGCACACCCTTGCAGTGTGAGGAACAGTTTGCCCGGATGCTTGTTGGCAGCTGGGAAGGAGGGAGAAGAAGGCATGGTTTTTGAAATCTTGGTCTCATGAAAAGTCCTCAAATTTGGATGGCGACGGTTGGGTTAATTTTACGTGTCACCTTCACCGGGTGAGCCATGAGGTGCTCAGATGCTGAGTCATACATTATTCTGGGCATTTATATGCGAACATTTTTGGATGAAATTAGCATTTGAATTGGTAGACTGAGTAAAGCAGATTGCTCTTACCAGTGTAGGTGGGCCTCATCCACTTAGTTGCTGTGCTGGGTGGAACAAAACCTTACCCTTCTTCAAGTAAGAGAGTTCTTCTTGCCTGATGGCTTTTATGCTGGGACATTAGTTTTTTTCCTGCCTTCAGATGTGAACTGAAGCATTAGCAATTCCTGGATCTCAACTTGTCAGCCTTTGGACTGGAAGTAAACCATCTGCCCTCTTGGGTCTCCAGCTTGCCCATTCTCCCTGTAGATCTTGGGATTTACCTGCCTCCATAACTGCGTGAGCCACTTCTTTATAATAAATACCACCCCCCCCCATACATAAATATGTGTGTATGTGCACATGCACACACATATATACATATATCCCATTGGTTCACTTTCTCTGGAGAACCCTGACTAGTGGTGCAAGTTAGGAGTTAGGAACTTATGGTCCATGAGCCAAATCCAGCCTGCACCTGTTGTTGTACGACCATGAACTAAGAATGGTTTTTACCATAAATATTTGTAATCATTGTGATGTCAGGAACATGAACTTTGAACCCCAAGTAAACAAAAGTCCTGCACCCTCACATTCTTCTCATTAGTGTAGGCTTATGTCACTAATACTTACACTTATAAACTTGGAAATTCATCAAGAAAACATAGTGGAAATTTGTTTTCTTCTTCTTTTAAATGTAATTTCTACACCCCGTGTGGGGCTTGAACTCAGGACCCTGACATCAAGAGTCACATGCTCTACTGACTAAGCCAGCCAGGAGCTCCCTGTTTTCTCTCTTGTTATATAAATGTCAAGATAACATTCTTGATTTTATCTCTTGACCCACCTATCCTAAAATACTTACTACCGGGTCTTTAATCAAAAGGTTTGCTGACCCCTCACCTAAATGCTAATCTTTTGCTCTAAGTGAAAAAAATTCTGGGTACCTAAAAGCCACCCAACACTCTTTTTGTGTTTTGCTTTTTCAACTTTAAAAAGTATCTGTGTTAATATTCTGTTAATTTTTAACATTAAAAAATGAAATCAAAGAAATTTTCCCAGTGGGCATAATTAGAGCAGCACTCGCATCTTTTCTTACTGAAGAAGGTAAATGCTGGTGAGGAGACAGGCTGCCTCTTCCCTGTCTGGCTGGCTGCAGGCTTTGTGTGCTGCCCAGGTTGGAACTAGGCTGGGTATTGATGATGTAGTATCAGCACTGACTTGTGCCAGCCCTTTCCCCTGGCTCCCGGCAGCTTGAGTCCCTGCAGTCCTGTTTGTCACTGCTTTCTCTTATTTGCTGCCTTTCAACCCGTCTTTATGAAGCCAGCTTGGATTTGTCTTGGAGTGTGCTTTGTTCGTGGTGGAAATGGTGAGGGCTGGGCTAGCCTCACAATGCCCTGTGGAGAGAGCTGCTGCACCCCACCCAGGTCCTCCAGCCTTGCTTCCTGGGCGACACCTGGGAGGCTTTTTGCCCAAGGCCACTGAGAAGCCATTCTGACGGGAGAAAAAAGCCAGGCTTTCCAAACAGTGGCCTTGTCTGAAGCATGGTCCTGCGTGGTAGTTTTTATGTGCCCACCCATCAGGAAAGGCAGTCATGCTCACAGAGGTCAGGTTTTTCATCTACTAGTTAAGCTAAGAGGAGACCTACCCTTGCCTTCCTTGGAGAGGTACAACTTTGTTGTCTTCCTTGGAGAGGTAGAACTTTTCTGGTTCTGAAGAAAGGTTTTTCCTACCTCAGGACTTTTGCACTTGGCTTCTAGAGTTGTGTGGAACATTCTTGCCCATGCTCTTTGCGTGGCTGCGCCTTTCTCAAACTTTTAGCTTGCAGGTTAAATATTTAGAGGGGTCTTCTCTGATAATCCGGGTTAAAGTATCATATCCCTCCCCGAGTGTTCATTCATGTATCATATTTTATAAACTCTGTGATATTTCCAGGAACTCTTCTGAGGATTAGGGGTAAAAAACACAAATAGTCAAAACCTCTGTGTATTTGCAGTATTTGTCAAACTTTAGCATGCAGCTAAATCATCTGGTGGGCTTGGTAAAACAGATACCTTGACCCATGATTGCCTGAGTCAGTTGGTGTTGGGGAGGCCCAAGAATCTGCACTTCGAGCAATACTCCAGGTGCCGCTGGGGCTGCTGGTCCAGGGACCCCGCTGGTCTGGTGGGTAAGTCTCCTCTCAGGCCTGTGCTTGCTTGTTTCCATGTCACAATCGTGATAAGTCTTTGCAAGTCTTTTTATTTCTTTGTTTACTCGTGTTTCTTTTTTCTCAACGGGTACTCTGTGAGGGGGGATCATCTCTGCCTTGTCCCCAGTGTATCTCCCATGCCTAGCAGGTGACCAACATATAGTAGGTGCTCCAGAGATAGATGAAGGGGTGAAGGCCAGTGGACAGCAAGGAAAAGCCTCTCGTTCTTCCTCCCTGTGAACACCCCTCTCAATTTAGCCACTTCCATTTTCCACGAGAAATCTTAGAAGGAGGGACAAGCAGAACCTGAGTTAATCTCTCATCCCCAGTGAGAACCTCATGTATTTAGTCAGATGACTTCAGCGAAAGCAGTGCTTTATGACACACGCAGTAAGATTACAGAGTAGGTGAGTAAGAGGTAAGAGAGACAGGCAGACAGAGAGACAGATCGAGACTATGTGATGGTAGGTTGTTCACAGGTATAGAATGGGTGGTAGGAGGAAGGATTTTGCATCAGAGACCCCGTGGCATTTAAGCTTCCAGGCAGTCTTTAACAAGAGTTCCTAGAATTCGGGCAGTGAGAGAATTCTTGCCGAGGACCATCTTTGTGCCCAGGTTTTTTAGATTAGAGACAACTCTGTGCAGTGAAATCTCATGCAGACAACTAGGGGCAAGCCAGTCAATTTTACCTCATGCCTGGAGATAGACCCTTGTCCCCTGCCAGTTACAGCAGAGCTCACAGTGTCTTTGTAACTTACAGCAAGACGTATTAGAAGTTTTCTAAAGAATGTTTTGGTATTTGGCACCATTTGCAATTGATGATTTCATAAGAGATACAAAGCGTCTTAGTCTGTTCTGGCTAATGCTAACAAAATACCATAGACTGGATGGCTTCAAAACAGCAGAAATTTATTTCTCACAGTTGTGGACGCTCAAGTCCAAGATCATAGTTGAGTTCCAGCAAAGGCTCTCTTCTGTGTTGTCAAGGGCTGCCTTCTTGTTGTATCCTTGCTTGGCACAAGTGGGGAGGAAGCTCTCTGGGGCCCCTTTTGTAAGGCCACTAATCCCATTCATGAGGACTCTGTCTTCATGAGCTAATCACCTTGCAGGGGCCCCATCTTCTGATACCATCGCCTTGGGGGTTAGGTTTCAACCTATGAATTTTAGGGGATACAAATATTCAATATGTAACACCAAAGGAGGCTTGAGTCATACCCTGAGCAGTTCCCAAGCCCATAAGGTATAATTTATTTCCTTGGCACCTAAATAACTAAAAGCACCCTCAGCACAAATGTAGGGACACTGGCCTCATTTTGCCTTGGATCCATTCTACCTCAGATGAGAAACAACCTAGTATCTAATACTTCTTTGCAAGAATTGTGAACTCAATAAAAAGTGGCATATATAAATTCATTTTCTGACAGAGACTGTATGTAGATCTCATCAGTGTTTGCAACAATCTGTGCTCTCAAGAGGCCAAAGGAAATTTGGTTTGAGAGTTACAAGACATGAATTGTTTTTAATTGTGATTTTAATTGTGATTGTGGACATACATCATAAAGTTTACTATTTCAACCATTGTAAGTGCACAATTCAGTGCATTACGTTTGTAATATTGTACAACCAGCACCACTGTTTCCAAAACCTTTTTATCACGTTGAACAGAATACTTTGTAACCATTAAGCACTAATTCTCTCCCTCTCTCCCTCAGTTCCCTGTAATCACATTTTGGCTTTCTGTCTATGAATTTATTCTGTGTGTTTCATATAACTGTAACGATACCTTATTTGTCTCTTTCTGTTTGGCTTATTTCATTTTGCATAATGTTTTCATTGTTTATCTATGTTGCGACATTTATCAGGATGCTCTTCCTTTTTATGGCTGAATAATATTCCACTGAATGCATAGATCACATTTTGTTTATTCATCTTTTAATGGACACTTGTGTTGTTTCCATATTTTGGCTGTTATGAATGGTACTGCTGTGAACATTAGTTTACAAATAGCTTTCGAGTCCCTGCTTTCAGGTTTTTTGGTTTCGTTTTTTTGTTTTTGTTTTGTTTTATTTTTCTGAATAGTTTCCCAGAATGGCTGCACCGTTTTTACATTCCCGCCAGTAATGTATATATTCTGATTTCTCCACTCCTCACCAACACTTATTATTTTGTTTCTGTTTTGTTCTGGTTTCAATAGTAGTCATTCTAGTGGATATGAAGTTGTACCTCATTGTGGCTCTGATTTGCATTTCCCCAGTGACTAGTGATGTTGAGCATCTTTTCATGTGTTTATTGATCTTGTACATCTTTTGGGGAGAACTGTCTATTGAAGTCCTTTGCCCATTTTTAAATTGGGTTATCTTTTTGCCATTGAGTTTGATTAAGGTGGGCCCCTAATCTCATATGACTGGAGGTCTTTATATATTCTGGATATTAAATCCTTATCAGACATATGATTTGCAAGTATTTTCTCTAGTTATGTAAATTGTGTTTTCACTTTCTTAATAATGTCTATTAGTGCACAAAGTTTTTAATTTTGATGAAGTCAAATTTATCTATTTTGTCTTTTGTTTCATACATTTTGACATCATTTTTAAAAATCAATTGCCTAATCCAAGGTCGTGAAGATGACATGAGATTTTCTGGACTAGGAGATCATCAGCATTTGTTATGATTTGGTTTAAGACAGTACACTGGTTTGTGAATCCCCTGAATTATATGCACAATTTTGTGCTTGTCTGCAGTTTTAAAGAGATCTCTGTATTAAAGATAAATAACAAGGGGACATTCTGGAATCATATGAATTACTGGCTGCTTGCTTTAGAGTTTTGTCTGCTGACATCTCCCAAAGCATCACTTTGAGAGGCAGGTGTCCTGGCTCACCCTGTGGCAAGATCTGGAACAGGTAGTAGATCTTTCACCCTTGGAGGTCTTTTCTCTTTATATATGCTGAGTATTTATGAGTTTTAGTGGGTTTTAAGAAACACATTTAATATTTGGCCTTGTTTCTAAATGTAACACTATATACTTCCTTTGGAATTATACTTGATGTTAATTGAAGGAATGAATTCCAAGTCTGGTTTGTAAATTGTATTTGCTCATAAGGGAAATCAGATCATGATAGCTTTGGTATATATTAAAGAAGTGACCCCAGTGAAGAGGAGGAAAAAGCAGGAGGGTTAATGGAGTAGAAAATAGAAACAGGTTGCATTCCTGAAAAGGCTGGGTCAGAAAGAGCCAGAAGATTGAAAAATTGATGAAGAAAAATTGGTCAGGTACAAGCCCTTCACCAAAGTACTCCTTAAAATGTTGGCTTGGAATCCAGAAAGGGGGCATGCACATGTTCTTAAGGTAACAAAGTCCATAAATGCTCATAACAAGCCTCGGGTTATGGTGAAGGTGGCTCTTAGAAACTCATTTTTTCATTAGAACCGATACCCCTTATTCCCAAGACTGCGCTACAACCGTTCTGGGTAAACGTGAGGCATTTGCAAAGCCCATGTTCCTTGTCTTAAATGTGTCCTTCCCAGGAAGTGGAAAGGCTTAAATTATATTTAATTAGGATTTATTCAGCTCCTCTGTGCTTTCAGTTGATCAGCACTGAGAAACTTGTTTATGGAGGTGAATGTTTACTGCCTTTGGAAATCTGTGGCCTCTGCTTAGGATACCTTGGAGATTACTTCTGGAGAGAAACTCTGAATGAGTGGCAGCAGGGGTTGGAAAACCTCCCTTTGATAAAGAGTCACCCTGTTAGTTCACACAGTGGGTCACAACTCAGGGGAGGTGTTTCAGAAGGCTGGCTAATCAGAGAAGCTGTGTGGTCCTAAAACTACTTAAATTGTCTTCTTCATTTTACATTCAGTAGGACCATTACATCAGGTCAGATTCTTTACCTCCGGATAGTGGTAATACCTGAGAGGAACAGCTTTAGCTGGGAAGGAAGGGAGGTGGAAACTTACTCTTTCTTAGCTCCTGATCTGTGTGCTCTTGATGGGTGATGGAAAAAGAAGTCTGGATAGGGAGATGGGTGCTTACCAATGGTCACCTTGGTTAACTCTGCAGAAGTCAATTGACCAACCTTGTTAAAGTTATCATCTGCAATAGCATAGAAGTGGGAAGCAACAGGGTTATAGACAGATTTATCCCTGTGTTGGAGAAAGGCACAAAATGATTAATACAGGTTATGCAGATACTTACTGACTAAATGTTTGTATGCCTCCCAAATTCGTGTCCTGAAGCCCTAACCCCCATTGTATTGGCATATGGAAGTTGGGCCTTTGGGAGGTAATTAAGTTTAGACGAAGTCCTGATGGGGTCTCCCTTATGGGATTAGTGTCCTTATAAGAAGAGAAAGACACCAGAGCTTCCTGTCTCCCCACAATGGAGAAATAGCCATCTACAAGCCACAAGCCAGAAAGAGAATTGTCATCAAAACCTGATCATGCTGGCACCCTGGTCTTACACTTCTACTCAGTCTCCAGAAGTGTGAGAAATAGATTTCTGTTGTTTAAGCTTGAGCTAAGTAAGACATAAACAAGCCAGTCTGGCATCTGCTGCAATATGAGCCTGTCTCAGAGTGAAAATCCATGGGCCCCCTGTCAAGGAAATGCTATTTCTGAGCACAGTGATTAAGAATGGCTGGAAAGAATTGGTTTTTCCTTTCCCCTTAGTTGTGTACTAGCTCTTTCACTTTGAGCAAGTAGCTTCCCTAAGTCTTGTTTGTTTTCTCACCTGCAAAAGGATAACGATCCTACCCATCTCATAGGCTCTTTATGCTCAAGCAGGTTAGCACATATAAACGTTTGGCATAGTTTCTAGCACACATTAGGTGCGCAATAAATGTTGGCCATATTGACTGGCTATTTATGGTCATGCAGAGAGTTTGGCTCTTTCCTACCTCACCAGTCCTAGCACCCACCATTCTCTCCACTGCTTTGTGAGCATAAGCTACACTGGCTGTCTTTGGGTGTTTTTGTTTTTTTGTTTCAAGTAAGCCATGTCTCTCCCACCTCAGGGCCTTTGCATATGCTGTTTCCTCTGCCTCAAATATAACCACTCTCTTTGCCTAGTTAACTCACATCCAACCATTGGCTTTCAGCTCAACCATAACTTTTTTGGGAAACCTTCCTTGAATTCTGTGGCACTAGCTCTCTATCCACCCCCTGTTGTAACCATGCTGGCATATTTTTTCAAGTATTTTTGTGATGATTGGGTTATGGTTTTTCTTTCCCAACAGAAAGCTTTATGAGAACTCACTGTGGCCTTAAACTCTGCAGGCACAAAAAAGTACTGACTGAAGAAATCCATGCTGTGTTTTGATGTAGCTCCCAGAGCACAAGGGTGGCAACTGTTCCTCAGAGCTAAAAATGCTAAGTCAAACCTATAATGTCCGGGGTGGCAGCTAAGGGAAGAGAGCTAAATGCACAATTCAACCTGATCCTAATATATTTTTGAGAGACTGAGGTCTAGACAGTTTCATTTGGCTTGTGAGGACTTTGGCAAGACTCAACAAATAGGTAAGGAAGTTTAACTCTACAATAGCCCCACTGAAGAAAGAGTCGTTAATGGCCCATTTTTCATTTTAAAAAGTAGCCGAGTGCACTGAGGTCAGCATTCTGCCATTGGAAGGCAAAACCACATTCCTGGCAAATCACAGGCCCCCTTGGACAGCGCTCTTTCAGGATCAGTTGAAACTGGAAGCTAAAACAAAATGGATCATTTAAGCAGAAAAACCCATCTGAATGAAACCCAAAGAACCATGCTTTGTTTTGTACCTGCTTTAGGGAATTCACATTTAATCAGAATTGAAGGCTACAGCATTTGCCATGAGAATTCTTGTATATTATCTCGGTTTTAGTGATTTCTTTTTAATTAGTTGCTGCTCGGCAGAAATCCTAATGTGCTTCAAACAATCAGGAGACAAATAAAACTGGGAGTTACACTTGCTTATGGTACAACTGTGTTTGCTTTCTTGGTTTGGGGCAATTTTGCTAACAAGTGACCTGTAACCTACTTCTAAAGCTACCAGTAGATAATTATTTGGTAAATTTTCATACTTCAGTTTATGATACTAATTAGTTCTCCAACCAGTATTCCCCAGGCAACGTCTGTAGTCCTACCTCATCACATTTGTGATTCTTGCGACTTGGGATCTCCTGTTTTCATTTAAAAGATGAAAAGCTTAATTTAAGCCCCCAAATTCCTGTATTTTTATGTGTTGTCTGTCATATGTTCTTGCCAGGAGAGTTAGAATACTCTGTAATTTAAAACTCAAAGGGAACTGAGCAAAATGCTTGTCGTTTTGAAGCAATTTCTTTTATTGCAGTCATGACCGTATTAAAAGTAATAACATAACTTGAACAGACTTCAAGTTACTTCTTGAGAAACAGATGGAGGCACCGTGGTGACAGGTGAAGGGTTTGGCATCAGGTGGTTGCAAATTCAAATCACATCCCTACACTCAACTGGGCAAATTTCATCATAATCTGAGTCTAAACTGTTGATAAGGCCATCTGCCTTGCACAACTGCCCCACCTTTGGTGAGATCACATGGTGGTTTTGCACACTCATGCTTGATAATCTCTATCAGTGCTATGCAATAGAAATAGATTATGTGCCACATAGGCAATTAAAATTTTTCTAGGAGCCACATTAAAGATGAAATTAAAATTATTTTATTTAACCCAACACGTGTGAAATATTACCATTTCAGTATGCATACAAATTGAAATGTCCTTTTTAAATTTTTTAGTAGTCTTTTAAATTCATTTTATTAAAACATTTCAGTTTAGGTTAGCCATATTTTAAATGTTCAACAGCCAGATATGGCTAGGGCCTCCTGTATTGAACCATGTAGCAGTGAATCATTAATGAATTCTCATTTCTATCCCTTTGGGGTTTTTTTTGTTTGTTTGTTTTTGAGAGAGAGGGTGTGAGAAAGGGGCAGAGAGAATCCATGCAGAGTCTGCATTGTCAGCACAGAGCCCAAAGCGGAGTGCAAGCTCACGAGCCATGACATCATGACCTGACCTGAAGTTGGATGCTTAAAAGACTGAGCCACCCACAGGCCCCATCCCTTTGTATTTTAGAAGTACTGTTTAAATTTGAGTTTTCCAGCCAATGGAGTGACTGATGTGGAGAAGTGGGAATCTGTCTTGTAAGTCTGAAATTTATGTAGCTATGAGAGGAATAACCATGAGCACAATGACTGTTATAGTTGCTGGTGGTTTCTTGAGTTTTAATTGCCATAGGCAGTATGGTTCTAATGGGGAAAAAAATGTATTCCTTGACATCAAAAGTGGGCATCCAAATCAAACAGTGCTATCAAGTACAACTAAAAACAGCTTGAAAAAGAAATCCACAGAATTGTCTAGTTTAGTTGGTCTAATGTTTAGGTTTTTAGATCTTGAGGCCCATGAATGGACTTTAGGGGGCACATAAGTCCTTTAAAATTATTCACAACTCATCAGTGTTATTTATTAAAAATTTTTTTAACATTTATTCATTTTTGAGAGAGATAGAGTGTGAGTGGGAGAGGGGCAGAGAGAGGGAGACACAGAATCTGAACCAGGCTCCAGGCTCTGAGCTGTCAGCACAGTGCCTGATGAGGGGCTTGAACTCACTGACCATGAGATTATGACCTGAGCTGAGGTCAGATGCCTAACTGACTGAGCCACCTAGGCACCCCTCAATGTTACTTATTATAGGTCTATTTTTCTGTGTAGAGAATCCATAGCTTGTGTTAGATTCTTACATCGGCCAAGGAAATCAGGGAAATAAAGTATAGCAGCTGGGGCAGTAGAAAAGTCTGTCGGTTCCAGAGGAACTTCTGTTGACACAGGAGCTAGGCTTTGACACCAGTGAGAACAGAAGTTCTAAATTATCTCTTGTCACTATTACCCAGGAAAATCCCTCAACTCAACCACAGGCTGGGAAATGCCAGCACCACAAGGCACTTGGGAGCTCAAATTCACTGAAGAAATGGCAGATTCATGTCTCCTGGCTTATGCTCACTCCAGGGTATCCACTGGTAAAATGTGTTTATTTTTTGGTTGAGGGCACAAGTTGAATGCATCTGAATTAACTGTATATATCTACCTCTCTTGTGTCGCCATGGCACTAACAGCTGTGGGAATAGGTGGTTGGTTCTAAATTCAAATTCCCGTTTGTTTATTAAATGAGCCCCATTTTTCTCCTTGAGCCTCTTGCTCATGGATAAAATGATTTCTGATTTGTCTTTGAATTTCTTTTTGGAGTGGATTTGCTCAATTAGATTTGGAAACCTGTCACATTGTAAATTGTGACCAAATGTATTTATATGATGGAATGATTTTTTTTTAAATTTAATCTTTATTTTTGGGAGAGAGAGAGAGAGAGAGAGAGAGCAAGTGGGGGAGGAACACAAAGAGAGGGAGACACAGAATTCAAAGCAGGCTCCAGGCTCCAAGCTGTCAGCACAGAGCCTGAGGCAGGGCTTGAACCCATGAACTATGAGATCCTGACCTGAGCTGAAGTCAGATGCTTAACCAACTGAACCACCCAGGCACCCCTATATGATAGAATGATTTTACAAGTAAGTTGTAACGGAAGGATCTAGAATTGGACTTGTTTTTAAGTGGCACTGGCTGACTCCTAAATCTGGAGGCATGTGGGAAGCTCTGGTGAGAAACTTCTCTACTTGACTTTTGTGTCACATGATTGGACTGGAGCTCTTGGTTGTTGTGGCCATATACTTGCTTCTGACCTTGAAGGAGAACAGACAAGGGGAGGAAAGCTATTTCCCCTCAGAAACCTGCATACTTCCATGTGTCTTACAGCAGTGTTTATGGTCTGTGAAATGTGAACTAGGAAGAAATGTTATGAGATAAGAGAGCACTATAGATGCGCATCTTCTGGGAGCCGAGGGTCCGGTTCTGTTGGCTGGTGAACTTGGGAGAATATAGGAAAACCATGCCCCGAATAGTCCACCCTTTTGTAAAAACTTCTCTTTGGAGGGTTGATTAATGTAGCAGATGTAATTATCTTTGCAGCGCCTAATCTGGAAGAGACAATGAACAGACATCTTAAGCAATTCAGTGTCTTACCTTCATGACATTGTTCTGTTGCCCAGTGTGACTGACTCCTAGTCAGTCTCAAGATTTTAGCCTCAAAGAAGGCATTTTGGTTGAAGTAGGGGACAGGGGAGGAATATATGAGATGCCTACACACCTGGTCATTTCAATCACATTTTTGGCCAGATCAGGGAATAAACCAGATGTCAGACATCATCGCAAATGAAAATGACACCCTTCCAAATCCTATCTTGATTTTTTTTCAGTAGGTATTATAGCTGCAATTGGTGTCAACACCAGAGCCAGGGAACAATTTGTAGCAAATTCATTATTTAAGACCCTGGGGGTTGTTGGGATTTTAAAACATACCAGTTTTGAAACCCACTCATTTTGGTGACTTATGTTATTCTGTGGCAATACCAGATAATTTGCAGAAATGGAAAGTTGGGGCTAGCCACCCAGAGGTGTTTTACTGGCAGGCAGTAATGGTTGCAATAGACCAAAGAGATTTCGTTGTAAACATGACCCTGATTGATAAACTTGCTCCTACTCATTCTTATCTACAGGATAAATGGGCCAGGTTGAGGCTTTCTGCAAGACAGGAGTCAAAATGGAGGATTAAATGGTGAGTTTGATGCCTTATTCTTTCTTCACTGATAGACATTTGTTTCACGTCTGTCTTTGGGTTTTGGGCAGAATGCAGGTATTGGATGATCTGACTTATATATTCGCAAGGAAGTAGATAATGTAATGGAAGTAAAAAATAAACACTGAAAAAGGCTTTTATTTTATCAGCACCACTGCAAAAAAAAATGAGGAATCACTTCAAAACATGTCAAATAGAAAATAATAATTTATTTTAACTTCATTTTACTTAATGTTTGTAACTAATCATGATTTCATGAGCTTGCTTGTAAAACTCTGTCCCTTCAAATCTACAAAGCAAAGGTTTACTACAATGAGCACTTAAAATTCCACAAACCATCTCCATCCACAACTTTCCTGTACATGCAAATTCTTCCATTGGGCTGCAATATTTGCAAACATGCTTTAAACTTCCATAAAGCTGCATGATATTTTGCTTTCTGTTAAAACCTTTACACACTCTTGGGAACTTTAACCAGAAAAATGTTTAAATGTGTATCCCAACTCTAAACACTGCTGGTTTGGTTATGTATATTAAATCATTAACCACACAGTTTGGTAGTGTTGAGTTGAAGCCTTGACCTAAATTATATATTAATGGTCACTCATATGAAACACATCCAACAAAGTAACATTATAAAATAGAGTTCCATTAAAAATACACACTGGCAGTTGTATCTGTGTTTTCGGCAGGGAAAAAAAAAAGCGTGTTTAACTTTTTTATATGAATATAGTTTTAAACAAATTATTCTGTGAAAGTATGCTTAATAAAAAGATCTTTTTGAAATTTAAACACTTTATGTAAAAGGTAGGAAGTAAAAAAGTACAATTGCTATTTGAAAAAAGCTCTGTTTGTTAATATTGCCTTTGTTAAGGGTGGTTTTTCTCCACTTAAAATAGAGCTAGTTGCAGAGCTGGCCAATCTGGACTATAAACAGGATGACCGTATTTATCTTATATACAAAAACTTGCCGCATTGAACGAGGCAGGAATTTCTACCCCAACGGTAGCGTTCTCTTTTATGTACACGACGCAGAAGTGAAAATTATACAGTAGTCACGGATAAGAAGGAATTGTATACTCTCGTGCCATCTGGTGATTTTGTGCCGTGGGTTAAGAGTTCCTGGATTGTCATCCAATTATCAAATATCTTTTTATTCCTCTTCTTCATCATCTTTTTGTGGCTCAGTTCAAGGATGTTCATCTCCTTCCTGTCGTCGGCCGCTTGCTGCTCCTTGAGGCAATCCAGCCGGCTCTGCATCATGAACTCGCGCCTGCGCCTCTGCTCCTTGGCCTTCACCACGTGCTGCTTCCTCTCCTCTTTGCTCCAGTAGCGCCCCAGCTTGAGCTCGCTCACCGCATCGTCGTCGGTGGTCATGCCGCTGCGCTCCTCGCGGATCTTGAGGGCGCGCTCCCGCAGCAGGCGGTCCCGCACCGGCCGCTTGGTGATGTAGCGCGTGCCGTCGCTGCGGACCTTCACTTTCCACTCCATCCTGGCTTCCGCCTGGCCGGCCGAGTTCAGGTCCTTGCACATGCTCACCAGGCTCATCTGGCTCTGCGCGTACTCCACGGCCGACTTCTGCTGGATCAGCTGCATGTAGCTCTGGTAGTGCTGCGCGTGCGCTGGGATGTGGGCGTGTTTGTAGGGCGAGTGGGGGAAGGGGGACAGGTACGAGCCGGCCAGCTTCGGGGCGGGGCTGGGACTCCCGCTGTCATCGCTGGGCCTCCGCTCCCTGCTCTCGGGGGCCTGGCTGGTCCCCAGCTCTTGAGGAGGAGGGGGGCTGTAGCTGGCGCTGCCCACCTCGGGATCTTCGGTGATGGCCAGCAGGTTCTTTGGGGACGGCCCGTAAGCTTCCGTGGTCCCCACGGCCCCCTCGCTGCTGCCCTCTGCCACTCTCCTCAAGGAGTTGTCGGGGGACATTTCCAAGGTGAGCGGGGTGCTCCGGCAGCTCTCCCCCGTGTTGTAGGCGCTCGAGCTGTCTTTGTCGGATTTCTCCGGGAGCTCGGTGATGTCCGACAGCTCGTGCCTGCGGACGTCGATACTGGTGTTGTAGTTGCGGAAGCCGCTGTTGTGCAGCATCCAGGACTCGCGGTACTGCTCCCGGAGCTGCTGCATCTTGTGCGCGCGCACGATGCTCAGGCATTCCAGCTCGATGCTGCGCAGCTCCTCGTTCAGCAGCTCCAGCTCTTTGTCCACGCTCTCGGGGTCGCTCTTGCTGGCGTCCAGGGGGCTACTGGCGTAGTACAGGCTGTAGGGGTTGCTGTTCTTGGCCTGGCACTTGAGCTCCAGGAGCTCCCGGAAGCGCTCGCACTCGTCCACGGGGATGCCCAGGTAGTCGGCGTCAGCGCAGTCAGCAGACAGGAAGGACTCATTGCTAAACGGCAGGTCGCCGCTGCCCAGGGTGTCCTGGCTGCAAGTGAGCTTCCTCTGCCCGGCCAGCGGGGTGGATGACGCGGTGGCGTCGTCGACGTTGTTCTCCTGCTCTGAGCTCTCATCGTTGCGTGTGCTCTCGTCTGTCCGTCCCACGCCGCTGTCCTTCTCGTGCTGATTGGACAGGATGGTGGCGGTGTCTGTGGTTCCCCCGTCTTCCTCATGCTTCTTCTGTAACAAGAACAAACGGCCAAAATGAGGGAGGCCCCGCCCGTGGTTACCAGGTTCCACCTTTCCTGTAGGGCAAGGGTTTTTCAGGACAGGGCTTTCTAAGGCTCAGGGGCAGCATATGGGATCAGTACTAGTTCAACGATCTGGCCAGATTGACTGGTGCTAAACTCCTACACTTCTCCTCCTCACTTTTCCTGTCTAAGCAGAGGGGAAGAGTCACTTTACCTCAGTGAATGATCCTAGCCATTCAAGGTCCCAGTGCATGGAGAGCAGGAAGCCTACAGGGCCTTATTACTCAATTAGTACTTTATCAGGACTCTGACCACGGAGGGGGAACGGAAGGGGGCTAAAACAATCTAAGCAGCTCAGGCAACACCCAGGGAATTGCTCTACTTTTGAAAACATGACTTCATGTTTTCTGACCTGCTTTAGAGCTGGCCCGTGTGTTTTCCCAACAGCCAGCAAGTCAGCTGTACCTCCCATTACTGCTCAGCTTTAAAAGCCAAGCTGCACTCCCTTGGCCGGTGAGAGTATCAGCTTGCATTTTGTTGGTGTGCAAACAGAAAAGCACTTCATTTTCTTGCTGCCTTCCGGGCCGGTGGGTTTCTGATGGTCTTTCACATCATGAGGGAGATGGAGGGTGCACATTTTGCCATCGCTCAGAGGGGTGAGGGGCCGTGGCCTTACCTGCTGCAGCATGCTGGCGGTGAACTGCATGGCCTGCTGGTGTTGCTCCTCAAGCATGTCCATGTGCAGGTGGTCCAGAAAGTCGTTTCTGTCATCGTCCATCCAGCCCTCGTCCAGCTGCGGAGAAGAAGCAACAGCCACCACAGGCCTCAGAAAAGATTCCTTTTGTTTTCATTTTACTTACTTTTTAAAACCAAGGATATTACCCTGGGAGAAGGGGAGAAGGCTCCCTCTTGCAGGAGTCATCAAAGTGCAATGTGCCCGTTGGTTTGGTGTCCATCAGAAAACTGGCATCTTTCACGTGAAAGAGACCTTCGACCCTATACCATGTCTGGCCAAGTCTCTGGTGTCCATGGTTTTATTTTTGCAGGGTGACACCCTTGCATCCCTAGCAGCTACCGTCAGTGGAGCAGGCCCGCTGTGTTCGGGGGGTCAGGTCGGGCCAGCCCTGTCTCCTGGCCTACACACAAGGTTAGCAGGCCCTGAAGAGTGTCTAGTTGTGGTATGGGAAGAGTTCTTTTTGACACAGAAAATAGGTGTGCTAAAACTAGCTGCCTGGGGCAAGGCTCATCACTCGTTATTAGGCCAGGATCTTCCTAGCACAGACTCTTCAGGGAGCTGAGATCTTACAGCCCGTGGGCTGAATGTGGCCTGCTGTTTGTGGCCACTTCTGTGCTCCAGTGGCAGAGTCTAGCAATTGCACTGGAGACTATATGGCCCCCAAAGCCAAACATATTTATTATTTGGCCTTTTGAGAAAAAGAAAGAAAATAAGAATAGTTCTTTAGTTTTATAAAATAAAAATTGTATTTGCTGTGTAAGATGTACATCGTGATTTAACATACATAAATGTAGTGCAATGATTCCTACAATCCACCTAATAACATAGCATTTCCTCACACAGCTACTTTTTTCGTGTGATGAGACTATCTAAACTCTCAGCCAAGCTGTAGTAGCTATGCAGTGTTACTGACCACAGCCATCATGTGGTAGGTTCCCTTGGCTCTTGGGTTAGAATTGATGTCCACACAGTGGATCTAGGCTGAAACATTTGTCAAACTTTAGAAACTCAAACATCTTGATGGTTATGACCCCGGCTGTGTTTTCCATTCCGTTATATTTCCTTCTCCTCCCTCATTCCCATGCTAATGAGCCTGCTGGGCCTGTGGTATAAATGCCAGGCTGCATGTCAGGGGTCTCCTTACACAGATTTTAGGTCACATCAAATGAGACTACTTTTTCAGGGTACATAGTGCCTTCAAATTCAAACTCAATGCTTGGGCAGTGGTCCATAGGGCCAACAGACTTGGGTTTTTGGTTTTAGAAGCACAGACCCAGGGCGCCTCGGTGGCTCAGTTGGTTGCAGGTCAGCTCAGATCATGATCTCACAGTCTGTGAGTTTGAGCTCCACGTCGGGCTCTGTGCTGATGGCTCGGAGCCTGCTTGGGGTTCTGTGTCTCCCTCTCTCTGCCCCTCCCCTGCTCATGCTCTATGTCTCAAAAATATTGTATGGAAACCAATCTGACAATAAATTGCATATTAAAAAAAAAAAAAGAAACCCAAATGCTCAGTATGCCACGGACTTCAACTTTGTATATTAAAGATTTAATAAAATGAAGGAGATCCAAATAAAAAAATAAATTTAAGAAATACAGACCCTGCTTCATTGGCAGCAAGTTGACTCACCTGGAGTTCAGGCCTTGCAATCAGCAAAGAAAAGTTCTTGTTTTCTTCACTGGTTAGAAGAGCCACAGCCTCTTCACGGTTCTGCACCTCTATCCCATTAATCTTTAAAAAAAAAAGAAAAGTGATGAGGCATCGGAGGGGTGGACAACAGCATAATTAGTTCACCCAAAATCATTCCGTACTGTTCCAGGCGGCTGTGTCACCCAGTCACAGCTGGAACACCGAACTTCCACAGAGCTTGAAAAGGATGCTCATTTTCAGAAGGAAAGGCCCTGCTCAGACTAGTCTGTCACTGTGACAGGTGTACAAGGCTACTAATGTGGAAGCTCCTTGAACAGAAGTCGCTGAGACTCCAGAAGGCAGACTGAGAAAAATCACCATGTTGTGAAGAGGGAACAGCTGAGCAATTTCATCAGACAGAATACTCAGGCAGGAACCGAAAGGGAATTATTACACTCATTATTACAGATCTTTTCAGAGAATATGGGAGAAAAAGCAGCAGCAGGTGTGATGTGACCACTACGGAAGGGGAAGGCACATAAGGAAATGGCATTACATGTGGTGTTTTGGGTGCCCGTTTGGTACCTGAACCTTTTTTAGGTGGGACGGAAAGTCTAGTGAGGGGGACTCTCTCACACCTGGTATGGAGGTGTTAGTCCCAAGGCAGAGGATTCCTCCAGGGGGCACAGGGATGGTCCCACTGAACAGGAAGGTGAGCCTGCCACTCAACTCCTTATGCCAGGGAACCAGGAGGCAGCAAAGGGGTGACTTGGGGTGACTGAACCCAGTTACCAGTGGAGAGAGGCAGGGCCATGTCCGGAACCCAGTACTTCCATGCCCCGTAGTGAAGGCTAATGGAAAGCTACAGCATCCCCAAACACAGGACTGCAGGTGCATCAGCACATTTAGGAATCAAGGTCTGGGTTACTCTACCAGGAAAGGGTTCTTAAGCAGCTGAGGTTTGGGATGAAGTCTGAGGAAATGCAGAATAAGCAGTGGAAGAAGAAAATAAAAATTACTCGTGGTGAGGGGTGTAATGGCAGATATAAACATGGTGGGTTAGAAATGAGATGGTGTGACTGAGAAGAGGCAGACGCTAAGCCCTGTGGCAAAGAATCTCAATTTCTGTGAGATTAAAACAGACTGCTGTTGAAACAAGCCAGTCTCATTTTGGGTCCAAAGAGCATTCGGGGTCCTGGTGAAGAAACTACCCATAGAAGCCATTCTATGGTATGGTGGCATTCAACTCATGAAATTTAAAATGCTTCTCCATCTATCTTACTAAATTTGCCCAAGATGTTTCTATTTTCGGGGCAAGACCAACCTTGACACATGTGCTCCAAAATTAAATTTTAATAAAAGGGAGGAGGCACCTGGGTGGCTCAGTCAGTTAAACATGGGACTTCGGCTCAGGTCATGATCTCACTGTTCGTGGGTTCGAGCCCCACGTTGGGCTCTGTGCTGACAGCTCACAGCCTGGAGCCTGCTTCAGATTCTGTGTCTCCCTCTCTCAAAAATAAAAAACATTAAAAAAATTTTTAAAACAAGAATTATTTTGGTTCACAAGTGGCCAAGATTACTGGCTTGACCTGGGCCCCTGCTGGGTGGTCTTTGACCAAAGAGAATGAAAGGAAATGAGGTTCGCCTTCTGTAAGGTGCTGGGGCACTCTCTCCCGTTTGTCCTAGGCCTCCCCACTCCCTGATGCATCTTACTTTCTGGGGCTTGTGATTCACTCATTCATTTAACTTGTCTGGCCTCACTATATACCACATCTGATTTGGTAATCCTGGTTCTTTAACCTCTTCAGCCCTAAAGCTATTGACGTAATCCATAAAATGTGCTCTCCACTGTCAGGCAGGGGATGAAGCTGCTGGCTGGAAGCTGACGTACCTGGATAATGCGATCTCCTTCTCGGATGCGCCCATCCTTGGCCGCGATGCTGTTGGGGTCGATCTGAAACAACACAATGAATATGTCAGCACAGAATGGAAAACTAAGACACGTATAGAAATAAACAAGACTTAGTGTCATGCAAGGAGAGACCAGCATGGATCGCTCTGTTTCCAAGTCCTTTCCTGGGCGTGCTCTCGGATGCTTGCATAGCATCCCTGTTACGTGGCAGTGTGTGCAGACCCTGGGGACTTAAGGGATGGAGAGGCACAGCTGACTTGTGTTGCATTCACAGAAATGAAAACCAGTGTGATGCAGAACAGGTTCAAGGGTACCCTTCGCTATGTTGTTCATCATCAGCCATTGCCTTGATTATTGTACTAAATGCTTCAATTTTGGAAAACAACTTTAAAAACAAAATATAATTGAGACAGACAGGATTAAGTATGGGAAAAATCCCTCCAAATTCAGTCATAGAGGACCTTCTTAAGCTTGGTGAACATAGTACATCCAAAGGAATAATTATTAAGCCTAGTAAACATAACACTTTGTTCTTCCCACAGAGAGAGGTTTTATTTCCTCACGCAGTTGAGTGTCTGTGCTTGCAGACATGGGAGTATATGGGAAGGGATCCATACTGACAGCAGTGGCTTTGCATTGTCTTCTCTAATAAGATCAAAATAGCTTCCATCTATGTACTTTGAAGATGCATTTAACTTACATGAAATCAACTATATACACATTCAACCAAAAGGAAAAAAAAAAGAGTAAGAGATAAAGAAATATTTTAAAAAGTGTAAATGATTCCATCCACCATCCCATTCAATGAACACGAGAAGGGAAATGTGAATCTGCTCTTCTTCCCCTGGGGCTGAACACACAAAACCATGTAAACGGCTCCGTTTTATGGCCGATTTGCAGGCTTCTCCAGGGTAATTTTGCCTTATGTGCTGACATTTGAACTTAACTCCCATGTAAAGACGTAACTCCAAGGACTGTGTGATGAAGGGGACAAAGACATTTGTGTCTTTCCAAAGACTTCTCAATGAGCCAGAGGTAAGGCTGGGTAATATATAATAGAAAAAAAAAACAAAACCCTCCTCTGGTCTTGAGACGATAGTTAGAAATACTCAGCCTTCATACCTCACTTATATAAATCCCAATGTCCTCTTCATCGTCTGTCCGGTAGCACACTGTGAGGCCCAGCTTGTCCTGGCTGTTCATTCTGTAGAGGTCTACTTCCTAGACAAAGAAAGGGCATTTCTAGTGAGCCTCAGAAGGCGGGGGGGGGGGGAGGGGAGGGGAGGGCTGGGAAGGGTCAAAGGCTTAAAAAATATTTTGTTTCAATGATGAACTGGATTTCTTTGTATTTGAGTGTGTAGAGCGGTTAACTTACTAAACAAAAAGTGATTATGGACACAGGATCAATGCCCACGGCATTTCTAACCTTTCAGTCAATATAAAGTCATTTTGAAAATAGTTATTTTATTGATCCCCCAAAAGAAAAATTACCTATATTTCACTCAATGTCAAGACTTCTGGGGTAGGGCTTTTAAAAAGCATTTTTTCAATGTCTGCCACAAACGAGAATATTTCCAAAGGCCCAAACCATCCAGCCATTTCAGTACAAATGTTTCCAATGTGTTCAGTTAGATTATTTCACGTTGCATTCCCTTAACATTCACAGTAATAGAACTTGCAAACAGATTACACATAAATTGATCCAAGAAAGGAGGGTAACGTGATAGCACGCAACTAATGCTTTCCACAACAGCTGTGATATTTACAGTCGAGAAATTAGTTTCAGCCGCTATTACCGCAAATTAAATAAGATAAAAGCAAAGTGAGCCCAAAT
Source organism: Panthera leo (assembly GCF_018350215.1). NCBI lineage: Eukaryota > Metazoa > Chordata > Mammalia > Carnivora > Felidae > Panthera > Panthera leo. The sequence continues at coordinate 40,274,118 of NC_056680.1, forward strand.
GTGAGACACATGAGCACTGGGAACGTCCCTGTATATGCCAGTTAGTCTGCGCTTCAGAATGAAGTCAGAACTTTGAAAATTGTTGGAGCCTTGGGACGAAGTTCTGGGTTTTCTGCAAGTATTAATAGGCCACATTGCCTTCTCTCCCACACTGCCAACTACCCCGATGACATTCTGCAGCAGTAAGCCACAGGCCTGTTTGAAGGGCTGCCTGATAAGGTCTCTACCAGGTCTCTTGGCCTGGTTTTTACTGTTGACTGCTTGCCAACCAGGAGGGTGAAGGCACTCAGAGAGAATGGGACTTCGAAACCACGGTCTCTGGGGACCACTTCCTCTCTCTCTACTCTTCCTGGCAGGTAAGGATGCACTTGTTTTTGTGGGAAAGCTCAAAGCAGTTATACAACAGATACTTCCTGAACCCTCCCTTGTGAAAGGCAGGGTACCCAACACCATGGACATTTTCAAGGCTGAAGAATAGCGGGTACAAATGTCCTGGGCCAGTAATGCCAAAGCCCTGTGTGCAAGGGAGAGAGAGGCAGGCCGAGCATGGCCAGGTATGAGGACAGATTAGGTGGGACCCCATAGGCCAGCGTGAAGAGCTCTGATCTTACCTCAGCATCGTGGGAACCAGTGAAAAAGTTTTAAGTGACGACTGTCCCAATCTGACTAGTTTCCGCAGAATTTCTGGCTGACAGATGGGAGTATCATGTGGTGGTAAAGAATTGGGGCTGTGAAGACAGGCTGACCTGTGTTCAGATCCCAAATCCACCTCCTTCTAGTATCTTTGTCATGTACTTGTTGCTGTATCTAAGTGTCACTAGGAATTGCCACCCTGCTGCCTTAGGCAGGGTCAAGACTCATTGAGGTTAAGGCATGCAGAACTCTTAGCACAATGCCTGGCCTACAGAAAGCCAATAGGAAATGGGAGTGTAATAATTACTGCAGGGGTGTTTACGTGCCTCAAGTCCCAGAAATTGCTTATAGCAGAGTGGGTACATCTGCCTCACCCCCCCATAAGATGGCTTTATTTCCTGAACACTGACATGTTAGACTTCTAATTATAGCTTTAGCAATATGGCAAATTTTCATTAAATGAAATCCCTTTCATTTCTGATACTTGAATTGGATGGAAATTTCTCATGTTTTGAGAACTGGACTTAAGCACAGTAATGGGGGAAGTGTGAGTTTAAGGGTCACTATTTAACTACAAGGGCCAATTCTTCCCAAATCCTTTGGAGTAACCAAATTGCATACCTCAAATATATTGTTAGTCACACATCCTCCTCTTATGTTTCAAACACATGCCCACATCTGTCTCAGGTTACTCTTCATTTGGGTCTGGGTAAGAGCAAAGACTCTCTCTGTTTTAGCCCTTCCCAAGGTTAGTGCAAATCAGCGGAATTTCCTGATGATTTGTTTGGGTCCAAATGCACAACTGTAGCCAAATGCTACTACCACAGAGCCCTGTGCTATGTATCACGGTGGAAGCCAGATGGTTTTGGAACAGGTCCATGTGCAACCAAAGCAGAGAGAGAGAAATGGAAAGGTTATAGGAAGAAAAATGAGCCAATAAATGTTGTGATATTCCTTTTAACAGAATTGAAAACAGTAATATGAGTTATAGCTTTTTCCAAATAATTGAGCCACCAAGGTGAATATCTAAGCATAAAAGATATCAGAGTTCACATGTGCTTCCAAGTGTGGTTGTGAGGAAGTCAGTGCAGGCATTGAAGGAAGTGTTCAGAAACTATTACAGCATTTGGTCATAATATCCAAGAACAAGATTTGCAGGCTTGTCTCATTGGCCAAATTGTCTATCGGTTCAGGTACTATGGACTCAAGTGGCAAGCTGTATATGGGGTGAGCTATATGGTCTCACATGGTACAACCACATATTGGTAACACACTGAAAATTAAACCAACTGGTCGACCTGGTCATCATCGTTTTTCATTGCAGACAGTCTGAGAAGCACAGCTCTGTGAGGACTCCATTTTGAGAACCCAGGAAAGTGAAAAGTCTAGAAATCATGTTTTAGAAAAGAACAGCATAATGTACTATGGTTATTCAAATGAAGAAGGAAGACTCATAAGGAATGTGACAGCTGAAGGTCTGCTATGTAAAAAATGATTACCTTTATTTGGCCTAGTTCCCAACATGTAGTCAGCTATCTTAAGGGCTAAGTAAATGATTTCGATAAAAACCTAACGTGAAAATCATTTCTACTATGTTTTTTCAGTTAGTGTTTTGACTGACAGATAAGTTGGAAAACGATGGAACTATAAATGTGGACATTAGTTGATGTTGCCATTGGTAGGGGGACTGTTTCCCTTCTGAATCTGCCAGTTCCTTTCAACAAATCTTTGATAACCAGGGAGAAAACTTTCTTGCAACAAAATGTCAGACTGGTGGTACAAAATGTCAGACTTGAGGAATACATCCTCAAGTGTTAGTTGCTTTAAAACAATATTCCTGAATCCCTGATAAGTGAATCAAAGATACTACATTATACTCTCCTTGAACACATTTTATATTCTGTCATTAACCCCACATGTGATTAGCCGGTTAATAATAGTTTTCCAATAAATACTGTTGGAAATTACACACAATACATGATGGTCAAACATTCCCACTTTTTTGCAAGGGAGACAAGAGGTTCTCATTACCCCATCTACTCCTAGGTAGTGATGCACTGAGAATGCAGTGCTCCCTTCCTACAGCAGAAAGATTTAGCCGACATTGCATTTAGCCTTTAAATCCTATTGCAAATCCTCCCAGGGCAGACTGTGAGGGTGACAGTCACATTTTCACTTTGGCCAGATTTGACTTAAATATCACAAAAGCCAAATTCCATCCTTGACATGGATACGAAGCTGGTTCTAGCATGACACCCACACCATGTGGCAGGGCAGAGCACAGAAGCCAGCTCTAATCTGAAACACTTGCCTTGAGAATGTTAAAGCTTTGTCTTCCAGCCCCAATTCCACTTGGCTATGAAGCAAACTTTAGGACTTGCTTTCTAAAAGAGATTCAAGAATGGGAGGGTAATTCTAGTTTAAGGCTAGTCCTTTGGGAACAGCTTTCTGTCTTAGAAATCATCTGGTTTTAAAAAGGATGAGTGGTACCGGATGAATAATGTTGATATTACATTTCAAGCAATAATAAAGGAAGGGGTATTCTGGAGTTTACTCCAGGTATGTACTTGACATTGATATTACCTAGGATGGCTTGGGCTATAATGTTTCCTTGTGTTAGCTGGATCTTGTGAGGAGCTCTAAACAAAAGCCAGGAAAATTTCATTAAGAAGGCATATGGTGTAACTTAGCTATGGTCACTCAATTTCCAAGGAGTGATTCAACATCCTAAAAAAGAGCCTGGTTGCTAATAGCTAAGCAAAGAGCAAACCATAAAAGGTTTTCAGAAGCTCTAGAAAAACAGCATAGTAAGTAAGAACTGCTACCACTACCATCTTGACTCTCTCTAAATCTGAGTTTTATCTTGGGTGCTTCTAAAGAAGATTATATTAAGGCAACAGTAGCTGTGTAATAACGTGTGCAGTAAAAAAGGATCTAGCCAAATACACTGTGCACAGTAGGTGCTCAAAATTCAATAAAAGAGCTTGAGATTGCAAGGCAGAAAAAAATCCAAATGAAAACCAATCCTGGCTCTGCCACTCACAAGCTAGACTGTCCTGGGAAAGTCACTTCACTTCTCTGAAACTTCTCAGCTATTCTACAATTTCATAACCAGATATGGTGTTTGGGGGCTTAGCAGACAGTTCTCCAAGCTCAATGGGTGGTTTGTAAATTCTCAACATCGCATTCTGACTCCAAGCTAAAGGCAGAGCCTTACGCAACTGAGCACATCACTGAAAGCTTAGAGGTTATCAATACATATCTGTCTGTGATGATGGAGATAAGATTTCAAAGAAGACCATTAATCAAACTGGTATGAATAATGTATTAGCATTATCTGGATTACAGCTCCCCCACCACCGGTGTCCTGTTGCTTACTGGTCTAGATGGACTGTTGGATAAAAATGAACTGCTAAGCCTGACATTTCAGATGAAATTGAAACGATAGCCCAATTAAGAGAATTAATGGGGCCATTCCACCTGGGTGATTCAAGCTTTCTGTTTCAACGTCAGCCACTTTAATCAGAGGGGATCCTAGAGACTAATTTCAATGGCTTATCCCACTCTGGGAAGACGAGTCACTGAAGCATAACTCTACCTTATCAGTTCAGAACTGCTGTGCATATTTCTTTAAATTATCTCAACCCTTTCTGTGTCTGCATAGGGCTAAATGCAACACAGAGGTGTCTCTAAACAGGCTGCACTTCCCTTCAAAAACTTTCATTTGAGATACGGTAACAAGGTATTTATTCCTTCACTCAACAAATGTTCACAAGTTACCTACTATGTGCCAAGCGCTATCCAGGCATGAGGAGTGTAGGTGCGAACGATTTGGACAAGAGCCCAGCTCTCATGGGACTTGTATTCTAGTGGAGGAGCCAGACAATAAGTAAGAGATGGCACTAATGGGGCAGGGATGCTGTGCTCGGGAAGCCTCCCTGGAGGTGACATTTGGACAAAAGGCGGTGCCAGACTGGGCCACGCTAAGATCTAGGCAGGGGCTATTTGGACCAAGAGAAGAGTGGGTGGAAGGTTTTGGTGTGTACATAGTAGTCTGAAGAATGGTAAAGTGCTGATTATACTAATAGGGTGAGGAGGCCAACTCAGGGAAGGCAGGGCTGACTGTGGAAGGTTCCCCGGAGAAACCCTTAAAGGCTAAAGAAAAAAGTATAGATTCGCTGAGGCATCCTGTATCTTCTTCAGGACAATTTCAAATCCCTAATGATCTACTTAGATTATTCAAATGAAACCAGGTTTGGAGGTCATTTTAGTCTCCCCGTTGAAACTAGCTTTCTTCTCTTTTCTCACCTCAAAATTACATCATCAGAACACAACATAGGTGAGGGGAGCCTCACAGCCTGGAGAGGTGGCTACTGATGAAGCAACTGGGAAATTAAAACAATAGATTAAGGAAAAAACCTTCTTCAGACCTCTATTTTCCTTCTTAATTGCCTACAGGAAGATCTAGAACAGGTGTTCAGTACCTGAAAATTTATGGGTAATTATGTGGCTGCTCAACCCTTGGGTATACTTGGGTATAATCCTTTTAGCTTTACACAGTTTCACAATAACAGGGAATTGACACTTGCCTAAATACGATCATTTTGTGTGCTTTAAAAGACAGAACATCTGTTTTTCTCTACGCGTGTGCTTCAGTATTATCCCAATACACTCATGTAGTTTCCTCCTATATAATAATCCATGGAACTAGTTATCTTTCAAAAGGTGTGGAACGTTGATGTCATTCGATGTAGAGGCTGAGTGGTGTGTTAACAGTGGACCCCCAACCCAAAACACACTCTTTTTGTAATCTCACCCCAAAGTGGGGGAATACAAGGGGATGGAATGTAGCAGAGACAGACTAGACTGTTGGCTGTTCTAAGAAATCTCTGAAAAGCAGGAGATGACAGGTATGTGCCAGTCTCCCTAAAAACCGGGTCTGTTTTAGCAAACCCAATTGTTGGCACTGAGGTTGGTTTATTAACATTCTGGAACTGACCAGACTACCTTCCAAAGCCTCTGAAACAGGGCAGTACTGGAGGTACAGACATCGTTCTCTTCCTGAGAAAATGCAACAGTAAGCTCCAGGAAGACTCTGGAGTCTTTCCCACTGGACTTAGAATAGACCTTTCATCCAAAACCACCAGGTTCACTTTATGAGATGTGCTTAGTTAAGAGAAATCACCTGGTGACAACTAAGCTGGTAAGAACAAAAGTCCAAATGTGAGAGCAGCCTTCCTGCCTGGCATGGACTCATGACCATATATTGGTTTTCTCAGAAGATGCCAAGCTCACGTCTGACAATCCTAATGGCTAATGAGCCACAAGGGGCTTCAACTCCTTAAGTGCAAGCAGGGTGGTGACTTCCTGATTTGGCATTTCTGGCACCAGTGTATTCAGTGTAACAGATGATCAGTGAAAGCAGGCAAGTAGAAATGAAAATAATCATGGATTTAGCAAAGTCTCAAGGCATCAAAGGTCCAACTTAAAACATTCAACTAATCTCTTAAATATTTGGGGTTTTTGGCCTCTGCTTTTTAATCATGAAAAGAAGAAAGTCTTAGCATAGTGCTGCATGTCTACAGGGGGTGGAGTCATTTCTAGTCCATAGGACTTCACTCTGCCCCGGGGAAGCGTAGATGGCATTGGAGTCTTGGAGGCACATCTTTACATGAGAGTGGATGAAATGGGCAACCAAAGCCCCACTGCTTTGACCCATGACAAGAGCACACGGAAGCTTGGACTTCTTCACCTCGACGTCAGGCCTCCTCCAGCTTTAATGTGCAACGAGGCACCCGGACATCTTGTTAAAATGCAGATTCTGACTTGGTAGTTTTAAACGCCAAGATTCTGCATTTCTTGCCTTCTCCCAGGTGATTCTGTGCTGTTCCTATCACACATTTTGAATAACAAGGTTCTAGGGAACGGTTTTAGAGTGGCGTCTACCAAAAGCAAGATGTTTGAAGATAGTTCACACTGAGAAAGTTACTTCGTTTACTAAGGCAGACTCAGTCTGGCTAGTCTTAACAGATCTTTAACACAAGCCAATCTCTTAAGAAAGAGAAAAAGAAGGAGTAGGGCAAATCAGCCCCAGGCTCCCAGTCCTTGCCAGGCACCACCAATTAACACTAGGATGCAGTAACACTGCCTTATGTCCACTGTCTATATTGTATAGCACCTTCTATTTATGGCAGTGATGCTGATTTTCTGTTGGAGATAGTTATAGAGAATTTCCTTTAGAATAAATTTACCTTGGTTTAAGTGAGTTGGGTTAAAGCAAAATAGAAAGTAAACAATGATTCTGGTGGTATTCAGATGTAACAAACTGTAAGGCAGAATGGGCCAGATTGGACAGATACTGTAGGAACTCAATGACCTTCCAGAAACCATCTGCAGGCTTTTTTAGACATGAGCATGTTTCTAGGAAGAAACCATAGCTTCCATCAGGCTCTCGAAAGTGTTAGACACTAAAATAGAACTCAAGAACTCACTGCTATCAACTCAAGTTTAACTAAGTGCCCATGACTTACCAAGTCTACACTATACAGCTGACTCTTGAACAACATGGGTTTCAACTGTGTGGGTCCACCTACATGTGGACTGTTTTCGATAACTACAATAAGGTACTGGAAGAAATGTATTTTCTCTCCCTTATTTTCTTTTCTCTACTTACCCAATTACAAGAATACAGTATACAACACATGTAACATACAAAATACGTGTTATTCAACTGTTTATGTTACTGGGAAGGCTTCTGGTCAATGGTAAGCTAATAGTTAAGTTTTTGGAGATTGAAAATGTAGACGTGGATTTTAGACTGTGTAGGAGGTCGGCACTCTTAATCCCTGTGTTGTTCAAAGGTCAAATGGGCTCCATAAATCTAGCTCCTGAGATATTTAATAGCTTTCTAAAGACCTCTGTCACAATTACATTGATCATCAAAAAGCAGTGTTGTCCTATAAAGATTATTAAATAGCCCTTCTTCTTGTAAAGCACCGTTCCAGAGAATTCTAGACCCAGGAAATGTTAACAGGTACCTGGCCAAAGAGAAACTGTTAGAGGAAGAGAAGTAGGTGTGCATAATTCTGCCTATTCAATTTTCTCCCCCTCTCCAGGGCATTTACCATGCTTTTTAATGTATTCAAGACTGACAAGTCCTCTATGACAAAAATCTGTTCACTGTGGTTCGCTCTGACAGTTCTCAAACATAGGTGATGTGGAACCACCTTTGCGAACACTGTGTATTAACACCATAAGAGCTAGCGTCCTAGGGGAGGCACTGGCTGCTTCATGAACTGGCCCTGAAGTTGGGGCGATGAGCCAAGTATAAATAAAAGGCAGAATCCTTAATTTCCTTGAAAGGCACAAGGCTACATTTCATGTAGCAGTCAGTGGATGGCAAGTGCTGTGGTCTACAGTTGATGACAAGCAGGAACCCCGGCAGTTTATAGAGTCAGAATTTCTGCCATTCCAGTTTAGACCATATGCATTTAGCAGGACATTTAAATTTTCAAAAAGAAATGTCCCGGAGTCAGTCATGACTTTAGTGCCAAATACACTGATTTTCTGCATTGGGCTATACGGGAGCAACCAGCGAAGACATTATTTGCACACTTCTTCAGCTGCTGTTCTGGAACAAAAACCCTTGGTAACTGTAAGGAAACCTGGACAAACACAGCTGTTTTCCACTTGTCTGCTGCTCAGCAACTCATCAACCTCACAGGTGTTGGTTGGTAGCCCAGATTACACGATGGTTGGCCATACAGCTGAATAAAGCATTACGGGACTTTTCCTGGCTTACCTTCTGATGGTGACACAGGGTTTACCCTTGACATCACGAATCTTTCTCAAAGGTCCCAATTATCCTATTCCGTAAAGTCACTTTTCAAAAAATGCTCTTGTATTTTTTGAAAATACTATGAAATACAGGAATCAGTGTTTACACAAAAGCATAAATAAATATATCTTGAAAGTTGGCTTTTCTCTTATTTTCTATCACTCTTACTAAATCACAAATGAGAACAACAACTCTGTAAACTGATGTCCTCCAGGGGAGATGGGAGGGGGGACAGGTGATAGTGGAGGGGTATTAAGAGCATACTTACCGTGACAGGCACTGCGGTGCGTACAGAACTGCTGAATCACTATATCGTACACCTGAAACTAACCTAACACCGCAAGGTAGTTATACTGGAATAAAAATAAATTGAAAAAACCTGAGAGGCCAGTGTGACTACACATCATCTAGAATCTTGAGTCCTATTTGGCCTCAAGTAACACTTAAGGAGAGCCATGGATTTTCTAATTTTTTCAAGCTCAGTGTTAGTAAACTTTGGGCAAGCGCTTTGGTGTTGGTGTGGGCTAGCTAATCATTTATCCACCTATTCTTGCCTCTGAGTACAAAAGGTGATGACTTCAAGAGCAGAAAGGTAGGGAAGCTCACTGTAGTTGCAAGAATGTGTGGACTTGAGAGCCTGATGAAAAGGAGATTACACGAATTCAAAGATCTACAACAGGACTTACTACCCTATCATTTAAGTAATTTTAAAAAAATCCTCCATTTCTGCTTTGTGATCCAATTGTTATGCTCTGTTTTGAAGGGAGTTGGGAGAAAAGCTCAATTACGCCTTTAAATGCATGAGTGAAAGTAGTTCTTGTACAAAAATCCACTCACAGTGGCTATTTTACTAACATCCATAAACTACACTTAAAGGGAACTTGTCAGTCTTGGGAAGGAGCCCTAAATCTAGACAGGCTGTGCTTACCTCCAACTCCAGCTCCTCCCTGTCCATGTCCTGATGGATGCTTCCAATGTAGTCATTGGGGTCATAGTACTCGTGGGCTGAGGGATGCCTGCAAACAGAAGAGAGACCTTTCAGGCCCCTTGCACTTGGAAGTAGCTGCTTTCATTCCCCCCCTCCCCCCGCCCCGTGACAAGGGTCCGTTGTGATGTGGCACAAATTCTCCAGGGTGCTGTCTCAGCTTGCTTCTCCCTGCCTGTGTTTCCCAGCAGGGTCAGGATCTGCACTAAAGTCTGTCCCCTTGGAAGAAGATGGAGATGACAGTGGGACAGCCTTAGGTGCTCCCAGGGACCATCCCCCAGTTGACTAGTCATGTGGGTCAACAGGACTCATTTCTGGTTTTGTTTTTTTTTATGTTTATTTATTTTGAGAGAGAGTGTGAGTGGGGAAGGGGCAGAAAGAGATGGACAGAGAGAATCCCAAGCAGGCTCTGTACTGTCAGCACAGAGCCCAGTGCAGGGCCTGAACTCACCAACTGTGAGATCATGACCTGAGCCAAAACCAGGAGTCGGACACTTAACCGACTGAGCCACCCAGGCACTCCAAGAGGACTCATTTCTAACTCGAGGTTGGAGACATACTCCTATTTCCTGTTTATTGCTTCACCGATGGATTTTATCTTTGGGGAGAAAAAGGCTGGGCTTCAGGCTACATTCAAAGACATGTGTTGGCCTCTGAGTCAGGTCCAAAGGGACTGTGACAAAAAGTGCTATGCTGTCATCTAGGACAGTGTTTTCACAACTTTTGTCATTGTTCCCCAACAAGGAATACATTTGGCATGAAAACCTTGTATGCACATACAGGTATATAATGAGCATACATACATGCACACATAAAATACATGAGTGATAAGCACACATGCATAGGCAGCCACTGCTCAGAGAACAGAAGCTTGAGTCTCTCTCTAGGACAACAGATGTGAAACACTATTTACAGAAACACTATACTATTTACACTATTTACAGAACCCACCAGCTCTCTGGAAATAACATTAACCGAACGTCTAGAAGCAAAGGCAGTGGGAATGATAAGAGGCTCGGCCGGCAACTCTGAAAGGTGCCAGATGTGGGTGGCAAGTTTCAGCCTGATTGTTGACTGTGGGCTCAAACCTTCTTGTTCTCAAAGGTCACCACAGCAATCGATGGGCTCTGGTCTTCCCTCCCACGCACTTACTTTTGAAAAAACAGACCAGACATGAATGGTCATTCCAACGAGGGCTGGCTTTCAGTTTTCTGGACCTATCAGGGCCTATCAGGTAAACATACTGCCAGCACTTAAGGGGCTTTTAGTACTGAGGATGCTGTTGGAAGGCCTGGGCTTTCAAGCATCAAGTTAACACTCCCCTTTCAATCCCGATGCGTACTCTTGCTCTCCTCTGACCTTGCAGCCAGAACCTGGTCTGACCTCTGCACTCTACTGACATTTCTCAAGTTTCCCCTTGGGGGTAAGTCATGTCATGTTAACTAGACTTAAGAGGAAATTACAGGTCTGGTTTCTAAAAGGCCCATCACTGTGACAGTTCACCATCTGAGAGTCAGGACTTGCCATAAAGGCCTCATCAATACTGGGAGGCAGTTTTGGTCTATAAAGTCAAATAACTGGCATGAATGATGGTACTCAGTGAATCAGGCAATTCTTTCACAGGACCAACTGGGACGCAACCGAGCAGCGGTGACTAAGAGCTGGGAGTTGAGGTGATGCGGGACCTGCCTTTCAATCTGGCTGCCTACGTAAGCTGAGGAGAACGGGTGAGCATGTGAGTTCCCCACTGCATGGGAGGGGCACTCGTGAGGCATAAATGAGCTAACAGTTCTTTGCACACTACCATGCGCCCTGAGCATGGATGTGATCGGTGGCCCCTCCTTTCCCCTTACACACTGTCCACTGCAGCGGAGATGACTTTGTCGGGCCTGGGCAATCGACCCTGGGTTCCTATAACGGCTAACGGATAGCACCACGGGATGAAAGGCAAGCCTCTGTCTGGCACCTGACAGAACCACAGAACCACGTGTGCTCACTCCTGCTTCTGAGTTACTAGCAGAAACCCAACAGGTATCACTCAGAAGTTTGCCACAGAAGAGGAAAAACGCCCTTTAAAATAAAGCACAAGTCAATGATCTGAACAAGGAGCAAGACAGGAAGAGCTGGGAGTGACTCTCACATCACCTAGAGAGGCTGAGGTGGGGAAGTGGACACATTGCCCTCAAATATGCAAAATCACAAGGGAAAAGCTACGTTAAAGGGGCCGTCTTCTCAGCCAGTGGTCTGTCTTAAAAAATGTCTTGCTCTTCATTTTCTTCCCCTAAATATTTAATCTGTCACTGAATTAATGATGATTGCTGCTGCCACTTATTAGGGAGAAATTCCCACACATTATTTCCTTTAATCCAACACTGTACTCTAAATGCTATTACTATTTTTCCTCTATTAACACAGGGATAAAGTAAATTACTCCAGCTGCCCAGCTAGGGATGAGTCTGAGCATCGGGCTTGTCTGACTGAAGGCTCTGAGCTCCTCTGTATCTCTGGCAGGAAGGAAGGTAAGAGGAGAGTCATGTGGAGGGTGATTAATGTGGGGTGTTGGACCGCAGCTGTTACTTAATCGGTAAATTCGGTACTTATATGAGGCACGTGTGGGCTTATTAACACAGATCCAGGTTTGAAACGAGACCCAAGAAAGCAGAACGCACACCTTCAGGGCTCTCTTTACGCTCCCAACGTACTTTGTTGTCTATTTAAAAGAATCATCAGCATTCCCTCTAGTTTTAACGCCAAATCTTCACATTGCCATTTGTGGTGATTACATTTTATTCTGAAATAACTTTGACGACATTTGTAAGTCATTTTGTTTTGGGAATATAATTTGAGTAACTCTGCTCCAGGGTTATAATAAAGTAATTAATATGTCGGTGCGGTTTTGAGCAGGATTCAATTGACTGCCTCTATAAACGATAAAGTTAAGCATGGGCAACGTGGAGGAAAATTGTAAGAGACATCAGTTTTTTTTCACCACATGGAAGGGAAGAAACCAGCTTCACTGGGCTACTTTACCACACTTAACACGTTAGCGTTGTATGGTCACGTGACTTACTCCTCTGGCAGGAGATAGGGATCCAACACAGGTGGGGTGGGAGAGGACATCTTCGTGAGAGCCATGATGTGCTCGAAGGTGATGTCGGTCTGGGTTCCTGTGTCCACCAGCTGCGACTCGGATGGAGGCGTGAACATTTTGGTCCGTGGGGTTCTCCTCAACACCTGTACCACAATGGGCTCTTTGGCCGTCTTGAAAGCTTCCACAGCCTGGTCATGAGTTGCTCTGGATAAGTCTTTGCCGTTGACCTGTGGAAAAATATTTAGGGTGAGAGAGGCTTATAGTCAAGCAGAAGCAGGGAAGATTGTTCTCCTGGGTGAACGCATAAAAATAACAACTCGAGGGTGTCCGACAATTGCAGTTCTCTCTGGTTTAGGTTTCCTAAGGAATGCCTAGTGGGATGGGAATGAGTTTGAAAGACTCCAGATCTGGTATTAAATAATAAATCTCACAGTGGGGAAGTCTTGGCTTCCTACTGGGATGTCTTTAACACAGGTTCATCACCTGCTAATGTTGCCTGTGAGAGAAAAGAGCAGCCTCGGGGCTCCGAGCCTTTATCAGGCAATAATAGCTAACTGGAAATTAATTACATTGTTATGTTTTAATGGGGTGTATTATGTCAGGTGACATTAGCTTTCCTTTTATGGGAGTGATAGGAAGTTTTCTTTTTAAATGCTTTGCTTTTTTTTTTTTCCTTTCAAAAAAAGTCAATTAGAAATACTCAGGAAATGATAATCCAGGCCGTAGGTGGATATGGCCGCTATCAAGGAAGTACACAAATGGCTGGCATTCTGGCTGACGTTCGGGAAACGACAGCTAGTGTGACTGCGGTCCTGTTTCTCCCTGTGTACGGCCTTTGCTGCAGCCGCATCCCCAGTGCCTGTGTTTACTGAGTGTCTACCGTCTACGGCATGACTTCCATGAAGCCACCGCTCAACCCTTCTCTCAACATAGCCTGGGAAGTTGGCAGAGCAAAAATCACGTCCATCTCCCTCCTCCGACAGCCTCGAATAAACCACAAGAGATCACCTATGTAGTGGTGGGTCGCAACTCTGTACCACTGGAAAGAATCCTGGAGGCAGCATCCGATAAAAACTCAGTCAACACGGCTATCTTTAGCACGGCTTGCGCAAGAGGAAACAGAAGCCAGAACCTTATTTCTAGAAATGAAGCCATTCCCAGCAACCTGTTAGCCCAACTATTTAACTGACCCCACGTTCCAACAGTCTGATAATGTCAAGTGGCAGCACTGCATGCGAGTTATCAGGCTCCGGCATATTTCAATATTTTTCCCCAAGCGGTTGGTTTGCTTTTTTAAAGTCAGATATAAGATGACTGTATAGGAACCAAATTCTGCAGCATATACGTCTGCAAACGTTCCTCAGCTTCTCACATCTCTGGAAAACACTGACAAGTTCATGTCACTTAACACAGGAAGTCCTGAATTTAAACCTCTTAGATTAATATTCCATTTTTTCAATAGGCATGTTTGTAGTATTTCTTTATAAATGTCAAAATGAACCCTGAGCCTTTTCTTGTCTGACATACACATCCTCCCCTTAGCCCCCGTCCCCCCATTATCTTGTACTTCAAAGCACACTGACAGTTAGGGTCCCTCCTCTGAGGCAGAGGGCACTTTGGTTTCTTTGTCCGAGCAGAACACGAGTATTGATTACGCAGCCATTCTTCTATTTTTGCTAAGCCCCTTCACTCGGGCCCTACAGGGACAAGAACTCTCAGGACCGAGTGTCTTGTAAACAACTGCTGGGTTAAAGAATAGATGTCGGACTCTTTCCTTGTAATGAAGCCCAAGTGCATTGTGCCAGTGGAGATTATTAATGATCTGGATTCAATCTACTTAAGTAATTTGCTTACATCACAAGGGAGTCACGGAACAAGAACCCTGGGCTACACAATGGTTCAAATGCACCCTTCGCCGAAGCACCATTCGCTCTCAATCAAGAGCCCTGCTTCCTCGACCCGCGAGGATGGGCAACACCGGGGTTTAACACCCCAACTGTCTTCACCCCTCCTCCCTTAAGAAGGGGGTAAAAGGACACAAAGGAGTTCTTTCCAGCTTTCCAAACAGCTGACCGTCTTGACCCCCTCCTTGCTCAGAGCCCAGCGTGCTGAAGGCTTGGGCTGGGAAGGAAGGGGGAGGGGGGGGGTGGTTCAACAGCAAGGTGGAGATCTGTAAACTTCATGCTGTGGCAGAAACTCTGAGCCGTACTTTCCACTAGTGCCTGACACCAAGAGTCAAGTAAAACAGGAATTTACAGTGTGATAGTCAATTTGTACCCAGGTTAAATTAACGCCAGAGGCACCACGGGCAGGAGATGTAGGTGTGGCCCAGGCCAGCTAGCCACGCTCGTCCTCTGCCCTCAGTAGTCAGTCTAAGGCTGGCTCGTACCACATGTAGTTTTTACCCCCAATGAACTCAAACGTGAAGACTTTTGAATGGGTCTCGCAAGATATATCCAATCTATGCTTTCTCTATTGACACGTAAATACCAGGCCTTTTGCCGAAAGGGAATGAACAAGAGATTTTCTTCCAGGAGTCTTTTAGTTGTGTCTGAAAAAGAATCCATCCTAGGAGTCTACTTTTTTTTTTTTTAAGTTTTATTTATTTTGAGAGAGAGAGAGTGCAAGCAGGGGAGGGGCTGAAAAAGAGGGAGAATCTCAAGCAGGCTCTGCACTATCAGTGCAGACAGAGTCCATGTAAGGCTCGACCTCATGAAACTTCGAGATCATGACCTGAGCTTAAACCAAGAGTCAAACGCTTAACTGACTGAGCCACTCAGGTGCCCTTAGGAGTCTGGTTTTTAAATATACAATTAGGTCTTGCAAATACAACAGCAGACGATGTCAGCTACCTGGTCAACTAGCATCCCTCCTTGACCCATGTACTTCCTCTCTGCTGAGAGAGATTAGATTTTGTTTCCTTTCCACCAGATCAGAGAGCTTTCCCTCCTGGGGAGACTGAGGTGTGGGTCTGATTGACTTGGACCCATTGTGATCGTCTTGTTCCTTCAGTGATGGATTTAAGCACGGGCAGGCAACATACTTCTTCTGACTAGTAGGATAAGACTGGGAATCTTTTGAGGTTTTGTTTGTTCTTAAAATAGGACACGAAGTAGGAATGGCCCTTTTCTGCCTCTGGGCAGGTCATCTGCATGTGTTGCTTAAACTCAGGGGAGTATGTTGGGATCATGTTAAGAGCCAGTCTCTGAGGCCAGATTAACAACATACTGAGGGAATCAGAGCAGAAAAATGGGAGAACTGGGGTCTCTGATGATATCACTGAGCAAATGAACTAACCAAGCTTAGAACCTCTTACCCCGAAATTTCTTATCATATTCAATACCACATTCCTTATCATTTAGACTACTTTAACCATTTTAACTTAAATCTTCACTGCTTGCAGCCCAGAACATCCCAGTAGGTGTAAATATCACACAAATGTATTGTAAAATTAGGCAGGAATGTATTCTGATGTGTTCCTAGACACATCCTTCTATCTGTATAAAAGAATTTGTGAAAATGCTTTTCTGATTGGGAGTGGATCTTAATCAGCTCATTTTTATAGAAAAGTGATGGCAAATATTAGATTTTATACATCAGTGCTACAAGACTGAGCAGATGTTTAAATGGTACCTACAAAAAGAAACACTAAGGACCCATGTGAATTAGTCTAAGCTAAGAGGATTCTCGGGGGCAGACAGCTGCCTTGCGTCTCCATGCACACAGTTACAAAAAGCAGGAAGGCTTTTCCAACCCCTTCCCACCTCTGACATTGTTAAAAGGCGCTGGTCCGACAACATCCATAACATCTCTACAGCCTAGGTTGAAGGAAAGCAATGGCAAAGCCAAAGGGGGAGGCCTGGAATGTTGGGGTGACTGTGAAGTGACGTTCCGTCCCCCTCCGGGACGTCAGTTCCACATATGGCTGAACTCCAAAGAGAGGCCTTTCTGGCACCTGTGCCCACCAGAACAGTTTCAGGAGCCCAGTGCCATGTGTGTATTCTAATCAAAGGCAGTTCCATTAAAGCCTGTGCACCATCTAAATGAGCTCCTCCTTCCTTAGGTTACAGCTCAGGGATGGAGTGCACAGGGTCTGTGACTTTGAGACCCCACAGGGGTGGGGTCCTGATTGTGGGCTTTGGACAACTTGACTATTCTGAGTCTCAGTTACCTCATATGCAAAATAAATGTAATTATAGTATTGTGCCTCTTAGGGTTATTATAAAGTTTAGTGAGATAATGTACTTGTAGTGCCTCACATGCAAATAATAGGAAATTTACTAAGATACTAGTACTAATGGGGATCCTATACCAGAATAGTCACATTTTCCCCAAGAGAAAATCATCTATAAATCAAAGCAGCAAAATGCAGCTTAATTAGGTAGTCTTAAGAGACATTTGTGTACTGAAAGGCTCCCTACCTATCTCCTGTTCCCAGACTACCAACATATACATTAATATTTTCAAGTCCTCGAGTTTGGATTCTCCCATGGGGGTGGGGGGGGAGGGGTCAGGGGTGCAAGAGATAAATTTTAAAGACTTGACCCCTGCCACACAAGCTTCTTGACAGGGTATTTTAGGGATCATTACATTCTCTTAAAGGACGATGAGACAAGGCAGGAGTGTACTATCCTAGACGATCCATTTTTGCAGCCAAATTTGTTTTGAATTACCTTGTGCATATAACACTTATTACACTGTCATCTTGGAATCACATCACTGAGAGCCTTAGCGAGGGGATAACTCCGGTACACTGTCAACCATCCGAGAATGACAGCCTTTATTCTCAGGATTAGCATTACATCTACATTACACAGAACGGCTATGATGATGGCTGCAATTACAGATGGAATGCTCATCCGGTGACGTTTGGCCCGGTCAAATTAAATATCATTAACTCGCCCAATTGAGCAGATTGCTTTTAAAACAGTTTATGCAGCTCTAAAACCAAGTAAATGGAATGTTTTGGAACCAGAAATGCTGATTGCAAACTTTATCTTTATTATAAATTAAAGGCTTAAGTTATTCACCTAAGGCTCTGGCTGGCCCCTTGGGACTTAGGTGCAATTATGGTGAGAATCCAATCAGTCTGTCTCAAGGCAGACATCATTGCCACAAATATGACATGACACTAAGGAACCTTCAAGAGGTCCGTTAGTGTAAGGTCTCCTGAGACAAGACAATTATTTCGAGGGTGTGGAATGATTCGTGGTTCCGATTAGGCCTGGGTAACAAGCCTGCAGCTCTTTGTATGAGGCACTCGTGACGGTCTTCTCCAAGGTCCTGAGAACTAACACAAAGCTGAGAGGCATTTCCATCTGGGGGTAGATTTCACGGACAACCCATCTGTCCATCTTCCGGTCATTCAGTTCCTGAGAAAACATGTGCTGAGGTTATCCAGTGAGAGTCGTTCCTCTCTTAGAAGACATCAGGATGCCACTTGGGAAAATTTCTGGTGCAGAAATGAGGCTAGGGCATGTGCGAGCCACTCAAGAAATGGTCAGAAGGAATGTTGTTGTGGGCAGCATTTGCCCTAAGACATTTCGTGAGGGATCTGATTTGCTGAGGTGGCCAGAATGTTCCCACAGACTACACATCCTGGAACACAAATTGAGCCCATAACCCGGGGGGGGGGGGGGGGGGGGACCTGGGTCATCACTGTCTGCCTAGAAATGCCACTGGTGAAGGTCACGTCATACATCTGTAGTATCGCCTTTCAAAACAGGAGCCTGGAAAGCTTGCACAGTGCTGTATAACTTAACTGTGAGCAGTTCGGGATACGTGCATATGTAATACTGGGAAAAGATATACCACAAGGTCTCTAAATTAGAAAATAAGTATCTATTTATGGGAAGACATTTGGTTTCTGAGGATCAACATACTGCAATCACCTCTATTTCTACTGCATGTGCAAACGACCCCCAACCCCAATATAAAGTGCTAACGCAATTTTGAATCCAGCCTCCTATCAATTACGCCCCTGGCTAAAACACAACTTTCATAGGGTTCATTTAATTAAATACAGGGGCAGTGATTTCATTCTGTAAAATATCACACCTGTGTTGTCAAACTAATTAAAACTTAGGTTCCAATGGAAGTAGCAGACAATAATAAACTACATACCAACAAGTAAAAGGTTTCAAGCCCTGATTTGGGCTGAAAAAAATGGTTCTTCATTTGGAAAACTCCTTGTTCTGTCTTAATTTATTTCAAATGTATAGTCTGCTCTGGGGCTTGACATAGCGAAGGCCAACTTATCTAAAATGTAGGTGTTATGTCTGTTAAGAAGAAACAGGAGTCAGGGGCACCTGGGTGGCTCAGTCAGTTAAGCATCACACCGGCTCAGGTCATGATCTCGCAGTTCATGGGTTCGAGCCCCACATAGGGCTCAGAGCCTGGAGCCTGCTTAAGATTCTGTGTCTCCCTCTCTCTCTGCCCCTACCCTGCTCATGCTCAGTCTCTCTCTCTCAAAAATAAATAAATGTTAAACAAATTTTTTAAAAAAGGAAAGGGAGTCTTAATGAACAAACAGTGTTGGCAGTAACGTGTTTCTGTAGAAAACCCTCACTTTACTATGTGATGTCTATGTGTAAATAGACAACACTTGCATAGATTTCAGTTTCTTTGATGTAAAAACTTAAGGCATGCCTGCTTGGGTGGCTCAGTCCATTAGGCATCCAACTCTTGGTTTTGGCTCAGGTCATGATCTCACGGTTCGTGGGATTGAGCCCCGTGTCGGGCCCTGTGCCGACAGCACGGAGCCTGCCTGGGATCCTCTCTCTCTCCTGTCTCTCTGCCCTTCCCCTACTTTCTTTCCCAAGGTAAATAAACATTTTTTAAAACCCTTAAATCTCTAGTATGATACCTACCACGGACCACACTAGAGTTTGTCCATGTTAACTTCTAAATGTATCCTGATGCTGGTTCCTTGGGTTTGCTCCCTCTCCAAGGGGAAGATCACCTGCCTTACTGCACCTGTGTGCTGTGCACACCTGAATTTATAGTTGAGGTAACTGTCCTGTGAGAGGGGCCTTCCTGATGTCTGACTTAATTATCTCAGATTTTAAAATCCTGTACTTGTTTTCTTAAAGAGAGAGTATTCCTGGCTGCCAGCCTCTAAATAATAAAATGGGTAACATGTCTTCAAGAAAGCGAGGCTAAAAATCATCTGTGTACTTAGTTTTTTGTAAAGTTAGTCCCAAAATACTGTAAAATGCTTTCTTCTCAGGTAAAAATCTACCTTAATATTTCATCTCCTTTACGAAGAAGCCGTGATGGCATCACCCCAAAGTCCCATTGTGATGACCTCCAAATGTCCATTAAACTACAACATATTTAAATTACTCTACATCTTAAGATAAACATGCACATTTCAAAAAAAATATTTTTGAGAAAGAGAGAGAGAGAGAGGGAGGGGCAGCTGGAGAGGGGGACAGAGGATCCAAAGTGGGCTCCCTATGCTGTCAGCAGAGAGCCCAATGTGGGGCTCGAACTTACGAATGAACCATGAGGTTATGACCTGAGCTGCAGCTGGATGCTCAACTGAGCCACCCAGGTGCCCCAAACATGCACATTTTTAAAAAAAATCATCTTAAAGGTGATAATTTAAAAATGCAACTCAACATAGGAAAGCCCAGTGTCGTGTTCTTGGAAACAAGGTGTTCCTATAGCTAAGTCTCCCCTACTTTCTATGATTCATAAGTTCTTTGGAACAAGTCTTCTCCAGTTGTATCCTTAATGCCTTTGCAGCAGGGATTGGTTTCAAGTTTAAATTCAGTTAAAAATGGTTGATCACATTCCACGGTCTGTCACTGTTCACTCCTGGCAGACATTCTTCCAAATGCCTCCAACCACCCTCGCCCTTCTCTTATTCTTCATACTCATCTGGAAAAGCCTTGACCAATTCTTAAGATCCAACCACCCGCCCAGTGTCCATTTGTACACGAGTGTATTGATGCTGGAGAATATTCACACAAGGAGAGGTCACTGAGTAGAATTCACAGCATTTTCCTTGATGTATAATCACATAGTTATTTTTCTATTGACTACCTGCATTTTCTCACCAGGTCTTAAAGTCCATGAGGGCCTGAACCGTGTCTTTTGTTCCCCATAGCACACAGAGACCTGCTGGAATGCAGAAGGCTTGCCAACAAGTCACCTGAGTGACCTATTCATTCGTTTGCAGACACAGTCCCCTCACTGTGCACATCTGCTGGCGTGGTCCTTTCTACCCTTACACAAAAATATATTTTCTGCTCTATGATCTTATATGCTTAGCTAAGTTGAACACAAATCTGATGGAGTCTACTTTAGAAGTTCCAAGTTTCGAATGAGAATAAAACATGTGTTTTATATATTTTTACATACATGCATATTTAGTGAGAAGCATTTTCAAAGTTAAATAATATAGTGTGCCATCCTCAATAGAATCCACATGCTATCAAGGAAAGTATCCTCTGCTTCGTGGACGGTGTGAACCATGAGGCCCAGAAAGGTTATGGAATGTCTGCGAAAGAGCATGGCAGCTCTACCCAAGCTTTCCTGTCCTCCGTGGGTTCTGTACTGCATGAGGTGAGGCAGGGCCACTTCAAGTGAAAACGCAAAACCTCCCATTATAGGGGAAGGAGAAGACAAAGGCCAATGTTACAGACCTTATAGAAAAATCACAAAATGCAAAATGGTTTCTTTTCCTTGACCATTCTCTTCTCTCTCTCTCCTTCTCCCCTCCCCATCCCCCTGCCCTCTTCCCCCACACCCTCCTCCAGGATCACTGCTTCTGGTTGGGCAGACTGAGCTGTGCTCCAGGTGCCCAGACAAGGAGGTGAGTAGGGTGGGTGGGCTCAGAAGAAAGGGAGCCCTTTTCTACCCGCCCCTGCCAAAGGAAGGGCTGGCAGGGGTCCCCCTGCTGGCTGCCACGAGGTCCGAAAGCCTGTACAGTGGAAGCATGTGAACACTTGGCCTCTGGGCACCTGCATTTTTGCCCTGGACACACAGAGGGCTCTGTCAGGGGGCTCAGCTCCCTTATCCCTAGGCCAAAAAGGTGTCCTTCCCGAGTACTACCCTGTTGCCGAGTCTGGGAGAGGAGGCATTATCTCCCTGCGCTCCACTGCTCACCTGGGTATCTAATGAGGGGCCATAATGGCCACAGCGAAATGCAGGAGTTTCGGACACTTCCGTCATCATCAAGGCAACAGGGGCACAGAGCTCCCTCTGTGCCAGACGCTATTCTAAGCACTGTGCATGCATTTACCCAGGTGATCTTCACGTGGGGGAGATCATGTAACATTATCTGCATTTTACAGATGACATGGAAAGGCCGGAGAGCATCTGTGTAGCTGCAGACCTCTGGTTCAAGATGCCAGTGCCTTCTACCTCGCACTGGGAGAGGCACACTTAGTTCAGAGGTAGCCAAGCTTTATACATGTCAATTTTAT